>NC_092505.1:115074101-115693101 GCF_047511675.1 Marmota flaviventris
ACTGCTGCACTAAAACAGGAGATTTTTGGGGACACCTCATATCCTAACCATAACACTAGTCTATCTTTGTGCTTTTAATAGTAACATATTTTCTAGATTCATTCACTGCTGGCTCAAGAATGCAAATCAAAAAAATTTCAGAGAGAAGATACCTGCTATGGGTGGGGCAGACACATTGAGGAGTTATACAGAATTACTACAGGGTGTATATAGAGTGCTTCTGACTATAGTGACACTTGACTAGAATATACATTGTTTAGGATTCTAGCCCTAATAAAACTTCCTAAACAACAAAGTTGATTTTCCCCCCTTTGTTAGAAAAAGAAAAAAAAAGCAGTGTATATATTATTAGCATATTTTAAATTCCATAAAAAGAATATGGTGTTATTTAGTTCAGAGCTTGGTTGGCTGGAAGAACATAGCTCATGATTTCATTCACAGTGCCTTGCATGCCATGGCTGGGGGCTGCAGGAGTGCTCATGTCTACATTAATTGCATTTCATGTAAACACAACTTTGGATGCTTTTTGAAACTAGGGTTTCCATTGTGAGACAGAAAACTCAGATGGAAAGTAGTGGCCTGATGATATGAACTTTCTTCTAACTGATTCAGACAGCACCATGTTGAGGGCTGTGAGTGCCTCTTTCCTGGGAAGTCTGCTCTGAAGGTAAGGAGCACCAGTCTGTGGAAGGTGGCAGAACTGCTCCGTGAGCCTCAGACAGGCCAGGAGGGCCAAAATGAGAAGGAAATATGGGCCTCCGTAGGGACTACACCCCTGATGAAAAGGAAACTTTTACCTGAGAGTTTCAGTATTAAGCTAATATTATGTATTAGGCTGCTGGGGACAAACTCGGCATCTAGCGAAGAATATTTTGGGAGCATTAGAACAAAAAATTTGATCTTAGCATCTGAAGTCCCATTTGAGTGTTCATTTCAGACACTGTAGTTTTCATCTCTAGAAATTCAATTTCAATCCTTTTTATATCTTCCATGCCTCACTTAATATGTTCAAACTTATGTCTAGTTCCTTAAACACATGAAATATAGTTACAATAACCATTTAATGTCCTTGTATAAAAATCCCATTATCTGTCATTATTAGGTCTGTTTCTATTGATTATTTTTCATTTCATGGATTGTAAATTTCCGCTTCTTTGCATGCTGGTAGTTTTATCATGAATGTTCAACACTATGAATTTTACTTTGTTGGACATTTGATGTTTTTTTTTTTAAATAAAAACTCTCCCTGTTTGTCCTGGGGACTGCTGAGTTACATGCAGAATTTCCCTCTTTGGGGTTTTGTTAGGTGGGATAAGAGCATCATTTAAACTAGGAGTGACTTTTTTTTTTTTTCTATTCCTGAGGCAAACCCTTCTGAATATGCTACCAGATGCCCATGAAGTATGAGATTTTCTGCTTTGGCTGGTGTGAACAGGCTCTGTTTTCTGGTCTAGCTAATCTCTGGGGCTCATTCCTTCTAATCCTTTTGGGCAATTTCTCACTCAGGGGACCCTTTGCAGATACCCGGGACCTTTAATAGGGGCACTCTCTCCTCTTTGGTAATCTAACCTGTGAACTCTAGCCTCCTTGGCCTCTACTGACTCCCAGTTCCTTCTCCTCAAATCAGGAGGCTGTTGGGCTTCACCAGCATCTGCCTGCCCTGAACTACTGCTGGAGGTTCTTCCAGACAGTAAACTGGGGTGATTCTGGGGTTCCCCTCACTAGTTTCCTATCCTTTGGAGATCATTGCCCTTTGTTATCTGCTGTGCCGTCCATTGTCTTGAAAAACCTTCGTTTCATACATATGTCCAGTCTTTAGTTGTTTGGGGTGGGCAGGGAGGTCCAGTTCTTGGTGTTCCTCTTTGGCTGGAAGCAGAAGTCCTGGAATTTGAGATTTGATCTTATGTGCTATTTGATTTTGGAAGAACTGCTAAGCCTCATCCTCATAAGCCAATTTATGAAGTGGGGAATGATTAGTCAGTGGAATTCTGCATGGGAAAACATGCTAGAATCATAAGAACACCCAAATTCAAAAATGGGCTTTGAAAAATAAGACTGAGCTTAATGAACTCTTCTCTCCTTGATGGGAATCACCCAAATCCTTTCCTTTACCCAAACAGAGGTGCTTTCCATATTAATTGCCCTCTTGCCAACTGACAACCTTGCCCTTGGCCTTTGAATTTGCTGGTAAAGGGTCTCTAGGCCAAAGAGAAAAATCTGTCTCTGTCCAGAACCCATAGGGCAAAAAACAAGAAATATTTTCAAATATTTTGTCAAAGCTACACCAATACAGCATTGTGGACCCATCGACAGGGCCTCTGTGATTTTATAGCAATAAAAATCCCATTTTTCTTATTTATACCTTAATTTAAAATAATCATTTTCTCTAAACCATGAAGTAGAAAGGATGCGTAAAACTATTAATGGGGAACATCTGCCCACTATCATAAATCCATGGAACTCACTCAGTTTCTAAGCAGTACATTAACATTTGAAAAGAAAATGAATTTTTTTTTTTATCAAAGGAAAGATATCTTCTTTCTGATGTATAAAAATTCCAACTTACTAATGTAGAAACGTGAGTGAAAAAATAATAAAATCCTATGGCTTTTTTTATTGCATGTTTATTTAGGCCAAACCAGTATGAGGCGTCTAGATTAATTACTTTTATACTGTTAAGTACTGTACATAGTTAATTATTTCATCCAAATCGTGTCTGAGCCAAACCTGTGAATTGCTATTCACGCAGGGCAACCACGATAATTTATGTACTCCCTCCATGCTACAGCCTGTTAATATATTATTTTTGATTCAAAACTGGATGTTAAAAGTTTGCAAGAGGCTTTTAAGGACTACCCCATGACATAAGTTCTGAAATTATGGATTTTGAAATTAAGGTTGACAACATGCTATGATAGCAAGTTATTTCAACGATGGAATTATAATAGATATGATCTGAAATATATATTCTCCTATGGTGTATTCTGGTCTATTGACTTTTAAGGTTTCAGCTTATGCTTTTTAAATTCTGCTTGATTTTCTGATATATATCTCTTTTGGGTCCTCGGTAATTTTTCTACACACCTATGACATTGTACAAAATCTGATCTTACTCATTTTTCCCAACTAGCTAATCAGATTCTTAATTGTGGCTACAAGTGCCCAGTAACTTCGAGCACTTACAGAGGCGCTATAATTAATTAATTAATTAATTAATGCTGCTCCCAGGGTGGCCCTGCATGACCAGCCTTAGAATCATCTGGGACTTTACTAGCAAAGTACTCTCAGACCCCATGTCATACCTACTGAATCTGAATCTGCATTTTAGTAAGATTCCCCAGGCGATCTGGATGTCCCTTAAAATTTGAGAAGCACTGTCTAGAGGTTGTCACTTACACTCGTACTTGGACCAAATAGTTTTCCCTTCAGTAGCTGAAGAGCCCACAGCCCACACCACCAGAGAGTGGCTGCCAGGCAAGAGAACTGAGGTTGGGGCAGGCAAAGTAGAGCTGCTGGAGATACCACTTTCAGGAGGAGCTTGTGGAATAGTGAGGAAGAAAGGCTCCAAATAAGGCAAAGGGGAAAAAAATGTATGTCACGTAAAGCTGCCATTTGTCAACTCTATTCATATAATTTTCAGAGGAAAAATTATACAGACTCAGACTTCTTTGCTGGGTGTTGGGTCAGAGGGTCTTTGATTGTTTTAGAGGAAAGAGCACCTAAGAAGGTGGTCACACCTGTCCTTAAAGCACGTTTTTTTTTCTTTTTTACTTTTTCTCACTATGAACCATGTTAATTTTTCCACGTAAATAATTCTAACTAACAGATGTTCCACTTACAATGCAGCCACCTTCTGCATTATTGCCTTTTCTTACAGGGACTTTCAAACTGTTCGACCACTAGAGGTCTGTATTACCTATTTTTAAAAATTATAACTCACTGGCTAAGACTTTCGCCTCTCCATTTAAATACCTATTTGTATGTTTTCAGACTTAAAAATCTGTTCATGACCTAACACCAGAAGATAAAAATCATGACACTCTTAGAAAGGAAGAAAACATAACACACAGCCTTCCATTTGGAAAGAGACCAAGTCTCCCCTGCTATTTCTGGTGGACAGAGAGCACACCTTCAAACAGATCGGTGGTCAGTTGCAAATCAGGGGAACATTTATTTTCTGCAAAATGCCTATGCCAAAATAGTCCTTGTGGATACGTAAGATCTGTTTTTAATTTTAAAAATTAAAAAGCATTTATTTTTCTATTGCAATGAAAGAAAAATTAAGTAATCAAATTCTCATTTAGATCCATTAGGACACCAACTTGACAAATTTTATGGGAGTTTTTAAATAAAACTTTCTTTTATTTTTCATACTACATCAGTTTAAAAATTAATGTCCTTTCAGGCTTGTTTTATAAGGCTTTGCTACAGTTTTGTAAACTAATGTATGAGCCTGAGTTTTCCTGGTTCAAGTTATTATAGAGGCATTGCTTGCTAGTGCTACCTACTGCAAAGAGGGCTCCCCAAGTTTTCACTGTGCTCCCTGACCATGTGGACATTTCAATAGAGTAGCCCATTTGGGTCTGTTCTCTGCCAGCATCAGCACAGGGTCTGAGCCTTCCAGAAGACTGAAAAAGAAGTTTCCTATTTACAGGACTATCCTGAATAGAAATGATGATTTTTTTTCCCCCATAGCATATGGAGCAGGCCTCCTAAAGCCTCACACACTCATATATTCACATATTTAAACAAAATGGTTGAAAATATCACAGACCATAAAAGCTACAATTTACTGAGCACTGCACCAGGGGTTTGGATTCTGATGCTAGATTTTCACAGATTCTAATTTTGCCTGCTTTTGGGATAAGTGGCTACATTTGTTGCCAGGCACAAGGCTAAGAGGTTCCCCTCTCTTCCAGGCATTATTGCATAATGTTCCTGGTCCACGATGCCTCCAGAAGCATACACAGGTCTAGTGTGGCTTCCCTCTCACTCTGTCACTTGATTAAAACACAATAATTTGTAAGTGTTATTTGGCAGATCAGCCAAGTTCCTTTCAAAGGCTAATATTTAACAGAGGGGGAAAACCACCAATCCCAACCCTTTAAAAAAGTGTTTTCTATGTATTTACAGGCAAATTGCTTTGTGTTTTAGATAGACCTCAAAGCTACATTCAAGAATAATTTTAGTAAGGTCTTGCACCACTCATCTATGTAACCCAGATGATCGGTTCGACAGCAGAAGGGAACTAATTCATAGTGCCACAATTTGTACTACAGACCACATCATTTAAAGTAGTTAAGTTTTTCTTCATTTCCTGTTGAATTTCTGCCTACGGCTGGTGGCATATGAATTAGCAATTTTCCTCACTGAAATGTGACAGAAAAAATATCTGCTTTACTCTATTCTGAAGATCTCTTTCAAAGCTCATGACTCTTCTATTATTCAAATGATGCTCGCTTATACTCGTACCCAATATCAGTATAAACCTGTAATTAAATACTAGCACAGTGTTCACTTGCATTAAAAAAAATGCTGCTATTGTAGCAGTTAAACAACAACAGCAGGATCTCAGGCATTGACAAACTTGGTGGGTTATTTCTGGGAGAGCAATGGTTAGAAGCAGAGCACTGGAGTCTCAAATCTGGGACCTGATGCTGACACTGGTTAGCAATGAGGCCAATTTCCACTTGGTTTCTTTTGGGTCCAATAAGAGAACTTAGTCTAGATGTTTAATTTTTGTTGTTGGACTTAAAAAAAGGAGGGGGGCGTTGAGTTAGAGTAAAGGACACAGTGCCCAATACCAGGAAATAGCCAGTTAGCATTTACTACTGCTTTCTCTATCCTTCCTGTCTTCATTTATAAGCAGCAATACACTGGGATGGTCCCAGTCATGTGACCTCCTGGCACTGGTATGAGAAACATAAGACAATCTGAAACAGTGACTGGCCCCAGCTGCTCCCCCAACTCTTCTCCAAAAGTTTGCACCCTTAAAACTAGATCACCCATTGGGAGAGTTTCAAAGATGATTCATTCCTGGACTGGAGATTTTTCTTCTTCTTCTTCTTTTAACACGGTGACCTTTAGATTATTTTATGTCTCACTTATTGTTTTCTGATCTGGATGATGATGATTTACATTAGTGTCTCTGTGCCGACAAAACCTTGCATCGATAAAGAGCTAACTAGAGACAGGAACCATTTTCCAAGGCAGTTAAAAGACTCAAGAATCTGTTCAAATTCAGAAATGGAAAGAAAAAAAAAATTGAGTCTGCTTAGAAGGCTGGTTTCAGCCCTTCCTTATCCCACCTCTGGTCATTTAGAGAAGTTTGTTTTCTCTAGAAGGTTTTATAGCATCTTCTTTTTCAGAAGAGAAATCTGTGGGAGAGGCAATTGGAGGAAGTTGGGACTCATTGGCCTTTTCCTGCGGCCGGAATCCTGCCTGAGGGTTAGGCATTCTTTTAACTCACCTGGTCTTCCCAGTGCTGCTGGCATTTCAAGTTAGAATTGCCTTATTTTGCAATGAGCACTGAAGAGAACAGGTCCTGACGTACAACTAAAAGGGTTTTTATTCAGAGGAAAAGGACTAGACTTTGGCAGTTTGGCCTTTGAGCACCAATTTCCAAGGACACACGGGAGTTACAAAAGAGGCACATGGCCCCTGAAATCAGAAGCGCTCACTCTCCCGCGTAGAAGTTCAGGTCCATTTGAACCAGTTGTCATGCCTTTGTGCAAGGAGAGGGAAACTCCTGGTTTGAGGTGATGTATTGTATGTTCTCTTAACGTCCCAGCGCTCGCTCGCGGCTGCTTTCAAGGCATGTCAGTCACACTGGCAGGGCTGGGAAACAAATTCCTGAATAGTTATAAATAAATAACCACTTTGTACTATTAACTGGCCCGAGGACCTGGAAAAATACCAGGAAGGTTCTTTTTGGATTATATTCTAGTGTAAAGAGCCAGCCACTCACCAGCTGTTTAGAACTGAACCCCACATTGTCCTGTTAACTCAGCACCATTTCTATAGCTTCCTTTTTAATTCTCTGAGACCATTGAGTAGGATTCCACTGTGGCCTCAGGGAGGAGACCAAAGAGGGTACCACTGCGTGACTCTAGAGAAGAGGACTAGGTCCAGGATGGAGCTCTACCAGGGATGTGGCCCTGCTGGATTCTGCCTCTCTAGCTTTGCTTAGCCCAGAGGGCTCTCCGACCACATCTCCGTTGATTTCCTGGAAGAGCATTTGACAATGCAGTAGGGGTTAAGAGCCATCGCTGCACAGAGACACAGTGTGGACTTGATCCAGGCTTTAAAAGTTCTGAATTCAAATTAGCATAATAGTCGTGTGAACTCTTTCCATGTCATCACAGACATTCTAAGGCTCAGAGATGTGTGCACCCTCAATTAAATAAGCCATCAGACATAAAGAGCGGGAAAAAGCACAGCTTTTCATTTAGCAACTATTTTAGTGGGAAGGACAGGTACATATGGCAAATTCAAGGGTCAACTAGAAAACATCTATGGCTTAATTTTTCTGACATTAAAATACTTCCTAATAATAGTATTTAGTTATTGATTTATCCACGTTTAGAACAATTTGAAATATACCTTTCTGATTAGAACAGTGACCATTTCTTAAAATAAAGTAAGGATAATGGCACTTGTTGGATCAGAAATCACATTATTTTCAAAACCTTTTGGGTCCCAGCACTTCCCAGACATTGAGCTGCTGCTTTCCTCTGGGGTATGAGGTTATACTTCTCTTTTTTCCCTCTTGGGGAAGTCCCTAGTGAGGTCCTGCAATGGCGAGACCACGGCAGGCAGGAAACCACAGATGTGTGCCTTTTCCTTGGCCCCATCTGCTGGAAAGAGTAACTAACTCCTGTGCCCAAGCTGGTAGGAGAGGAGCCATAGAGAATCAAATTAGCAGAAGAGAAGTGATTCGTCTTCATTTTCTTGTTTCCAACCTGCAAACACAGATTGTTAAATACCCTTGTTCCCTAATCCTCATTAGGAGATCTTGAAGAATAGCAGGACAGGAAAAAGACACAAGGATTGAAAAAAGACAATACCAATAAAATAGAGACCAAGTTGAATCTTTTCTTCTTGCTCAGACTCTATGGATTTTTTATTAGCGGATTTGAAATTCTCCACTATATAATTTTATTTCTACTTATGTGGATGGTGGATGCACCCCTAATCCCAAATGTATCTGGGCACAGTCTATGAAATTATTCCACGTCCAGTGGTATCCCTTTACTGAGCTCATTGCCGTGTGTGTCTAAAAAGGCAAAGTCTTCATTAAAAGTAATCTAGTGGCAATAGCATGCAGTTCTAACTCCATCACTTAAGAGATACAGGAACACAGATCAGGATCTCCAGTAAATTGTTTTTGAAGTATACAACATGCCAAGCAAGAGACATAAGTGTGCGGGAGGACAAGTGTTTAAAGATCAGTAGAATTGCTGCCACGAACTTAGCCGAGTTGTAGACCTCACCTCTCTTAAATTTTTATCCAGTTTGGGGAAGATCTCACCATCTTTCAAAGCATTTTAAGTTTTAAAACCACTTGGGTATTTAAATTCCATCCATTTCCTTGTTTGTGTCTATTCTAAATATGCTTCTAGTTTGTCCGTTCATATCCTTCAATATATTGTCACTTGTTACTTGCTCTTCCCTTGAGGTTCCTAAGTATACTGGCCTACTTGCTGAGCCTTGGATATGTCCATAATTTCATGCCTTAGGGCCTTTGCATCTGCTCCTCTGCCTAGAGCAATCTTCTCCTGGATGTCCACAAAGTTTTTTTTTTTTTTCTTACTAAGGAGACTTTCTCTAAACTCCCTTTTAAAATGGCAGCATGCCCTCCTACTGTTTCTACACAGTATTCCCACTCCTTATGTCATTCAACATATTAAACATTTTACTTGCTTTTTTTTTTCTCTCTTCATGCACCAGACTGTAAATTCTATTAGGACAGCGATATTTGCTTTATTTACAACTTTGTGCTCAGAGCTGACAACAGTCACTGGCATGCCAAGGTCCAAAAGTACTGACTGGCTGACTGTTGAGTGATCTATTTCAGGATGCAGTCCTATCAAGGAAAACATTTTGTTTAACAACACCTTCATTCAGAAGGAGTCTTACTGTCATGTCATTTCCTGGATAACTCCTACTTTGAAAGGAAACTTTAGGGCTGCTTCACATCTGTTCAGTAGTTAATGACTGGGTCATGAGAGTGGAAAACTGAAATGTGATTTGGAGTTGAGCAGCTAAATAATGTGTGAAACATTGGGCATGAGGCATTAGGGAGTGGAGGAGTCTGTGGCAAGCAGAGAGTCCACATCCTGCCCTGCTTAAAGGCATTTGGATTTGACAAAGCAACTTAAAACAGCCTCTCTAAAGAAAACCCATCTATCTCCAGCTTCAAAGGCCCTCTGAGTGGCCAGCTATGGCTAACAGGACCGAGAAGACATTTTCTAAGTCACCGTGTTTTTTCTGACTTCTTTTCCAACTGTATGCTCAGGCTTGGGTATGTGCCTAACGCCACATCAGGACAGGAATACTCAACTGATCAAATCTAATTACATTTGCTTCCCTACTAAATTGTATATCACCTTCCCCTCTTGTGAGAGAAATGGCCCCTCTTGGGTCCTCAGCATCTGATTATTGCAAACCTAATTGATTTGCGACATTTCATTAATAAAGTTAACTAAAACTAATTATACATATTGAATAAAAGTTTCCTCTGAAATGAATTTTTCTATTTAGCTTAAGGGTTCTTAATTGTTAGAATGAATTGCTCAGAAAGATCACAGAATTACTTTCTCTTGGGAAATAGAGATATACATTTTTCCCCCAACTAATTTGGATTGATGGACAGTGATATCACAAAAGCTTGAAAAAAAAAATTGATTAAATGTGAAAGTTGAAGGAATTGAAGCATCTTTCTCCGAAGACAAAATAGATCACGTGGATCTCTATATGGATCTTCTTCACGTTAAATTAGGTCTATTAAATTGGTCACATTACCTGAAGGAACCTAAATTAAAAATTTATTTTCATTCATTGTTTTATTCATAGTGCAGATTTCCTTTCATTTCACTGGTATGTACATGTTGTATTTTTCACTCTTTAATTCAGATGGTTTGTTTTGTCTGATTCATCCATCTAATTAAATCTCAGTTTTGGCGGAAGTCCAGGGGGAGTCTCCTACTCCTTCAATAGCTGGTACACTGCAGGCCAATTTCCAAAGGATGCTTTGCAATGTTCTTTGTGTGTTCGGCTGTGTATAAACACACTCTATGCAAAACAAAGACTGGTATTCCTTACTGGCAAGCGTTAAGTAGGACATGGCTGTCCCTCTGATGGTGTACAAAGATGCTGTCCATCACACGAGCCTTTGTGGCCATTATCATGAATGACCGACATGGGCCTTGTTTTCACTTTGCCCAGGCAGAGTCCTTGCTTGCATTGTTAAGGAAGACATCCCACTTCTACCTGTTCTGCATGCTAATCCCCTTGAAGGACCCGGAGGCAGCAAAATGCCTGCCTATTCCTCTTTGACCTGGGAGCATCACTGAGTAGCAAGCTACAGACTCTTGATCAAAAGATAGCTCTTACCCTCTGGTGCATTTTATCTACCATGGGCCCACTGTTCCTGGAGCCCATGCTGTGTGCAGAAGCATCCTGCCTTGCCTGAACTCCAGGAGGAAGAAACCCGCTTTTGGCTGGATTTGGGGCTTGCATATCACATTGTTCTAGGTAACCTAGGGCTCCCTGGGTGAGTCAAGCACATATTTACATTCAGGAAAGACATCAAAGGACTACTTCCAGATAACCAGTTTCCTCCTACCAGGTTTGAATTGTACTATTACATTTGTAAGATATTTTAGACTTTTCTAGAATTAAAAAAAAAAATGACTCCTGTAAATCTTCTAAACTTTAAGTCTTCAAGGAAAGGACTAAGAAGTAGGAAGGAGAGGATGACCTCACTGCTGGTACCAGCTAACTGTCCTTCCTGTCAGCAAATCACAGCCTCTACACTCAGAGGCTCATTGCTCTGAGCTCTACTAATTGTTAAAAAGTAGTAATAGCAATCTATCTGGAAGTGGTATCTCCTAGACACATTATTTAAGCAAAAGAACAATTTGACCATAGATAAACTGTGTGGAATAGTTTATTTAGAGTAAACTTGTTTATCCTTAAAACAAATTATATTTTTGTTTATTAAACACAAATGGCTAACCTTTACCTTGCTTCCCCCTGCCCTCCCCCACCATTGGTAAGATTCTGGTACTCATATTTTAAAACCCTAAGCTGTGCCCAAACTTCTACCATGTATGTTTTCATTGAAAATGAAATAAAAGGAAATGGATAAAGGGAATATTGGCTGGATATATAAATATATAGCTAGCTCTCTAGTTATTTCAAACCCCCTTATGCATCAAAAACTCAAAGACAAATATGTTTCTAATTTTTTTGCCTTGTGTAACCATTAGTCTAGAAAACAAACTTAACTGATTTGCTGGGTCGAGGTGACTGGAAAGAGTCTGACATTGCTGTTTCATGAATGGGATCACGTTAGTGGAAAGACGATGACTATGAACTTCAAGATAGACCATAATAGAAGGTGATTTTAATAATTAGAATTTGTAACACTACTGTATGTATCTATCATCCATCCATCCATCCATTCGTCTATCTATCTATCTCTCTCTATTCCACATAAAAACAAAGACTTCTAATCTCATGTACATGTCCATCAAAAAAAGAAGTGTTACAGTACTTATTTTGTTTGGCTCTCCAAACTGTTTAAAAAACACACTTTATTTAAGTTGATACAATTGAGACCCATCTGTCATTGTAGGAAAACAAATTTTCTGGAAGTTTTGCTTACTTGGAGGTGACACGGACATAGGTAAACAAGCTAACTGCCATGTACCCCAGTCTTCAGCTCCCTGTAACTGTAGGTGCCTCTTTTCAAATATTGAAGAAATGGAGAACTTTAGAAGAGTACATAAAATACTAACTCCCTTATATTTAAATATGCATACGGATAAGAAAAGGTAAAAGAGGCCTAGGAGAATTATGTCTTAGGTAATAAATATCTAGGAAACAACATACCTAGGAAATCAGAATTTCAGAAATATTTTAAAATTTCCAAGTAAGTTAATACGAGTATGCAACTTTCCCACCAAGTGGCAGCGAAAGTCCACCATGTTAATAAATCTGCTTAGGGCAGTCCTTGCAATAGAGCTTTCTAGGAGGATAGAAAAAGTTCTACTTCTCCACTATCCACTAGCTCCCTGTGTCTACTGGGCATTTGAGATGTAGTTGGTGCAACTGAAGAACTGTATTTCTAATTTTATTTAATTGTAACTAATTGATATTTACACTTAAATAACCACCTATGGCTAAATGGCTCCCATATCAGATGGTACAAATACATAGATGTTAAGTCATCAAGTATGGTTCTTATTCTTTTAAATGTAGTAGTCAGGTTTTCTCCATTTACTGTAACTAGATTTCAACATAAATTCTTTGGACCTATAAAACAAGGTCTGAAATGCTGTTTGCACATCCCTGGCTTAAATCAATGAGAGATCAGAGTTCGGTACTCATAAAACTGGTGAAAGTTTTAAAGGGATGTCAGAGAGCTCAGCACAGCTTTCCACTAACACTGTTTCAGTACAGGGGATGGGGCCTTGGAGAGTACGTCACAGGAAGTGGAGGACACAGTTGCTAGTTAGTGGTAGGATTGGTATAACATCGGTTTTTAAACAAACAAAAATCCAGCTTTTTAGAATGAAGTATGTTTTGCTTACTCATCTGAAACTCAAAGGTTTGAAGAAGTTAAAAAATTTGAAATATGTTTTCTTCAGTGTTTTGTTTTTCTTAAGCAAAACATAATGATTTTTTTTGGAGGTTTTGCCACAAATGTGTGACTTGGAAACAGAAGACTTTGAAAATATAGGAGAAGGGAGGCAGGTCCAAGAATCACTCCCTGGATTAACCCTCTGGCTTCTATGACAATAGGGCTGATCAGGTGTCTTGTAGAAAAAGCTACTTCTGTCCAGTACTGTTAAAAACATGTTGTCTTATAATCTCCCCAATAATATAGTTTTACTGCACTGCTTCCAGAATTGAATTTTGTCTGAAAAAAGACACAGCCCAAACCCCAAGCTTATCTATTAAAAAAAAAAAAAAAAAGCACACACCTGCACACAAACACACCACAAAAACCTAAAGATACCCAGTGATGGAACTGTGTAGAAGTGACTATTTTTATCTCCAAGATTAAAGCAGTCCTAAATAGTTTCCTAACACTACTACCATGGAGTGCCTTCCAAAAAGTGTTTCCTACATGCCAACCTGGCAAAGAATACAGCCACTTCTAATATTTATCTACCCAACTTCTATTTTGATGAAACAGAATCACAGCATATTCAGAATGGTACAAGCTACTTTTTCAATTTCCCTATAGAGGGGGGTGGGGAAGCTGAAAGCTTGCTCTTTGAGTTGAGGGTTTTGGGCCCCCACCCCATTACTTGGATAAATTAAGGACTCTTTTTAAAAATGGGAAAAACACCAGACAGGTCCATGAGACAGGAGTTGGGCAGAAAAGGGCAGACCCAGCCAACTGAGCTAGTAGTCTCTGTGCAAGTTCTGAGAAATCTGCCTTCTGCTATGGGACCCCATGTCATCCCTGCCTGTCACAGAGTGGGGCTCAACAGCAGGGGCTTAAGGAGGGTCCTCCAACTCCAATTTCATATCCCTCCCTGCCCAGCCCCACCATCCTCTCATTGGAGTAAGAGAGAAGTTTGTAAGAATGAGACTTTGAGACATGAGGCTTTGCTGAAGGTGAACAGGCTTAAGCAGGTCACATCTTTAGACTTCTGGACGTGAGGACTGGTGCATTCCAGCACAGATACTCCACTAGGCAGCTGATAAGAGAGCACAATCATTTTCCTGCTGGCCTTTGGAGTTCTAACCAGCAAGGACATTACTGATCCAAACAATTACCTGTAGCCATAAAGTGTCTTTGCCAAGGAGTTGCAAATCTCTCACATGATTTATCAGCACATGTGGAAATACCTTGGTAATTCAGACTGTTTACATTTAAAGTCACATAAATACATATAATCTTAATCTGTATGTTGGAAGGGATGGAAGAAGACTTTATCTATTTCTTTCACAGAACCATGGTGTGTGGATTCTTGTTAACTTCTTAAGAAACCTACTGATGATACAAGCTGTAGATGCTGGATGCTTACCTGATGGCCTCTTTCTTGGGATGGCTTCAGTGACTTATTCAGATAAAATCCCATTCACTTGGGGCCAATCTCTCTTGTATTAAATCTGGAAAGAAAAGAAAAAGATTAAAGTGATTCATGAATGTGGTCAGCTTTTTATTTTTTAATTTACAAAGTAAGTATTAACACTGCATATTAAGAATGTTTTGGAAGGGAATGAAATCATCTGTTCCACCTCAAGAACATATTTTTCTTTATTTAGAGTTAGGTGGTACCAGGCAGCTATCAAGGGATCCCATTTTTCTGTCTGCTCATGGTCAACAGCAGCTTTCTCAATTGCTCGTGGACACACACCAGACAAAGAAAAACAGAATACTTTCTGGTGAAACAATATAATCTTATTCTAAGATGGTTTCTTTTTTTTTTAAATTTTTTTATTGTTGGTTGTTCAAAACATTACAAATTTCTTGATATATCATATTTCACACTTTGATTCAAGTGGGTTATGAACTCCCATTTTTACCCCATATACAGATTGCAGAATTACATCAGTTACACATCCATTGATTTACATATTGCCATACTAGTGTCTGTTGTGTTCTGCTGCCTTTCCTATCCTCTACTATCCCCCCTCCCCTCCCCTCCCCTCCCCTCCCCTCCCCTCTTCTCTCTCTACCCCCTCTACTGTCATTCATTTCTCCCCCTTGTATTATTTTTCCCTTTCCCCTCACTTCCTCTTGTATGTACTTTTGTATAACCCTGAGGGTCTCCTTCCATTTCCATGCAATTTCCCTTCTCTCTCCCTTTCCCTCCCACCTCTCATCCCTGTTTAATGTTAATCTTCTTCTCCTGCTCTTCGTCCCTACTCTGTTCTTAGTTACTCTCCTTATATCAAAGAAGACATTTGGCATTTGTTTTTTAGGGATTGGCTAGCTTCACTTAGCATAATCTGCTCTAATGCCATCCATTTCCCTGCAAATTCTATGATTTTGTCATTTTTTAATGCAGAGTAATACTCCATTGATGGTTTCTATAGACATGACTACTAAATAAAAACTCTATAATGATTTTGATTTTTGCTTATGAATTTAGAGTTAAGCTTAGCTATGTGATCTTTCTAGTACAAAGTTTATACAAGTGTTATTTAACCATAATTTAAAAAACACCATTGTAAAAGAACTTTTGTTCTGTTTTTCTTTTTCACAGATATAACACTTGTCTGTAGTTTAAATGTTGAGTTATAGAAGAATATAAAATAAAAGTAAGCATCTATCTCCTTATTCTCTCTAATTTTGTCCCTGGAATCACTTCCTAGAGATAAGGCCAACTAAGAAATTGTATATCCTTTAGGACTATAAAAAATGAATGCAGATACATGTAAATGTGTATATTTATGTTGTTTCTTTTTATGCATATTACTCTGCTTTTTGCTGTTTTCATTTGTTAATTTTGCTTAATAACTATGGCTAACAGAACTTCCTATATCAGCATTTATAAATCTACCTCATTCATTTGATGACTACATGATACTTTACTTAGCTATTCTGTTATTCATGAGCCTTAAAGGCTCCCCCACCCCTCAATTTTCCTTTTGGCTGCTACAAAAATATTTTGTTTTTTTTTTTTGTTTGGTTTTGAGCAACTATATATTCAAGCTTTACTGTAGTATGGTAAGATAGATGAATTTTGGCATTAGAAGGACCTACTAGCAAAAGGCATTGTCTGTAAGGTGGCTTCTTCCATAAAATACCAAGGTGTTATAAAAACTATGGGCAGTTCTGTGGAACCAAGAGAAGATAATGCTAAGTGAAGTTAGCCATTTCCAAAAAAAAAACAAATGGCAAATGTTTTCTTTGATATAAGGAGGCTGATTCTTAGTGGGATAGGGAGGGGGAACATGGGAGGAATAGATGAACTCTAGATAGGGCAGAGGGGTTAGAGGGGAAGGGAGGGGACATGGGGTTATTAATGATGGTAGAATGTGATGATCATTATTATCCAAAGTACAGTTGTGAAGACATGAATTGGTGTGAATATACTGTGTATACAATCAGAGATATGGAAAATTGTGCTGTATATATGCAATAAGAATTTTAATGCATTCTGCTGTCATATATAAATAAATAAATAAAAAAGAATATAAAAAAAGTAAAAACAACTATGGGCTGTTTTGTAAGACTATAATATACCTTAGGAAAAAAAATTACAGAAAGGGGCTGATTTACAGTACCATTCTCCAGAGAGTTAATCAGAAATCCAGAGTGAGTTATAAGGAAAGTAACAGAAATTATAAGATACATAGTGAGAAGTATGAAAGTAAAAGGGATTCATTATAGGAAATTCAGAAGTCATGTGGAAAAAAAAGGAAGAAAGAAAGAAATCAAACCTGAAATTAATAACCCTCAATCATTTTTAAGATTTACTGTATATTTTGCTAATCTTTCTTTTCTGGTCCACAAATATGCAGGCATTTGGAAAAAAAAATATATATATATATATATTGTTGTTGTTGTTGTTATATATATATAACAAAATTACTTTCATTACAACACCAAGAACTAATGTTAGACTTTTTTGGGGGGGCGGGGGGGGTGTACTGGGGATTGAACTCAGGGGCACTCAGCTACTGAACCATATCACAGCCCTATGTTTTATTTATTTAGAGACAGGGTCTCACTGAGTTGCTTAATACCTCACTTTAGCTGAGACTGCCTTTGAATTCCTGATCCTCCTGCCTTAGCCTCTGGAGCTGCTGAGAATAGAGGTGTGTGCCACCACACCTGGCTCCATGTCAGACTTTAAAGACAACTTGATAAGAACCCCCCCCCCCCAACACACACACACGGTAATACTTATGATTTATGTTCTGTACATTGCTTTGTTTACTTATATTTACCTTGCCACTAAATTATTAAATACATAAAATATTACATACTTATGCAGAATGTACTTATATAAAATATATGCTGACTGTATAATTTTCTACCATGTGGCTTAAAAACGTGGCTGCTTAGTCCTGTTGGTGTACTTTTTCTGACAGCACATCAAAGGGCAGGGCAGATTGAAAAAAATCATCACAGATTCTCCCCATCCTGATAAAACGGCAGTGATAAGACATGTGAAGGTTACGGGCTGGGAGACATCACTGTGCAATGTGTTTTACGTGAAGTGACATCATTCGAATGGAAAGAGTTTATTACATTTGGGCTAATGAAGCATTCTTGTTCTAGAGGCTACTGTGCAGATTTATAAGCATATCAAAATGCATGGGAATCAGAAAAAAAGAAGCATTTGGGTCAAAATGTAGGGAAAATGATTAGTGATAAGATTGCAAATGTATGAAATTTACTAGAAGAAATTCTATGAGATTTTTCAGTCCGTTTAGGAAAAAATGCTGGTGCAGATTATATGAAGCCACAACCACAAATGTTTGGGCTTGGTGAAACCAGTGGGATTCTAAATGGCCATTGGGAATGACCATTTGTACTTTTCCTTTGTCAGCACTATGATACTCTGTAAGATATCTCCTGGGTACCATTTCCCCTCTGCAGCCCTGACCATAGGGAATGAGAGTAGCCCTGGGTTGATTTTACCCTAACCTGTAACTTAAAATTTAGACATTACCGTTAATGTCATTCAAATGTCTAGAGTTCTAGATCCAAGCAGCTGGTGAGATTCTGTCTCCCAGAGATGCACCTTCATCATTGAGAAAGCCATAGCTCCTATTGGCACCCCTTTAAACTCAAACACAATCTTAGGGAACCCAGACTTAGCTCAGTCTTCTGACAAACAGCAATGAGCCCCTGTCAAAACAAGCGACATTTGGTGGGACCCATCTGACAACTGTCAATCTGCATGCACTGGGATCTATAGTTTAGGGACTAAATTATGTGGGGAGTCACTGGTTTCAAATAAGTCCTCACTTGCCTGGGGATAGTTTGCTTCAAAGCTATAGTCAACTCTGGTTTTATAAACCATGCTTGTGATAAATAAGCATTTATATCAAAGACTGAAAAAGCAATACATATTTGAGTTGGAATCCTGAACAGTGTATCTAACTGGTTCAAAAGATAACATTTTTTTTTTCTAACATCAAAACACCAAAAGTTCAACAGTGAATTACGGGAATATATCAAGAGTTAATTTTTGACATTATGTTATCTACTCCCTCCTTTCCCTCCTCCTCCCTCCTTCCGCCTCTTTCTTCCTTAAGCCATCAGGGTCTTGCTAGGCTACTCAGGCTGGCCCTATACCCCTGGGCTCAAAGGATCTCCTCCCTTACCCTCCCAAGTTGATGGGACAATAGGTACAGCACCAAGCACAGCTATCATTTTTTTTTTTTTAAAGCTTGATTGAAGTAAATGCTATATAACCCCCTCCCCACTCATACACACACATTAAGTGAATACATTTTGACAACTTTGGGTGGGCTCTCATAGTTTTAGTATTTTTTGGCCACCTAAAACAGGAGTTTCTAGAATTCTTCATTATCACACTTAAATCCAATTGATCTTAATTTTCAGATGAAGAAAATGGGACCAGATTTCAATTATAACTTTGAATAAAATTCCAAACAATTCAAAAGTAGGCAGCATAGTTTTGAGCAGTGCAGGCAGCAGCAAGCTTAGGGGCTTTGGGATCACAATGCCTGTGTTTGAATCTCAACTCTCTCGGTTACCACATCTGGGTGAGCTAGTTTCCCCACCATTACTCAGTACCACAACCTATAAAATGGGGATACAGTAGTGATTCTCTCGTAGGATTGTTATGAAGATTAAGTCAAAGACCACATTTTAAAACTGGACACTGCATTTGATACACGATATGAGCTCAAGAAATGTTAGCTTTATTAACATGTGGGTTGATTACAAGGCCAAGAAAATTACTTCTAGGTAATCATTTTAAACAAGCCTGTGCATGGGGCTTCTCTAACTTTCATGTGTTTTTGAATCTCTTGGGGCTCTTGAAAAATACAGATTCTTATTCAGGGGGTCTGGATGACATCTGAGAGTCAGAATTTCTAACAACCTCTCAGGTGATTCTGAGGATGCCACTCTGTGGACTGCAATACCTGATGTCACTGTGGAGGGTTGGTTGCTCCTCGTTTGCCATCATGGGACTCCACAAGGAGAAAGGAGGAGGGGTAAGAAGGAAGGTATGGAAGAGGTACATAGCTTTAATTAGCTTCCTAGGTATGTCTGGTGGTCTTTCTTTAGTCAAAGTCTCTCAACAACTACAGAACCACTGGTTTGGCATTTCAACCTTTTATTATTTTTTAATGTTTCCTTTTCTTAGTCTTTACTTTCTTCTTGACACTGCTACTTCAGATTGAAAAATGGTATTAGCACCGGGTTCCCCAGTTAGTAAGACTGAAGCATGGCTTTCATTTTATTGTAAGTAAGAGGACAGTACACCTAGATGAGATTAGACAAATAGCCTCTAACATTTCTCTTCTAAAATGTAGGGATCTGAAAATACCTTTAACATTTTCTTTAGCATTAACTGAAAACATCAACCAACCAGCAAGGAAGCAACTTGTGAAGTGTTAACTAACAGAACTTAAGAACACACTGGATGTGCTCCGAGCTGTTAAAGAGCCAATAATTACACTACAGGAATGACTGGAACCCAATGAAGCAACCTCCTGGTTTGGGAGGCAGGACAGAAGGAGGTGCCATTTTTAAATGTCTGGCCTTTCTAAATACCTGCTCAGCTTCACCAACACTTCTCTCTCTGGCAAAGACCATTTTGATACTTTATGTGTCCTTAGGGCCTAATAGTTCAGGTTGGTAGTATTCCCTCTGCAAGAAGCTGCTACTGTTGTTGATACATTTCACAGACATAAATTTTCACTTTCCAAAGCAGATAAGAAGAGCTTTGATTAATATAAGATGAGAAAATATCGCAAGAAATGGAGGGAGTGAATTAAGCCATCAGAAATTCTCTTTAAGAGCACACAGCCATAGATGCATTTTCCAATATTCTTCCTCTGCATTTAACCAGAGGACTTAGATCTATTGATCTAAATAAGATTTTATACCATTTGGCAAAGATCAAGGCATTTTATATGCATATAAAATTAATAAGAAACCACTTAGAAGTTGATCCAAGTCAAAGGGTTATTAATTTCATGATTTTAAATTTTAAGCACATCTAGAGCTCGAACTTGAAATAGGAAAGAACTTCGTGATCATGAAAAACAAAGCGAACTCATTGCTGACCCATTTTCTAGACTTTTAAATGTCAGAAAAAAGTAATCAATTGTGAGAATAGCAACACAATAGAAAATATTGGGTATGAGAAGGACACTCTGACAATCACTAACAGATTCTAGACATTAATTTCTACTAAAGATGTTCAGATGATACACCTATTGAGGAACCAAACAAATCAAACAAAACCAAAAGCAAACCCTTCCCAATTCATCTGGAAGAATAATGTCAAATGAAGCAATCATGCAGCATTTGCACTATATTATCAATTCTCTGTTAGCAAAATATTTTGAAAGACAGTTTTAGTTTTCATATGCAAGGAAGTTTTCCCCCTCATGAACATCTGCTATGAAAAGAAATTAAACTTGGATAGCAAATCTTTAATGTTAAAGGTAGCAGTTACATTCACTTATCATTTCCATGACCAGTCTAAACAGATACTTAGTTTTCTATTGATATTAGACTTAGGACTAGCTAATAAAATGTGGAAAATGTATAGCTCTTTAGAATATATATAGGCTGTGATTGAAACACTGTGATTTAGAACTCTACTAGGATAATGATAGTTACTTGCCAAATCAGTTAAATATTACTTCAAATCTCTATAGGTACTCCCTGATTTAAGATGATTTTACATGTTAAGTGATTGTTTTTTTGGAAGCTAAAAATCATTATCACGAATAAGATAAAACGTGATGGCTAAACTTAGGATATAAATTGAACATAATTTATCAGAGATAGAGCATATTACTTGAATAAGCACCTACATGAAATGAAATGCAAGTCATGTTAATCCAATTACTTGGGGTAATTTGGAAAGAAAACTCTTAGAAATTTTTGAAGGAAAATCATAGCACTTTTCTGTGGTGATGCATTGAAAAGATGACTTCTCCAGTTTGATAAACATAAGAAAAAAGTGTTCCTAATCTGGGCTCGGATACTTCTTCACATCTGCTGCTCCAGGCCCACATTTGACTATTGCCATAGGGTACCCTTGAAGTAGCTGCTTAATCTTTACATTGGATATACATTTCTAAGCAAAATTCTTAATTTACTAGCCTGCTTGGGAGCATCTTTGGAGTTCCCCATTTATGACTGGGTAGGAAGAGGAGTAGATAAACCCCAAGGGTGAAGCATAGGCAGCTGACACATGTAGATGTAATGGGACTCTATTCCTGGAACAGGTTTGACAGCAAAATACAGCAACTCTCAGTTATCTGCTTGAACAGGGCACTGTGACAGCAAAGAAGAGCTATGTATCATGTATCATGCATTTAAACTGTGAGTTTCAAATTCCTCCTCAATTAGGTATTTTACCTGGGCTTCAATTAAGGAGCAGATTATACTTTCCTCATTTCCCTTCTAGAATAGGGCAGGATATTCATTGCTATTAATTAGCCTAAAGTGACAACAGTAATAAGTTGCAGCAACAACAAAACAAACTAAAACAAAATTATAAACATATACTCACACAATTCCATTCTAAACTAGGAAGATGGCAAAGAAAATTTAGATAACCTGGACAGTCCACAACTGGTACTTTTTTGAACATGACCCAGGGGAATAGAGAAAGAGGAAAGATTTAAGCTCAGAGCTATTCCGGAGCAACAGTGACCAAGAGATGTTCTGTACATCTCAGGAGGGCCATCAGTAGGGCCAGGGGAAGAAAATCTGTTATCTGTTTTCTTCCAAGTAAGATGATGGGCAGTTGATTCTGTTTATGGTCAAAGAAGAGCAGAACCAGAATTTAAGGCCTCAGGATGAGAACAGAGAACAATGAAGTCAAGGGGGGTGGGGGGTGGGATAAAAGGACCCAGAATAGTAACAGTTTTGAAACTAATTATCACGAAATTTTAGCAAGTGGGGCTCCTCCCTGAACCCTAAGCTACCTTACAGGAACTGCCAACCATAATTTAGGAAATGGACACTTGGACTCATCACTGGACACTTAATGTTTGTCCAGATCAGAAAATTTAGCAGGGTAGTTTTTTTCAGGCTTTTATTTTTTAAGCAACAACCAAGAAACTAAAAGACTCAAGAGCTTTTATCACTGGAGGGAAACTTATGGGCAGAGACCTAATGTTCACAGTTGTTATATGGCACTCAGCTAGTTGAACAGCGAGTGAACAGCTAGTTCCTAGTCCCTTTTCCCTGTGCTTCTCTGTCCTGCACTGCTGCCAGGAAGAGTGGTGGAGAGAAAGAGGGTCCCAGGCCAACATCAAGAGGCATCCATCGCAGCCCAAGGGGGGATTATCTACATGGGGCCTTTACAGCTAGGGAAACACTACAGAAGATATATATATATTTATTTATTTATTTATTTTGTTATTTGTTTTTTTTAACCCAGGGTACATACTAGGCAAGCAGTCTACCACTGAGCTATACTCCCAGATCCCAAGGTTTCAGTTTTAGAGAAGATCATAAAAGGGTTAAAGCTTGTGCTAAGATAAACACCTGGGGCCATAGACCCCTCTGGTGGTAATTGCCAAGAGAATCTTGTTAAGGGGAGGAAACACCTTCAAGAGGACACAGTTGCTCAATATTTATAAACAAGAACCCTAGGGTGTGGGGCTTCTCGCCTCCCTCCCTGTTACTCTCTCTTCCCAGAATGACACAGGAAATAAATGTAGCCAAGTTCCAAAAGTGACCCCAGGGGAAAGCAAGCACCCAAACTTACACTGAGAAGCAAGTAGAGTTTTGATACTTAGTGAGGTCATTAGCGAACAAAGATTAGGTAAAGAGATGGCCCCCAGGGAAGAGTCAATGGCCAGGTCTCTCTAGAGGCTGCCCAAAGAAAATGCGAGAGAGACACTCTGGGTTAGATTTGTTGAGCTCTTTGAAGACCACAGCAGGGTGACCACAGCAGGCTGCAGAAGTGGACATTGAGGAGAACTGGAAAACGGGGTATTAGTGGAGCAGAGGACCCCACAATAGGCCCTGGATACAGAAATCCGTCTTTCACTAAAATCCAGCCTTAGTTACAAAAGCGCACAGGTCAGGGTTGTGGGGGCGTGGAGAAGCCCTGCTCCCTTGCTCCCTATTTGATGACTCTCCTGAGAGCACCAGCAGGTTGGCACCGGTGGGGACTGTGTCCGAGGACACTTACCCATGGTAGGGATTGCTGGGACAGGGGGAAGGCCAGATGAGCGGTGCGGGGACATTGCCTGGGAAGAAGAGGTTTAGGTAGAGAACACTTAACTTTACCTTAACAGCGCACAACTTTCAAAAGGATCGCCCGCGGGGTCACGCAGGCCTGCCACTCAGCTCTCAGTTAAAGACTAATCTAAACGCCTCCAAGAAAGTTGACTCCGTTGCCTCCCGTTTCTGCTGAATTCTAGCCTGTACTCGCCAAAGCTGGGTCAAAACCAAATGAAATTCTTTTGGAAAGCGCGTGGCCTCCGGTGCCAGAAGCTCCTCACCTGACCTGGGGACCCGCGGCTGGCGCCGGGGTGCGCGCTGAAGGGAAGTGTGGTGGCTCTCCTGGGTCTCTGGGAGCCTCCCAGCGCGGCATCCGGAGTTAACCCAGGGTGACATGAAACTTACCACTCCAGCCCCTGCAGTCCCCAAGCAGGCCAGGAGGTCAGGGGCACTCGCAGTCCGGGGCGCTGCACCAAGTCCAGCGCGAGCTGGCTACAAAGGTGCGGGGCTCCCACCGTCCCTGCGTCCGGGCTGTGCGCCTTCACTCGCTGCGACAGCAGATGGCCATCGATCGATCGTCACCACGGCCGGGCAGAGCTGCCAGCTATGTACCCGTCCAGACGTCTTGTCACTGGCTACTGCCTGGGGTCCAGCTGTTAGGCTCTCTAATCAGCCGCGAAGAGTCCGTTCCAAATTTATAGCAAGGGGTGTTGTTGCTCTGTGGGTTCCAGAGACCAGACTGTTTTGCGTTCCCTCCTCCGCCCCGCCCCAGGAGACCCTCCCGGGCCAACCCCGCCCTCTCCAGATTCTGACGGCATCGGGGATGATGCCACAGGCGTCCCCTGTCATCTACCGCAATCTCGATCCCCGATCCGCTGGAGCACCTGCCCTGGAATCCAGGGTCTCAGGGTGAGGGGTCTCCAAGGGCTGGGGGTAAACTCGGTTTCCACGGAGATAAATATTCTCTCTCTCTCTCTCTCTCTCTCTCTCTCTCTCTCTCTCTCATCTTGGAAAATTGTTAAGGAAGAATTAGGGAACTTCCTTGTCTTTCCTGTGAGTAACTCAAAATTTGACAATACTGGTGTGGATCATGGATCACAGAGATTTATTTCAGAGTTATAAAATGAAACGGTGGATTTTCATTTCCTCATTGGACACACTCCCCTAGTAGCATGTTTTAATATAAAAATAGACAAAGCTATTAAATGAAATATCACTAAATATTTGCCAACAAGTTAATATCAAGTCTTCACAAAGTCTTACAAAAAAAAAATAAATAAATAAAAAAGAAGGGTAAGGAATATATCCTATTGTATGTCATGAGGGCAGTACTACTCTTGGACCCAAACCAGATGAAGACATCACAACAAATAAACAAAATGCTACAGGCTCTTATCATTTTTTATGGATACAAACTTAAAAATCCTCTATGAAATACTGAGAATTAGAATTCAGTAATATATAAAAAGGACTATATACCAAGTGAGATTTATTCCAGGAAAAAAAGATTAGTTTACCAAAAATGAATTAGTATGATAAACCATATCAATACAATAAAGGACAAAACTTGTATCATCACATCAATAAGATAAAATAAAAAAGCATTTTTGCTTAGTGCCTTGCTGCGGCTGAGGCTGACTTTGAACTCATTCCTCCTGCCTCAGCCTCCCGCAGCATTGCTGGGATTACAGGCATGTGCTATGATAACCAGAGCAAAAAAAAAAAAAAAAAAAAAAAAAGACATGAAAGGCATTCAGATAAGAAAGAAAGCAAAATTATTTGTGTTTGTACATGACATGATGTTGCAATTAGAAAACTCTAAGCAACCAAGACAACAAAACAAAACAGAAAAATAGCCGTGACTTTAGAGCTAATAAATAAGCAAGGTTTCAGAATATAAGATCAATACAGAAAAATCAGTGGTATTTCTATACGCTAGCAATGAACAATCAAAAAATGAAATGAAGGAAACAATCCCATGTATAATAGACCAAGAAAATAAAAGTGCTTAGGAATAAATTTAACAAAAAGGATAGAAGTAGCTGGGAATGTAGCTCAGTGGTACATAGTGAACTTATGTATACATTGAACATAGGCAAGGCCCTAAATTCAGTCCCCAGTTCTGAACAACAACAACAACACACAATGTACAAAATATGTACCTCACACCATGTATGAAAAGCGTTGTTGAAATGGATAATATTAGATCTAAATAAATGGAAATGACATTCCACTTTCACATATTGGAAGATTTAATATTATAAAAGTGTGGTTACCCCAAATGATCTACACAATCCAAAACAAAATTTTTAGTTTTTCATTTTTAAATTTTTTTTTACAGAAGTTGGCAAGGTTGTCCTAAAATTCATGGGATAGTGCAAGCCACAGAAGAAAAGTGAAAATAATTCGAGTAAAGAACAAATTTAGAGGATTCACACTTCCCAGCTTCAGAGTTCACTACAAAGCTACAATAACCAAGTCAGTGTTGGTACTGACATTGGGATCTAGACATTAAAAAAAAAAAAGAATATAGAGTCGAGCACATAAACTAACATTAAATAGCAGATTATGCTAGTCTTTTCAGATATACAGCAAAAACTATACCTTGATTTAATGATCGTTGAGGATTAAGTGTAAGAAACAGAAGGAAAATAGGTGTTGGGTTTCATCAATACTAAAAGCTTCTGTACTTCAATAGGTAATAACAAAGTTCAAAGGAAAAACCCACAGAATATAAGAAGATATTTGCAAATAATACATCTGATAAGAACTTGCATTCAGAACATACAAAAATTTTTTCAACTCAATAGTAGCAACAACATAAATAATCAGTAGAAAGATATGTAAAAATCTGATTAGACATTTCTCCAAAGAAGATAGATAAAAGGACAACGAGCACATAAAAAGACTCAATATCATTAGCCATCAGAACAATGAGATCAAAACTACAATGAGATACCGCTTTGTGCAGACTGGGATGGCTAAAGTACTTGGCAGGATGTAGAGAAATTGGAGCTCACATATACTGTTGGTGGAAATCAAAAATGGTGTAACCCCTTTGGAAAACACTCTGACAACCTCTCAAAGTTTAAGCACAGAGTTGCCATATCGCTCAGCAATTCCATTCCGACAGAAATACCCTTGAGAAATGAAATTGTAAGCCTTCACAAAAACATACATATGAAAATTCATAGCACCATTCTTCATAATAACCTCAAGGCAGAAACTAATCAGAATAGACAGAATGTGAAATGTCCATACCACAGAATTTTACTTGGCGATAAAAGATATAAGTACTTGTTAGGACCTGGATGAACCTTGAAAACATCGCCCTAAATCAAAGAAACCGGTCATAAAAGACTACCATGTGAATGATTCCATGTAGGTGAAATGTCCAGGAAAGGCATTTTGTAGAATGGAGATGATTTTAACGCATGTGTAGATTAGAATTTTGTTTGCCTAGGACTGAGGATGAGAGGGTAGGAGGGAATGGTGATGACCGCTAGTGAGTTCAGGGTTTCTTCTTGGGGTGATGAAAATATGTTAGGTTTTGTGGTGGATGCCCAATTTAACAAATAGACTAAAACCCTTTGAACTGTACACTTTGAGTGGCTGGATTGTATGTGGACTACACATGAATAAAAATTTTTACAAATGTAAACTATGAAATCTGTGTAGAGAAGTCAAGGCATGGATTTCTGACTTTGGTATCTTGCTTCCAAGTTTCTGCAGACAGCAGGGGAGCTCAGTCCCAGCCACCACTCCTTCTCTGCAATGGCAGACAACTCTAATCATCGAGCATATAATGAACACAGATTTCTGCAGTAAGACTGGGTCATAATGCAAAGCTGAGGAAGTCGTAATCCCTGGGCCCTAGCAGTGCTGACCCAGGAAGGGACAGCATTATCTTCTCCACTAGACTGAGCCTCTGGGACAGGGCTGGGCTTGAACAGTTTATTCCTTTGGCATCTAGCACAGTGTAAGACTACCTCGCCCCCGGGGCATAGTAAGGCAAGGGACTTTCAGAGAGAGAGCAGTTTGAAGATCAAAGAGAAAGGGTAAGGTACAGTGAGATTCTAGAACTTTTTGTAGGATTCTGGCTACTTTTCTTCTTCTTTCCTTCAGCCCCGATTCCCAAGCTTGAGCAGCTCCTATTTTAAATTGACAACACTGCCTTGGAGGTGACACCCCATGCCTATCAGCAGTCAAAAATGTGAATGGCTGATAATACATTTTTATGTTATGTAACACCTTCCTGTGACTAGCAGCTTTCTCTTGCCTCTCCTGACATATTTATTTAGCAAATGTTTATTGAGCTTCTTTGTGTTTTCTGCTCTGCTAAGTGATGGGAAAACAGATAAAAAACTTTGGTTTTATCTTCCTCTTGCAGGAGGAGTGGGCTGGAGGAAGAAGCCTGGGAACCCCTGGTTGGGTGGTCCATGTACCAGGACTGTGGGTGGAGAGAAGAGATCCTGAATATCTACCTCTTCTGTTTGGTGTCAAGCTTCTCCTAAGTATGCATTGATTGTTCTGCTCAAGGCTCACAGACCCTCTTGGAGACTGACTTCAGAGCATCAGAGATGTTTGGGACCGTTTACCAATACGGCTTTTGTAGAAAAGCCAGAAAGTGGATGACAAGCAGCATTCAGTGTCCGAGGATGTAAATAGGAAATGTCTCTGTGGTCATGGTCTAAGTTTCAGGAGTGGTTGTATTTTTGAATCTATTTAATTCTGTGAATCATTAACCATAGTCACTCCTGCACTAAATTCCAACTTAGTTTGAGAACTGATTATAGTTTTGAGAGCTGGAGATTTCTTAGAGAGTTAGTGCTGCGTTGGAGGAATCTTCCAAAAGGGTGGGGTTTGTTCCCAGGGATATTATGGCAACAGAAGGAAACAGATGAGAAAGAAAAGCTTCCAAGAAATCATCATTACTGTGATGAATTGGCCCAACAAAGCTGTAGCTAAAACTCTGGGTTTTTCTATGATAAGTCAAGCATACCTAATCTGAAAATCCAGAATCTGAAATGCTCCAAAATCTGGTACTTTTTGATGTGATAACACGTGAAATTTCTTCAACATGAAACTTTCATGTGCAAAAGGTATTAAAAATCTTGTCTAGAATTATGTTCTAGCTAGGTGAGGTGCATATGAGAGATAAATGAATTTCCTGTTCAGATTTGAGTCTCATCCCCAAGATATTTCATTATGTATATAAAATATTCCAAAATTCAAACGTTGGAAACACTTCTGGTCCAAATATTTCAGATAAGGGATACTCAAGCTATATAATTATAGATCAATTCTTTGGTAAAAAGATACTTAGAGTTGTGACCAGAGGCAGAGGTTTGAACCCCAATTCTGCTACTTATTAGTCCTGGATACTTGCTATTGATTTTTAACATGTAGAGTGATTAATTCCTTAAATTTTTGCCAGTGTTAAGAAAATGAGTATAAGCAAAAGTTCTAGATACTGTGCTTTGTACACAGTAAGTGCTTAATGGATCACAGCTATTTTTAGTGAGAAGCATGCAGTTTTTCATGCTGTTCAGGGACATACTGGCTTGTTGATTATTTTAGTCAATTTTTTTTGCTGCTGTGACTAAAAGACCTGACCAGAACAATTTTAGAGGAGGAAAAGTTTATTGGGGGGCTCACGGTTTCAGAGGTCTCAGTCCATAGACAGCTGGCTCCATTCCTCAGAGCTCAAAGTGATTGTGAACATCATGGGGGGAAGAGTGTGGCAGAGGGAAGCTGCTCATGTGATGATCAGGAAGCAGAGAGAGGTTCCACTGGCCAGAAACAAATATATACCCCAAAGCCACGCCTCCAATGGAGTCACTCCCCACCTGCCTCCAGTCACCTCTTAATTAAGCCCATCAGGGATTAATTCACTGATTGGGCTAAGGCTCTCACAATCCAATCACTTCCCCTCTGAACCCATTGTCTCACATGTGAGCTTTTTGGGGGACACCTCACATCCAAACCATAACATTGATGCCATTACAAAATGAATAAAACTTGAAATCTTTCTGATTAATGTGTTTCTAGTATTTAAATTTTGAAATTCTGATATAAACAGAGTCCGGTTAATCTTGTTCCTTCTCTCTTTGCTTTCTGGCTGTGCCCTGTGAGGTGGAATCCAGTGGCACTGTAATTATTTAGCTGGAAGTGTGAACCCAACTAAAGAAGAAACCTGCCCTGGAAATGCTAAAGGTGTAGAGGCATTCCCAGACCCTACTTGTGCTGAGGCCAGGGCTGTGGTCAGACTCTGGATCATCTGCAAGTGACTCAACAGGACATGCAAAAGAAGGAATGCAATGCCTAATAAACATGAAAAAAGTTTAGTCTTTCCAACAATAAAAATGTAATTTACAGACCCAAAAGGGTCTACAAAGAAACTATTAGAGCTAATAAATGAATTCAGCAAAGTGGCAGGATATAAAATCAACACGCATAAATCAAAGGCATTCCTGTATATCAGCGACAAATCCTCTGAAATGGAAATGAGGACAACCACTCCATTCACAATATCTTCAAAAAAAATAAAATACTTGGGAATCAACCTAACAAAAGAGGTGAAAGACTTATACAATGAAAACTACAGAACCCTAAAGAGAGAAATAGAAGAAGATCTTAGAAGATGGAAAAATATACCCTGTTCATGGATAGGCAGAACTAACATCATCAAAATGGCGATATTACCAAAAGTTCTCTATAGGTTTAATGCAATGCCAATCAAAATCCCAACGGCATTTCTTGTAGAAATAGAGAAAGCAATCATGAAATTCATATGGAAAAATAAAAGACCCAGAATAGCAAAAACAATGCTAAGCAGGAAGTGTGAATCAGGCGGTATAGCGATACCAGACTTCAAACTATATTACAGAGCAATAGTAACAAAAACAGCATGGTACTGGTACCAAAACAGGCGGGTGGACCAATGGTACAGAATAGAGGACACAGAAACCAATCCACAAAACTACAACTATCTTATATTTGATAAAGGGTCTAAAAGCATGCAATGGAGGAAGGATAGCATCTTCAACAAATGGTGCTGGGAAAACTGGAAATCCATATGCAACAAAATGAAACTGAATCCCTTTCTCTCGCCATGCACAAAAGTTAATTCAAAATGGATCAAGGAGCTTGATATCAAATCAGAGACGCGCCGTCTGATAGAAGAAAAAGTTGGCTACGATCTACAGTCGGTGGGGTCGGGCTCCAAATTCCTCAATAGGACACCCATAGCACAAAAGTTAATAACTAGAATCAACAAATGGGACTTACTCAAACTAAAAAGTTTTTTCTCAGCAAAAGAAACAATAAGAGAGGTAAATAGAGAGCCTACATCCTGGGAACAAATCTTTACTCCTCACACCTCAGATAGAGCCCTAATATCCAGAGTATACAAAGAGCTCAAAAAATTAGACAATAAGAGAACAAACAACCCAATCAACAAATGGGCCAAGGACCTGAACAGACACTTCTCAGAGGAGGACATACAGTCAATCAACAAGTACATGAAAAAATGCTCACCATCTCTAGCAGTCAGAGAAATGCAAATCAAAACCACCCTAAGATACCATCTCACTCCAGTTAGATTGGCAGCCATTATGAAGTCAAACAACAACAAGTGCTGGCGAGGATGTGGGGAAAAGGGTACACTTGTACATTGCTGGTGGGACTGCAAATTGGTGCAGCCAATTTGGAAAGCAGTATGGAGATTTCTTGGAAAGCTGGGAATGGAGCCACCATTTGACCCAGCTATTCCCCTTCTCGGTCTATTCCCTAAAGACCTAAAAAGAGCATGCTACAGGGACACTGCTACATCGATGTTCATAGCAGCACAATTCACAATAGCTAGACTGTGGAACCAACCTAGATGCCCTTCAATGGATGAATGGATAAAAAAAATGTGGCATTTATACACAATGGAGTATTACTCTGCATTAAAAAATGACAAAATCATAGAATTTACAGGGAAATGGATGGCATTAGAGCAGATTATGCTAAGTGAAGCTAGCCAATCCCTAAAAAACAAATGTCAAATGTCTTCTTTGATATAAGGAGAGTAGCTAAGAACAGAGTAGGGTCGAAGAGCATGAGAAGAAGATTAACATTAAACAGGGATGAGAGGTGGGAGGGAAAGGGAGAGAGAAGGGAAAATGCATGGAAATGGAAGGAGACCCTCAGAGGTATACAAAAGTACATACAAGAGGAAGTGAGGGGAAGGGGAAAAATAATACAAGGGGGACAAACGAATGTCAGTAAAGGGGGCAGAGAGAGAAGAGGGGAGGGGAGGGGAGGGGAGGGGAGGGGGGATAGTAGAGGATAGGAAAGACAGCAGAATACAACAGACACTAGTATAGCAATATGTAAATCAATGGATGTGTAACTGATGTGATTCTGCAATCTGTATATGGGGTAAAAATGGGAGCTCATAACCCACTTGAATCAAATTGTGAAATATGATATATCAAGAACTATGTAATGTTTTGAACAGCCAACAATAAAAAATTAAAAAAAAAAAAATAAAAAAAAATAAAAATCCATTGGCAATATGTAAATCAATGGATGTGTAACTGATGTGATTCTGCAATCTGTATCCGGGGTAAAAATGGGAGTTCATAACCCACTTGAATCAAAGTGTGAAATATGATTTGTCAAGAACTATGTAATGTTTTAAACAACCAACAATAAAAATTAAAAAAAAAACCAAAAAAAAAAAAAAAAATGTAATTTAAAGCATGCTTTGTTATCTATAAAGTTAACAAAGATGAAAAAGTAAAGATGATCACAGAGTTGAGTTTTTGCTGGGATGGGAGGAAGTCAGCTCTCTCATATATATTGTTGTTGGGTCCTCATGAATTGGGAAATCATTCTAAAGGCAATCATGGATGTATACAAAGATTTACACACAAGGATATTATACATATTGTTATACATAATAGAACAAAATTGAAAGCAACTTTAACGTCTCTGCCATGGAGTTCTGTTTAAGTAAGTCATTCTACTTCCAGAATAGACTTTAGCCATTAAAAATAAGGTGAAAAGACATAATGATGTGGAAAATGCTTATGATATGTTAATTAATGAAAAATTAGCTAATGAGGGCTGGAGTTATGGCCCAGAGGTAGAGTGCTTGCCTACCATGCATGAGGCACTGGGTTTGATCCTCAGCACCATATAAAAATAAAATAAAGATATTGTGTCCATCTATAATTAAAAAAATAAATATTAAAAAAAGAAAATTTAGCTAATGAAACAATATGTATAGTATTATCCAAATTATGTAGAACATATATATATATGTGTGTGTGTGTGTGTGTGTGTGTTTATACCCATACACATATGTAGAGAAGAAGACTAAATGCACTAAAATGCTAAAAGTTGCTATTTCTGAGTATATGTCTCTTTTTCTGTTAATCTATATTGCCCAGGATTTTTTTTAAAGAGAGAGAGATAATTTTTTAATATTTATTTTTCAGTTTTCGGTGGACACAACATCTTTATTTTATTTTTATGTGGTGCTGAGGATCAAACCCAGTGCCCTGCGCATGCCAGGTGAGCGCATTACCGCTTGAGCCACATCCCCAGCCCTGCCCAGAATTTTTTAAAGACAATTGTGTCACTATAGAAAATGAGCACGATGAATAATAAGGCAGGGGTTAGGAAGGAACTGCTTGGAAAACAGGTCATTGGCTGGAGTTTTGTGGACAGTTTTGGTTGACACTACATCTGAAGGCCCTATGGCTTCAGCCCTGAGAGGTGGCACTCATGTGTGTATTTTAGGGCATTTGTCTGATTTCAAATGTATAATTGGCTCTCCCATATTTTATGGCCTCTCCGCAGCTAGTATTGGCTTGATGAAGGATGGTAAAACGTGTAAGAGTTCACCGAGTTCAGGAAAGTTCCTAAATGGAAGTCCATCCTCCTGAGGAGATGCTGAGAGAATTGAGCCTAACGTTTGAGCTGCGTCCTCTGGCACATTGACCTAGTCCACTCCTGCATGGATTTTAGTTTACTGTCTCAGAGCACTGGGCTTGAGGGATCACATTAGTGTATCCCAGGCAGCTTCTGGTGAGCTCACTGCACAGCTACTAGAGATCACAAAATGGAACACACCTAGGAGCCACTTTTACTAACACAAAGAAAAAAAATAGAGGACTTTCCCATATTTCCCTTGCCCTGAATTTATTTTCCTCAAAAAATATTCTTAAGGTTTATCAACTTTAAATTTACAAGAACAGCCTCATTTTTATTTGAGTTTCTTTCACCTGTGCTGCTTTGACACATTCCTCCCATGTCACTAGGTTCCTTCTCTGTGCTTCTTGGGTCTCTTCAGCTTTCCACTGTCATCCGTTGTCCATACTGACCCTCTTACAGACACCTTCCAATCTTTGCTATGTGAAAACTTGCCTGTCCGCAAAGACTCAGATCAAATTCCAGTTTCTTGATTTTTCTTTTCATATTTGCTCAATGTTACTACTTTCTCCTTTGAACATTATGCTCTGTTTTTGAAAATATAAGAATAGCATGAGTTCATGAGCTGAAATGTTAACCAAGAGGCCAGAGACCTAGTATCCATTTCCCTTCTGTCAAGAGACACCAGTATAGCTTGGCCAAGCCTGCTGGTGTCTTGATAGTTTCTGTCACTTAAAATAAGAATTTCCTAAATCCTGTTTGCTAGTGTGTGAACTTGGGCAAGTTATTTAAACTGTTCTTCAGTTATCAGTAAAATGTGAGTAATAATACCACTTAGTGTGAATGAGGATTAATGAATTAATACAGGTAAAACAAAAATATAAGTGTGCCTGGTCTTTAGTTAGGGATAAATAAATATTAGCTATTTTCAAATTAACTCTCGTGATTTTACACAGACATGTCATCCAAATTCAAATAGTCACTAAGGATTCTTTTTGATCAGATAGAAATCCACTTAATAACATTACTAAAATTCATATCTCTGCTTTAAGTTGTTTTACAAAAATGTGGAGAAAGAGAGGAATTTGACCAAAACACAGAATTACTGAATATTCTTGAATGGGGTAATGTAGCAAACCTCATTAATATAGCTGAGTTTTACATATGGTATGTATGAGGAAAGTCTACTTACCAAGTGATTTATTTCAATTATCAATACAGTGTACTATCAGAAAGGATTATGTAGGATGAGCAAATGATAGCTTTATCCTTCTTTTTTACCTTTTACAAATATAAACTTTAAAAAAAAATTATAAACTTCAGAGATCATTGATCAGATAGGATTTCTATTTCTTATCAGCTTTATTTATAGACATATGGAATGAACATTTGTAAGGTTCTGTAATTCACCAGAACTTGAGACTATTTTAACTATCATCCAATATTCTGGTAAAGGTGAGAGGATATATAGAATCTTAGGAAAAAAAATTCTTAAGAGAAAATGTTTTTGTCTAAGTTATATGTTGTAATACATATGAGTTAATTAACTGTATTAAAATTATTTAAATGTTCATGAGGAAAGAGGAGAAATCTAATAGAAATGAAACTATTTTAACTTTAAAAGAGGACATAAAATGTAGTAAAAGATGGATCACTTTAGTACTAAATTACTTTCACTTTCTAAAAATGTCAAGGACACTATATTCCCCAATTGAAATGTTGATAGATGATAGGAAAGAATGAAAAAAAAAATGACAGAAATAAAATTCCCTGCAGAATTGTTACATGTGAATGTTTTCAAACTATGAGCATCATTATTGATAATCACTAAATAAATGCATCGTACTCTGCACAGAGGAACTGACGTTTATCAGAGTTGTATCAATTACTGAAACACTTAACTATAAAAGAAGAAAGTCTTACATAGGAAGAGAAGGTACTGAAAAATGAAGTACCAGGGAAGAATAAGCTACAGGATGGTGATGCATATATATTTTGACCCATGTAAAAAAAAAAATCAACAGACTTTCAGATGAAAAATTCTGAAAAACGAGTGACATTTGTAGAATTGTGCTTGAATTTAGTTGGCTGAGGAAAGGTAGGATGGCAGTCTGTCCCAGTTTTAGTTATATTTCCACTGCGTCTTCATGATACAATCCAGGAATTTCTCCACCATACTTCTTTCTTTGGTTCAGTTTTGGTGGGCAGTGCCTTCTGTACTGTCTAATAGTTTGTTCAGACAAGCGTGCTGGCTGTCCTTTACCCATTCTGGAGGTCATGTTATCAGACTGTCCGCTTGGGCGACAGTACTTTGGCATCTGGCCACCTTGAGAGTGCCCCAGTTGGCCAGAGCACACTTATGTCCCCACTGGTTGGGTTTCCCATTCTTCCTCCCAGCAGAAGTTCATCAGGATCCATGGAAAGCAGGTCTCTCTAGAGAAGAGCTCTTGTGGCTGGCCTGCGCTCTGCTAGGTTAGATAGCTCCTCTTGAATTGCCTAAGGCCCATTAAAATGTTTTTATAGTTTGCTGTTTTTAGATAGACATGACAGTAGGGTGTATTTTGACATATTATACATACACGGGGTGCATTCTATTACAATTTGGATCCCATTTTTTATGCTTGTACATGTACTGGTCGTGTATTCATATGTGAACATAGGAAAGTTATGTCTGAGTCATTTTACTATCTTTCCTATTCCCACCCCCTCTTCTCCTCATTCCCCTTTGTCCAACACAATGAACTTCTATACATCCCCTCTCTAGCCTCCCGTGTTATAGGTTAGCATCCACATATCAGAGACAATATTCTACCTTTGGTTTTTTGGAACTGGCTTACTTCACTTAGCATGATGTTTTCCAGTTTTATTCATTTAGCAGCAAATGCCAGCATTTCATTCTTCTTACCATTTAAAATTTTCAACTTGACTCCAGAGTCAAGTTTAAAGTCTTTTCTTTGCTTTGAAACCTTACACGCAGGCAAGACCTCTTTAGAGGAGTAAAACTTATGACACTCATTTGTGGCCCTGGTGGCTAACAGCTGCCATGCTTTCAGAGCTTCACCCAGTCTAGTTTTCAACACAGAGATGGTCTGGGTGGCTGGCCTGAAAACCATTCCATAGCAGGATTGAGCACCTGTCAGTGGGGAGAGGGGTTGAGATATTCAACACTCATACCCGCTACTTGGAGTCCCATGATGGAGGCCTACCTGGGTTCAAGGAGTCTTCTAAAGAGCCGCGTGTGGCCAAAGGACAGTTTCTTCTAGTGTATTAGCCAAGAGTTAGTTTTATCTTTATCCTCTCAGGACTATTTTAATTCCTGACACTTTTTCACATTGCCATTGGTATAATTTAAAATAGACAAACTCATGTTCCTGTGGCTTACACTCCTAGTACTCACCCTTCCTGACTGGTTTGGATTCCGCAATCTATGTGAACTCATGCTGCTAACTGCTCATTAAATTGTTCTTGCCTAAGTACTTCCTGATCGCTTCTATTATTGTTTGTTCTTATTCTTACCTAGTATTGATGTTTGTTGCTTGGTAATTTCCTGGATCTTCCCTTTGGCATATTGTGAAGATTGGAATAGTTATCATAATAATTATTTTCTGACTCTTTTTTTTGCACCCCATCCTATATTCTTTATTTTTTGCATTGTGTATGACTTTAATATCTATAAGATGTAAACATATTATTTATATAAATAAAATATTTTATTTATTTATTTTTAGTTGTAGATTGACACATATTTTATTTATTTTTATGTGGTGCTGAGGATTATTTAAATCCAGTGTCTCATGCATGCTACCCACTGAGCTGCTAACCCAGCCCCTCAGTTATTTTATTTTGAGGACATTATTCTTGATATTTATTAGCAAAGAAATTTTTGTCACTAAAGTATACTTTGAGTATGCTAAAATTAAAAAAAATATTGCCTAAAAATTGTGCTTTAATAGCTCAATAAGGCTTTTAGGCAAATCATGTGGTTTTTTGTGAATAAAATGAGAAAAGTCATGATATTAAAATTAGTTGCTTAAAAATGCAAATTACTAAAGGATATGTTCTTCATGTTAGTATCCAAGAGCAGCTTGTTATCTCTTTAAGTATCTCTTTACTATTTTCTTTTATCAACCACTTGTTATTATCATAGTGTGGATATAAATCAATTTATGACCTTGAGTCACAGAAAAGACACAATTAATTAGTTAATTAAACAAACGGTAGTTTTTACTGGGTTAGTCATGGGGGCATCAGTAAGACATAGCACCTGGATATAAGAAGGTCATAATCCACGTGGCATGTAAGTGAGAGTTTATGATGCTGTTGGAATAAGAGGGATGAGGAGGGAGGCTGGAACCAACCATGGCAGACATGAGTTGGGGCAGCCTCCCACACTAGAGGAGGAAGGATTTTGGCCATGCCCGGAAGGGGAGGGTCCTCCAGAGAGAGACCACCACATTGGCAGATGACACAGTGAAAATCTACCTTTGCAATGTGCGTGGAATGATCCTTAATGTTGGCTGCTTGGTAATTTCCTGGACTTCTCTTTTGGCATATTGCGAAGATTAGAATAGTTATTTTTCTGACTTTTTCTGCACCCCATCCTTCATTCTCTACTTTCTGCATTATCTATGACTTTAGTATTGATCACCTCTGATGGGCTGGAATCCCCATAGAAGAGAGAATGTGATGTTCTTCTTCACTGCTCCACTCATCCTCTGGCCCAATGCTGAGCATAGAATACATGCTCAATAAACACTGGCTGAGGGAATGAATGGGTTGTGAAAGGCTGGGTTCCAGAGTTTGGACCATATCCTGTGGGCAGTGAGAATCACAGGGGTCATTGGAAGAGTTCTGTGATCCCACTTGTTATATAGGAAGGTGGCAGCAGCTCTGGAGGAAACATGGAGGATAGATTGAAAAACCATCAGACTGCTACTAGAAAGGTGAGTTAGCTATTCCAGAAGGCAAATGCACAGGGCTTCAAGGGGTGGCTCTATGGATGGTGGGACAGTGTCAGAAATGCCGTGGCAATGATTCCTGGACAGGTTGGCTGTGAAGGGTGAAGGAGAGAGAAAGGAAGTGGGTGTGGGACTGGGGTTGTGAGGTTGTCTAGATGATGGTGCTGTTCACTGAGCTCAGCAGTGCAAAACATGGAGCCAATTTTCAAGGTAGGACAGGTTTAATTTTGGGTGTGCTATTTGTTTTTCCCTGAAGGACATTAGATCTCAGCAAGCAGAGGATGCTTGAGGGTATGGCAGGGATTGAGATTAGAGTGTGAGGGAAGATGAGAGCTGGAGAGAAGGAGGGACCCTGGGGACCACACGTACCCAAGGGGTGGGCAGCGAAGGAAATGTCGAGACGCCAGTGAACATGGATTCACATGTGAACTGGGACACAGATCCTTCCTGGGGGGCTTCGCACATGTGACCTTCTTTCATCATCACAGCAACTGAGGCAAGACTGGTCAGAAAAGTAGGAACTTTTACAGAAAAGGCATCCCCAAACCCAGCTGGAGGGAGTCTAAGTTGGCAGTGGTACACACTTTCTGCAAAGGCCCAGAGAGTCAATCGTTCAGACTTTGTGACTTCCCTGTCGCTGTGGCAGCCACTCAACTGTGCATGCAGGGTGTAGCCATTGAGGGACAAATTGGCTAGTGTCCAATCCAGCTTCATTTGTGGACACTGAAATTGAATTCATATCATTTTCATATGTCATAAAGTATTATTATTTTTTCTTTTCTGGTCCAGGGGATTGAACCCTGTGGTCCTTAACCACTGAGCTACATCCAGTATTATTATTATTATTTTTTATTGCTTTAACCATTTAAAAATGTGAAAACTATTCTAATCTCCTGGGCCATACAAAATCAGGGAGTGGCCTGTGGCTTGCTTCTGGCTTTAAACAGGGCTGTTATGTGTCCGATTCAAACATATGAGCCTCCCAAAATATTGCTTGTGTCTTGCAAATAGTTGGTGACCCAGAAAAAGTGGTTTCAGTAAGGCTGAGGGGCAGATGCCCCATGGTAATCAGTTAGAGAGTAATTAGGGGGTTAGCAGAATAAATATGCTTTCTGAAGTTTAACAGGGAAGGAAAAAGAGAGAATTAAGGAAACAATTGAAGGGAAAGGGCTTTTTGTTTATTCAAACAAATTAATCCTGTTTATTGAGGATTAAGGCTTATTATTATTGTTATGTTTTTTAGCTAAAGGATCTTCTTTTTTATTTGGTGTTTTAAGGTATATATGATAGCAGGGTATATTTTGATATATTATACATACATGGAGTGCAACCCTCCAATTTGGATCCCATTTTTGTGGTTGTACATGATGTAGAGTTACACTGGTTAGTGTATTCATACATGAGCATAGCATGTGTCATTTTACTGTCTTTCCTAATCCCATTCCTCCTCCTTTCCCTTCATTCCCCTTTCTCTAATCCAATGAACTTCTATATTTCCCCTCCCTACTTTCCTTTGTTATAGGTTAGCATCCATATATCAGAGAGAACATTCACCCCTTGATTATTTGGAACTGATTTATTTCACTTAGCATGATATTCTCTAGTTCCATCCATTTAGCGTCAAATGCCACAATTTCATTGTTCTTTATGGCTGAGTAATATTCCATAGTGTATATATACCACATTTTTCTTTAACCATTCATCTGTTGTAGGGCCCTTTGGTTGGTTACATAACTTGGCTATTGTGAATTGAGCTGCTATAAACATTGATGTGGCTGTGTCACTGTAGTGTGCTGATCTTAAGTCCTTTTTTATTAGCTGAGAGTGGGATAGGTGGATCAAATCGTGGTTTACTCCAAGTTTTCTAAGGAATCTCCATACTGCTTTCCATAATCCTGACACCAATTTGCCATCCTACCAGTAATGTATGAGTGTACCTTTTTCCCCACGTCCTTGCCAACATTTATTGTTACTTGTATTCTTGATAATTGCCATTCTGACTAGAGTGAGATGGAATCTCTATGTAGTTTTAATTTGCATTTCTCTAATTGCTAGTGATTTTCTAGCATATTTTTTATCATTCATATTTCTTCTCCTGTGAAGTGTCTGTTCAGTTTCTTTGCCTATTTAATGATTGGGTTATTTGTTTTTTGGGGGTTATTTTTTAAAAATTCTTTATATATCCTGGAGATTAATGCTCCATCTGAGGTGCAGGTGGTAAAGTTTTTCTCCCATCTGTATGCTGTCTTTTCACGTTCTTGATTGTTTGTTGTGAAGAAGCTTTTTAGTTTGATGCCATCCCACTTACTGATTCCTGATTTTATTTCTTGTGCTTTAGGAGTCTTGTTGAGGAATTTGGTTCCTAAGCCAATGTGATGGAAAGTTGGGCTCACATTTTCTTCTAGTAGGTACCGGATCTCTGGTCAAATGTCTAGGTCCTTAATCCACTTTGACTTGAGTTTTGTACAGGGTGAGAGATAGGGGTTCAATGTCAACCTACTACATATGGATATCCAGTTATCCCAGCACCATTCGTTAAAGAGGATATCTTTTTTCCAATGTATATTTGTGGTGCCTTTGTCTAGTGAGATAACTGTATTGATTTGGGTATGTCTCTAAGTCTTGTATTCTGTTCCATTGTCTTTATATCTTTTTTTGGGGGGGGGGTGCTAATACCATGCCATTTTTGTTACTATAGCTCTGTAGTATAATTTAAGTTCAGGTACTATGAAGCCTCCTGCATTACTTTTCTTGCTAAGGATTTGGGTCTTCTGGACTTCTTATTTTTCCAAACAAATTTCATGACTGTTTTTTTTTCTATTTCCATGAAGAACATTATTGGAATTTTAATGGGAATTAAAATTAATCTTCTCAGAAGGTTAAGAGGAATTCAATTGGATCCTTACAATCATCCTGCCTGACAGAAGAGTTTCAAGTTGAAAATTAAATTCCATCTCTTAGCCACTCCCTGTGTTTAGGTTAATTCCTACTTATGCACACACAAGGACCTGCTTTGGTGATATCATTAGTAAGATCATTGTCTTGACTCGGCTATCCCTTTCTAGCTCCCAAGCTGCTTTGGCAAATGGAATAGTCCTGAGAGTGTAAAACAAAACAAAACAAAACAAACAAAAAGAACTTGCCTGAGAGTTAGGAATGTTGCAAGTAGTTGAAGTATAACGAAGAGAGCTTTTTAAAATCCATGCTGAAAGATTTGTTAATATTAACCACACCAAGCATTCTTTTTTCCCCTCTATTTGCAAAACCATTGAACACTGTCATAGAGAAATAATCCCAAAATAATAAGGGAATACAAGCCATGGTGTTGAAAACTAAATTCTACCTGCAGTTTGAATATGGCTAGGCATCCATCCATCAGAGCAGTTTGGAGAGTTTGCCTAATGTGCCAAGAAGCAAGTGACCCTTGCATCCTTACTGAGCTGCCCTAACCCCTCAGTACAACAATGACTAAGCCCTTCAAGGGCATGGGCCCTTTTGTGAGCTAACAAGAAAAGGTGAGCAGGTATAAAAACAATGCATGTGCAAACATTTTTAGGTCATAAGAAAAGTGTTGGGGGAAGGAAACCTTAGCAGAGTTTCAGAGTGCATCCTGTATAACAATAAAAAGTTAAGGCAAGTGACAGAGGAGGATTTCACTCAAGATCGATAAATTATTATCGAAATTTTTCTTATTACCCTATGATGGTAAGCACCTCTCTAATATGCTTAGTTATTAAAGGAAAGTTAATGTCAAGATGTAATAGCATTTTTCCAGATTTCAAGGACTAGGAGTCAAATATGTTGTATGAAGAATACTTTATTCTGTGAATAAATTATTTCACAGCTTTAATTAGGCTTCTAATCCAACTCACATTTAATTTTGGTAAGACTTTTTCCTCTTGCCCTGGACTGGCTTTCTCACAGAGATCCCTGAGGCTGCTTGCTCCCATTGTTAACCTTGACCCTACTCTTCCCCCTGAATCTGAAGTCACCCAGAAGCCAGTTTTATATCTATCTATCTTGAACAAACTGATGTTGTTTTAATTATCATTTAATGATATTTTCATACTATAATTCCCTTCTGAGATCAAACCATCAGTCATGTTTTTGATTGTTTCCTCTTCTTTAAAAAACAAATGTGTGGCATGAGTGAATCGGGGACACATTGTCTTTTCGGTGGCAGTACACCTAAGATGAACGTTTTGGAGACTGCAGAAACAAAATGTTTTGAATTTTTCTCTTAATTTATTGGATCTGATGAATGTTATAATTAAAGATTAGAAACGAAAGGAAATCATTTCAAAGTATAAAGTTTCCTGGAAAGGGATTATCTATTTAATTACCAAGAAGGATTCTCATTATAAAATTCAAAATTTTCAACAACAGAGACTCGGGTAATAATTTTAAGCCACTTTTATTGTGAAATATTGCATGCATATAGAAGAGTAGATAAAATACACACAGCGTTAAATACTTATAAAACAAGTGTCCATGTAAACACCATCTAAGTTTAAAAAAAAAATCATTGCCCTATCTGATGCCTCCCAAATACCTGTTTTCTATAACTCCTGCCCTGCATTCCAAATAGAGATGCCTTTATGCTTGGTTTTCTGGTTTTTCTATTTTTTTTCTATCTATGGATATATCCAAGCAGTATAGTTTTTAAACATCATATGCAAAGAGCAAACTGTTAACATCTATCTCTATCTAACTTCTTCTGCTCAACATAACATTGGTAAGACTTCTCCATGATGCTGAGAATAGCTCTCATCTTCTAGTTTTCACTGATAGGGTATTTCATAGTATGACTATTCCTGACACTTACATGCCATTGTAGCAGGCATCTGGACTGCCATTTTGGCTATTACCACTATTCTTGGAATGGACATCCTTGTACCTTCTCCATTATTCTCAAAGATTATCTATTAGGGATGGACTACCTGGGTCATAGGGTGTGCTGAAATACCAATTTTCAAGTCTAAATTATTTTAAGAGATGTAACTTCTACACTCAGTTTCTAGACTTTTTATTCTTTACCCCCAAAGACAGAGTCATACCTTTGTAGTCAAAAAGCCCAAATAATAGGAATACAGGCTTTCAATCAGTCAATTTATAACAGTTTGAATACTTTTACTTTTCATGCTGTTGCTCAGTGAAGTCCCCAAAGCACATTGTTTATATGTACAATTTGTGTCTTAAATCTAAAGCGCTGGTTAAGTATACTAATTAATTGCCATTTGCACCTGAAAACCGCCTTCCACATCCACACTGTCCTCCTCTGTCTTTGTCTGTTCCTTGGGAAGTTGACCCTTCTGAGGACAGTTCCCGGTCTTCTTGCTGGTCAACTTCTGGTTGAATTTGGCCACTGGGAGGTTGGATTGGCTTCTAGTTCTGGTGTCTCATGGATATGGCTACTAGGATGCACAGCAGGTCTGGGAGACAGGAGGTTTTATCAATGGCTCCCTCTCTGCTTTGGCACTGGGTCTCTGACCGCATTTCTACATTCCATGTCTCTAGTTTTCCCTGGAAGGCTCCTTCTGCATAATGCTGCTCTTGCTGGGTTCCAGGGCTGCCATGTCTTCCTGTCATTTCTTCCCACATGGTCACAGCTTCCCACCACTATTAGTGTCTAAGCACTTGTCACTTATTTGTTCCCTTTTCTTGATTCACAGTTCTGTAAGGCTTTTTATAAGTCTTAAAATCTTTGTTGATCCATTTGGGGTAAAATTCTATTTCCTGCTGGGATCATACCTGATACCCATTTTTAGAAATTGCAAAGCTTTCTCTATTTCTGTATCTATCAAATATAATGTCTATTCAAATTTCCTGAATAGTTGTCACATTTGCTTTTAGGTCTAAGTGGAAAAGCACTATTACAAATGAAGACAGCTATACAAATATAAAAAGAGACATGAAAGACTCAATGTAATTGACTATTAGATGATGGGTGAAAAAGCAAATTGGAATATGTAGCCTATAAATTAATCTAGGCTCACAAACAGGATCCCATTGCCTTTTCTACACACTGGAGAATAGTCACATTCACCATCGTTTTTTTCAATCACTAATTCTCACAGTTCTCTTAGTCATCCTACTTTTGTAAGTGTGTTCAAGAGGTTCTTCTTTCAGGCCAAAAAATTGTCCCCCTGAACTTATCTGAGTTCTTTTTGTTCTGATTTTTTTCTTGAAAAGAGAACATCACATTTCACATGTGTGAACAAGGCCAAAGATCCAGTCCAAATACCTGAAAGAATAGGAATTTCATATTTTAACTGACCATATGTTCTATTGCAATTTTATGATAATCCACACAGCCTGTGCAAGATTCCTGTTCTATTAAGCTCAGAACAACGTTTAATACCACCTTAGCTGTTGCAGGCATTGCTGCTATGGATCACTATGAATTGATGTGCATTCCCAAACTTACATCAATTTAGGAATTAATGGAAACACTTATTTTTGTTAATCTACTTCTGTCTAGAGTGCTTGGATTTTATCAAATTCTAGACCAAAGGAGTTATTTTTTTTAAACCAGCAGTATTTTAATTTGAGTATAATGTAGCAGTCTCTCTCTAGCATCATTTGAGTTACTTCTCTGTAAGGATAACATATTTAATCACATGACAAAAAGCTCATCTCTACAGAGAAGAAAAACAAAAAAACAAACATGAGTGTTTTGAGCTGACCCCAGAGACCCCCCCTCTATGTTACTTCATGATATAGATCATGAAGATTTTGTCAAAAATTTAATTGGACCCCTTTGAACACACAAATCTTGCTATGTATCTGAAATACATACTAAATCTTGCTCTTGATGTCTCATTTCTGAGATAAAGGACAGTGTGATATTGCCCAAGATATTCATGTCCATTGAAATCACGTCTGGCATGTGGTGGATACTCAATAAGACCATGTGTCATTGAGAAAGCCAAACATCAATCATTCATTGAGTCACTCTGATTCTTTATACTGGCCAAATATTTATTATTATTTGAACTTCATTTGATATTCTGATAATTCTCTTATTTATAGCTTTGGTGTTTGACATGCAGCAAGAAACAGCTTGTAAGGATGGGATCTATTCCTATGGAATATGCTGTATTTGGGGCTAATTCCCAGCACCAAGCTGCTGTTTGTATTGCCTAATAGACTCTGAAACCAGTATGAGACTAACGTATAGTTAATAATTTTACAACTGTCCTTCCCTAACACAAAAATATAAAGCATTTAAGTAAAAAAGGAAAATTTAAAGATAATTTGTTCAACACATTACAGTGACATTTATCCCTATGGAAAAGACAAAGGTTGTAATGGGTTTTAACACATATTGCAGTACAAATAGATACAAGGAAATATTTGACATTGTAGCATCTTTTAGAGCATTCAGAAATAATTATTTTTCCTATTCTATTTCTACATTTCATTTGCTGAAAGTTCTTCAATTAGTGAAATTTCTGAGGCTTTGGATGAAATCTATTGTGTGTGTACATACACACATGCACACACATGCACACACAGGCATGCTTATGTACATATTCATATATATATAATTTTCTAGAAGTTGTATAATTACTGAATCTGGTTTCTGTAATACCTCCCTGCCTTCTAATCCTTGGCTCTATTTTAATTGAATGTGTTCAATACTTGGAAAAATACAAGGTGGAAAACAGTTAACATCATGGAAAAAAACAGTGCAAAGGTGCCAAAGACAGAAGGGACCCTGAGGTGGGCTGGCAGTAGAAAAAGCAGGCTTAGCAGGACCAATTGACATTTCCAGGGAAGTAGATTGAAGTTCCCAGGAGTTCTTTTGGGTTTTGTAAAAGGAAAGTGTGAGTATGAAAACACAGTGTATGGTGTCTAGAGCCTAGTCAGAGTTCCTGCATTACCAGCAACCTACCATTTCATTTCCCCTCTCCTAGGAGATATTTTGTAATTCATCCATTCATTCTTTAACACTTCAATGTGGTATAAAATCTGTATGTTTTACTTGCCAAGGGAACTCAGTACAGTACACGAGTCACGCCCTAGACTGTGGAGCCAACTTGAAGGTCCTTCTCATAGTGTGGAAGAAGGAATTGAAACCTAGAGTAGTTGATTGACTCACCCAGATTCACCTGTTACTGAAAAAAAACAGGACCAAAAGTCAGTTAGCCATTTCTCATCCTGTGCGCTGTTATTCAGCCCACATTCAAATGATGAATTACATTAATGTAAAATTCTGATAAGTCAGAAAAATACTATTGTCATAACATAGGTATAATTTCCAAACTGACATTTGTATGCATTCTTAACATACAACCATTTTCACACACAAAAATTTGGGCTAAATGAAACGAAATCTGAATGTTTAAAATAAAACAGTGGACTTTGACAAGCAAACAAGAAATTTTACTATTACAAAACAATTCTTAGTTTGTTATTTTTAACATTATTTAAAAGTGTAAAGATTAATATAAAAAAGAATACAGATCAGGAGAAAATGGGCTCTTGTCCTGGAATTATGTCAGTTGTTAGACTTTGGCAAGATTATTTAACTTTTCCAAGTCTCACCCCTTCAGTTTTTTGAAAAATGAATGTATTTTTGTGTTAGTCAACTTTTTGTTACTGTGACAAAATACCTGAGATGATCAACTTGTATGGAGCAAAGATTTATTTTATTTTGACTCATGGTTTCATTCTGTGGTCACTTGGCCTGTCTGAAATGAAACACCATGGTGGGCAGTGTGTGGTAGGGCAGATCTGCTTACTGCATGGTGGCCTGGAGGGAGGAGTGGAGTTCATTGAACAGAAGAGATTGAACAAAGCTAATTTAAAAAGCAGACTCAGAATTCTTCTCATCTCTTGGCTTACTGGGCATTATAAACTTATTTGTCTTAATTATAAGTCCTCATTTTAATCCCAGCTATGGGGAACATTGCAGAGTTATGGAGGAAAAACCTGGCATATTTTGGCCTGATTCCAGTGTTCAGAAAGTACAATTAAACATATGAAGAGTAACAGACTAGTTTTATATGTAAAAAGGGAGGAAATTAGCATCAATATGCAACAAAAATAGTATTTTAATATTATATATATATATATATATATATATATATATATATATATATATTTTTTTTTTTTTTTTGAGAGAGAGAGAGAGAGAGAATCTTTTTTTGTAGATGGACACAACACAATGCCTTTATTTTTATGTGGTGCTGAGAATCCAACCCCGGTCTCGCGTGCTATGTGAGCGCTCGACGGCTGAGCCAAAATCCCAGCCCAATAATATTACAAAATTTTTCTGACTGGGTAAATCTGTCTCTAAAATTCAACAGGGTGACACTTAAGTTTTCCATAAAAAGCATATTTTTGAATGGAGAAAAAAATTCATTTTTCAGAAAATAATCAAAATTTCAGATTGTAAAAAGTCTCAATTGATAAAGGTATAGATACTTTAAATTAAATTGGGGAAATTATATAATTGCTTGCATTCTTTTTTAGTAGTCATGTAAAATGTTTTCCTTAATAAACTCTCAGGAAAATTTTTAAAATTAACTTTTTAAATTTATTCTAATTTTTTTTTTTTTGAGAGAGAGAGAGAGAGAGAGAGAGAGAGAATTTTTTAATATTTATATTTTAGTTTTCGGCGGACACAACATCTTTGTTTGTATGTGGTGCTGAGGATCGAACCTGGGCTGCACGCATGCCAGGCGAGCGCGCTACCGCTTGAGCCACATCCCCAGCCCTCTAATTTATTTTATATGACAGCAGAATGCATTTCAATTCATATTACACGTATAGAGCACAATTTTTCATGTCTCTGGTTGTACACAAAGTAGATTCACACCATTCGTGTCTTCATACATGTACTTAGGGTAATGATGTCCATCTCATTCCACCGTCTTTCCTACTCCCATGCCCCCTCCTTTCCCCTCCCTCCCCTTTGCCCTATCTAGAGTTCATTTCCATTTTCCCTCCTATCCCTATTATGACTCAGCATCCTTATATCAGAGAAAACACTTAGCATTGGGTTTCTTGGGATTGGCTTACTTCATTTAGCATCATATTCTCTAACTCCATCTATTTATCTCTGAATGCCATGATTATATTCTCTTTTAGTGCTAAGTAATATTTCATTGTGTATCTATACCACATTTTCTTTATCCTTTCATCTACTGAAGGGCATCTATGTTGGTTCCACAATTTAGCTATTGTGAATTGTGCTGCTATAAACATTGATGTGGCTGTGTCTCCGAAGTATGCTGTTTTTAAGTCCTTTGGGTATAAACCAAGGAGAGGGATAGCTGGGTAAAATGGTAGTTCCATTCCCAGTTTTCCAAGGAATCTCCATACTGCTGTCCATATTGGCTGCACCAATTTGCAGTCCCACCAGCAATGTGTGGGTATAGCTTTTTCCCCACATCCTCCCGAAGACTTACTGTTGTTTGTGTTCTTAATAGCTGCCACTCTGACTAGAGTGAGATGAAATCCTAGAGTGGTTTTGATTTGCATTTCTCTAATTGCTAGAAATGTTGAACATTATTTCATGTATTTGTTGATTAATTGTATATCATTTTCTGAGAAGTATCTGTTAAGTTCCTTGGTCCATTTACTGATTCTGTTATTTGTTTTTTTTTTTTTTTTCGGTGTTAATTACAGTTATCTCATACCAGACAAAGGCACCAAAAATATACAGTGGAGAAAAGATAGCCTCTTCAACAAATGGTGTTGGGAAAACTGGAAATCCATATGCAACAAAATGAAATTAAGCCCCTATCTCTCACCATGCACAAAACTCAACTCAAAGTGGGTTAATTCTTCTAATAGAAGAAAAACTAGCCTCAATCTCCATCATGTGGGATTAGGCTCCAACTTCCTTAATAAGACTCCTATAGGGCAAGAATTAAAAGCAAAATTGATGAATGGGATGGATTCAATCTAAAAGCTTCTTCTCAGTGAAATCAATTTCTCAATGGCCTCATTTTGGTTTACTAATTTTGAAAGCACACACTGTCGTGCAAACAAGGGGAAGTGAGCTGGAGCACATACATCAGACCTTAGAGAGGAGCAATATTTGAGAGAACATGCAGTGTTGGGACTGTCACAGGTGTACTGTCCCTGACACTGAGGCTATACCCAGCAATCCAGCAGTATGGTGTGCTGGTGAAAGACTCTAAAAGAGGGAATGCTTGGGAATAATGATTGGGAGACATCACCCTGCCATGGTCAGGAGTTGGATGAAGATCTTTCAAAGGTGGACGAGGACCTTTTGCGCTCTTTTCAGTTGCACATGTGGTTGTTATAGCATCTTGGCCAGAAGCATGACTTTTCTCTTGTTTTTACTTGGAAACTAAGCATGGTTTAAAGGTGTCATGAGTACCATATCGACAGTGGGTAGACTGTGGTGGCTTTATAACATATCACCTAGGCTAGGCTCAGCTTCCTTTCTTAGAATTCTCTTCACTATAGCTTTCCCATTGGGGTGGGCCACAAGACAGATTTTTGTGAGACTTGGAGGATGGATGCAAAGCACCATTCTATTGTTTTTAGAATAGAAAGTCAGTGCAAGTGCTGTTGACAGCGCCACACTGTGTTTGGTGCTGGTATGAAACACTAGCCAAGCCGGTGATTGCTCTACCTTCCTCTGAATCCTCCTTTAGCCTCCTTGACCCCTGCCTGCTCCAGGTGATTTTAGTTCCCAGTCCAAGAGCACCAACTTGTGGCAAACTGATATCATCACTGAAGTCAGAGATAGGGAAGATCTATTTGGGTTCCAGCTTATCCTGGTGGGTTTCAGCTTAGAATTTCCTCTTTCCTCCATTTTCTACCTGTCTTCCCTTCTTGACCTCTTGCTTTGTAGGATTTAAACTTTAATATCAGTTGCAAAGATAACAACTTTGCAGAATATTTTATGCTGACTTTTGCAATTACCTAAACTCAAGCTATGCATAAGTTCTATATATCTCCTGGCCTTCCCACTTCTCTTGAATGCTGATTCAAGAAGAATCTTGGTGCCAAGAGTTGAAACACAATTTGGTACCAAGAAATGAGTTATTCTGTAGGGCTAAGAAATGGTTGGATGGCGGCAAGAATGAAATGAGTCATAAATGATGATCAACAATGTTAAGAGTGAGATGATAATTTGGGTGGGATCTAGATGATCCTTTCGGAGGGCAACACCAGAGCTATCCCCCTACTGTTTGCACTTGGGGAGTGACCAGGGGAGTGTATCTCCCAACAGAGTAAGTAATACCATAGAATAGTTCCTACTTTTTCTCTTTTATTCACTATTATTTCTTTAAAAATTTTTTTAGTTGTAGATAAACACAATACCATTATTTTATTTATTTATTTTTATGTGGTGCTGAGGATCAAACCTTAGTATGCCTCACACATACTAAGCAAGCGCTCTAACACTAAGCCAAAACCCCAGCCCCTTACTACTATCTCTTACTCATCTAACCAGTGGGTTTCTGATTCCTTCTTCTCTCTTTCCATATTTCAATTGTCTATTTGTGAGTAACAAACTACCCCCAGTAAGTATTTGTTTTTCATGAGTTTGTGAATCAACTGGTACGTTCTTGGGGTTGTGTCACACATCTGTCAGCTTGGCTCAGCGGCCTGGTTTGCGATAATCTGGTCTAGAATTGCTTCAGATGGGAAAGACCCTGTGGTAATGGGCAACCCCATCCACCAGCAGCTCCTGTGGGCTTCTTCTCATGAAGGTGGCAGGATTCCAAGAGAGGAGCTGGGAATATTCCAGTGGTTTTATAAGTCTCTGTGTGACAAACCTTCCTAACTCCCACTGGTCAAATCAAGCCAGATGACTGGTCCCAGAAGGGAGGGAGCTATACAGTCACAGATCGGAAGGATGGATGGGTGCAGGAGAATCACAACTGCAGCCATTACTGCAGCCACATAACCACTAAGCCACTAAGCTCCAGTGATGAGAACTTTACAAACTCTTGAGACTATTTCCTTATTTTTGGTTTCTCTGCCACTAACTTCTTTTTTTTTCTTAGACTTTTTATTGTTGTTTTTACATAATGCATACAAAGTGAAGAGAGGAGACATGATCTCGCATATACATTTGAGAGCCTTTGGTATGACACTGAGGCCACTGGATGTAATGGATAAAGGAAAGGGCCCTGGTCCCAGATGGTTTTGGGTTCAGAATCTCATATCCTTCACTTCTAGTTGCAATAATGCACAACATTCTTCTTCCTTTTTTTCTTTTTAAAGTCCTCCCTCATCTATGGGATAAATAGCTAAGGCCAAAGCCCCTGTGCTATGTTAAGTAATGTTTCTATTAAATTCATGTTCACCTAATGTGATGGTTAATCTGAATTGTCAACTTGAGTGGATTCAGAGATGCCTATGATTAAGAGGCTTTCCTGGGTGTATCCATGATTAGATGTTTCTCGAAATGATTGGCTTGTGAGATAGGAAACTGAGGGAGACCCACCCTAAATGTGGGCAACAAGGTTTGTTAGCTTGGGGGCCAGAATGGAATACAAGGTGGAAGAAGGAAGCTGCAGTGGAGCAAGCTGGATTCTTCTTGAGTGGGTGCTTTGATTCCTCCTGCAATCAGCTGAGAGCATCAGACTCCAGCTCCTTCATGCTTCCAAAGCTGACTCTGACCAGCAACTTTCAGGGAGCCACCAGGCCTTCAGTCCTGGACTGGGGCTGCATCGTTGATCCCTCCTGTTCTGAGGCTCCACCTTCTTGGAGTGAGCAGCTACTGGTTCCTCCAGCTCCCCAGGCTGCAGATGGCCATTATGGGACCATCCAGCTTGTGGTCATGTAAATTAATCTGATAAATCCCCTTTTGTATTCATACATATGTATATATTTCCTATTGCTTGGGTTCCTCTAGAGGACCCTGACAAATACACCTAGAAACTGATACACAGAAAGATTACAGATACACAGGAAGAAGGCCACACGAAGAAGAGAATAAGATAATAGAATTAGGCATGTGCAAACCAAAGGCATGGAATTGCTGGCAACCACAGAAAGCTAGGAAGAGACAGGGAATGTCCTATGCTGGAGACTTTGAGAGAGCTGACTGCTGATACCTCCATTCTGGATTCTTATCCTCTAGATAGGTGTGAGAATAAATTTGTGTGCGAATAAATTTCTGTTGTCCTAAGCCTTCTAGTTTGTGATAATTTCTTAGAACAGTCCTAGGAGACTAATACAGTTTCCAAACTAGTTTTCCTTCCATCCCTATAGTAAATGAGAATTCATCTTTGCATTACCTGAAAGGGAACTTTCCAAAATATAAATCTTTCCATGAGATTCTTCTATTTTAACATTTCCTGGGAGGCTTTGGAGTAAACTTAATATTTTCAGAATGGTATGGAAAGATCTGCATCATCTAGTTCCTCTGTAAACCTCTCTGGCTGCAACTCTCTCCCCTCCCACACAGACACTGCAAGACCCAGCCTTGAGTAAAACTAACAGTTCATCACAGGATCTCACTTGCTAATCAAGTTTTAAACTCACCTCAGGAACCCATTGTTGATTTTTTTTTTTCTGACCACTTAGAATTGGCCAGGATCTTTATGTCTTCTCTGTGGAACATTTCATATAGGGCTTTAATTGTTCAGCTATTTATGTCTCCTACACCAGATGTTAGGCTATTGGGCAACTGATATTCCTTGGATATAGTATGAGTTCAATAAATAATTTTTGTTTGAAGGTACAAAAACAGATGGATGGGGTAACAGAGGAAATGGAGCATAGCTTGGTTTGGCTGAGAAATCTGAAAGTCTTTCTTGGAAACCATCTTCCTAGCTATCTCTTTATTCTCTGGAAGGAGTTAAAATTTATATATAAATTTTCCAATTTTTCTATAAGTCCCAAAGGACCTTAAATTCATTCTTATTTCTAAAAGGAATACTTCCCCTCCTTTTGAAACTTATTAAAATGTTGCAGTGGGTGTTTTCTAACGGAGTCCTACAGTGTGCTTCTCATAACACTCAGGAGTTAGCCAAGCAAAGATTTGCCATTTTTTTCTTCCCACTAGAAAAAAAGCTCCGTGAGAGCAGGGACTTAGCTTGCTTGATTACTGGTGTGTCCCCAGCACAGAGAGCTGCTGCTGACACGTGTGAACATTCACTGAGTATTTGTGGAATGATAACTTTGTTCACAAAGCTGTTTTGACTATCTCAATGTGACTGCCTCAATTTTTTTTTTAAAGAAGGATTTGATTTCACTTGTAGTGTTTTAGGGTTTTTAAAGATCACTTAGTTTTTTTTAAGTTTAATAAATTTTGGGCCCTTTGAAGACATTTCCTTGTTTCTGACTGCTTTTACTCAATAGAGATGTACAGGCATGCTGTTTGGTAGCCGTTTGGTTGAAGCGGGTTCATTCTCTTACCTCACACAGTATTTTGAATCACAATAACAGGTACACTGTTTTAGAAAGTGAACTCTGTATATTCCATCATTTTATTTTCTTTGGCTTCTTTGTGGGCCTATCTATGAGTGTGTGCAGGTGTATCTGTGAGTGTGCATGTTTGTGAGTGTGTGTGGCAGGAGGGAGACACTTGGTAAGGCCCAGCAACTAGCTGTGGTGTAATTACTTCACAGTGAGCTCAAATTTTTCCTGAGTCATCCTGTCCCCTTGTCATTCTTATATCAAATCCAGAAACTTAATAATGTACACTAGATCACCTTTACAATTTTAAGGAATAAAGAATTGTAAAACTCCTTCATGGAAATAAATGTGATAATATGACCATAAATGATACATGAAATTTCTTTTTTAAAAATTCCTTAATTTTGTTTTTTGTTTTTTGATATGTTCCGCTGGAAGCTAATTCATGTTGTTTATTCTCCCTGTGTTCTATGGATCTGTAAATTGGATAAGCAGCGTTTCCATAGAATTAGGCTGTGACTGTAAATAAATTAACAGTAAAACAATGATACCTACGATTCTAGTCAATGGGTTTGATTTATTCATAAAATGTGTTACGTCTTTGTGTGTTTTTTGTGTAAAGTTTCAGAGACATGAGAAATTCTCTCCAATTTTCCAGGATATAGAAAACTTCTTGTTCTGCAGCAATTAAGCCCTGGGTTGGCCAGGGAAAATTAATGGAAGACATTCCAGAAATAAAAGATATTTATTGAAAATGTCTCCCTTGTTGGTTTCTAAGGATTCCCTACCATGATATAAGCACTCCAGACATGTAGATCATATGTTGCTTCACGAAGGCAAAGATTGGCTGGGGAAATATGAAGACTGTTTTGCTCCAACCATCCATCCTTCCATCCTTCCATCCACTCATCTATTTTCCTTGCCAACTAGCTGTGTTTATTAGGTACCTGCAATACTGGAATGATACTAGGGGCTTCACTACCCTTGTATCATTTAACATGTATAAAAACCTTGACCATTTTATTTTTACAGACAAGGAAATTGAGACTCAGGGTGATCAAGTAATTTGTTCAAGAAACTCATCTGCAAACAATGGAGCCGGGCTAAAATTCAGGTATGCCCAAGTCCAGGCATAAACACAGTTGCCTCTTTTGGTGGTTCTTCTTCAGAATGGAAGGTGTAAGGAATGGAAGTTCAGTAGTTGGTTTGACAGGCTCAACTTGCCTTAAAATGTTCGGTATTTGAGGGTCTGGGGAAAGGACTGCTCGTAGTTTGTGTTATGTCTTTGTCTGAATGATGAAAAGGCATCTCATTTTTCAAGCCAGACCCTGAGCTGGATTCTAGCTCTATTTATCTCCTTGTCGGTGTCCTAATGCCAAGTCTCACAGGAGTGGAGGTCAGGAGACCCACTTCTACCCAATCTGCCACTCTCACCCCCACTCCTCAGCTTCATTTATAAAAGGAGACTGGAAGTGTGATATTACAGATGTATAGTTAAAAAGTAGCCTGTTTCCACCATTCTGGAAGCAAGGGAAGCACTTAGTTCAGAATCCTTGGCTAGACCTGCAGTCTGGCTGCAAACCCTGTTCCTCGTGTGTCTCAGCGTGACTTCTGCTCCACACCAGCTGAAGTATCTCAGGGTATTTTACCTCAAGCAAGGTTAAGAAGGTTTGTACAAACAATAAATGGAAAATGATATAAAGGTTAATAAAACAATACAAAATCTAGCAGATTAAAATAGCATGTAAGCATCCCATTTTGTATTCCAAGTTAAATATTGGAACACAGTAAAAGTACAGTTTTTATTTTTATTTATTTTTGCTACGTGGGTGCTATGGTGACACGATGTCAAGGTAGTTGAGAAGGTGGGCAAGTGATTATGGAAGAGCTGAGCTATTGTGGTTTATCCTGAACAGGAAATGCAGATGGAGCAGAGATTGGTAGGTCGGAATGAAGTGGAGGTGTGGGACTGGAGGCCTCCGGGGTGGAGGAGCAGGAGCAAGAGTGATTGAGCAGACGCTGTGTGCCCAGGTGGAACACCTGAAGAAAGTTGGAGAGGGGCACCTATTTGGAGACTAGGGTGGTTGAAGGGGAACTAGATATAGGGTCTCTGACAATGGAAAGACCAAGGAGACCAAGGAAAGTGGTCAGGGTATTGAAGTGAGCTGTTGAAATTCCCTGGGTGAAATCAGGTCTTGGGAGGAGAAATTATGCAATAAGAAGGGGGCTAATGTCACCTAAGACAGATGGTGACATGAGGGAATGGAAGCCTTGAAAGAGAAACATCTGCCACACAGGTTGCAAAGAGGTCTGGAGGTGGCACTGGGACATGGCCTGGCATGATCTCCAAGGGGAAGACAGGGAATGTGTTATCTCAGGAGAAAAGCTGGTTTCCATAGGAGAGCTTGGGAAATGCACAGTCAAGCAGTTGAAGACACAGGAAAATCTGTTGAGGATTCCACGGAGGTTTTAGAGGGCTTGGCAGAAAGATCTGAGAGGTAGGTGAGTCTCTGGGCACGTGCATCTGGGAGTATAAGCCCAGAGCAGCAAGGGAGTTGGCTCTGGAAGGATGTGGGGCATGAGGGCTGTTGCTCACCAGAGATTCCCATGCTGGTATTCTCAGCAGTCTCTTGGTGTCTGGTGAGAGGAGAGAAATAGCAGCATCTCAGGAGGCCCCAGCTGCTTCTGAAATTAACTACTTTTCCTGCAAACTTTTGGTAGAGGACATCAAGTTGATCCCAAGTGATTGCTGCTTCTTATATACAGTAATTAAAGTGTTTTAAAATTTGTACTAGGAATGTGGACTTTTTACTGGAGGGTGTTGTGGGAGATTAAGCAGGATACACAGAAAGCAAAGTAGCTAATGCCGTGTTTCTTGATTTGTAAGAATGAATTGCAACCATGTGTTATTTCTTATAATGTCAAATTAGCTTTAATGGTGGAGTTTTTTGGGTCTTCTAAATATAGAGTCACATCATCAGCAAATAGTGATAGTTTGAGTTTTTATTTCCTATTTGTCTAAGTGCTCTGGCTAGAGTTTCCAGGACTATGTTGAATAGAAGTGGTATAAGAGGGCATTCTTATCTTGTTCCAGTTTTTAGAGGGAATGCTTTCAATTTTTCCCTATTTATAATGATGTTGGCCTTGGGTTTAGCATATGCAGCTTTTACAATGTTGAGGTTTGTTCCTAGTATCCTTAGTTTTGAGTTCATCAAAGTATCAGAGTGTAAAATTAACATCCACAAATCAATTGTGTTCCTATACATCAGTGATGAATCAACTGAAAGAGAAATTAGGAAAACTATCCCTTTCACAATAGCATCAAAGAAAATAAAATATTTGGGAATCAATCCAATAAAAGAGGTGAGAGACCTCTACAATGAAAACCACAGACTATTACAGAAAAAAGTTGAAGAAGATCTTAGAAGATGGAAAGATCTCCCATGTTCTTGGATAGGCAGAATTAATACTGTCAAAATGGCCATACTACCAAAACTGCTATACAGATTTAATGCAATTCCTATTAAAATCCCAATGACATTCTTCATATAAGTAGAAAAAGCAATCATGAAATTCGTTTGGAAAAATAAGAGGCCCAGAATAGCCAAAGTAATCCTTAGCAAGAAAAGTGAAGCAGGAGGTGTCATAATACCAGACCTTAGAGTATACTATAGAGCTATAGTAACAACAACAGCATGGTATTGGCACCAAAGCAGACATGTAGACCAATGGTACAGAATAGAAGACCCAGAGACAAACTCACACAAATACACTTATCTGATACTAGAAAAAGGCATAGCCTTTTCAACAAATGGTGCTGGGATAACTTCAAATCCACATGTAACAAAATGAAATTAGACCTCTGATTCTCACCCTGCAAAGTCAAAGTGGATCAAGGACTTTGACATTGGCCAGAGACCCTACACCTACTAAAAGAAATTGTAAGCCCAACTCTTTATCATGTCTGCTTAGGAACCAAATTCCTCAACAGGACTCCTAAAGCATAAGAAATAAATCAAGAATCAATAAATGGAATGGTATCAAACTAAAAGCTTCTTTACAGCAAAGGAAATAATCAAGAACATGAACAGAGAGACTACAGAATGGGAGAAAATCTTTGCCACCTGCACCTCAGACAGAGTATTAATCTCCAGGATATATAAAGAACTCAAAAAACTTAACACCAAAAAAAAAAAAAAAAAAAAACCCACAAAACAACCCAATCAATAAATGGGTAAAGGTATTGAATGGACCCTTCACAGAAGAAGAAATACGAATAGTCAAAAAATATAAGAGAAAATGTTCAATATCTCTAGCAATTAGAGAAATGTAAATTAAAACTGCAAGGAGATATCATCTTACTCCAGTCAGAATGGCAATTATTGGGCTGGGGATGCAGTTCAGAGGTAGACACTTGCCCAGCACATGAGAGGCACTGAATTTGAACCCCAGCACCACATAAAAATGAATAAATAAAATAAAGGTATCATGTCCATCTACAACTAAAAAATTCAGAAAAAAAAAGAATGGCAATCATCAATAATAAACAAGTAACAATATGTTGGCAAGAATGTGGGGGGAAAGGGTACGCTTATTCATTGCTGGTGTAACTGCAAATCGGTATAACCACTCTGGAAAGCAGTTATGGAGATTGCTCAGAAAACTTGGGGAATGAAACCACCATTTGACCCAGTTATCACCCTCTTTGGCATATACCCAAAAGACTTAAGATGAGCATACTGCAGTGATGCAGCCACATCGATGTTTATAGTAGCTCAATTCACAATAGATAAGCTACGAAACCAACCAAGGTGCCCTTCAACAGATGAATGTATTAAGGAAATGTGGCATATGTACACAATGGAATATTACTCAGCCATAATGAAATTATGGCATTTTCCAGTAAATGGATGGAACTAGAGGCTATTAGGCTAAGTGAAATAAGCCAATCCCCCGCAAAACAAAGGCCAGATATTCTCTCTGACATGCAGATGCTAACTCACAATAGGCAGAGGGGAGGAAGGAGTGGAGGTTAGCCAGACTGGGAGAGGGGAAAATGGCGGGAAGGAAGGAGGGTTGGGAATGGGAAAGTAGAATGAGTCAGACATAAGTTTCCTATGTTCATACATGAATGCACAACCAGTGCAACTCCACATCATGTACAACCACAAGAATGGGAAGTTATACTCCATGTATATATAATATGTCAAAATATATTCTACTGTCATATGTAACTAAAAAGAACAAATAAAAAAATTGCAAAAACATTAGGTTTTTAATTTAATGTTGGACCAGCATGAATGGAAAACCACCTGGGCAATGGGAAGGTGGTAATCCCCTTCCTTGAGCACTTATATCTTATGGTGGAGGAAGTGAGCATGTGCAGGTCTGAGATGATGTGGAGGAAGGGCAAGAGTGTGGAGCCCGTGTGAAATCTGCAGAGAAGAGGTGGGTACCTCTGAGAGGGAGAGGCGGATACCTCTGAGTGGGAGAGGTGAGTCAGAGTGTTTGCCTACGAGCTTCTTCCTGAGAGTCTGAGCTGAGGATGATTTGTGGAGGGGCTATATCACCAGCCCTATTAATTAAAGACAGAATGACTGGGAATAAAAACTTCTGAAACTTCAGTGTCTTACCCACAAATAGACTTGTATCTCTGAGATCACAGGAGACATAGGACCTGGGCATTCAGTTATTGTCCTAGTTCATATGATAGAGACAGTGGATAAGGCCATTCCATCAACAGAAGGGTTGTGTAGTTCCACTCAGGTGAAACGCCATGGGTATATTGGGAAGAGCATGACTATGTTGGAGATAAGAGCCAAGGACAATGGTTGGCAGCCCAAGTGGGAGTCTAGTCCAGGGTCTGAACATCACCAGCAAACTCCATGCCTGTGCTTTATAAAGAATCCTGGTGGTAAGCAGTGTAGTCATTTATACACCTACAGGGTTGGCAGGATTCTGGCTCTTGGGAATAGAAGCAGAGCATGGGAAACCATCCCAACATTCTCAAGTGATGAGTTAGCCACATTTATCTCCCCAGACCCATAGAGTTTCTTAGACTAATTGCTTCTACAGATGAAATTGTTGGTTGTCCTGATAGTTTCAACATACTTCTGCTATGCAGGCAGACAGGAGTGTTGTTATGGGCATTCATAATCTGTCAAGACCTTTCATGGGAAGCCTAAAAAGCCAACTGAGAGGAGTCCATAAAACATTGCTGTCGACGGTATGGAAGGCATTATAGATAACATTGACTTCTGAAAGCTGATTTGGAAAACTAGACTGTATTAGAAAATAATTCTATCTCCTTCCCAAGCAAAGAAAGGAGATAATTTTTATTCATGTGGAAATGAAAATATTTTTGGAAATTTGGGGTGTGAACATTTCCCTTTGAAAATCTGAAGACAGGCACAATGTATTTGCAAAATCTCTTCCAATATCCACTACAATCTTCTTATAAAAATGGACAGTGTCAATGATGTTTTTGCAGAAATCAAGCACAGTGATCATTAGTCAATATTTATTAGTTGAACTAATTGAATTAGAGAAAAGTATAGTGGCAAATTCCATTAAATAAAGCATATTAGATACTGTTGTGCCTAGTATTATGGAGATATCAAAAACACACCAGTTAATTCTCAAAGAAATCCATTATTCCCTTCCCATGTGAATATTCTATTTCTCTCTTCTTTGTGTGTTTGTGATGTTGCAACATACTCTTAAGCGCTCAGAACTTAGGCTGAAAAGCCTCTGATAGATTTGATACTGACTATAAAGTTTTCAAATTATTCATGGTGGGGTGTGTGGGGGGTGGTGGTGATGGTGGATGGTGGGCCCAATAGAGCCCACTGCACTGGTAAAGTAGACTCTGGTGAAGTGACAACTTCACACCTTACAATTTTTAAATTTATAATATTAGACATAGCATTGTCCCAGCCTACGAAAACCAACTCAGATTTTACCTTTTCTAAATCTTTTCGAGCTGTCTCTGGAGATAAAAGGACATCCAAATAATTAATATCAAGAAAGAGTGATCTGAACCCTTCTCTGAATGCATCTCCATAGTTTGAGACAAGAGTTTGTAAAAAGGATCATTTAACCATCTTTCTGTTTGGTCATTAATCTTGGGTCTTAGGGGTAAAAAATTACTCACTGTCCTCAATTCATGTCAGAGTCTCTACCTCAATCCCCACAGTGTCTGGTTTCTCATTTGCTTTTTCTCTTTATGCTCATTCACCATCACAGCATGATTCTAAGGTGTTTGGTGTGTCTCCTTTATGTGCGTTCTTGAAAGCATGCATTGTTGCTGATGTACGTGCAAATTTTGTATAAATGGTATATCCTATGTTGGATTCCTGGAAGCACAGAGGGAGACAGGGAGTCTGGTGAGTGATTTACTGAGGAAATATTTACAGAAGAAGAGGAGCTAGGCAAAAAGGATAGATGAGGGTAGGGAAATAAGCAGGGATGTGACCTCAGAGACTGGTGTCAGTCTGATCACACAGGGAATATGAGTTTCACATCGGAGCTAGTTGACTTTAAAGCAAGGGACTGTTGGTCAGCCACTGGCTGAGTATCCTGAATGTGAGCAGTGCTAGCTCCCGGGGCAAGGAGGCTCCCAGGGGCAGGCAGCGTGAGCTACTGGCAATCAACCTCACCACACGGCTGGGAGAGAGGTGGACCTGCCAAAGAGAATCTAGGTTGGCTACCAACAGTGTCTCTACAGAAACCCTTGTGTTTTAGAGCAGTTTGATTCTACCTAGGCACAGCTTCTCCAGGATTCTCTTTGGTTTCAAGCTCCGAAAATGTATAAGAAGAGCGTTAGTTAGACGGCAGCCCCTATTGCTGTAGTGGGTCCCAAGGTTTTAACTGATCTTTTTCATCTTCCTCTTCCACCACTCAGTCTATATTCCCTTCCCTTTGGTTAGCATTTCTGCCAGACTAGCTTTAGATTTCATAGGGATCTTCCCTCTGGTAGAAGCCTCTGTGCACGGGACACAAGGACCTCTAATCTCCCAGTGGCTAAAGTTGTAGAGACGGGAAGCACAAATTCCCGCTCTGGGTAATTGGGAATGATGGCAAACACTTCTACCCTGACTTTTTGCTTGTGGTTTCAGGAGCCATGCATTTTACCAGCGGAGGACACAGCACAATGTAATAGCTTTGGTTTAGTATGCCTGTCCCACTTGGAAAGACAGTCTTTCACCTTCACAGGGATCATATCTAAGCTGCCATCTTGCTTTGCTGGATCAGATGGGCAGCTTTTTTTTTAACATTTGGGGGGTTATTCCACATTCCTCAGACTACCGGATCCCTAAAAATTTACTCATATTAAAGTTCTGTGATCATTATAGAATTTTTCTCCCATTGTCTAAAGTTTTTGTGTTCTACACAAGGCATCTAGAGTATTTGCCGTTTCTCATCTATCAGGTCTGATTGGCATGTTTCATTAGAATAGTGAACCACGGTGATATTCATCAGGATTTTCAGGTCAAACACATCCCCTTTAACTATATTATGACAGGCAACAGGAGAATTAATACAAATATGGGCCAAAACCATGAATTTGCACAGTTGTGCATTCTAAACGAATGCATACTTCTCTGATCCTGTTTTCTAAAAGGTATGAAAACTGCATTTGTCATATCTGAAGCCTTGTGCCATATACCTGAGACTCTGCTGGTCTCTTCTAGAAACAGAGACCACATTTCAGCACAGCACAATCTCACGTGGAGCTTCAACTTTGTTAAGTGAGTGGTTGTTCACTGTCATCCTCCAAGATACCTCTAGTTTCTTTACATGCCAGAGAAATGAATTAAATGATGACATTGTGGCAATAGCAATCCCTATTTCTTTTAACACTACCTTGAAGGTAGTGTTAACCTTGTCATTCTTCCAAGTCGCAATATTGTTTAGGATTAGCTGTGTTGGTGAAGGTGGTCTCAGGAGCTTCCCCTTGATGTCTCTTACTGTAGTAATTCTGATTCTGTAGGTCAAAGAATCAGTGGGAGCCATCTACCCAACCCTTAGTATATCCATTAACATTATTTATTTGCAAGGTAATGAAATGACCACAAGATGAATCCTCAGACTCTGTGAAACAGACGTGGGCCAGGATTCTATGTATTACCTGACACCTCGATGTTCCCTACACTCCTGCTTTAACAGAGGGGGTTCCATGGGGCTTAAGGTGCCTGAGTGAATGTGAAGTTGGTTCCTGTGTTCCTTTCCCCAGTGTGTAGCTACCTAGGCAAATAGCTCTAGTCCCTTTGGGGAGAACATGGAGAATGGGTTCTGCCCCATTTGCATGCTGCTGCAGGATCCTTGGGCGCTGGGGTTGTGGCTCACAGATCCTTTGTAGTGGGAGTTTGGCCTCTCTTAGACTTGATGTGTTCAGTTCATTAGTCATCTAATTTGTGCTAATTCCCCAAAAGCTATTTCTCAAGTTAAAAACATTCAGTAACCTGCATGAATTGACAAATTCAAAAATTGATAATATGGATTTTCCCAGAGGAGCGATCATCTCTGAAGTGGTATCCGGCATGGTAATTCCTGCCCTCAAGGAGTTCACAATTCATTTACAAAATCAATATCTATACACTGGAAAGGTTGGTGAAGTCTGTTCAGTATATGTCCTATTGCAGTTCATCATGAAAGATTTTTTTTCAGTATTTTTATCTCACCTAACAATGTCATGTTCAGAGAAATGGGATTTTTGAAGTCTGTGTGCACAAGATTAATGCTATTCCTCGCATGGGGTTCCACCTATAAAACTGAAATCCTCTGCAGTTTTAGCTCCTGTGATAAAATGTAAATTATTTACTCCTTCAATTTAGGGATTTCTAATTAGAAAAGCCACATATAATCACTTTCTAGGAATTGGGATAAATGCAAAATGCATACAACTCCTGAAATTGAGTGGGTTAAATTGAGAAAAGAAGAAACAAACCTCTTCTGTTAACAAGTAAATATTATACAATCAGCAAAGAATACCCCATGGAAATACAAACTAAATTTTCTCTGTAGATTAAGGTTATGCTTCCCCAATATTAGTCATATCTTTTTGGGTTCCCAGGAGATGCTAATTTCAGGAAAATATCTAGAGAAATCTATAGGAGGTAATTTTCATTTGGTTCAAATGATGCACCAGGGATTTCTTAAATCTAAGCTTAAATAGATTAAATTTACTTTTATTTACAGTCTCTTCAAATAACTTTCTTTAAAGACATCATTCTTTTAAATAAAGAGCCTTGGCTCACCCCAAGTTCTCCCTTAATTGCAAAAAGCTAAGTAAAATGCTTCCAAATTTAAAAAACAAGTTTTCTTAATAATTTTAATGATCATTTTGTAAAAGGGAAACCCGTTTTGTTGCTCCTTTTATTTTTTTGACTTTCACAATTGATTAGATGCCTAAAAATATTTATGCAGGAAATACAAAATACCTCTCTATAGATAACAGTAAGTTTTCTTTTGTTACAGGGGCATTAGAAAGAGTATACCACGTCCCCATCCTTAAATTATATGTACTTAAAAACAAATCATGTTTAACTAATAAATGTGTTGAAGAATTGATAGTGAAGATGCGATTTCTAAAGACAATGTCCCTAAGTGCTGTTAAAAAAAGAAATTTAAAAAAAGAGGTTTGAGCAATATAGGAAGATCTTTAGTCTGCCTTGCATACCATGGTCCATCACTCCTGCAAAACTTGGCTAACTTTATCCCACTTCTCTTCGTGCCACTGGTTCCTGTGTATGACACATTCCTGAAATCCAGTCCAATTACCCTGTCATACAAGCAAAGTCTTTCTGATACTCACACTCACACTTCCCTCTTTGAGTCCCTGGTGTGATGACTTGTGGCTTTTTACATCAGATTGTGGTCTCTAGACTTGCAAGGGCCCTCTCTCTGTCCAGGGCTCTGCCAACTAGAGAGAAATTTCTGAATCCACTGCATGGTGTTTAATGAAATTCATTGGCTTAAGTAGCTCTTAAGTATTCTTGTTTTTTGAGGTTGAACAAATATTGCTCATCACGTGGTAAAGATATTTGGAATGTATATATTTTAAAATATACTGGACCCCCAGCTCAAAGCATATGGAAGCTGAAGAAAACACCATGAACGTCTCCAGGATTTGTTTTCCCCTTTGAGAATTATTCTCTTTTGAAATTTAGCAAACTAATAGCTCTGTTTTTCCTTAAGCTGTGTTCATGAAATGTTGTGTTTAACACAGATATTTTTCTGAGTTAGAGACATTCTGTACAAGTTTATCCATTTATGCACAAAACACTTGACCCTCATTTCATTTGAGTCTTCTTCTAATCAATTTAAATGTTCCATCAGCCTCATTCTCACATATTTCAATATTCATTTCACTCCTTCAACCGCCCCTTCCCCTCAAATAAAACCCTCAGAGGAAGAGCAATTATTTGAGAAAATGAAATCAAGTAAATAAGCTCTATTAAAAGAGAAACCAAGTAGTCAGCCATATTAACGATATCCAGGGTTTGTGTGTCTGGGTGAAACTACAATAAATATTTATTGTGATGCTTTTTTTATTGAGCATTTCAGGGCCCATCTGTGGTATTAATGGCTTATCAAGGAAACCTATGCATTAAGAGAAACTGTTTTCATTTAGATAAATGGAAGCAGAGGCAAAGGAAAATGATGCAAGGTTCACCTTGTAAAAGTCACAAATTAGATACAAAACACTGCCACAGGCAAATCTGAATTCAATAGAATAAAGCTGGCAGCCATGAACATGAGGTAATAGGCTTATCAAATGAGGTTTTGTATTCTTTTATAATGTACATTTTATGGGGGCCAGTGTAAAACTAGTCAGTAGAAAAAATATAATTTAAAAAGAAAAATTCAATGAGAGATTCTTTTTTCCAAATTGAAAAACAACCAGTTTCAAATTTGCAACAAATTAAAGGGCCTGGAGAATTTGTAAATGAGCTCCCTCACCTCCTAATGCCTTATGAATGCACCCACAGAATTTCATGTTCTACTCCCATCTGCCATTTTTCCATCCCTCCCTAAAGAAAGGATGAAAAGGATGAAAAACCTGTGTCAACACTAATGACATTAAACACATGGGTACCATTTAAAAAACAGCTATAATGATGAGGTCATTGGCATTATTCTTGGGTGCATTTACCCAACACCCTCTTCTTGGTGCTTTTTATATATATTATTTCATTGGATATTCACAATTCTCCAGAAAAAAAATGAACCATATCCTTTAAAACAAAATCTGTTTTTATTTAAATATAAACACTCAGTCTGGGGATGGAGCTCAGTGGTACAGCACTTGCCTAACATGCAAGGCCCAGGGTTCAATTCCCAGTAGCACAAAAATAAGTAAGAAAAGTCTATGTAGTTATATATAGACACTACATGCCATAAAGGTCTAATGCTGAATCATTGGTCTAAACCTAGGGAATCAGACCTTATCCCTATATCAAGATTGGAGTTTCCTTTGAACTTCTGCCCAAACTATAAATGCACAGACGTGCATGTGCTTCTCTTATATTATTTGCAAACTCACCTTGCTCAAATTCAGGAGTAAACAGCACACACCTGGATTCCTATCCTTTTTTTTTGTTGTTGTTGTCTCTTTCCTGATATCCTTAACAGCTTCTCACTCTCTCATCCTGCATGGATCACCATCACTTCACAAAATCCTAACACGATAGGAAACTGACCTTCATTCATAAACCATCGCTCATGTACCAGTGCTCTGCCAGGAGCTTTAGAAGGTGGAAACATGACAGATGTGTATGTTGTGAGGCTGCCTACTTATAAGCAGAGGATACCAAAATACTGTGATGTGCGAAAGTGGAATTATATGCAAAGTAGGGCAGTGTGTGGTGGGAATGAAGCCCATTGTAGGAGCAGTGCTTCACGCTAGCTTAAGACCCGGGTTCTGGAGGAGTCATAGGACTTGGTAAAGGTGACAGAGACAGAGTATAAAAAGAATAGGCAGAAGAAATTAGAAATTACAAGCAGAGGACTGGCCTGTGTAAATACCTGGGGGCCTGAAACTGCGTGGTTGATTTGGCAGTGGTGCCTTGGTTGTTCTACTGGAGCACAGAGTTCTGGGGGTTAGGAGGGCAGGTGTTATCCCACTCCCATCTTGCTGCTGTCATACAGGGACCCCAAAATTCAGTGGCTTGATAGGATACAAGTTATTTCCTGTTCTTGTGGGAGAACAGTGTGTGTTCTTGATGGTGATTGCTTTTCTTCTCTACCCATGTGGTGATTCCAGGGTCCAACTGCCCTTCATCCTGTGGTTCTGCCGTCCCCCCTCAAACTGTTCCTCTGGTCTCAGTTGACTAAAAGGGCAGGAGGAGAAGGCACACTTACTTCTTAAAATGTCTTAGCCCAGAAATGACACATCTCCCTTCTGTTAATAATCCTTGGGCAAGAGCTGGTCAGTTGATCCCTCTTAGACATGAACAGACACCAAAAATGCACATTGGATCTACTACTTCTCAATAGCAAGAGAAAGAGGTGTGCAGGTCAGCGAGTTCTTGCCGCAGTCCAGCTGCAGCAGAATAACCGGGGGGTGATGAACAACTTGTGTAGATTGATACAGCAGGAGAGGGAGCCGTTTATTGCAGGACAGGAGCAGTATTTATACATTCCACACAGCTTATCTAATTAGCATAAACTAGATACATCAATCAACCAATAAGGAATCTCCACACTTAATGGCTCGCTTTTGTTACTTCTCAAACCACTCCCTCTGGCATTTTGCCAGGCACCATCCAGACTTGTTTACAACTCTAACATTCCCCTGGCAAAATGCCAGGTGTTATTTTGACTTGTTTACAGACTCTAACAAGTTCTCTCAACCCCCAATGACTGACCCTTCAATCATTTTGGCTTCTCACTTATCAGCTCAGTTAGAGGCTAAAACTAGAGCTGAAGAAGTGTGTGGGCAGGTTGGCCGACAGAAGGAGCATGCATGGAAGGATAGTTATCCTCTCCACCCTTCCTGAAGCCCTTAATTTTTCTAGCACAAGTGCACATACATTGAAAAAAGAATGGACTCAGAAGGTATACAGATGTGACCTCTGGGAGAAGGAAGATTTAGCTATTGGGTAGATGTTTAAAATTTCAGATTGTCTGAAAAACTTCCATTTATTCATGCATTGATTCATTTATTTGACAATATGTCCTGGGCACCTATGTATCAGTGTGGTGCTCAAAGAGGAACAGAGCCATAAGTATACCTCTGGGTAGTTGGGATCTAGAGGGTAGTTATCAACTTTTTTACCCACATTCTTAAGGGTGGCCACATATTCATAGTCAACAACAGTGATTCATGGAGACAGTCATTTTTAACCTGTAGGACTTTCTCTCCCATCCCCACGCCCCAAGGAAGTCAAGACCAAGTCTACACCAATGTGCATGACATAGTACTCTAGGTGATTCCATTCTTTGGCAGACCATGTCTATATCCTGTGTCCCACTGATAACAACTACGGATTATAATATTTGTATTAGAGCTGAACAGGGTTCATAGGATTAAGCAGAGATTTCATTAGTTAAAGTCCAGGGGCCCTAGGAAGGAGAGAATGTAATAGGACATATTCACAGTATCGAACCCAGACAGCCATATCCTTTTAAAGACTTGTTTAAAAGTATTGCATATCTACTCTAGCTAAACCATAAAACTGTCTAATTACTAAAAAGCTTTTAGACAGACATCATCTATGTGATGTTTCCGTACCAGAAACCCCAAAGGGGAAAAAAAATGTGCAATTTGCAAATTCAAGATAAAAATACAAGGAGAAGTTTTCAGAATGCAATGTTCTTATGCAGTTTAAAAATGCTAATGCAACTGAGCTACTGAGGCTTAGTTATACTGGGTGTTGAAAATATTCACTGAAATATTCACAGGTCTCTATCGTGTCTTAGGTCCTTGGAAAAATGTGTATTATGAAATCACTAAGAATTGTTTGCCCAAATCAAGTACTTACTTGTTTCGCTTATACTTTGCTATATAAAACATCATATCATTGCATGAATTAATAACCACTACAATTTCTAACTTTGCAAGAAGCAGGGTCTCTGTCTTGAATTTCTATAGAGGGAAGCAATCTGCTGTGATACTAGATGGATATCAGTTGTCAACTTGGGTTCCATAGACTGGAATAGTTTTTTACCTTCTGTCACTCTGGGGTCAGTTTCTTATTATGAATAAGAAGTTGCCTTTGCCCTTCAAGAAAATGGAATAAAACTAGAATCACCTTTGGGCCTTCACGGCCTGCTTTCCCAGCCTAGTATTTCAGCATTGGAAGAGTTTATTTTGGGATGTCATTAACTATAGCTAGTGATCCCTTAAATGAAATGGATTAAATGGCAAATGGCTCACCGTCTTCTACCCTTCAGTTTAGTCACCTGAAAAAATTCACAATTCAAAATATGATTTATGAAATAACCCTCGCTCATCTCTATTTCTGTTATAGAAAAGCATTTCATTGGTGATGAAGGTGCAGTGTATGTTGATGTCAACATGTGTCATCAATATCTTCTGGTGGTAGAAAAGAGGCTTTGCTTTCCACTTGCTTTAGGTTTGGAAGCTCCAATAATTTTCTGGAAAAAATATATATAATATGTCCTCAAGGTATTTTTGGCCAGTGGGAAGTTTTATCCATTTAGGAATTTTCATAGATGTGTATTTTGAGCTACTTAGTTGTTTCCTCTCATAATTTCTTACAAATAGTTCTGTCCTCAAACGTTATGAATGCACTGCTGTTCTGGCTACGTCCTAAGTGATGTATACACACACACATACAAACACACACACCCCTGATGAAATAATCTGAACACATTTTATGATGTCTTTTTAGAATTGTATAACATTACCTAAACCATACTCTCTGTTTAGATCTAAAGCCTTATTTATTTATTTTGTGTAATGATATTTTGAAAAATTGATCAGACACATAAGCAAATTTAGACTTAAATGTCATTGGAGGGAAATTTGGATAAAATACCAGAAAAAGTTTCTATCTTTAAGAAAACTTGTTTAATTATAAAAATTTTTGCATTTAAGATATATATATATATATATATATATATATATATATATATATATATAATATTATACATCAGTCTAGAAGGGGGCCATGAGGCGTAAATCTCCAGGGCCCTAGTCCCTCAGCAGTGACCATTTAGGATTAGATGTGATTATGGGGCTTCCTGTAATTTATATGAAAAATATCAGCTTGGAATGGCTGCAGTCCTTTCCCTCTGTCAGAGCTACTAGAATAATCTGGCATGCGTAGAAACTAACATGACCCACATGCTCAGGAACCCTTCCCACAAAGGACAATAAGATGTAAACCAAATTTCTCGAGTAAAGTAAATAATCCAAGAGGTCTGTGGTGACATTACCATTCACTGTATGATTTAAATTAAGGGGGTTAACCTTCTTCATTAATTTTCCTCAGTTACATGGGAAGGTTCATAGAAAGAATACAAGTGCAGCCAGGAAATCTGTGGCAAAATGTATTTTGAATTATTATTAATAAAAAATGAATAGGCTGAAAATCCCCTAATGATGCTTTAGGAACTATAATGTAAGTATTATAATGAAGGTAACTTGTCAGAGAAATACTGACTTATCTGAGGATAGAATAGCCCATCTTTGCCTCTCCCTCGCCAATAATCAGCATTAACGTATCACTTCTCTTTTCCAGATCAATGAAACATGAATAGAATGACCAGGAGAGAGGAGATGGAGGCCGGTGGGTGCAACAGATGCTCCCAGGCTCTGGCAGTAGAACCCTGCACTAAACACTCATTCCATGGTACTTTAGTGATATGAATCAAGAACCTGAAAAACACCCTTTCACCCAGCAAATTTGCTGCTAGTAACTTATTCTAAGAAGAAGAAGTTCAGAAGGATGTACAAAGATAATTAGATAAAAAAAATGGCTATCCATCATAAGACTTTTGTAATAGTGAAAAATGTCCCCAAACTGAGAAGTATTTAATCAGAGATAAAAAGTCAAATGAAAAGTAAATGAAACTAGTAAGGCCCGGTCTGTGTAGGACAGTAACTATGGTGGACAAAGCATGTGTGGGTAGCTCTGGCAGATGGCAGCTGTAGGCTGTATTGGGCCAGGGTGGCTAGTTTGGGATTAATCAAAAGAAACTCGATGGGATATTACTCAGCTTTAAAGAAGAGTGAAATTGTGGCATTTGCCAGTAAATGGTTGGAGTTGGAGAATATCATTCTAAGTGAAATAAGCTGAATGTTTTCTCTAATATGCAGATGCTAATTCACAATAAGGCGGGGGACACTAGAGAAGAATAGCTTTACCTTAGGTTAGGTAGAGGGAAGTGATGGGAGGGGAGTGGAGGGGATGTGGGGATAGGAAAAATAGTAGAATGAAACAGACATGATTACTATATTATATATGTGACTAATGACCAATATGATTCTGCAACATGTACACTCAGAAAAATGAGAAATTATATCCCATCTATGTATGATATATCAAAGTGCATAAATGCATTCTACTTTCATGTATAACTAATTAAAACAAAAAAAATTTAAAAAAGAAACTGGAAATCTTAATACTTTTGGTAAGATATGTTCTAATTTTTACAATTGCATGCAGCAAAATCCAACTGTACTTTTGGACCCTGAGACATGGGCTGGTAGTGTAGAACATTCTGCAAAATAAATTGTAATCATAAATCACATGCATCATGCCGATCAGGTCAATGACAGATGGCATATGTGACGGTGATCTCATGAGATTAAAATGGAGCTGAAGAAATCCCTAGCCTGTTGAGGTCACAGCCATCATCCCATCATAGCACAACACATTACTAGTGTGTTTTTGGTGGTATGACCAAACTACTGAGTTGCCAGTCATATAAATGCCTAGCACATGCAATTATGTACAGTACATAATGCTTGATAATAAGAAATGGCTGATACTGATTTATTTACTTCCTATAATACACTTATCATTACTTTAAAGTGTACTCTTTCTAACTATAAAGAAATTTACTATAATGTTGTACCATATTGCTCTGGATCAATTCAGCATACCTCTTACTTACCCCATTTCCATTGTATCTTTTCCTCTCATGCTTGATTTAACCTCATGTTGTTTTGTTCATCGTGGCCCTAGGAACAATAGGGTATTCTCTCTCACACACACACAGGTGTGTGTATTTGTTTGTGTGTTTGTATGTATATGCATGCATTTTACCCCACAAACCTAGATATAGATATAGCTTTGTGTAAATACGTTCTGATGTTCATGCATTGAGGAATTGCTCAGCAATGCCCTTTCTAGAACGTACCCTGTAATTAAGTGACACGCGACAGTGTATGGTAATGTATAGTGGAGCACAATGCCATTACTAAAAATGATGCTGTGGTTGTATTTTTGTTGGTGTTTCAAAATCACATTTGTAATATGATCCAGTTTTTGAGAATACAGGTCACATACATTTGTTTGCATTTGTATGCAGAAGCAAAAAGACTTGCATTATATGAACTAAAAGATTCATTATGATGACTTCTGGATGAGGAATTCAGGGATGTTTTGATTTTGTAATTTTTAATTGTTTGATTTTTAAATGTGTTTTAAATTATAAAATTTAATGAAAATAGCAAAATATGTTTGATTCTACCATGAAGAATGCAGTAGAACACGTGGCAGAACAGATGAGAACTTGAAAGTAGCAGTGAATTTAAAAGGAAATTTAGAACGCACCAAAACTTCTCCAGTAAAATTAACGAATTTAAAAGTTAAATTGACAAACCTATTTATATTACAAGCAGGACCATTTTTCCAAAAGGGTCCCAGAATTATACAAAACAAAACAAACAAACAAAAAAATACAAAGAAGAACCCAACCAAATAAGACAGGGGTTCTTCCTTCAGGAGTCCGGAATCTAACACAGAGCTCCCATATTTCTTTCTAACTGTAGAACACAGAAATGTAATCACAGAACAAAATGCAGACATAAGAACAGTGGGAGTTCATGACCAGAAAGACTGTAATTTTGGGCTGGGATTGTGGCTCAGCGGTAGAGTGCTCGCCTCGCACGGGCGAGACCCAGGTTCGATCCTCAGCACCACATAAAAAAATAAAAAGGCATTGTGTTGTGTCTATCTACATCTAAAAAATAAATTTAAAAAAGACTATAATTTTGCTTTAGCAATCTGACTTAGAATGTCAGGTTGATAAGTCTCAGAAATCAATGTTATGGAATTAATGTAACTGGAAAAAACCCTAACATCATCTAGAACTATTTTAAAATACAGGGGGGAAAAGGAATACTAATAATTTTACAAGAAAATTCTACTCAAAATGTTACAAGTGAGTATTTAACTTGTTTCTTGGTGTTCCAAACATAAGTAGATAAATGCGTTTGAAATACAGCTGCTACTCCCTTTTCCCAAGGTTGAATTGTATATAGAGCAGAAGTGTTGTGGTCAAAAGTTAGAAGAGGATTAGTTACCAGAAATGTTCTTCATCATTAAAAGATGCTAACAGAGTCACAGATCCCAAAGATAAGGGACTCTCAGAAGAATTTGTTGCATTTTTTTTTTACCAGAATGAAAAAAAACAAAGAGAATTTTATAAAACTGAAAATTTCAGTTTGTTAGAATTTTAATTTAATATGAGCATCTTGAAGAATCTCGTAAGAAACGTTAAAGAATTAAAATATATAAGTAGAGAGATCACTTGCAAAATGCAGTATGAATCTACCTGATGAAACATGAATATGGTGGTGGGGATGTTAAGCATAAATAATGCAGAAAGATGGAGGAAACTGACTGAGTAGAAGGTGCATATGTAATACATATGAAGACATATGTATTCATATGTGGCATATGTAATTCAGTATATAGAAGTGTAAGGTAATAATTCCAGAAAACTGAATTCAAAAGAAATGTGGTGTTAGCAGCCATATGCTGCAAGCACTTAAGAGGAAAAGAATCTCTGAGTTCTGGAAGAAAACCATATAAAAGTTTCTGCATAGGTTTTCACAGCAATGACCTTTCTGGACAATTCCAAGACATCCTAATGAAAATATCAGGTGTAAGTAGGGTAAGTACAGGAATTATGATTTTTTTCTTCTTTCCTCCTCCTCCTTCTCCTCTTCCTCCTCCTCTTCCTCCTCTTCCTCTTCTTTCTCCTCCTGCTCCTCCTTCTTCTTTAATTTTAGAGAGAAAGGTCATTACTTTAAATGTTTTTATGTTGATTTTGTATTCCGCAAACTTATTAAATTTGTTGATTAGTTTCAATAATTTTTTTGTTGTTGTTTTTGGAGTTGTTTGGATTTTTATATATAAAAATAATGTCAGTTGTAAACACAAGTAAGTTGACTTTTATATTTGATGCCCTTTGTCTTGTCTTAGTGCTCTAAGACTTCCAATGTGTCCACAGATTTATCCATTTCTTTAGCATTCATAATAGACCCTATTCATACTTTGCATTTCTGTGGTTTCAAATGTCATGTCATGGTTTTCATCTCTGTTTTTTGTTAGAGTCTGTAAACAAGTCAGGATGGCACCTGGCATTTTGCCAGAGGGAGTGGTTTGTGAAGTAACGCCAGCAAGCAGAGCCATTAAGTGTGGAGATTCCTTATTGGTTGACTGCTGTATCTAGTTTATGTTAATTAAGATAAGCTGTGTGGAATATATATACCCCTCCTGTACTACAATAAACGGTTCCCACTCCTGCTGTATCAATCTACATAAGTTGCTCGTCACCCCCCCACCCCGTTATTTTGCTGCAGCCGCGCGCGCGCAGTTTTTATTTATTTGGGTCTTATCTCTTTTTATCTTGGTTGGTCCTGCTCAATATTTGCCAATTTTCTTTAGGTTTTCAAAAAGCTAACTCTTCATTTCAGTGAAGAAATAAAAAAAAAATACAAAAAATATAAATTTTTGTATTTTTCTCTATTTCATTTGTTTCTGTTACTTAGTCGTTTCTTATACTAATTTGGGGTTTGTTCTCTTCTTGCTTTTTGAATTCATAAAGGTGTATAATTTAATTGTTTGTTTGAAATCCCCTTCATTCCTTCCCTTTTTCGTTCCTTTTTTCCTTTTGATGTAGGAACTTATTGCTTTGAATTTCCTTTTAGGATGTTTTTCCTATATTCCATAGATTTTAATATGTTGTGTTTTTATTTTTTATTTGTTTCTAGATAAAAGATTCTTTGATTTCTTCATTGGCCCATCGGATGTGGAGAATGGTATTTAATTTCCATGTGTTTGCATAATTTATAAAGTTCCTCTTGTTGATTTCTAGTTTTATTCCATTGTTGTCAGAGAAGACATCTTACATGCTATGATTGCAATATTTAATATTTATTTTTGAAATTTTTTGTGTCCTAATGTATGTTCTATCCTGGAGACTGTTCCATTTGCTGATAAAAAGAAATATGTATTCTGCAGTTGTTGGATGGAATATTCTGGACATGTCTGTTAGATTCATTTAGATGATAGCAGAGTTTAACTCCAGTGTTTCTGTGTTGATTTTTTTTTTTTGTCTGTATGATCTGTCCATTGATGAAAATTGGATAAGGGAGTCCAAAACTATTATTATATTAGAGTCTATCTCTCTTTTTACACTTTATAATATTTGCTTTATATGATTGGTTCCCCAGTATTCATATTTACTTAAAATTTTTACTTTCCCCTGTTGAATTGATTCCTTTATCATTATATAGCAAGCTTCTTTCTCTTTTTAAAAGTTTTTAATTTAAATTCTTTTTCATCTGATATAAACATAACTCCTTCTAGATTTTGTTTCCTTTGCATTATATACATATTTCCCATAGCTTAACTCTCAGGCTTTATGTGTCTTTACTGGTGAAATGAATTTCTTGTAGGCAGCATATCGTTGGGAGTTTGTTTGTTTCTTTTTCTTCTTTTTTAATCCATTCATCCAGTTTCTGTTATTTATTTATTTATTTATTTATTTATTTTTTAAAGGGGAGAGAGAGAGAGAGAGAGAATTTTTTTAAATATATATATATAGTTTTTCTGCGGACACAACATCTTTGTTTGTATGTGGTGCTGAGGATCGAACCCGGGCAGCACACATGCCAGGCGAGCGTGCTACCGCTTGAGCCACAACCCCAGCCCCCAGTCTCTGTCTTTTAATTGGGAAACTTTATCTCTTTGTTCAAGGTTATTGCTTGTAAAGCCATGATATGTAAAGATATGCTCCTGTCATTTTAAAATTTTTTTTTCTGGTTTTATGTGTGCTTTCTTCCTCTCTTGGTGTTCATCTTTGTGGTTTGGTGGTTTTCACACTGGAAGTTTTTGATTTTCTTTACATTGTCATTTGTGAATCTGATTTATTAGTGAGTCTTATATTTTCACGTGTTTTCATGATGGCTATTGTCATTCCTTCACTTCTAGTGTAGGTGGCTGTAGCATTTCTTAGAGTGCCAGTGTAGTGATGAATTCCTCCAATTTCTGCTTATCTTAAAAAGATTTTATTTCTTCTTCAATTCTAAAGGATAGCTATTCTGGGTATAGTATTCTTGGTTGGCATGAATTTATTAAAAATGTCTCTGGGACTATTTGTAAAAACTCACATATAAAACAAACAAACAAAAACACATGTGCTTCTTATTTTATTTCAAAAACTGAGAGGTGATAAAGCATGGAAAAACTGAGCGCAAACAAAATGACAAAAATGTAAGATTATTAAAAATAAAAAAGTGAGATACACCCCCAAAAAGACTACCAGCCACAATCCAGGCTCAAATAAAAAATTCAGGTCACAATTTTGTATTTTTCTGGGGGATACCTGCTTTTACAAATCACATTTTTGAACTTTTATTACTCTCACAAATACTCTTTTTTTAATTAAAAATGTATTTATTTATTTATTTACTCTCCAGAAATTATGCTTTTGTTTTTTTTATTTTAATTAGTTACACATGACAGTACAATGATCTTGACAATCATACATTTGTCACAAATACTCTTTCTTCTATGTCTTTAGTCTATTAATTTGACACTGCACTGCAAATAGAATTAAACTGACCCTGAATAAAGAAATTCTTAAAACTTTAACCTTCAAACATTGATGTGGTTGTGTTACTATAGTATGTTGATGTGAAGTCCTTTGAGTATAGACCAAGGAGTGGGATAGCTGGGTCACATGGTGGTTCCATTCCAAGTTTTCTAAGGAATCTCCATACTGCTTTCCAGATTGGTTGCACCAATTTGTAGTCCCATCCGCAATCTGTGTGTGCATTTCCCCCTACATCCTTGTCAACACTTATTGTTGCTTGTATTCTTAATAACTGTCATTCTGAGTGAGATGAAATCTTAGAGTAGTTTTGATTTGAATTTCTCTAATTGCTAGAGATTTGAACATTTTTCCATATATTTGTTGATTGATTATATATCTTCTTCTGAGAAGTATCTGTTCTTAGCAGCTCAATTCACAATAGCAAAACCAAGGAAGCAAACTAGATGCCTTTCAATAGATGAATGCATAAAGAAACTGTGGAATGTATACACAATGCAATATAACTGAGCATTAAAAGAGAATAAAATTATGATATTTGCAGGTAAATGGATGGAGTTGGAGAATATCATGCTAAACTAAGTAAGCCAATCCCAGAAAACCAAAGGCAAATTGTTCTCTCTGATAAGTGGATGCTGTTGCAAAATGGTGGGTGGGCATGGGAAAAATGGAGGAACTTTGGGAGGAAGTGGTGAGGAGGTGGGATGGGGGCAGGAAAGATGGTGGAATGAGATGGACATCATTACCCTGTACATGTATGACTGCACATACGGTGTGACGCTACATCATGTACAACCAGAAAAATGAAAAGTTATGTGGCAATTGTGTACAATGAATCAAAATGAATTCTGCTGTCATATATACCTAATTAGAATAAACAAATAAATTTTAAAAAAACTTTATCCTTCAAGACTGTACTTGGTGCTGCTGAATATATGTTTATCATCTGGTTGCCTAATTTTCTCATTAACTTCCTCATCAGCCTCGGGTTTCTGATTATGTTGACTTGCAGCTCACTGGACAGACAGAGCTCTGGTGAGAGCCCAGGCTGAGCCAAGTTAGGTCTCAGGGCCCAAACTTCTTTCTTTCCTCTGACGAGCTCCTTCTTCCATGGGAAATCCATATATAGTCTAAGTTTCTTTGGCAATTCCATGGGGCTAAGAATAGGGTGCTTAGAATAGGTGCTAAGAATAGTTTGAGAGGACTCCTGGAATTTTAATCATGATAATTTGAAATATTTGACTTAACATATTAATAATTTTTTTCTGTCATTACAAATGAGAAATCAAGTGACATCTCTATGTAATTTTTCTGACACCTTTCTCTACTAACCCAAGAACTCACGTGTTTTTGTAGATCACATTTTTGAACTTTCATTACTTTATGATGGTTTTTCTCATATTTGTAATATAAAGAATCTGATTTCATAGAATTAGAGAGTAGAAAATTAGTTAATAGAGGGTGGGAAGAGTAGTGGGAGGGAAGAATGGAGAAAGATTGGTGAATGGGTACAAAGTTACAGTGGGAAGAGAGGAATATATATATAGTATATACATATATACTAGCTACTTGAGAAGAGAACTTAAAATTTTCCCCAATAAGAAGATATTTTGAAAATGTGGATTTGTTTATTTGTTTGTTTGTTTATTTATTGGTACAAGAGAATGAATCCAGGGGTGCTTAACCACTGAGTCACATTCCCAGGTCTGTTTTATATTTTGTTTTGTTTATGAGACAGGGTCTTGCTAACTTGCTTAGGGCCTCGCTGTATTGCTGAGGCTGGCCTCCAACTTGTGATCCTCTTGCCTCAGTTTCCAGGGATTACAGGTGTGTGCCACCATGTTTGGTGTATACTCCAGTATTCTATTAAACAGTGAAGTAATTATGGTTACTATGATATTTGATATTTCAGAATACTTAGAAGGGATAATTTTGAAGGTTCTCACCATAAAAAAATAAATGTATGAGGTTATAGGCTATGTACCTGACTTGATTATCGGCAACATGTACATATATTACATATATTGAAGTATCACATTGTACTCCAAAAATATGAACATGTACTGTGTGTCAGTTAAAAATTTTAAAAAATGTAAAGGTATTTAAAAAATAGGCTTTTATCCATACTCCAAATTAAAATCAAACCAACATAAAGACTTGTAGAATTTCAATGCTGGCAGGTTCTGCAGCAAATTGCAAACTGTGCTATTCCTATTGCTGGTAAACAGAAATGCCTACTCACTATGTCACAGGCTTGCACAGATGGTCACTTCTTGGGGAAAGCATTTGGGTCACTAGTTAGTAAACTAGTTCTTTTAAACTTAGTGGCTATAATACATCAAAATCTTTTAAAATATAAGCTAACAATATCATGTTCATTCACCAAATAGCAGGGCTAGACTAGTGCTGACAAATTCACTTGAAAGTCAGTAACTTTGAAACCAAAGTTAGATGTCATAAAACCCAAAGAAGAAGGCCAAATTACTACCATGCAAATAGAACAGAGTGTGGAGCAAAAATACACTGTAAAGACTGTAAGTTTATGCAGGACAAAATGTAAGTCCTGTAGTTTTCATTTATAAAATTGAGAAAATTAATCCTGAATAATACAGGTTTTAATTATGGGAACCATAAAGAACAAATGTTTCCATTGTATAAAACCCAACCACTCCTGGGATTGTCGGGATGGCAGTTTTAACTCTAGCCCGTGTGCTCCCATCATACCCATTCTTGTGCAGGCTGGGAGCACTTGAGCTTCCTTGAGATCTGAGCTCCAATAACTAAGACAACAGACAACACACACTCTGGAAAATCAGAAGTACCAAAAATCTGCCTTCAGCTCCTCTTGTTTCACCCCTGTCCGAGTGTGCTGCAAGCACACTTAGACCAATTTCTGTAATCATAGAAGACCAATATGCTTGATTGAGTTGTTTAAGAATCTTTCTTTTCTTTCTAGCTTGAATTGTCTGCCTAGAACTTTATTATTTATTCACTTATCCAGCTTGTGTAGATTGTGGTTGGTGTTCCTAGTTCACTCCTGAACTTGTAGGGAGGGGAACCTTACCTGTTGTGCTGTAAATTCCCTGTTTCTCAGCTCCTGCCTGATTGGTGCTTGGTCAGTGCTTGTGGAGCTGATGGATAGTATGAAATCAACTCTAAGGTCTTGCCTAACTGCCTAAACAGCATCCATACCATCTCATCTAATAACTAAGTTAACAAGTGCATAGTTGGAACTTATTTTGTTGACTTAAATGAAAGATGGTTTGTAAACAATAAATCGAGAACCATGACTACAAAACACTTGTGTCCATAGATGAACTGCAGTTCGAAGACAAAAAATTGCCATTATCTCTTAGGCAGCAGGTCCCCTTTTGGTCAAGCTATGATGACTGTTTAAACATCTTCATCTTCAAGAAAAGGGTCCATTCTTTTTGGCTGTAATCATCTTGGCTCAAGAGACCTAGGCATTTTTTTTTTTTTTTCCTGCAGAGGCCTTATGATTCATCATAAGAAACCAGAAACTGGCCAAAATAAATGGTACATAGATTCCTCTGAGAAAAGAGCTACATAAGAAATGGTAGATTTGATTTTGCAGTCAGTAATCTTTCTGTAAGTTAACTCTGCCCTTCCAAAAACCACCTCCTCCAAATAGGCTGAAACCAGAACCCCACAATTTTTACTTAAGACATAGTGTTCTAGAGAGATTTGCATCTTTAATAAAGTGCACTTATAGTCACCTCAATGCTAGACTAACAATACCCAGAAAGTCTATGAAATTGGTGCCCCTAAAAGAACATGTCTCATCACAGTCCTGGTTCCTGGTTTCACCTCAGCTCGGAAATATGCACACGTCTAAGGATTATTGCACCATTATAGAATCACTAGATTCATAAGAGATTTCATAGATGAGCATCTAAAAATTGTGTGAAAGAAAATTGTGACCTGAATATGCTGTCAAGATCTTCTGGTTTTATTTAGCAAGACTAAAAATGGAGGGTGATTTGCAAGCGGGTTGATGTTTGTAGCTCATGAATTAAATTCAAATTGTCATGTTCCCTTTTTTTAAAATATAGAAATCTCAGGTAGAACTTTAAAAATTTATAAGAAGAACTTGTGCAAGCTAACATGGAAGATGTTAATAGTGCCGTTAGCCTGGGTGATTTCTATCATTATCAGCCATTATTCTAAGAGTGATAAGTGGCAGATAAAGAGCTCTTAGGAAATTTCCATCATTTTTGGCGATGCTGTGTAAAATGCATATACTTTGTCTCTAAATTGTTGCCCTTTTCTTACAAATTACTCATTATATTTGCTTAGACTTGTGAAATGGAGACTATTTTACTAAAGGCAGGAAACACTGAATAAAAACCTGTGACTATTTCTAGAATATGTATTTTAAAATTTTTGATTTTTGAAAGAGTTCAAAATGGTTCAATAGAAGCTAGAAATTGTCCTGGCAACCGAGGAAGAAAAGAAGGAAGGAAGGATGTAAGGAAGAGAGGGAGTAGAATGAAAGGAAGGGAAAAATTGAACAGGAATTAATGTGACCTGGAAAGGAGTTTTTTTTTTTTTTTCCTTTTTTTTTTTTTAATTAAAAGTTCTTCTGAAAGCCTCATTTGAAAGAGGCCTCAATGAAACAGTTTAAAATCATGTGTAATGGTGAGTCACTTGACATATTCATAAATGTACATAGGAAAGTTAGGTGAAAGTCATTCTACTGTTCTTCCTAAGATGGGTAGAGTCTAGGGAAAGGAACAGGGGGAAGGAGGAAGGGAGGGGAGGAAGGGGAGGTTCTGGGGACTGAACTGAAGCAAATTATATCCTATGCCTTTATAATTATGTCAAAATAAATCCTTATGTTACCTATAAGGAAAAAGAACCAATAAAAATTAATTTAAAAATAAGTGTATAAGTGGCTTTGATAGGGAAGTATGCTGGGTTACATTTGTGCATATAAATGAATATAATGGGACATGTAATAGCTATGTGTCACAATTAAAGATTCAAAAGCAGATAGAATATTCTAGAATGTAGTCTGTTCTAAAGACTGGAAGAAAAAAAGGAAGTGATGAGAAAGCATAGGATATATATGATTCTCTTTAGGAGAGAACATGGCAAAATTTAGTTCTAGAATAATATAATGTAGTCTTTAGCATTAAGCTTTGTTCTCTTTGTGGGGTTCTATCTTGCATGTCTAAATTGGGACAACAGTTTGATGTTTAAAAGCTAGAAGAAGATGGTTTATTCATCTGTGTTGCAGAATTTGAATTTATGTTAAGTTTTCCTTTAAGCAGAATTCAAACAGTTCATACTCTGCAAAATACTCAGGATACAGGATTTAAAACCATAGCTCAACTACTGCCAGACTTTCAAAGGAGTTTTGAAACGTTATCATAAAAAAAATTAGTTCCAGAGTGCACAACAGTTTGACTGGAGTTGAATTCTATAAAAATTTCTAATATGTACATATTACATATAAAATCAACGAATCAAAAAAATTGTTGACCACCATTCTGAATGCATTAGAATTTACTGAATGATGTTATGCTCTTTAAAAATGCTACTTAAATAAAGCAAAATGTTTCATGAATAAAAAAGCTTTTATCAAATAAAGGGCATTATTATAAATGCTATTTTTAATTTTTAAATATTAGAAGTACTATAAAAATATCTGGAGTTTGACATCCACCATTTCAAGCCAGCACATTCAAACATCACATCCACAGCGTATGCAGTTTCTAATATATGCCTTTTAATCATTCTTCTTGCTTCCTCAAGCAAAAACAACTTACACTCATCGACATTAAACGACAGAAATCAGTTAGTAATTCTGGTTGAAGTCTTTTGTTAATACCTCATATTTATCAAAAAAATTCCCTGTTCTAGGTTATAATGTATACTGCAGTTGAAAAACACAAATGGTACCAGAGAGCATACGGTTTTTTAATTTCCTTAAAAATAAAAAGCTAGGGAATTAAATGCCTGCTAATGAAGTGTTACATTTCTTAGTTTTCTGCAACTCATTTTAATTGAAAAAAAAAAAAAACTCCCTTAAAGTGTCTCCCATTTTCCTATTCTCAGAAGAGAAATAAGAACGATCTAAAAAAGAATAGGCAGTTCAATGGCTTAAAAACAGAAGCAAAAAGGGGCATTCTTTTAAAAAGTCCTGTGTTGCTTTTATGTATGGGAGAAGAGGTTCAGGGTTCAGATGTTCAAAGACTCATTTTTAACAGATTTTTCAAACATTCAGACAGATATTTCAGTAGTATAATTTCAGTAGTTTATGGGAGTAATAAATGAACATTTTAGGCTCACCTGACCCCCAGCGGCACTGAACTAAATTACTTTTCCTGCAAACAGAGCCCTCTATACATCTCTCTCTTCCTTGAAATGCCGATGAAAACAGCAAGAAGCTGATGAAAAATACGTTGTGTGGACACAGGAATAAAACAATAATGGGCATTTGTGAAATTGTAGTGAGGCTCTGGGCCCAGGCACAGCCTTGGACTGGGAGACTTGAGGAGTGTGGCTGGGGCTCTTCCAACCACAGGGAGGGCCCTGGCTGTGGCCTGTGAACCCTAGACAGGCAGAGTCCAGGGAGGCAGGCAAGCCAGTCTGGGATCCCCAGCTGACCAGGAGACCTGAGTTCTTCTCTTTGCTCTGCTTTTGTTTCAAGGCAATAATACTGTTATTCATGAGAGGGTGTGCTCCAACAGCATCCTTGGTTTTGAGGAAGAGGAATTAGCCATAGAAAGAGGGTAAGAAGTTCACAGCGTGTTCCCACTTAGTTAAAGTGCTGCCTCCACAGCCCTCTTTGGAAGTTAAAGAGGGAGAAGATAAAATAGGAAGGCAGGGAAGGAGAAGCATGCCCACAGGGAAAGCAGGGAGCAGAACAGGAAAAGCAAGGGAGAGAAGGGGGAGAGACAATGTGGGAAAGAAGGCAGAGCAAGCAAAGAGGCCTGCAGAGAGCTGATGTCTGTCTTTCCAGGTGAGGCATGAGGGCTAGCGTCCCAGGCATGAGAGGGTGCAGTGGTAACAGGGTTGGCCCTGGCTATCTGTGGGGATTGGTTCTGGGACACCCAGGGTATCAAAATTTATGGATGTTCAGGTCCCTTTGTAAAATAGCACAGTGTCTGCATATAACCTATGCGAGCATCCTGTTTACATTAAATCATCTTTAGATTACTTATAATAACTAATACCATGTAAACGCTATATAAACATTTGTTACAGTGGATCGTAAATGGAATAATGCCATATAAAATGAGTCTGTACCTATTCACGAATTTTTTCAAGTATTTTTCAAGCCAGAATTGAATTGAAAAATCCTCTATGAATCCATAGAGACAGAACCCATGTATTTGGGAGGAGATGTAACTGTTGCTACAATAAAATACTCTGTGTGTGCACACCCATGCAGACCTGAGGCTTCGCCTGAGCTCCCATGAAGCTGTGCATGGAGTCTCTGCTCAGATATTTTAGTCCTCAACTTTCTTTCAAATGTTGAATGGCCTCAGGGTGGCTGGGGCCTCGATGACACCATAGATTGGACTCTATGTCCTCTGTAAAGAGAATGGACAGGTCCATCAGACTTGTGGGCTGGGCCACACATGCAGGCTATCTTTTCCCACTCCCCCAAGCTCTCTGATCAGTAGCTGTCCAGCCATCAAAAATCTGAAGATGCCTGTAACATATTTCTAACTCTGTTATAAGGGAATTTCAGTCCCAAGAAATCTTGGTAGACAATAGTTTGATACAGCTGCTTTATTTACCTAGTTCCTGCTTTTTCCTGGAAGGATGCTGTTTTTCTTAGCCAGAGCAGGAAAAATGATTGTATCTGCTTCCAAAGCATGAAAATTAATAGGGATTGTAACTGAATGGACTTATCTTTCGATAGAAATGTGCTCTTTTTGAAAATATGAAACATTTACAGCACACTACTTTTACACATTTCCCCAGGGTAAAAGTCTCTCTTTTATTCATTTATGTACCTCTTTTTGCCTGTTTGGCATTCACAGCAGCAGTAGAGATTGTATACATGAGGCTGTCATTTCAGAAAAGGCCTCATAAAAATAGTTGAGCCTGAAACAAATAAGGGGTGAAGAGTCCTTTAGTAGCTATTCCCTTTGTAAATCAGTTCATCAAGGAAATCTTTTAGAGTCAAGCTGCTTGCATGAGATGATCATTGATTTATTTGGCACAGATGAAGGAAACATGAAATTTAAAGTTAAAATTTAGGCACCTGAGGTGGATGAAGATCAATTACAGTAAGAGTAGGGGAGGGAAGAAGAATTCCATTTCGCATACATTCTCCCCTTCCAACCTCCCCAGCAGAATTCTGAGACCTTCTTGAGGAGATATGTTACAAATAATGAGGCAAGTTCTCCAGTGGCTTCTTTGCATAGGGGCTGAGAATTGACCTTGGAAAGCACTTCCCCTAACGAGAAAGGTACCTGGACCAAGATATGGAATAAGACTGTGGAAGTCTTTCTGAGAGGAATCCAGGGATTGGCCTCAGGTTTAAATTCTGTTTCAATCATTCTTTCTCGTGAATCGTAGGTGAATCTCATGTAGCTTTGAGTAGAATCCAAAACCTTCTCATATTAATGTCACAAAAAAGGACAGATGTGGAGATGCCCTAATAAATCTGAATGGGAGTGGGGGACAAGCTTTCACTCTCCTAAGGATCCTGACTGCAGAGCTGCAGGACCCTGTGAGCACTCTAGTGCCAGGGGAGGATGCCTACTTGAACATCAGGGACCTCAGTGGGCAAATTCAGTCCTTGAGAAAAAAATGGAAGAACAGAATCACAGCATGTTACTCCTCTTTGTGAGACGCTCCTTAGAGGTTCCCACAAATGCTTGGACATTTTGTAGGGCGCTGAAGGTTTTGAATCTTTTGTCAGGGCCTGGAGTCAGTGAAGTGGGAATGACCTTTTTTTTTTTTTTTTTTTTGCTGTGATCCCATTCTTTCATGAAGCCTAGAAATACCGTTTGGAAATTTCTATTGTGGGATAAGATGAGATGGAAATTTGGCCTGCCTTTAAATCTTTGTGGACTTACGACAATAGTATGGGCTTGTAGGCTTTTGGGAAGATCTTGATGGCGGTGAAGAGACTCCTGGTTTGAACACCAAAAACTGTAAGAGTGACCTAGCACTTTAGGGGGATGGGACTTCAAGTTTTGCTCTTGCCAATAGAAACTACAATAAAGCAACTATAGTCTCACAGTTAATCTTAAACCATGCTGTTCTATGAACTTCCCTCAAGTGTGTCTTGTAGGGTGTTTCTACACAAGCTGGTCACCATGACCTCAAAATCCACCTGGCATCTCAGCTATCTAGAACCTTTTGTGAAGTCCCTGGTTAGTGCATCTCAACCATGTTTATCCACCATAACGTTCTACTTGACCAGAGGTCAGACTCCCAGCACCCTCTGTTCCCTGGAATGCAAACTCAGAAATAAGCAAAAAAGGCCTTTGCGTACCCAAAATAGCTCCCATGTCCCCGGACTGAAGCCACGGACTTTCCTTCTTACAGGCTGATGTGCTTTCACTTAGAGATTGTTTATTCTTACTTAACCCAGGTCATAATTGTGGCTTTTCTGGTTTCCTGGCTCAAAGCAGATTTAAAGCAACAAATCAGAAAGGAGCAGGGAACATCAGAAGTGAGCAAACTGGCAGCAGCGAGGTGATGGTTGCGAGATAAAGACAGAAGCAGAATACCAAGTAAACCCATTCAGCACTGTGTGCGTTTTACAGAATAACTCATGACAGCGATTCATAATGACTGCACGGTTATCACAGAGCCCAAATTATGTTCAGCAGTTGCTATTTTAGAAAGGCGGGAGAGAGTTTAATACAGTTTTCAAAAATTACACAAAGTGATATAAAAAATAGGCTCTCACGTCCAGTAGGAAAAGTCTGAACTGCCCAGATGAGATGCGTGGCCTGTCTCTCTCCGAGTGTGATTGCTGCATTTGAATTCTCAGAGCACTCTATTTGCACCTTTCTAATGACACTCGCTGTTTTCATCATTGTATTAAAGTCATTTGAGTTCATACTAAATGCTGTTCAGCTCACTTGGAGGCATGGGGGAAGCTGCCAGGATGTATGTGACTTTGATGATCGCTTTCTCTGTGCATTTGCACTCTTATTTGCAAGATATGGGATTTGGAACCAATAAATGCGAGGTCCTTCTATTTGTGAATTTTATGCATTTATTTAGTAAGTGATAAACACAGGAAAGCGGCATAGGTATATATGGATCCCAGCTTGCTTAAAGATGTCTGTAGTCACAACCCAATCAATCATTTGTCCACCTATTATCTGATAAATGTCCATCCCTTACCACGTACATAAAGGAAATGCTATTAATATTATTGCAAAGTTAAGTTGGGCATCTGTTATTCTTATTTGCTTAGCAACCATTATCTCTTCTGATATTCTTTTGGTAAAGACTTCACAATGATCTCAGTCCATGTGACTCTGGTTGGCTTATCTGTTGGCTCTGGAATACTCAAATGACCCAGGCCTGACCAATCAGCTTGTACCATTCCAGTGGGCAGAATGATTGGTTCAGAAGCAGACATGTGACCTGTGTCTAATCCTAGGACTAAGCTAATCCTAGGGCTGCTCACCAATATTATTTACATATTATTGACGCTATTTCTTTCTTTTCTTTTTGGCATGAGTTTGTCCCCTTCTAACCAATGGCCTAAACCAGGCCATGATTTGAAACAGAAGAAGATATTAAACTCTTTTAGTGACTTCCCCATTCAAGTGAAGTTCGTTAGACCTGCAGTTTTATGGGAGTGCCAGTGATTCCCAGGTGACTGGTGCCTTCTCTCTTCTGCTTGCTGGCAATGTCATTGGTGCCACCTGCCCTGAGCTCTGCTCATCTCCCAGCCGGTGCTGAGCAACTACAGAGTTGCAGAGGAGCATTATACTATCCCTCCTGCTGCCTCCCTGCTGACACCTCCGCCTACTGGTCCAACTTCTGGGTTTAACTAATGTCTCTGTGACTGCCACTGGGTAACAGCACTGACATTAAAAATGATAGTTTTAATAATCCATGCAATTTATTGACCGGTGGAGAACTACTAAATATTTTAGCAACCTACCATGGAAGGCCCACCCTCTGGAGGTTGCCAACTTTGGGTCCTTGACTGGCTGCTGCCCCTGGCTTTGTGCTTATAAGGGTGCCTGCTGCCCTTAATTAGTCTTCTCATCTTTAATGCAGTCATAAATGGTATCCAGCAAGGGTTTATTATCAGAATGCTTATGTCTGTTGAAGCATTAGAGGATCCTCTGCGGTATAGTGGAGGGAAGACTGAATTTTGTGGATTTTCTCCCTCGTTCTAATCATGGCAATGATAATACTGTTACAGTTTGATATTCGTCACTGTTCTCATTGGTGTTATAAATATAAAACTAAAATCAATAAAGTTTATGTTTGGAACACTGATGAATTTTCTCCTAAGACATCAGCCAAAAGCCACGTATTCTTTATATGTGTCATATAATAGTTTTTAACCTCCTAATCATGACAATAATGACTTCCGAAGTGTGCCATAATCTTCTGTAAGGGGACTCTGCCACCCCTCACATCTCTATTAAAGATAGCTATGGGTGGCCACGGTCAGTACTGAATGAGAACCATCCTCTTCCTGATCAGCGATGATTGGAGCAGTGCTGGGCAACTGAGCCAAGGAACAGATGAAGCCCAAGGACACAAGATCTACTGTGGCATAAAGAGATAAGCTGGACAAACAGATTTCTTTTCTTGAGAAATTAAAATTATTAAACTAACAAATATAGAACAAAGGGATCTGTGATGGATGCTTAGAGTAAACAGTGGTGACCAGGTTACCAACAAGCCTAATTTATATGTCAAGCACAAATGACATGAGACATACCTGGGTGGGGGCAGGGCTGGTCAGACTGGGTCAGTTGGAATCAGGCCAGGAAAAGCAGCCACCAGAGAATAACATATCAGCATTACTGCTGGAAGACTGGAGGAAAGTTCCAGGAATTCCTAGCTGCTGGCCGCTGGCCTTCTCTCAGGCCCTCCCCAGGGCTGGCTCTCTGAGTTCCAGCTACCTGATGGCTTCTTACTTCATGCCCATGTTCCATTAACAATTCTGCTTTTTGAGCTTGTTCAAGTGAGGATCCATTCTTTGGAGCATGAAGACACTGAATACAGACTGGCCACTGACCAGGCGTATCACCTGTCTCAGCTTTCAATTTTACATTTCTGAAACAAGAAAGTGGATGAGATCTTTGGGGACAGGTCTCCAAGGCTCATCTCGTGCTAGGATTTCACACTAATTGATGACTCTGCAGATAGTTATCCTCATTGGAGTGTTTGGAGAATTCATTATTATTCATTATACTCACAAGCCCAGTGGTATGGTGTACTGCCAAAATAAACTAATTTTACCGGCAGTAAGGGAACTTTGAGGTAACCAAATTGAAAATTAAGTATGATTTGTCATTACTCATGCCAATCAATACTGCTAGAGCTTGCTATTAATCACTGTTCTCTTTGGTGTTATAATTTGAGTAATGAAATTAAATAAAAATAAAGGCTATATTGGGAACACTGAGGAATTGTCTCCTAAGGCATCAACCAAGTGTGATGTACTCTTCATATTTGTCAGATAGTTTTTAATCTCTTCAATAACTGTTCTACCAAACTAGACTTTTATTTCATCTACTTTGTCCTGTGCCTATCAGGAATATCAACTTCTTCTTCTTCTTCTTTTTTTTTTTTTTGAAACTTAACATAAAGTGCAATACGATGTGGTAGGATAAGATGTCAGAGAAAAGCCATGATAAAGTGGTGTTCTCTGGATGAAACCTTCCAATGAAAGTATCAGGGACATAAGCAATTACATTAAAATGAAATGGGGAAAAAGAGACCTTGTAAGGACAGTGAAGCTAATCTGAGGTGATGATACCATGAAATAAGGGAACACCATCTTTGACTACTAGGAAACCTCAGCTCATAAGGTGAGCAGCCTTTGTGGACTAAGTTCCCAGTCTTTGCTGAATGGCAGGGAGAGAGAAGACAGCATCCTGTCTAGTGACTTTTGTCCTGGACCTTCCTTCATCTCGTCGCTGTGTACTTCTTATTGAGCATTTGCTATCTGCCAGGCTCTGTGCGAGGAAATCCTGTTCTAAGGAGTTTCTGGTTCAAATCAGTGATTGTTGTAGTTCTCCTTAATACTGAACTTGGTTTCTTTTCTTCTTGGTATTAAAATTCTCATATTTAGCCATGCCATATGGCCACTCTGAAAAATAAAATAGTTTACTCTCTCCGTCTTCACCCTTTAGCTGGATGGGACCATGTGGTTAAGACATGATGGGTGTAAGTGAGCCCTCAGTTTACCTTTCTTATGAGACTCAGGACACTGCCTTTGTGCCTTTGTTTTTATCTGTCTTGCTGCTTGGGAGCTGGCTGTGCTGGCTACAGCCCCTTCTTGGATCACGAAGGTGAGGGCCACTTAGGAATGGGAGAGTGGAAACCAGGTTCCAGACCACTGCAGATTGCCACACCCTCCAACACTGCACTTTTTATAGATGAGAGAAATTTCTACATTAACCAAGTCACTCTTTTTAATCTTTGTTACTTGTAGCCAGACCTAATCCTAATGCATTGGTGTTCTTTTCTTTCTCTGTCCTTAGGTATAATTCATATGCAATAAGGTCCATGCATTTAAAATGCACAGTTTGGTTAGCTTTGACAAATGTGTTCACACATCTTGTCACCACCACAGGCAAGATGTAGAACATTTCCAGCACTCAGCGAGGTTCTCTTTAGCCCTTTCCTAGTGACTTTTGTCCCTGACCTTCTTTTCCAAGTGACCATTGATCTGCTTTCCATCAGTAAAGCTTTGGATTGTAGACCCTCACACAAAAGGAATTATATAACAAGTTCTCTTTTTTATAGCGTCTTTCACTTAGCATAATGCTTTCAAGACAAAAGGCATTGTATGTATTACTGATTCGTCTTGTTAAATTGCTGAGTTGTACTTTGTGTTAGGGTTCTCTGGAGAAATAAACCCCATCTGTTTGACTGTCTGTCTGTCTATCTATCTATCTGTCATCTTTCATTATCTCTCTCTCTCTCTCTCTGTATTCTGTGCATTTAGAGGAGAAATTTATTTTAAAGCCTTGGCTCATGTGACTGTGAGGGCTGACCAGTCCAAAGTTTGCAGGATGGCCTGGCAAGCTGAAGACCCAGGGGACAGCGGAAGCTGAAGGCCATCATCTGCTGGCAGAATTCCTACTTCTTCAGGGGATCAGTCTTTTCCTGTTCATCTTTAAACTGATTGGGTGAGGCCTGGAAGATAATCTATTTTAAGTCTACTGATATACATGTTAAGATTATCTAAAAAATACCTTAGAGAAATATATAAATCAATGTTTATACAAACATCTAGCCACGCTGACCCATAAATTTAGCCATGACATATACTAATGTATGCATAGATCACAATTTGTTTATCCATTTACCTGACAATGAAAATTTGAATTGTTTATAGTGTTGGCTATTACAAATAAAACTCCATGGTCAATTTGGTACAATTCCTTGTATAAATACATGCTTTCATTACTACTGAGTAAATAAATATCTAAGAGTGGGCTTGCTGGGTCATACAGTAAATGTGTAGTTCAAGTTTGTTAGAAACTGCCACACCAGTTCCCAAAGAGGCTGTAGCACCTTATGCTCTGAATACAACATATGAAGTTTTGGTTGCTTCACAGCCTTGTTTGGTATAATGGCTCTTTTTTTTTTTTTTTTAATTATTTAGCCATTTCAGTGTACAATAGCATCAAATTGTGATTTTCATTTGCTTTTTTCTGTTGACTGATGTTAGAGATGTTTTCATATGCTTATCTGCCTACTTTCTACTTGAATTGCTTTTTTCTCAACTGTTTTAAGAATTCTTTATATATAATGTAGATGTTAGCCATTTATCAGATAGATATATGTACCATGAATATTTTCTACCAGTTTGGGCTTAATTTTAGTGTCTTTAGAACAGCAAAAGTTTTTAATTTGGGGCAAGTCCAGTTCATTAGTTTCTTTCTTTTATGGTTGTATCTCAGTCCTAAGACTTTTTTTTTTTTTTTTTGTACTTCAAAATTATGGTCATTTTCTCTTATGTTTTCTTCTAACAGTTTTATCATTTTAGGTTTTCATATGTAGATACATAATTGAATTTGAATTGATTTTTATGTTTTAAGGTGAGCATCAAAGTTCATTCTTATTGTTACCTTCTTCTTTTAGCCAGTTGTGTTGAATACAATATAATTTTCTATTGAAATTCCTTGGAACGTTTGTTAAAGTGAATATATATGTATACTCACTTCTGTAATTTCAAATGTTCCATTAGTCTATTTGTCTTTCCATATGGTGCTATCACACCATCTTGATTACTTTAAATTTATCTCGAGATTTTTAAATTGTAGGACTCATGCTTCTACTTTTGCATTTAATTCACATTTTTATGCTTTTTAATATTATGTTATTATATTATTATATTAGCTAATACTAATACTATTTGCATACTATTGAATTTCTAATTTTACTATCCATTATTTTATTTTGTCTTCCTAGTTAGGAAGAAAAAATTCCTTTATGATTTAATAAATGCAAATCCTGTTATTGCTTGAGAAACTGAGACTCTCTCCCTCATATTCAAGCAAAATTCTGTTTCTAAGCCATTTGAATAAAAGTAGGAAGGTAGAAATATTATAGAAGAAAATAAAAGAAATTGTTGAGGAGTTATTCTATGTCATTATCTTTCTAGACTATGAAATATGAAGCAGGCTTCCTACTTTTATACAGGAGAAAAGAGGGTCTTATAGCTTAACTTGTCTAAATCATCCAGTGTTTTAAAAACAGCCTGAGATATAAAAAACATAACATAAAATTCACTCATCTAAATTGTACAACTCAATGGTTTTTAGTATGTTCACAGCTTGTACTACCATCACCACAATCTAATTTTAGAACATTTTCATCATCTCTAAAGGAACCCCACACCCCTGAGCAGCCATCTTTCATTTCTTCTCCAATTACACTGCCCCCTCTCCCCACTGCACCTGCCACTGGCTCAAAACAAGCATTGATCTACCTTCCGCCAATTTTGGACGTTTTATATAAATGGAATCACGTAAGATGTGGTTTTTTGACTGACTTATTTCACTTAGCACAGTGCTTTCAAAGTTCCTCAGTGTTGAAGCATGTGAAGGCACTTTATTCCTCCTTGGTGCTGAATAATGTTCCATTGTATGGACATGCTAGAATTTTATTTAATCATTCATTGTTGAATGAAAAATTGTTTCCATTTTGCAAATATAGGTAATACTATTATAAATATTTGTGCACAATTTGTGTGGACATGATTTTCATTTGCTTTGGGTAACTGTCTAGCCCTGGAATTGCTCTATCTTATGGACTCAGATCTTGAATTCATGTCTTTAAAACTGAGCCCTTTTCTCCTCTTTTCCATCACCCAACTGATTTTTAAATTTTTTTATGTTTATTTTTATGGTATGATTGTCTATAAAAGCTGTAACTTCAACTTTGTCTTGCTTCTATGGGAGATTCAATGAATAAGTAATTTTCACCCCTCTGTCCTTCCTTTTACTCAACATACCATCTTTGGAATACAATGTTGTCAATTTGTTCTGGGACCACTTGTCCAAAGGGAAATTAAAGCTGCATTGTGTTTCAGAGATAGTGAGCAAGCCTTATGCAAGCTATTTGGGGAGATAAGAAGAATTGGAAGGATGGGGGTTAGGAGACGGGTGAATTTTTGTGAGAGGTCAGAGCCATAGTCTCTAAGTGTAGGGTGCAGTTGTGCACATTTATTTGAAAGATGCTGGAGAACAGGTGGTTGTGGATGCCTGCAAAGGACATCTTTGTGACCTGTTTAGATATACAGAGAGTGACTGGCAGTAACAATATCACTGAAGTTTAAGAAGGACTGTATTAAAAGTGATGACCACCAAGGATCAGGCACATTCCCTCTTCTCCTGGAAGCACATGTATTTCCAGAATCTGGGAATAATCTTGAAGTTGAGAGCCTCAGTAATGATCAGAGCTGAACCAAATCCTGCCAATGCTGGTGAGTGCAGATATAGTGACTTAGATAAAAAGGTGACAAGTTCTAAAAGGTAACTATTGTACATTTGTTTTAAGTTTATGAAAGGTGCTAGGTTAGATATCAATCTTTTAAGATATATAATACATCAAGATCTTAAACAGCAGAAGTGACACTATTATTGCTTCTATAATTTTCCTTATTTTAAATATATCACAACAAAGAGGGAGATCTCCCTGAGCTATAGAGAAAATGATTTTTGTTATAAGGTCCATTTGACACTGTATTATGTCCAAATGTGAAAATGGCCTCTCTAGTGTCATTACTCTTCCTCTTATCCATTGGAGAACCACTCCTAAAATATGAAATGGTGGTGGAAGTTGTCTGGTCATAGACACTGAATGAGTTGTATTGAAATGACCACAACTTTCAATGACTTGTTCACCTTCAAAGGTTTATTTTGGTTTTTGCTGGTTTTCACACATCTAAATATAGCTGCATATGTGTCTACATAGCAATGTTGGAGAAAGCAATAGTGGCTAGCCACTAAATGTTTGCCTACTGGTTCTCCAGTCTTCCTGGCTATTTAGCATAAATTATCTATTCTCACTTACGCAATGAAAGCTTTTGTTGATGTTATTTTCATTGATGAAAAGCAGACTTTCAAGAAAGGGGCCAAGGGAGATATCTCTATCTGTCTATCTACCTACTTATTGAACACCTATTAGGTGCCAGGGGATTAGTGTCAGGGATGGAGTGATTCTGAACTGAGCTCTCCCATGGTGTCCTTTACATTTTAATTGTCACCTAACATTTTCTTCTTGGTGACATGTTTCTCTCTTTTTGTCTCCCTGTCTATATTCTCTCAGCACCAGCACTGTTTTAATCCTGAGGGTCCACTTTCTGCTCAAGATACTCTGGCAAAAGGAGCATCAGATGACATAAAGCAAGGAAAGAGAAGCATCACAGAAGCAGTGAAAATTGAGCATTGCATTCACCAGGCTTCCTGGGAACAGCTCAGTGGGAACGTTGGCCATGAGTTCAAGGGTGAATTGGGTCTAAGGAGTGAAACGGATTTTAAAATAAAGCAAAAATAATTCACAGTGTTAAGGAGCATACAGACATTTCCATGCCACAATCAACCCAAACTTATTAATAAGATCTTTAAACCACAGACTTCATATAAAAGAATCCAGTTGCAGAAATACACTCAAAGCATCTTGATGATAGATTTAACAGTTTCAAAGTGCCAGGGTCAGCCCAAGCTTAGTCTACTCCAAATCTTCCAAATATGGTAACGGAAGAAACTACTTGATTTTAGTAAAACATACACAGCTAGGATAAATCAACCAAAAAAAAAAAAAACTGGGAGTAAAATACTAGTTCTCATCAGGCTGAACTTCTATTTCTAATCTTTATATGTATAAAAAATAAACAAAAGCAAGTCAAAACAAAAATCCCTCAAATACCAAAAATAAAACAAAATGAGTCACCATGTAAAGTATTTCTTTCTTCTACCCTACATGTTTCTGGGGGGGTACATCAGTGTAAAGGAATCCAAATTATGTTTTAATTCTTTTACCATTTACATGGCCTGCTTCAGGGATTTATACCTCACTTGACCTCACACAAAAATCTTGAAAATAGTCTTTGGCGAATACGCCCTACTTAGAGGGTATGAGAAATACTAAATTCCAGACTGAGGCCAAATGTGCTGAATGTATCGGCAGAAAAAGGAAAATGATGTCTGAACTTGTTTGTTTATTGTGGGGGGAATAATTAAATTTTATCTTGTGTCATTTGTACACTAGGAATAAAAATAAAGCAGTTGCTCAAATCCCCCAGTTTGAATGGCTTTGCTGTCAGCTGCTCTCATACTCTGTCACTTTTTTTTTTTTTACTGTTCCTTTTTCTTTAGTGGATACATTTTATATAATAGCAGAACTGCAAAATCACCTCATTTTCATATAGTTTACCTAAATGTGCAACTGTTCTTCATTGTTTTATTTTATATATATATATATATTTTCCATCCTGGTAGCTTTCTAAAGTAAAAAAAGAAATGTATTGAAATGATCCAAGTCTATCTAAGAGGTTAGTACATATTTTTGCCTGCCCACGTGTAGAATATCACAATCATCCCCCCCCCCCCCCGCGCCGAAAGTTGATTCACTAAAGTATTTTAGGGATAACACGACTGAGGTGTATTATGTCTGTTTGTCAATATCTTAACACACTTTAGATTTTATTTCTTTTACACTTTTGACCTGTTCCTATCATTCTAAGTTAACATTTAATATGTAAATGCTGTTTTTAATCTTGAGGACCTTGAGAGTGTATAGACCCTGTGATGGTTTCAGAACACTTACTGAAAAGACACTAGGGGAAAAAAATCATTTGAAATTGCAAGTACTTTTAAAAGAAATTCTTTTACCAAAGGATAGCATATACATGAGAAGTACATATAGGATTAGCTTGTGGTTCAATCTCAATATCACAAACTGCACCCATCCACATGAACACTATTCACCTGAAGAAATATAACAATGTCTGCACTCTAGAAGTGCTCATGTCCCCACTCAGTTATACCTCTTCTCTCTTCCTTCTTCCCAAAGGTGAAACTGTTCTGGTTCCCAACTGCCAAATATAGGCTTTTCCAGGACCTTGGTTTAGCATTTAAGATACCGTAACCCAGATGCTAGGAAATAGGGTGTGGTTGAACTAGAGCGCATTATTATCTTGATGCCTAGAGGGAGGTAAAGGACAAGACCACAAGTAAGACTGTGATTCAGAAGATGATCCCTTGAGGAGTCAATGTTGTATTTTGTAAGTCAGGTGATACAAAATGAGCACTTGGAAGGTAGAGCTAAGTCAAATAAAATAAATTCTCTAAAGTCTGTGATATGTTTTGCTTAATAAGGCAGATATTTGTAGGATTCTGACTTTTTTCCCCTGAGAATTTATTTTGTTTTAAAAAGCAGGATCCTACAGTTTCCTGTTAGAAATCACTTCTGTCCCATAATCTGGAGTAACAGTTGATATAATTACCCTCCTTCTCTTTCCTTAGGGAAGCTCTTGACCAAACTCAACCAATCAGGTGCTCCTTCCCAGGAACCCAAATCTGGAACTGGTGGGTGTTCATCAATTTCCAAAAGTGATGGGTGCTGTCCTCAGACTGCTTCTGGGGGCCAGTACCTGCCCTTTCCCAGCATCCCTAGGTTCCAGCCTAAGCCCAGTTCCTTAAACCTGCTTATTAATTCTCTAAACTCTTATTGATCCCCTCCATTATTATCTATGATCCCACCTTTCTCCTACACTTTCAGTCTGGATGAGCACAGAAAAAGACTGTAACTGACTATTTTGGACTCTTCAAATGTAAAACAGTGAGTGGATGTGAAGGCCTGTGCCAAGATGTTGGAGTGCTGGGCCTGCATTCCCTCTAGCAATTGCAGGGTTTTCGTCTAATTCCTAGGTCTTTGGTCTAATTTAAGTTGACTTTTGTGCAAGGTTAGGGTTATGGGTCAAATTTCATTCTTCTATATGTTAAGATTCAGTTTTTCCAACACTCTTTGTTATATATATATATATGTATGTATATATATATATATATGTATATATATATATACACATATATATACATATATATATATATATATATTTTCCTCCAACATATGTTTTTAGCACCTTTGTTGAGTATCAGATGACTGCATCTAAAGCATAAGAAACAAAATCAAGGATCAATAGTGGGATGAAACCAGATCAAAAAGCTTCTGTGTATCAAAGGAAACAAGAGTATAAAGAGAGAGCTATAGAATGAGAGAAGATCTATAGAATGGTCCTCAGGAGATTAATATTCAGAATACATAAAGAATTAAAAAAAACATAATGAAAAGAAAATAAAGAACTCAATCAATAAATGGGCAAATAAACTAAACAAACACTTCTCAAAAGAAGAAATACAGGGCTGGGGCTGTGTCTCAAGTGGTAACACACTCGCCTGGCATGAGCGGGGCACTGGGTTCAATCCTTAGCATCACATAAAAATAAAATAAAGATGTTGTGTCCACCAAAAACTGAAAAATAAATATTAAAAAATTCTCTCTCTCTCTCCCCCTCTCTCTTCTCTCTCTCTCTATAAAAAAGAAGAAATTCAAATGTCAACAAATATATGAAAAAATATTATGTGTCTCTACCAATCAGGGAAATGGAAATCAAGTCTACAGAGATTTCATGTCACTCCAGCCGAATGGCAATGATCAAAAATACAAACAACAATTAATGCTGGTGAGGTTGTAGGGAGAAAGAAACACTTGTGCATTGTTGGTGGGACTGCAAATAGTGCAATTGCTCTGGAAAGTGGTATAGAGATTCTTCAGAACACTAAGAATTGAACCATCATATGACCCAGATATTCCACTTGTTGGTTTATATACAAAAGATCTAAAATAAGAATACTATAGAAATACAGCAAAATCAATGTTTATGGCAGCACAATTAACAATAACAAAATGATGAAATCAGCCCAGGTATCCATCAACAGATGAATGGATAAAGAGTATGGGTTCTGTTAATGCAGTGGAGTTTTATTAAGCTGTGAAGAAGAATGAGATTATGTCCTTTGCTGGTAAATCGATGGAAACAAAGAGTGTCATGCTCAGTGAAATCAGCCAGATTGGGAAAATTAAAGTTTGAATGTTTTCTGTCATATGTGGAAGCTAGATCAAAACAGAGAAAAAAGCAAGCTGAGGGGGGATGGGGGAGCATCCCATGAAAATACAAGAGAGATCAGTGGAGTAAAAGAAGGAGATTAAGGGGTAGGGCAGAGGGATGGGAAAAGAGAATAGTGAAATGAAACTGTCCAAGCTATCCTGTATACATATATGAATATATCACACTGAATTTTTTTGTATTTATAATGCATTAAGTTTAAAAAAACTAAAAATAAATAGAAAATAGACTGGTAGAATAGAGGAAAGGGAACAGGGAAGAAAGAGAACAGGGAAAGGGGAAGTACAGGGGAATGAATTGGAGCAAATTAAATTCCATGCTTGTATGATTGTCAAAATGAACCCCAATATTTTGTATAGCTATAATGCACTAATTAAAAAAAACAACAACTCTATGTCACTAGGTCTCCATTGTAGGGGTGAATAAGCAACTCAATCTCCAAGATGAATGCTTTCCAGGCTGCTTTATTAGTTCCTAGGGAGTTCACTCCCTGTTCACCCTTTCTAAACCAGCAAATAGATGCCAGAATCAGTTTACGCCTTCTGGTAGGGCAGATATAGAAACCTGAGTCCCCTTTTCTCTGGCTGCTTGCTGATCTCCAGTATTCCTGCAGTGGAATGCGGGGTACTGGTACCCAACTGCATGTGGAGTTTTTTCAGGGGAAGTTCAGTCCTAGTCCTTGCTCAACCCCTGTGGACTTGCAAAAACTCACCTTCTTATTTTTAATACAGGCTTCTGCTAGTCTGAGTGTACTCAGAACTTCTAGAACTTTCCTTCACCTCCTTCATTCTCCCTGAGAATTTCTGCATCCTCTACAGAGGATGGTTTGCAGACTGCAAACCCAGCCCAATCTGTTCTCTGAAAACTTTCTTACTCATCCTTAAGATCATTGTCTGCATGGTATTATTTCAATATTACACTAAAAGCAAGAGTTCACTTAGAAACTTGTTTTCCTGTATTGCACTCTGAGTCAAAGAGAAAGTGCCTCCTCCCTTCCATTTCAAGAGCTGTACAACTGGGTGTTTTACTTCCTCTCTTCCTCTTTTTGGGATTTATTCCTAAAGTCTTCATAGTTGTCCTAGTCAAACAGAGTCAACCCCATTCTTCTTTCTGAATCTTCTATTTTTTTCCAGAGTTTGTAGTCTTCTGTCAAGGGGAAACTTCTTTTATATATTATGTATTAGGACAACAAATCCCAAGGATTTAATTTAAAAAAAATGGCATATTGTACCCAGTGCAAATTTGTGGGAATGGAGAGGGAATCCTTGTGTGTCTCCTCTGAGGGTTAACTCAATGAGGTAAGGTGCTTCCACCATGTGCCTCTCCTGCTTGGGCACTATGGAGACTAGAGATGGGATGAGAGATCTCATAGGGTCCTTAGTGGTGAGGACCTTCCTGGCCATGTCACCAATGCATTGTCCCATGTAGATGCAAATGCCTGGGAACTGGAGAGATCATTTTCTTGTACTCACAGGAGGAAAATGGGATGGTTTGGTAAACATTCTTTCTTTTGCATCATAAGGGTCTTCTTCCTATTGCTACGGTAATTGTTTTCCCTGAGCCAGTAATGATGGATGGCTATGAGGAAAGGAATCATCTAATCAAGAAGGAAAAATTGCACAAGTGAATATTTCAAAAACATTTACCCTATGACCTTCCTGGAGGCCCATGTTGTGCTGTATCAATGCTATTATTGATCCTTCCATCTTTCAGATTTGAATTTTGGTAAGTGAAGCCTATTTTATTTTTGTTCTGAATTTCCAATTTGTAGAAAGGGACCTAATTGACCTATTAGGAATATAATTGAGATTAGTTAAGTGATTGCTAAGTTTTCAGAAGTGAAGTTCAAAAAAATATTTTCTTATTATATTTGGGTTTCCAAACACAACACCTTTCTTGGCAAAGCTGAACACATGTTAGAACTGATTATAATAAACATGGCTCACAAAAGCAAGGTGCATAACAGCTGGAAATGTGTCGATGATTTTACATACACATTAAGAATTATAGTTGTCAACAGACTTTTTGTTGCTTTTATTCTGCTCTAGGCTAGAATCATCAGCATGCAGTCACTAAAAAATGATCATAAGTGTGTTATAACTTGAAATATCAACATGTAATAACTACTAAATTTAAAAGCAATGGATTTTTTTTGGAAACAATTTAAAATAACATAAACACATCTAAGGTCAGCTTGGAATGTGGAAACACCTTTTGAAATTATAATTACATAATCCTAATAGACCATTATATATTTATTATTATGTCATTTGATTAGATTATTATGCAATTATCAAAGCAGTCACTTTGTCTAGAAGCATGTTAAACTTATAGTTGATGTTTATTCTTTCTTCCTACAAAAATATTCACTTGTATTATTCAGTGACTGATTTTTAAATTTTCATTTTTCACATTTTATCAGAGGATTGCATTACCTTTGTTTTTGTATCTTATCAGCATGAAAAAAAAACAGGAGATGAATGATGAGAAAATGGATGTTAATGTCTTCTGGCTCAGAATGTAAATTATTATTTGATAGCAAAGTCCAAAGCAATGGCAACCAATGCCCTCCTCTATTGGTGAATTAATTTTTATGCCTGGTTTCATGCCACATAAAATATTTCCTGAAAATATTTCTCAGTTCAAGGTGGTACATTAAAAAATTCACCAGCTGGGAATCATAACGATTGTAATTTGCCACAAGTTTTAATGGCTTCATAGCAATAGTTAGGGGCTTGTAGTCCTTTCTTCTTTGGAAGTGTCTACTTTCATTTATCTCACATATCATTTCTGGAATATTTCACTGATCATTTCTTACAATCCTGTTACTGCTTCATGAAAGGCTGAAGCACATTAGCAAGTATCACTAGTGACAGAAACATCATGGTTCCGGAAAGCGGCATATGGTCCCTTTATGTCAGAGACTGAAAAAGATTCTAGACAAGGAATGAGTTTTTCCTGTATGATAAACTTTTTATTTTCTACATGGAACTAATTTCTGTACTTCTGCTATTTTGTATCTGGGGGAAATATACGTTTTAAAAATCAGAGCTGCTGACATGATTTCATGGCTTACGTTTAGTTTATATTAGTTTTAATGTTTTTTATGATACAGAAAGCTTTAGAATAGTTTTGAAAATAGGAAAACAATATAAATAATTCCAAATGGAAAGTTTGGGGTATTCTAAAACAAATTACTTAATAGTTTTCCTACTTTATATGTATTCTAGTTCTGCGATTCACAAATTTGGCCCATTCTTCTGAGTCTTAATGGTATAGGGATTCCCAGTTACAGCATTTCTTAGAGAAAACGGATAGTTTTCATCATAAAGAGGTGGCTCTAGGATTTTTTTTCCTAAAATAGTTTAATGATACAATATAATTATTAAATGATAACAGAAGTTAGCCTTTAAAATCCACATAGTTTATTGTATGACCCAATGTTGAATGTCACCATAATTATCAAAGGATGACAGAAGTTATTCTTTAATAATTATGTAGCTTAATGTATGACCAATGCTGGAATGTTACCATTTTTGGTTTTGAAGAGGAACATCAGACATGGTTTGATTTGAGTTTTCAACTCAGACTAATGATTTGAGTTTTCAACTAAATATTTTGAGTATTCTGACCAACTCTGCCTGTGTGACAGAGGGTAAAGCATTTGACCTTTAGATATCTTAGTTTCCTCATATGTAAAGTAGAACATTAAACTAAGGCATTTCTCTAGTCCTTCTAGTATGAAATCCCATGAGTCTACAATGCTATAGTTGCTCTGATTTTCCAGCTCTGCAGTTCTCGTTGTAGCCAGCAAGAAAAGGTCCAGCATAGAGGTTGTTCCGTGTCTGCTTGGCGCTCATCCTCCCTTCCTCTAGCCTGAAATATTCTGATTTTGTTCTGATACCTTCCCCTCCTCCTCCCGTTAGACACAGACCAGCCCCAGGGGTGAGATTTGCTTAGTTAATGCAAATCAGGGCAATCTCAGCCCTTGGTGAGTTCTTGACTCAGGAACAGGCATGGGATGCAATTGAGGACAATGAAGGATTTCTGAGACACCTTTTCCCTCTTCATCTCAAATAATTTTTAGAGTAGAGAGAATTCAACTGGTTTTACAATCACTATCCAAGAAAAGCAGCTGGGATGAATTTAACACCGAGGAAAGCAGGCGGAGGGTCAGATTCCCTAATGAAATCACTAAGCTGCCAGATCCATCAGTAGGGGAAAAACCTTCATATTTTTTTTTAAAACTTTGCAATTTGCTCTTGTTTAACTAGTTGGGTTTTCTGTTAAAGACAGCTAATGCACGCCAACACAATGCCGTGATATCCCATTAGAAAATATATGTGAAGGCCCCTGGAGAAGTAAACCGTGTTACAAAATGTTAAGGTCCAAGTTGTTCAGTTGAACTACTTCTCTACAATTGGCTTCTTATAAATTTATTTTTCATAAAAATATTTACTGAGACCCTACAATGGGTGGGGCTCTACCTTAAAAGATTCACTTCAGGACATGACCCGATTAATCGATGAATTGACTTTCTCAAGGCTATGGCAGGGACACTGAAGCAGAAGTTAAAAAGGACCAAGAATCTTGACTTTTGACACAAACAAAGGACTTCAGTCAAGGCCTTTCAGCACCTTGATAAACATTTTTGCTCCCGGAAAGACATTTCTAATTAGGATATGATGTTCATAAGCCATAGGACATCCCAGCTAAAAACACGTCATGCAGTTCTTGAAGGGAAGCTGGGTGATAGAATGGGCAAACTCCCCCCATCACGGATTCTGGGGATTGAAACCAGGGCCTCATGTATACTATGCAAGTATGTGCTCAATCACCGTGCTGTACCCCGGCCGGACAAACTTTGAAATCCATGACTGCTACAGGAAAATCTAGGTGTTTGGGCAAGCAGCGCCTCTTGGCTTCTAGGACAACATGCCTGAAACTCATCACGATTGATGAACATCTCACCCTTTTCCTTACCACTTTCTCACTCTGGTGCAGAACCCCCTAGGCTCATGATCTGATGAGTGACAAACTTTCTTCATTCATTCAACAAATATTAAGCTTCCAGTACCTAGAATCTAAAGTCCTGACTTGAGATTCTTATGACAATTACATCCTCACAACAACTTCCCCCATACTTGGGATAGACCATCCTCTGTCTTAGTGCTTTCACATCCTACCTGCCATCTGACCTTTTCTGCGGCTATTCTCCTGGCAGAAGGAATCCAGGGTCCCCAAATGCTCTTTGCAATTGACAACTGAAGACTTTTACTTTGGGAACATTTTTATTCTTGCTCTTCTTAGGAAACTTCCTTTCATTTCTTAAAATCTAGTTTAAGTCTCATCTGTTTGAAAAAAAGTTATTGTACGTCTAGGCTTTACACCCCAAGTATTAACTGTGAGGGCAAAATAAAGACAGCAACTTAGAATATTTTCCTAAGACACTCCCTTCCTAAAGCCATTACTTGAGGATATAAATGTGTAAAACAAAAGGAATGAAAGAAATAGAGTAATATTGAAAACAAGGAGGGTATATTAGTAACATGTCCTAATTCTGAATTTAGTATAACATTTAATTCTTCAGATAGAATGGAACACATAACAGGGTTCAGTTTTTTATGGTAAGACTAAAATGCTCTTTTCATTTTCTTCAATATATTTTTGTACATTTTCCAAATTTTCTACTATGAGCAGATTTTATTTTGACCATCAGGATATGACAAAAATCATGTAATTTAAAAATATGTCACTGTTACTTTAGAATGGAGTTTTTTTTGAAATGGCTTTATTAAATAATCAAAAATATATTTAAAATTGTAATAATTTATTATTATTATTATTATTATTTATTATTATTGGTACTGGGTATCGAACTCAGGGGTACTCAACCACTGAGTCACATCCTCAGCCCTGTTTTGTGTTTTTTTTAGAGACTGGGTCTCACTGAGTTGCTTAGTGCTTCACTTTTGCTGAGGCTGGCTTTGAACTTGAAATCCTCCTGCCTTAGTTTCCTGAGCTGTTGGGATCACAGGCATATGCCACTATGCCCAGCTTTAACAGTCAATTATCAACATATTGCTTTCACAAAATATTTTCCTTCTTTTGGAAATATCCAAAATATCCAATCTGTAAGAAATTGTCTCTTAAAATTTCCTCAGCATTATTGAGGTATAACTGACAAAAACTTACATATAATGTAAGTTGATGTACATATACATTGTGAAATGTTTGCCACAGTCAGCTGATTAACATATCAATCACCTTACCTAGCTATCATTTTTGTGCGTGTGTGTGTGTGTGTGTGTGTGTGTGTTATACTTAAGATATACTCTCCTATCAGGTTTCAAGAATGCAATACATTACTATTAACTATGCATTTTGTCTGCAGAAATTACTCTTCTTATAAATGAAAGTTTATGATTTTGATCAATATCTCTCTACTTCTCTCACCATCCTGATCCTTCATAACCACCTTATACTCTGTTTCTACGAGCTTGGCTTTTCAAATTCCACATACAAATGAAATGAATGCATTTTCTTTCTTTCTGGGTCTGTCTTATTTTATTTAGCATGACATTCTCTAGCATCCACATTGCCACAAATGGGAATGTTTTGCTCTTTTTAAAGACTCACTAATATTCTATTATATACATATGTTATACTTTGGATCTGGAAAGTTACTCAAAAGCCTATGTGATAATGGCTTTATCCTAAGCCTGTGACTCTATTGGAAAGTGGAACTTTAAGAGATGAGACCCAGTGGGGATTCCTTAGGTTATTAGGGCTGCACCCTCAAGGGGAATTGTGGGACCCCAGTCTCTTCCTCTTGCTCTCTTTCTCATCCTGGCTATAAGATGAACAATTTTGTGCTATCACATACTTCCTGCCGTGATGTATGGCCTCATAATAGGCCTACAAAAGGTGAAACAAATTGACCATGAACTGAAATCTCTAAAACTATGATACCAAATAAACCTTAAGGAGAAATCAAGGTTTGGTCACAGCAACTCTGAGGGAGGTCATCTGAATAAAAATATTCCAAGCCCTTGTATAGTTTCCAAAATTGATCCAAGTTGAGACCCAGAACCACTGAACACAGTTGACAGTTTACCCGAGCCGCATGATCCTTCAGCACCAGGCATGAATGTATGTTAGCAATTTCTTCATTCTTTACTCAAAGTGAACTTTGATAACTTGTTTAGTTAGGTTGCACACTGAGAAATGGGGTTACTAACATATTTCTAGCACTGTTGGTACAGGGTCCAAGTGATATTAAGTATGGACACATTGAAAAAAAACCTTCCTCTTATTAATGTAATTGTTACAGTAATAAAAATTGACTAATGCAACATATATTTATATACATGTGCATATATTTGTACGTATGCTTTGTCCATTCATCCATTAATGAACACAGGTTATTTCCTTATTTTGGCTACCCTAAACAATGTTGCAATGAACCATGGGAATATATATATCTCTCTTTAAAACAATAGCTTTATTTCCTTTGGGTACATGCCCAGAAGTGGGCCTGCTGGATCATATGGGTGTTCTATTTTAACTTTTTTAGGAACCACCTTACTATTTTTCCATTAGCAGTTGTACAAATTACATTCCCACCAATAATGTATAAAAATTTTCTCTGTATCCCTGACAACAATCGTAATCTATTGACTTTTTGATAATTGCCATTGTAAGAGGTATGAGGTGATATCCCATGGATTTATTTGTCCCCACCCTCCCCAGGCAGTAATATTGAATGTTCTTTCATATACCTGTTGGCCATTTGTATATCTTTTAAAACGTGTCTATCAGGTCCTTTTGCTATTTAGTTGCTTCTGTTCCTTAAACAATTTGGATATCGTACCTTTCATTGCATATGATTTGTAAATATTATTCCCTTTTCATAATTTGGTTTTCATGACATTCATTTTTATATATCCATATAATAGGGAACTATGCTCATGATATAAAGGCATGTTTATTGACATTGAAAGATATCAATGACATCATTAAGAGAAAAGAAATACAAAAACCCTATGAAAGGTACCTAATAAGTGATTTCTTCTAGGTAATTGAATTTGGGGTGATCTTTTATATTTGCTTTCTGTATTTTATATACTAGATATGTTCTTAATAGATTATAAAATGTTTTTAATGTGCACCAGTTAGGTTCTTGGACTATAAGAGGAGTAACTTGGGTTGAGAGAAAGTAACTGCAATTATACTTGAGGTCAGGAAGGAGACAGGATCTCCCCAGCCTCTCCCTGGCCCAATCCCTCCACAGCTAAGATGTCCACTAGGCTTCAAGAGGTCAGGCAGTTCTTTAATCAGTTTTTTTTTTCTGCTGCTGCAAATAAAGGACCAGACCAGAACAACTATAAAGGAGGAAAGGTTTATGTAAGGGCTCAAGGTTTCAAGGTATTAGTTCATAGAAGGCCAGCTCCATTCCTTAGGGCCCAAGGTGAGGCTGAACATCATGGCAGAAAAGTGTGATGAAGGGAAGCAGCTCCCATCATAATAAGGAAGCAGAGAGAGACTCCATTGGCTTGATATATATACCCCTAAGTCACACCCCAATTCCCACCTTCTCCAACCACAGCCCACCATTTCAATTACCACTCAGTTAATCCCCATCAGGGGATTAATTCATTGATTGGGTTAAGACTCTCACAACCCAATCATTTCTCCTCTGAACCTTCTTGCATTGTCTCACATGTGAACTTTTGGGGGACACCTCACATCTAGATCATAACAGGCAGCTTAAAGACAGCAGCCTGAGCTTGAGGAAGCAGGCTTCCCTCTTTTTCCCTGACATTTATACTACCAAGGAGAGATCCTGACTGGCCTAAGATCACCATGGCGCTATGCAGACTGCCGTTCAGCAACGTTCAGGCCAAGCCTCGTTAGACACAAGCCAGCTCTCTGCTTACTTTCAGCTAATGCAGCCAACTGCTTAATCAAAATATTAATCAAGCAATGGCGGAGGCGGGGGAGAAAGAATGCTCGAAGGGCAAGAGTTCCTTCAGAGGGAAACACTGACTGGTTCTGAACCTTCTTCATGTAGCATGGCGAAGTCCAGGTACATAGCAGCCACTGTGCCTTCATGGCCCTAGTGAGCCCCTTCTGCGTGCCATTCAGCAAGACTTAGAGCGTGAAGTGAAGAACTCTGGAGACGAATTTAGCTACTGTGCTAGGTGCGTCGACAAGTAAACACTCCAATTAAATATCCTGGTGATGATTGTCCCTTCGCCTGGCTCTCCTCTTATAACTGCCCTGTGTCCTTCAGTCTGTCTTCAGGGATAACACTGCCAATTTCTCCCCTAGGTCTTTGTGAGCTCTATCAGTATAAGAAGCCATAGGATTCTTGAACTTGGAAAGATTCTTGTACCATTATTACTTTCATCCTTATTTTTTTTTTTTTACCTGTTTGGACCCTATTTTGACTCCGTGGAGCTTTCAATTCATCTTACATTTTCTATTTCTGTTTTTTTGTTTTGTTTTTATCCTAGGAGATTCGGCCCACCTTATCTTTTATGTCAACAATTTCATCTTAGGCAATGTTGATTCCATGAATCATCCTATTCGAAATTTTTATCTAGTAATAACCTTACGAGATGCTTTTAAGAACATTTTATTTTTCTTTTGGCTACTGTGTTTTTACAGGGGTCTATTCCAGTTTTATGGAGGCAGATGGTAAATCTTTGTCCTCCGAAATTAACTTAGAATTGCTTCCCATTTCTCTTCTGCAATATAGGTTTTTCTCCAAGGTCAGGTTTCTGTGAAGTCTTTCTCTTTCATACTGTGTTTCCTCAGATTCTTTCTGAATTTCAGTTGTCCTTCCATGTTCATGGAGGAAAAATTATGTTTGATGATTCTGGACAATGACTACTGTGGTTCCTCTGCAGTTTACACCCAAGGTCCTCCCTGGGTTGGAGGAGGTGAAATAAGGGCTTCTCTTTTGAGTGTGGAGGAGATAAATAAGGACAGGTGAGCCCAGGCCCCGTTAAGAATCTGGGGTTATGTCAGGCCTGGTTCTGTTTATCTCTGGCCCTGACACCCATGCTGAGATTGCTTGCCAAGAAGGCCTTTAGCTTTATATAGAAATCCCTGTGCTGGCCCTGAGCCCCTGTGCACGCGCAGTCATTCCTGGCCTTGCTCTGCTCTGTGTCATAAGAAGACTGGCTCCGGGAGCCTCTGTCCCACGTCTCACTGAGGAAGATTCTCACTGGATTTGGCCAATGGGACATAAAAGACAGCAGACTGGGACATGGGGAGGGTGATGAAAGGGACCTTTCCTCCCCCCTTTTCATGTGTCCGGTAGTCTCGCCAGAAACATCTTCAACTTTCCTTGGCCAAAGCTTCTGCTGAGCCATGCCCTTTGTCCTTAGGGACACTGCCTCTGCCCTGCATCTTGCTTTTGCTCTCTATTGCCTGTGGCTTCTCAGGCATAGCATCCCCTATGGGTTGGATTCCCTGCATTCGGTTCCCTCTACTTCCATTCCTTGGAATCATGACTGATATGTAGTCCACTTAAGATGAGGAGCAAGTCACACTGTGTCTTAGCGTAAGGAACATGGCTATTTAGTATAGGTGCTCTGCAGGCATTTCTGAAATTAAATATTCTGAAGACGATTATTCCATGGCCAATCCTGCTCTGGTCGTTATGTGACCTCCAACCATTTGGTGTCTATTTCCCAGAAACGCTTTAGAAGTCTTGACCAACTGAATGGACCATTTCTCACCTCCATCACTTTTAATGATTCCCTCCTGCGTATATCGGCAGTGTAGCAGAGGGCTCACTCCAGGGGCTTTGGGTTCAAACCTTCACTGGTTTTGTGACTTGACATATATTTCTTCCCATTTTATGCCTCTTTCCTTGCATCTGGGAGTTGATGAGGACTAAATGACATTCAGGTAGAGGAGTATCCAGCCATACATGTGCAATAGAAACTAGCTATTGTCATTCTAGTTGCTGATGTTATTTTTTATTTTAATCAAATTTTGGGATGGAAGGGAGATAAGTCCCTGAACTCAGTCAATAATTTTCAAATGTGCCTAAGCAGCCTGACTACGGAGCGTTGGAGCGTCAGTTAGCATATGATGAAGCAGCACATGCAGAGGATTAGGGAAAGGAGAATGGATACACCTGCTTTGGACAAGTACAGGAAGATAGACAGCCGTGTCAAAGCTCAGCCAACCAGAACACAACCAGCCTCGAACTTGACCTCCAAAGTCATTTCACGTTAGCATGGTTTCCAAGACTTGCTTATACTTTTTTTTTTTTTTTTTTGCCTAGTTTTATTTCCATATCAAAATATTCTCAACAGGGTTTGGTGGCACACACCTGTAATCCCCTTCCTGTCAGAAGGCTGATGCAGGAGGCTTACAATTACAAAGCCAGCCTCAGCAAATTAGTGAGGCCCTGATATAGGGATAGGGATGTAGCCTAGAGGTAAAGAACCCCAGGGTTAAATCCTTCATAAAAAACAAACAAACAAACAAAAAACTCTTATAGGATAAAATAAGCAAAGATTTCCTTCTCTAAATACAATTTAAAATACCAGAAATAATAGTTAATATCAGTACTGACTCTTCTTTATAATTGTTCTTGATTTTGAAATCTTTTGTAATAACTGTTCTAACTTCCACAAGCTCTGACCTTTATTTATTTATTCATTTTTGGGTGCAGGGGATCAAATCTACAGCCTCACACATGCTAGGCAAGCACTCTACCACTGCTCTGAGACATGATTTTCTCAAATCTATGAAAAAAAAGGCATTACAAAACCCAACAATAAGATAGGATGAGCCATTTCCAATCCTTTGGGGTTTTCTTTCATTTTAACCAATAATTCAACTTGCAATTTGATTTTAATTTAATTGCAACAGTTAAGAGAAAAAATTTCTTGGAAGAAACTTGAACACTATATTGATTTTGTTATCTCTTTCTATAAAACCTATTTTTCCAGTTGTAAATGCCTTAAACTCCTGGCTAATACAGTCTTGAGGTCCAGCTGTCTCCATTTCATTTAATTTCCCTCCATCTTTATTTTGATGGGCAGAAAGTGATAGAGTGTGATAGGACTCAGCTATTTTTAAAATTAATTAATTAATTTTAATTGGGTATCTATGACAGCAGAATACATATTGAATCACTGTACACAATTGCAGCATAACTTTTTATTTCAGTGGTTGTACACGATGTAGCATCGCACCTTATGCACAGTTATACGTGAACCTGGGGTAATGATGGCCATCTCATTCTACCATCTTTCCTGCCCCCATGCACCTTCCCTCCCCAGTACTCAGCTATTTTTAATGTCTGTGTGATTCTGACCTTATTATGAAGTTTCTCTTTTACGTAAAGACTGCTTTCTTACTCCACAGTTTCATCAGCTACTACAAATGTTACTTCTTCATCTCTTAGAATATTTTGAATCTGAAGTTGAAAAACTATCTGAAAACTAAAAGTAGGGTGTGGTAGATGGAGATGTAAACCCTTAATTTAAGAATAAATGCAAAATTCACACTGGATGCTTTAAATAAGAGCCACTTAAAAACTTTGTTCTTGAATAGAGACTGTCACCAAAAGCTATATTTTAGCATCATTTAAAATATTAAATTGAAAAAAAGTTATGTTTTACAAATGAGGAAGTTTCTGATCTATGTGCTTTTGCCATATGTCGATTGTACTTTAGGTGAAAAATATAAGTGTAGAGAATATGGAGAAAACTCCCTGCATGATCAACATAATTTTTATTGTCCTTGCTGAGTGTTTGGTTAAAAATACCCATATGACAAGCTTCCAGTGTTTTCCATTACAGCTGCAAGACCAAAACACAGACTCGATATCAAAATACATTTATTAAGTTTAAGAATGTGCTTTCGAAAATGTGTGTTGTACCAAAGAATGAAAAGTTTGAACATGGGAATAAACTTGACCAACATTTTTGTTTCTCTGAAAGATTCGATACTTGCCAAAGTGTACATCTGTTTATTATACAGTAATTACTAATCTCTTTCTCAGAGTTTTCTCTTCTGCATTTATGCACATGGAAAAGTTATCTTTTTTTAATGAGAATGAGTGAATACTTAACTTGTGTTCAAAAACCACAACAGTTTTAGCTCCAGTTCCACAAAGGGAATGAATCAAAGGAAGAAAAAGAATACACTGTAGCTTAGGACATATCCGGGATACTTTAAAGTTCTGGTGACCCACTGGAAACATTTCCAGTGCAGAAGACACGAGAAATTACAGGGAGATGCAGAAGAATGTCAGAAAATGAAAAACTGGTAAAGTGTGATCCTTAAACCTATACCCTTCCACTATAGTATTTAATTTTGTAAAAGCAATGTCTGCCAATGGTGAAAGAAAAGTAAATTATTCTAAATAGGTTTAAGCCCTATCTTGATCTATCTACATAGTTGATTGCTTTATATGAAATTAATGATGACAATTTGCATATGACTTATAAGAAATAAAAACAAGTACAGCAAAATATAATTTTTTTTACCATTAATTTCAGCTGAATAAAACTAATGAAGTTTAACGAAGGCATTTCTATTCCTACACACAAAAGCTCAATTACTTCTATTTATTTTGAAGAACAAAACCTCCAGACACATTTACTTCAATAAAATGAGTTGATTAAGCCTAAGTTCTAAGTAGAAGACAGTCCAGAGACTGAATTAACAGAAATAGTCGAGGACATACCGTTCATGAAGCAGAGTATCATATATTTAGTTGAAGGAAAGGACTTCTGTTACAGAAGAAATTTCAGGATTAATTTCAGGATTGTCAAAAGTAAAAAAATAGTGTGTACGTGTGCACACCAATCTAGTTTAAAAAACATAGAATCATAGCACTATAGAGAGTCCAGGTACCAAGGATTTCTGAAACATATGTGTAAACATAAACAGTATATTGGTTCATATGTGTATATATGTATAGAATATGTACTTATATGTATGTTTGTACACATAATGGAAATTTGACAATAATATAATCTTTTCATGGGCTGCACAAGAAAGCTCCGAACTCCCAACTCTCTTAAACACACACACACACACACACACACACACACACACACACACGGAGCCTGTGCACAAAGCCCCACTGATATCCAGCAAATTCTAGCTCCAAGACTGAGTCCTGCTTTAAACACGTAAGGTATCTTCACTTCCTCCTGCAGTGTTTTCGGATCTTTCTTCTTCAGTTTGCCATTTGCAGACTTTGATTGTCTTCGTGAAATACCTACGCTATTACTTGCTCAACATTTTTTTTTTTCTGAAAACACCTTCCTTTTAAATTTTGAGTTTCTCAAAAGCGAAACATCATTACCACTACTATAAATCAGAATCATCTTCCATAAACACACCATGATGCACACTAGTGTCATTTGGTTCTAGCTGGATGTGGCCCACCAAATGTTCTGAGCACACGGCCTGCTCTCTTCATTGTAAAACATCAGGTGTTGAAGTCTGGCCCCCAGTAAGACATTTATTCCAGATGGAATTAGAGGATTGAAGGAAAATATAAAAAGAAATGATTTTCTCATTATAGTGGTTTTACAGTATCATTATTTGCCTGGTCAGAATACCACTTGATGTCATCTTGTAGACCACCTACAGTTATCTCAAATACCAATAGTATTTGAGATAACTCCCAAACCAGGCTTTGGGAGACATTGCTGTTTTCTTTGTTGTTGTTGTTTTGTTTTGGTACCGGGGGATTGAACTAGGGGCCAATCAACCACTAAGCCACATCTCTTTTTATATTTTATTTTGAGATAGGATCTTGCTGAGTTGCTTAGGTCTTCACTAAATTGCTGAGGCTGGCTTTAAACTTGCGGTTCTCCTGCCTCAGCCTCTGCTGGGATTACAGCCCATCAGGGATTGCTGTTTCTTAGTAAAGATGGGGGAATGAGAAAGTATGGGGTGCTTTAGTGATGTGTACTTTTCTACTTTCCTTAGTAGGTAGGGAGTAGGAATAATGGGGAGACTGGGGCGGCCAGTCTAGTAGACACGTAAGCAACTAGCACCACTGGTGTAAACTGGCGGCTCCACTTAAGAGATGTTATCGGTAATGGGACTCCTCTCCCTTTTACTGCCCAATAATGCCCTAGAACTGAAAGACAAACATGAACTTGGGATTGGAAGCTAATAAATGGGACATTGTTTTTTCTTGGACGTGAGTGTAGCAGGGTTAATGAATTACAGATGAGATTGTTTACATGAGTGGGTGCTGTTTGCTTTCTCTGCCATCAGTTTTATCCCTTCCAGCAAAGGTAAGTTCACTGAGAAGAGCTATGGGGGAGGGAGGCCAACATAGCTCTAAAACATTTGTTTTTTTTTTTTTTTTTAAACGTATACTTCTAAAAAGAATGTTTTTGGTGCCCCTTCCTAATGCTGTGGCGAGGTGAACTTCTAGTGGACTCTAAGTGCGACGAGCCTGTCTGCCTTGATAGGAAATATTTTTGAAACAAGGGGTTCTAGATCGGGACCAAGGCAGGGGTGGGCTGATGGGTGCAAGTGGTGGTGTGTGTAACCTTCACTTCTCATAAATCCCAGGGGCATTTTAGAAGTTATCAGGTAATCTGGATAGGTTATGAGTCTGAGAGCCAGGAGAACAGAACTGTGCCTCCTCTGTCTCACACTGTTAGAACTGGCATCAGCTAGAAGGTGGCCACCATGGAAACACAGACCTACCAGATCTGGCTCTGAAAAATTGTAGTGAAAGGAAATCCGCCCATAGGTAGACCTTCAGGTGGAGTGTGTGGGCGAATGCTCTTTCTGGAAGGAAAGAAGGCCTAATGTGTGGATGTACTTGATTCATGAACCGTGGCTTGTGGATTGGCTGATTGGTCATGGATTTGAGATGGACACATTCATGTCATGAAGAAATGTCGTCCATATCACAGGCCTTGGGAACAGGAATATAGATAGATCTGTGATAACAGGCACGGAGAACAAGATCTCTGTGATCCTCCTAAAGGCTTAATTTGTGAAGAATTCTGTTGTTAAGTAGGTAGAAAATTTAATCCACCCTGGATGACAGTCACCTTCTTATTCCAGGGCCCCTGGTGCCTATTCCATGGGTCCACTTCAAAGAGGCCACGAAATCACGATTGTAGAGAATGCATGGGCTTTGCTTGCCCTTCACAAAGCTGATCTGGCTTCTAGACACTCAGCTGAGTGTCCTCCATGGTTTACTCTGAGCACAGCTGGCAACTTGCTCACCATGGAGGAGTCACGCTTGCTCCCGCAGGGACAGGCATGTTCAGGAATAGATGGACCTTCCCTGCCTTCGGAGTTTGTTCCGGTAGTTGATCCATGGATTACAGGCTGCTGTGTCCACAGAACTCCACAAAACAGCACCTCAGACCAGGGCACTCATTTTACAATGTAGGGAGTGAGACACCAAACTCATATCCATGGAATTCACTTTGGTATTAATTTGTGTTAAGATCAGTTACCTTGAGAGAGCAGTGTAATGGCCTGTGCTAGATCAGTTTCAGTACCAGCCAAGAACACATGCCCTGTGAGGCATGCTACTGTTCCTCCATAAGCAGCTAATGTCCCTCCTTCCAGCAGTTAATACTTGGTTCTCCCCTTAGAGTCAGAAGACAGTGTCTGGGGCGCACCCGTGGGAGGGAGATGAGACAAGCTTCTCTCACTAGGATACCTAATAACCCAGGAGGAGAAATTTGCTTCCTTTCTCCATGACCTTGGGCTCATGGATTATAAGTTTCTAGGAGCGTTGCTTCTACCAGGGGACACAATTATGGTTTTGATAAATAAGAGACCATAATTGCTCCCTAGCCATTTTGGGTAATGTCTGAACCATGTATGCTCAGGCTTGAGATTCAGTTCAGCCCAGGAACATCCCTAGTGAGAAGGTGGAGGGAGGAAGAAATGTGAGGTCTGGGTATTTATTTTCCCAGTTCATTGTAGTTAGCAAAGTTGGGGACCATCTGGTCTTTTCTCCTCCTCTTATACACGAGGAAATGTGAAGATAATTTACCCAGAGTAACAAAGATTTTATTAGGCCCGGCTGCAGGCAGAATCTGGGCAGGTCAGGGGATTGTAAAGTCAAGTGACATCCTGTGCTGTCAAGCACCAAACAGGTGCAGGGAGGTGGCTTGGTAAGTATTCGCATGAGCATCACAGGAAGCGCTGGGAATGCAGAGGGTATTTTCCCTGCAGCTCCTTCTGCTTTGCCCAGCTGGTTGCTGCAATGTGGGGAATGCAGAACCCAGTGCTGCAACACTGCACGAATGTTCATGAGAAGCTGGAAATCTGGATGTTTGTATGAAGTCTCTGATTTTAAAAAGCAGTCATCTTAATCTTGAACCAGCAATATAAACAGATGATCTGTGGGCCATCTAAGAAGAGTAAACACCACTGAAGGATTTTACTAAGGTCCTGGTGTGGTTTGATCTGCTTAGAGATATCTCACTGGTAGCCCTAAGGAAAAAGGGAGGAGGAGAAGAGAGAGATGGAGAGGATGCTTGGGAATGGACTGAGATTTCTAAACTAGTAATGGACAGAAACTGGACTTGGAAGAAGGGTTTGGATTATAGACGTAATAAGGAAGAAAAATTAGTGTGGGTGGTCAAACAATTCTCAGGGCTTTGGCATGGGTGAACAGAAAGATTTTGCTGCAATTCACAAAAGTTTGGTAGCACAAAGAGAATTAGCTGATAGGCAGAATGGGGTGTGCAGAGAGTTTGCATGTTTAATTGGAATTATGAACTTGGAGAGGTCCTGGCAACTAAGGCAGCTAGGAATTCTGGTGTGGGATTCTGAAGTTAGGTCAGCTGGGGCAACAATAGAGTTTGGGGATCTTACTAACCTCTGTTCAGCCTCATCTCTGTGAGAGGCAAGACTGGTGAAGTAGAATACCCCAGAAGGCATCTACCTTGAAGGTGGTTTTGTTTATAAAAATTGTTAGCCCACAGAAATCTTTTATCATAATAGTGCACCATCAGAATGTGCACAGGAGCACATTGGGAAGCACTGGGGAGAATGTGGGAAGCAATATATTGTTTTTTGGGTAAATTAATTGCTGGAATATATGAAAAATGCTCTTCATATGCATGTAACAAAAATTCCTAAAATAATGAATTAGATGATAAATAATTTTATTTTATTAAAAAGAAAACATATCAGATTTTTTAAGTAAAATATTTTATCTGTTGGACTTCCTGTATGATAACAACACCCCTACAGAGTGTTTTCCTTGGTGTTCTGATGTCCCATGTTCTTTTCTCACCAGGGCTTGTTTGTTGACTAAATACCCATACTGAGGGTCCTTCCAAGACTACTTCCAAACTGAGCTTTCTGTTTTATGGAGATTATTGTGGGAAAGGTAGCAGCATAGATATTTTTGCAAAATGCAGCTATTCCTTAATTAGGCTATTAAAGGGCTACCAATATCTTCCTTTGGGAAGGCTCTCTTTCCCTGCTTTATTATAATTTTTTGTTCCTAACTAAACCAACAGTTGAGATTGTTCATTTTTTTTTTTACTTATCTTGTCACATTTTGAAAATTAAGGTTTTTCTTTTCATTGACATGTTCCTTCTTTCAGCTACAAAGCAATGAGGCCCAGGTTTGCACAACTATGAATGTTTAATATTCATTCAATATTGTGTGATATGAATTTCTGTAGTCTAAATATTTAATATAGAATTAAGATTAGATAATATTTATTCATTCACTAAATTTTATTGCTTGATTCCTTTATATAAATTCTTTCCTGGGTATTTTATGTATATTCACAAATAAAATATATAAAAACATATTTTGATCAGGAGAAACACAAAAGAAATAATTTATATGTGTGGATATTCTACATTGTTGATTGGATTTTTTGGTCTTCTTTTAAAGAGCGCTTGTAAATCAACTTTTTTCTTTTAAGTTTTAAGAAAACTTCTAAGTTTCCTTAGTGTATGTGTAGAGTACACTTTCTTTCTAGGAATAGTTTAGTTCCATTACTGTGGCAGGACCCTTTGGGGTTTCTAGTGGATGTACTGTATCCCCCCAATCTGTCACAGTTGAAATGTCTTTGGGCTCCCTGCAACTCTGGAAGATTTTCACTTTTGACTTCCAGGACTTCTGAGCCTGACCTTGTGGAGATTCACCTTCTGCCTGCACAGTTACAAGACCCTCAATGTATGTGTGGATCTCTTTCTCTCCATAGCTTCTTCCTCTGTCTTTTTCATTTCTAACTTCTCATCTTTCAAAACTGCTGTGCTTTTGCTTGGGGACATTCTCTTATGCACAGTCATAAAAGTGACTCTGGAAAACCAGGGCTATTTGGAGGGCTCACCTCATTAGTTTTTTTTTTTTCTCAGAAGAAACACAGTCTGTTGCCAAATGTCACATATTTTATCTAGATTTTATGACAGAAAGGCAAATCTGGACCCTGCCACTTGGTGAGAGACAGAGAGAGAGGTCTGATTAGACCTTTGCAATATTGCTATTCGTTACTGTAGTTCTGTGTTGCATTTGGTTTGATTTGATTTTAAATTAAAAACAGAACCAAAAAAAGAACTACACCAAAGAAAATCCAAAACAATCTTAACAAATTTCCATTTCTCAAAAAATACAAGGCAACACTGAAATTATCACACAGGCAGTATGGCTCAGATCAGAAATGAAGACGTTCAGGACTCTGGAATGGTCCAGGAAGGGCCAGCACAAGGGGACTATGCAAAGTTAAGGAAGATACATTTGATTAAAAACATTTAAAGACATAACAAGACATGGTATGTGTGAGTATATGTGTGTGCTCTAATTTGGCTGAAGAATCGTGATCTTGTAAGGAAACAGTTCATGGTCTGACTAGAATTTAGGTTGGGGCAACTATAGAGGGTTTTGTAGACTGAGAGGATAGGAAGGACATTCCAAGTTGCTTCTCAAACCACTAGTCCAACAGGCCCTTCCTTCTGTTTCCTTGCTCCACTAAGTCCATTCTGGAACACAGCGGGAGGTGTCAGATCCTGAAAACACTCTCCTGCTGCCAGGGCCTTCCTCATCCTCAAGTCTGTTTTGCATTGGTGATGTCAAGCAGTAATAAACATGTCTTAAAATAACACCATGCTTTTCAATACGGAAGGTTCCTAATGTACCCTTTGCTCACACTTAAATAAATCCTGCAGGAACGCTCACTTCATTATATGCTAAAAGGCAGGCGTTTCTGGGAAAGAGTGAAAAGCTCAAAAATGCTTTGCTGACTCAAAGTCAAGTCAGAAAATGTGTAGAAAATGGGCCTCTTGTGACCCTGCTTAGGTTGGTCCTCTCCTTTCTCTATCATTGCCCATTGGGCTCTCTCTTGTGTGCACATGGGCAGACACACACACTCGCATGCACATTCTCTCTCTCTCTCTCTCTCTCACACACACACACACACACACACACTCACACATCCATAAACCTTTATTTAGTTGTTATATAAGGAGATAGCATAAGCCTGAAGTTCTGCCCTCATATCCACCTCTGTTAAGCCAAAATGAGAATTCTGTGAGAGCCACAGCAGTTAGTTCAGAAGCTCATTCAGTTCAGTGCTTCTCCTCTGACAGTCCATTTGGTCTTATAACAAGTTAATGTAAAAGACAAATTTCCAAATATTCCATAGTACTTGAATGATGTGTTGCAGACTATCGACAGTAAATATCCTAAGCTTTTCTTTTATCTATTTTGTGATTAATTAGCACATTAATCCATTAATTTTTGAATAGGATATGCATTTATATATATGCAATATAGAAACATATGTGTCTATACATATTTATTTAAAAATGTAAAAAAGGCTAGGCCTCTCAGAGGCACAAAAGTATCCTTCCTGGATTTATTCACCTTTGCTTGTTTTATATGAAATTTTCCAGAGATTAAAAATATACACATATAAAAATCTATATACAAGTATTTATCTAAAAATGAACATATACATGTGCCCTTTTTGCACATTGAAGTTTGTCTTACAATATATTGAGATAATTGTTTTAATAAATGTGCACATACACATAGAATCTGCATAATATTCTGTTTGTAGATGTATCATAATTGATTTAACTGGTCCATAACTGGTAAATTTAGTTTATGCTGACTCTTTTGCAAAAAGTACTCAGCTACCAAAGGTCAGTTCTGAACTGTGTTTGGAGAAGAAAAATTTCTTAAACTGTAATTATTTTTAAATGGCATGTGAATTTTACATTATGATGGACACACCAAGTTCCCATGCATTAACTTTGCATCTGTTTCCCATGCCCACCTACATGCATGAGTGCTATTTCTTCATGTGCCTGGAGCACCGTGAACTGCTTCTTGGACTTTGGCAATCAGCTAAGTAAAAGCTGAGTAATCTCTTTTTAATTTGTATACTTTTGTTTTTACAAATGAAGTTGAGCATGTTTTCCTATGTTTAAGACCTATATGGTTTTCTAATCTGTAAATAGTAATGTTCATTGTTCCTTTTGAGGCTGGAATGTTGATTTATTTGTAGGAGCTTCTAATTGAGTAAATCATTTCAGTTCTATGATATGTGATTTGGGAAATGCAAATGTTTTCCCTGTTTTTCACCGTTGCTCATGTGTTTTTGCAATGTAGATATTTCTAACTTTTAACTAATTTGAAGTTATCAATCTTTTTTATGGCTTCTGTGTTTATTTCATACTTAGAAAGTCCAGGTTTATGAATGACCTCAGGCTTTATACTTTTCATGGTTACTCTTGTCACATTTAAAATCATAAACTATGCAAACTTTATTTTTACATAAAAAGCCATTTTGAATCAAATAAAAAATAATTCTTGGTGACTATTACTGTTCCAACACCGATTTTGCTAAATCCATCTTTTCCTCTTTGATATACAATGTTACCATTAAATTCACATATATACACATAAACTCATTTGAAATTTAAGTTTATTCTTTCCATCTCAATTCTGTTTCTTTAACTTACTTTTTATTTTATTTTTTTATATTTTTTATTATTGTTATTGTCCCAAATAAATGTAGAAATGAAGTTCCCATTCTGAATTATAATTGTTGGCCAATTTACAGATAGCATTTTCTTTTTAGGGGTCTTTAGGGTAAGAAATAAAGAATTGGCATATTTATGATATTTAGAGGCAGAACAGATATAGATATCTGTTCTGCCTCTAAATATATATATATATTTCTCCAGATTCTGCCAGTCTACTTTTTCACCTTTTTTAATTATTATTCTTATTAGAACATTATAATTATATATAGTATTTGTGTCCATTTTGACAAAATCATACATGTAAGGAATTTGATTTCAATGGCCTCCCCATGTTCCCTCCTTTCCTTGCTTACCCTCTTCCTCACTACTCTACTAATCCTCCTTGATTGGTTCTTTCTACCTGTAAAGGTGAAATTCCATTTGGTACATTTATATATGAATATAATATGATTTTGTTCAATTCATTCTACCTGTCCTGCCATTTCCCATTGCCCCTGCCTCTTGTTCTATCTGTTCTACTAATGTTCCCTATACCTTTATGATATCTGGTCCCTTCCCACCACCTTCTTTCCCTTATTCTGCTTTAGCTTCCACATATGAGAGAAGACATTCAAACTTTTGATTTTCTGAGTCTGGCTTATTTCAATTAGCATGATTTTCTCAATTCCCATCAATTTACCAGCAAATGTCATTATTTCATTACTCTCTATGGTTGAGTAAAACTCCATTCTGGATATATACCACATTTTCTTGATTCATTAATCTATTGACAGGCTTTTTGTTGACTCCCTAATTTGGTAATTGAGAACTGTGCTGCAATAAACATTGAAGAGGCTGTGTTCCTATAGTATGCTGATTTTAGTTCTTCTGGATAAATACCAAGGAATGAGATAGCTGGGTCATATGGTGGTTCTATTCCTGCTTTATTGAGGAATTGCCACACTTATTTCCAGAGTGGTTGTACTAATTTTCAGTCCTATCAACAATGCATGAGTGTACCTATTTCCCCACATCCTTGCCAACATTTATTATTATTTGCATTCTTGATTATTGCCATTTTGACTGGAGTAAGATAAAACATTAATGTAGGCTTAATTTGCATTTCCCTGAATGTTACAGACATTGAACATGTTTTCATATCTGTTGATCATGTGGATTTCTTCAAATTACTAACATACGGGATGAAAAAGGCAATATCACAACAGATGCTACAGAAATACAGAAGACAATTAGAAATTATTTTGAAAACCTATATTCCAATAAAATAGAAGATAGTGAAGACATCGATAAATTTCTTAAGTCTTATGATTTGCCCAGATTGAGTCAGGAGGATACACACAATTTGAACAGTATCAATGGATGAAACAGAAGAAGCAATCAAAAGACTACCAACTAAGAAAAGCCCAGGACCGGATGGGTATACAGCGGAGTTTTACAAAACCTTTAAAGAAGAATTAATGCCAATACTTTTCAAGTTATTTCAGGAAATAGAAAAAGAGGGAGCTCTTCCAAATTCATTCTATGAGGCCAACATCACCCTGATTCCGAAACCAGACAAAGACACCTCAAAGAAAGAAAACTATAGACCAATATCTCTAATGAACCTAGATGCAAAAATCCTCAATAAAATTCTGGCGAATCGGATACAAAAACACATCAAAAAAATTGTGAACCATGATCAAGTAGGATTCATCCCTGGGATGCAAGGATGGTTCAATATACAGAAATCAATAAATGTTATTCACCACATCAATAGACTTAAAGATAAGAACCATATGATCATCTCGATAGACGCAGAAAAAGCATTCGACAAAGTACAGCATCCCTTTATGTTCAAAACATTAGAAAAACTAGGGATAACAGGAACTTACCTCAACATTGTAAAAGCTATCTATGCTAAGCCTCAGGCTAGCATCATTCTGAATGGAGAAAAATTGAAGGCATTCCCTCTAAAATCTGGAACAAGACAGGGATGCCCTCTCTCACCACTTCTGTTCAACATAGTTCTCGAAACACTGGCCAGAGCAATTAGACAGATGAAAGAAATTAAAGGCATAAAAATAGGAAAAGAAGAACTTAAATTATCACTATTTGCGGAAGACATGATTCTATACCTAGAAGACCCAAAAGGGTCTACAAAAAAACTACTAGAATTAATAAATGAATTCAGCAAAGTGGCAGGATATAAAATCAACACGCATAAATCAAAGGCATTTCTGTATATCAGAGATAAAACTTCTGAAACGGAAATGAGGAAAAACACTCCATTCACAATATCCTCAAAAAAAATAAAATACTTGGGAATCAACCTAACAAAAGAGGTGAAAGATTTATACAATGAAAACTACAGAACCCTAAAGAGAGAAGTAGAAGGAGATCTTAGAAGATGGAAAAATATACCCTGTTCATGGATAGGCAGAACTAACATCATCAAAATGGCGATATTACCAAAAGTTCTCTATAGGTTTAATGCAATGCCAATCAAAATCCCAACGACATTTCTTGTAGAAATAGATAAAGCAATCATGAAATTCATATGGAAAAATAAAAGACCCAGAATAGCAAAAGCAATTCTAAGCAGGAAGTGTGAGTCAGGTGGTATAGCGATACCAGATTTCAAACTATATTACAGAGCAATAGTAACAAAAACAGCATGGTACTGGTACCAAAACTGGCAGGTGGACCAATGGTACAGAATAGAGGACACAGAGACTAATCCACAAAGTTAAAACTATCTTATATTTGATAAAGTGGCTAAAAGCATGAAATGGAGGAAGGATAGCATCTTCAACAAATGGTGTTGGGAAAACTGGAAATCCATATGCAACAAAATGAAACTGAATCCCCTCCTCTCACCATGCACAAAAGTTAACTCAAAATGGATCAAGGAGCTTGATATCAAATCAGAGACTCTGCATCTGATAGAAGAAAAAGTTGGCTCTGATCTACATATTGTGGGGTCGGGCTCCAAATTCCTTAATAGGACACCCATAGCACAAGAGTTAATAACAAGAATCAACAAATGGGACTTACTTAAACTAAAAAGTTTTTTTTTCTCAGCAAGAGAAACAATAAGAGAGGTAAATAGGGAGCCTACATCATGGGAACAAATTTTTACTCCTCACACTTCAGATAGAGCCCTAATGTCCAGAGTATACAAAGAACTCAAAAAATTAGACAATAAGATAACAAATAACCCAATCAACAAATGGGCCAAGGACCTGAACAGACACTTCTCAGAGGAGGACATACAATCAATCAACAAGTACATGAAAAAATGCTCACCATCTGTAGCAGTCAGAGAAATGCAAATCAAAACCACCCTAAGATATCATCTCACTCCAGTAAGATTGGCAGCCATTCTGAAGTCAAACAACAACAAGTGCTGGTGAGGATGTGGGGAAAAGGGTACTCTTGTACATTGCTGGTGGAACTGCAAATTGGTGCGGCCAATTTGGAAAGTAGTATGGAGATTCCTGGGAAAGCTGGGAATGGAACCACCATTTGACCCAGCTATTGCCCTTCTCGGACTATTCCCTGAAGACCTTAAAAGAGCGTACTACAGAGATACTGCCACATCGATGTTCATAGCAGCACAATTCATAATTGCTAGACTGTGGAACCAACCCAGATGCCCTTCAATAGATGAATGAATAAAAAAAAATGTGACATTTATATACCATGGAATATTACGCAGCACTAAAAAATGACAAAATCATGGAATTTTCAGGAAAATGGATGGCACTAGAGCAGATTATGCTAAGTGAAGCTAGCCAATCCCTAAAAAACAAATGCCAAATGTCTTCTTTGATATAATGAGAGCAACTAAGAACAGAGCAGGGAGGAAGAGCAGGAGGATAAGATTAACATTAAACAGAGACATGAGGTGGGAGGGAAAGGGAGAGAAAAGGGAAATTGCATGGAAATGGAAGGAGACCCTCATTGTTATACAAAATTACATATAAGAGGTTGTGAGGGGAATGGGAAAATAAACAAGGAGAGAAATGAATTACAGTAGATGGGGTAGAGAGAGAAGATGGGAGGGGAGGGGAGTGGGGATAGTTGAGGATAGGAAAGGTAGCAGAATACAACAGTCACTAATATGGCATTATGTAAAAATGTGGATGTGTAACCGATGTGATTCTGCAATCTCTATTTGGGGTAAAAATGGGAGTTCATAACCCACTTGAATCTAATGTATGAAATATGATATGTCAAGATCTCTGTAATGTTTTGAACAACCAATAATAAAAAAATAATTTAAATGCATATTTTACAGAAGAAATTAAAAAAAATTTTTTTTGCTTATGTCAACATATTAATGTGTTTCCCTTATGTTTACCTCAAATAGTTTCAAAGATTTGGGTAATAAATTGAGGAGTTTGACTCATTTTGACTTGATTTTTATTCAGGGTCAAAATAAGAATAAGAATCTAGTTTCTTATGTAAGGCATAAGGATCTAGTTTCAACTTTCTACATGTGGATATCCGGTTGTCTCAGCACCATTTGTTGAAGAAGCTTTTTCTAATGAAAAAAATTTTTTAGCGTTTTGGTAAAATAATCAGATGGCTAAAAATTCATGGGTTTATTCCTTGTTCCTCTATTCTATTCTATTGGTGTATGCATGTATATTCATGCCAATAATATGCTGTTGGGTTACAATGACTCTGTAGTATATTTTGAAATTGGGTAATATGATGCTTCCAGCACTGTTCTTGTTGCTCAGGATTGCTTTGGCTATTCAGGGGCTTTTTTGCTTCCATATGACTCTCAGGATTGGTTTTTCTAGTTCTGAGAAGAAGGTCATTGATATTTTGATGGAGATTGCATTGAATCTGTAGATCACTTTTGGCAGTATGGTCATATTAATAATATTAATTCTCCCAATCCATCAATGTGGGAGATCTTCCACCTTCTGGCATTTTCTCCAATTTCTTTCTTCATTGTTTTAGAATTCTCACTGTAGGGGCTTTTTACCTCTTTGGTTGGCTTTATTCCTAAGTTTTTTTTTTTTTTTCCCTTAGGTTCTTGTGAATGGGATTGTTTTCCTGATTCCTTAGTCAGCAATTCAATATGTAATATAGAAAAGTTATAGATTTTGCATGTTGATATTTTTTATTTTATTAAATAAAGATAATTTCAGTGCTAAATGTATAAAATATGTAATTTTAGAATAAAGGAAAATTCTCAGTGTAGTTTTGATTTGCATTTCCCAAATTGCTAATAATCTTGAATTTTTCCCATATATTTGTTGGCCATTTACATTTCTTCATTTGAGTAATGACTATTTAGTTCATTTGAACATTTATAAATTGAGAGGTTTTTTTGTTGTTGTTGTGTTGTTGCTGAGTTTTTTGAGTTCTTTATGTATTCTGGATGTTAATCCTCCATCAGAAGAGTGTTTAGCAAATATTTTATCCCTTTTTGTGGATTCCCTCTGCATATTCTTAATTCTTTTCAAGGTTTTCAACTTGATGCCAGCCCATTTTTTAAGTCTTGGTGTCATTTTCTAAATTTTAGAGGTCTTACTGAGAAAGTTATTACCTGTGTCTATGGGCTGGAGTGTTGACCCTACATCTTCTAGGAGCTGCATAGTTTATGGTCTAGTTCCTAGGGCTTTAATCCATTTTGAGTTGACTTTTGTTCAGGATTAGAGATAAGAATCAGTCTCATTCTTCTACAGTCTTCCCAGAACTATTTGTTAAAGAGACTCTCTTTTCTTCAATGTGTTTTTGCCTACTTTGTCAAGGATCAGATAACTATATCTGAGCAGGTTTGTCTCTATGTCTTTTATTCTGTACCATTGGTCTACATGTCTTTTTAATGCCAGTATCATCCCGTTTTTGTTACTATAGCTTTTTAGTATAATTTGAAGTCAGGTATTGTAAGGTCCCCAGTATTGCATTTTTTTTTTCTTTTGGCTTAGAATTGCTTTCACTGTTTTGGGTATTTTATTCTTTCAAATGAATTTTAGGACTTTTTTCTAGCTCTGAAAGGAAAGTCATTGGTATTTTGAAGGGGATTGCATCAAATCTTTATGTGAGAGTATGGCCATTTAAATAAGGCTAATTCTGCCTATCCATAAACATGAGAGGTCCTTCCATCATCTTATATATTATTCAATTTATTTCTAAAAATGACCTTAGTTTTCACTGCAGAGGTTTTTCACCTCCTTGTTTAGATTTATTCCAAGGTACTTTATTTTATTTACTTATTTTTGAGGCTCTTGTGAATGGGATAGTTTTCATGATTTCTTTCTCAGCAGATTCATTATTTGTATATAGGAAAGCTATTGGTTATTGTATATTGATTTTATAATCTGCTCCTTTGCTGAATTTGTTTATAAGCTCTAGCAGTCTTCTAATGAAACTTGTTGGATCTTTTAGATGTAGGATCATGTCATATGCAAAAGTGATAATTTGATTTCCTTTTTTCCTATTTTCACATTTTTTATTTAATTATCTTGCCTAATTGCTCTGACTAGAATTTCTAATACTATATTGGATAAGAGTGTTGAGAGTGACATCCTTATCTTGTTCCAGATTTTCCAGTATTTTAAGATTTACAGTGATATTGGCTTTGGGTTTCATATATAGCCTTTATGATGTTGAGGTAGGTACTTTTTATCACTAATTTCCTGTGTTTTTATCATGAATAGTTGCTGAATTTTGTCAAAGGCCTTCTCTTCATCTATTGAAATTACTATTTGAGATTTATTCTTAATTTTAATTATGTGGTGAGTTATATTCATTGATTTGCATATGTTAAAACATCCTTGCGTCCCTGACATAAAACCAACTTGTTCATGATGTATAATCTTAATATTTGCTAATTAAGTTAATAATTAATATTAATTTCTTAATATCTTATTAAGACATTTTGTATCTATATTCATAACCGGTATTGGTCTATAGTTTTCTTTCCTTGATGTGTCCTTATGTAGTTTTCATATAAGGATAATACTAGTTTCAAAGAATGGATATAGAAGTATTCCCTCCCTGTCTGTTTCATGGAATAATTTGAGGATCATTGGCCTTAGTTCTTTTTTTTAATTTTTATTTATTTTTTTTAGTCATACATGACAGTAGAATGCATTTTGACATATAATACATACATGAAATGTACATACATCAATCAAATTGTCTATTCTATTCTGCTGCCCTTCCTATCTTCCCTACTCTTCCGCTCCTCTCCCATCCTTTCTCTCTATCCAATCTAATGTGACACACTTTTTTTTATTTTTCTCATTACAACATCATATATGTATTCTGTATAACAATGAGGTTCTCCTTCCATCTTCTGTGTAACTCCCCTTCTACCTCTTTTTCTCTCCCACCTCTTGGCCTTAGTTCTTCTATAAGTGTTTAATAGCATTCAGCTGATAATCCATCTGTCCCTGGAATTTTTTTTTTTGGTGGGGGGTTGGAAAGTTTTTTATTATTTCTCCTATCTCAATCCTTATTGATATGTTTAGGTTTTAATGTCCTCTTGACTCAATTTTGGCAGGTCACATGTGTCTCAAAATGTATCCATTTCTTCTATGTTTTCCTATTTTTAGAGCATAAGTTTTCAAGATACTCCCCAAAGATGCACTGGATTTCTGTGATATCTATGGTGTTTTCTCCTTCTTCATCTCAAATTTTGTTAATTTGGGTATTCTCTCTTTTTCTTTTGGTTTGTTTGGCTAAGTTCATATCATCTTTTTTAACTTTTCAAAGAGCTAACTCATCATTTCATTGATCCTTCATATTTTTAAAATTTTCAATTTCATTGATTTTTTTTTACTCTGATCTTAATTATTTCATCCTTTCTACTGGTTTTTGAATTAGTTTGTTTTTGTTTTGCAAGGGCCTTGAGATGCATTACTAGGTTGTTTATTTGAGATATTCCTGATTTTCTTATGTAGGCATTCAGATATTAGTTTCCCTCTTAGATCTACCTTCATAGTGTCCCAGAGGTTCTGGTATGTTGTATCACTAACTAAGAAATTTCAAATTTCTCCCTTGATTTTTTCTATCACCCTTCATCATTCAAAATTCACTGCTCATTCTCCACATGTTTAAATAGTTTCTGTAGGGTTTTCTTTTGTATTTATTTTCTAATTTTATTCCATTAGGATCAAAGAAGATGCAAGGATTTTTATGAGTTTTTTGTATCTGATAATAATTGCTTGATGAGATAAAACGTGGTCTATTTGGGGGAAGGTTCCATGAGTAGCTGAGAAGAAAGTGTATTTGGATGTTGTTGGATGAAATATTTTAGTGATATATGTTAAGTCCATTTGAGTTATAATATTTTCTCAGTCCCAAGTATCTTTACTGAGTTTATGACTGGATCACTCATGTATTGGTTAGAGAGGTGTGTTGAAATCAACCAGAATTATTGTGCTTGGTTTTTATTTGAGCAGTTTTATGTAATTTTAACATTAATGCTTGAAGCATAAATATTTACCATCGATATATCTTTTTGGATTGTTTCATTTCCCAGTATGAAATAACCTTCCTTATCTCTTCTGACTAAATTTGGCTCAAAGTCTCCTTTTTTGGATATGAGGTTAACTATTCCTGCTTGCTTTGAGGCTCCATCTGCGTGATACATCAATTTCCATCTTTTCATGTTCAGCTTGTGAGGTGAGTCTCTTGCAAACAATATGCAGTTGGGTCCTGTTTTCTAATTCATTCTGACAGTCTGTGTCATTTAGTTGGAGAGTTGAGACCATTTAAATTCAATGTTATTATAAAGAGATGTTTTTTATTCTTGGTATTTTTATGTATTTGTAACATTTCTAATTTGCTTAGCTACTTTTCAAACAACACTTGTTCATTTGTAATTGGTGGGATTTGTTTTTTTTTTTTCTTCTGCTGAATTATTTATTTTTATCTTTCTTTAGTGCTAGTTATAGTAGTTATAAATTCTTTTATTTTTTTCTTCTCTTGGAAAGTTTTTGTTTCTTCTTTGATTCTGAGGGATAGGTTTTCTGGATATAGCAATCTTTATTGACAGTTATTATCTTTCAGTACTTGGAACACAGGTCCTCCTGGCCTTTAGTGTTTGTGCTGAGAATTTGAGAGTAATTCCAGTTGGTTTGCCTCTAAATGAGACCTAATGGTTGTCTCTAGAGGCTTTGAAATTCTATCCTTGTTTTGTATGTTCATCATTATAATTATATTGTTGTGAAGAGCCTGCCTCCACTTTTTATCTTCTCTATCTTGGGTTCTAAATGCATCCTGTATCTGGATGCTCATCTCATTCTCAAGGTTTGTAAAATTTTCTCTTATTGTTTTCCTGAGGAGGTTATCCATTCCATTAGTCTGCATCTCTCTATGCTCTTCAATTTCAATAATTCTTAAATTTGATCTCTTAATGTTGTCCCAGTGTTCTTGTATATTCTGGTCTGTTACTTCTTTTCTTGTCTTTAATTGTCTGAATGTTTAGGCTGACCACTCTGTCTTCCAGCTCTGAGATTCTGTCTTCAGCATCATCTTCTCTATTAGACTTTCACCTAAATATTTTATTTGATTGATTGTGTCTTTCATTCCCAAGATTTCTGTTTAGTTCTTTTTCAACATCTTTATCTCCTTCTTGAATTTCTCACTAATATTCTGTACACATTTTCTTATTTCATTCAGTTGTCTTTCTGTATAGTTTTGAAATTCATTGATATATTATAGTCATTCTTCTGAATTATTTTTTTTTCTGATACTTCATCCACTTTAGTACCTTTGTAGTCAGTTGCTGTTGAATTATGAACTTTAAGATGCACCATGCTACCTTGTTTTTTTATATTTCTTATGTTCCTATTAGGCTTTATGCATCTGTTTGGATGGACTTCTTTTCCACTCTTATGTCTGGCTCCTTTTGGGGGCACAGCCATCTCTTGCCAAAGTATCCTAGAATGATCCAGACTGAGATCCTAAAGAGGTTGACATCCATGGCCTTTGTGTTAATTCTTTCTGTTTTTGCTGTAGAAGTGAATGATAAAGTCTGAGGCCTGAGGGCCCCCCTCACCATTTCTAATTGGTATCTGGTGTTTTCATCTCTTCTATTCTTTGTATTAAAGTATCTTGAAGTTTGAGTGTAGTTAATTTGTTTGTAGATCTAGGCTAGCTGTCTCTGAACTGGTTTTAGCTCAGAAGGAGAGTTTCTCCCCTGTGTATTTGTAGTGTTCCTGTAGATTCCCAGCTCATAGAAAAGGAGGAAGTAAATAATAGCAAAAAATAAAGCAAACAATATGTACTATTAAATGAATACCCAGTGCCCATTATGATATCTGCAACACTAAAACAGGACTGGTGGGGCCAGTAATTGCCAAAGGCAAGAACAATAAATACCCATGAACTAAATCTGGCATTAAAGTAAGTAGTAGGTGTCAAATATGCTATCCACAGAACTGATAACTGCTATAACATTAATGGTGGGGGGAAGGAGTTATACAAGCAAAATAGTTCTAAAATATGGTTAAAATACATTTTGTTAAGATAAGATAAAATGTGATAGGAAAGTAAAAGAAAGCATAGAATGTTAAAAATGTGAACAGAGAGAAAGAAGAAGAGATGAAGCAGGTATTGGTTGTAAAGATGGAAGAAAAAAATGGAGAAAACAAAGCAATAGAGCAGAGAAAGAAGAGAATTTGGCTCTTAGTGGGAGAAGAAGGGAATCACAAACAAGCCAACAAAAACAAAATAAAAAACAAAATAAATTTAAAAAGAAAAGATATGTATGTACCCATATCCATGTAACCTATCAACCAATCTTCACAGCCAAAACATCAAAATAACTACATAAATACAAACAAATAAAAAAAATCAAGGATTCTTAATGAAAAATGAACACGTCTTCCATTGAAATGGTCGAAACCATCAACAAGGATGCCTGGTCACTGTCTTTCCATGACAGTCCTTTCTGTTTCTTTGTGGGCTGTGGGGATTGGGAGAGGGTGAGAGAGGATGAGAAGTGAGCGCTTCCTCTTTTTTGTGTTTTTCTTTGAGCTTTCCTCTGGAGGGACCTAAAACTGAAGCTGGTTGAAAAACCCCTCAGCTGCTCTTCTCATCAGCACAAGGTGGGACACAACAGGAAATGCTGTGATTGTAGTTTTGTCTGGACAGACCATATCAACACACTTCCAGGCTGGGACTGCTATAGACTTCTACGAGGGAAGTTGTAATAGCTGGGTCTTAGGTCCAATCAGGCCTTAGGACTTTGTTTGGTCCTTTTCTGCTCTGGAGGGATTAGATCATCACATCCCTAGGGCCAGGCAGATGCTGATCTCTGTTGGAAGTCTGGATCTTAGGACCTCCCATGAATCTTACTTGTAGGTCAGGGTAACAAACCCTCACAAGTCTTACACTGGACTTCCCGGTAACGTTGCTTTCCCAGGCTTAGCTGCTGAGTGCATTCACGCTCACTGTTCAGTTTCCTGACTCTCTTTGGTGATCATGTGAGCTACAAAACGCAAAGGGATTCCCCTCCTTGTTTCTGTCTTGGATCATCCTGGGTGCAATCCTCTCCATGTTCACTGGATCATGTTCTGCTAGGTACATTCTAGGCCACATGGTAAGCAGTTTCCACCACAGTATGACAGTGTTTGCCATGACCTCCCAGGCTCTTACTGCAGCAAGCTGCCAATGTGCCCTCCTTAAGATGGTGAAGCCTCAGCTCTCTGCTTGCCAGTTAAGAAACAACACTTTTTAAACACCATTTCACTTTGCAGCTTCTAGATTAGCTATGTTCAGGCTGCTTTTCCAATCTACAGATTTTTCCATGCCAGATTTGTCCACTGGGTTTCTGTCTGTTAATCTCCCCTCTGCAGATAACCAGAAGTGCTGCTTCTGCCACAACCAGCTTGGCTCCAATGTACTCTTTCTTATTCTTTGTTCATTGCAACCAAATTTCTGAATTTCAACGAATTCCCTCTTTCAACCACCTTACTGAGAAGCAGTACTCCTGCTGCTTAAATTCTAAACCACAGAGCAACTGGAAACACAGCCTTCCTCTAATCTACTGTACTGGATCCTGCATGTTGATTTTCTTTCCTGCTATTTTTTCTGAATCTGTTTATCTGTTCTTTGGTAGCATATTCAGGGTTTTCTAAATATAGAATCATATAATCTGCAAATGTGGATTATTTCATTTCCCCCTTATTTATATCATTTTTATTTCCTTTTCTTATCTAATTGCTTTGATTAGAATTTCAAGTAGTATGTTGAATAAGAGTGGTGGGAATAAGCACCTTATCTTTCTTCTGATTTTAGAGAAAATGCTTTCAGTTTTTTTTTCAATTCAATATGTTGCTTGTCTTGGGTCATGTATAACCTTTATTTGAATTTAGCATGTTGAAGTTTGTTCTCTATCTAGTTCCTTCAGAGCTTTTATCATGAAGGGATGTTGAATTTTATCAGATTATTTTTTGCTTCTTTTGAGAGGATTGTGTGATTTTATTTCTTGATTCTACTTATCTGCTATATCAAATTTATTTACTTGCATATGTTGAAACATCCTTGCATCCATGGAATGAAAAAACAATTTAATCATTGTTTATAATTTTTCAATGTATTGTTGAATTTAATTTGCAAGTATTTTATTGAGGATTTTTGTATCTATGTTTGTCATGGATATTAATATATAGTTTTCTTTCTTTTCTTTTTTGTGCTCTGGTCAAGCTTGGGTAGCAGGGTATGAATGGTTTGTAGAATGAGTTTGGAAGGGTTTCTTCCATTTGTAGTTCATGGAATATTTTGAGAAGAATTGTTATTAGTTAAGTTTTAAAATTCTGTTAAAATTCAGAAATGAATTCTTCTAGTCTTGGACTTTCTTTGTAGGTAAACTTTTTATTTTGCTTCAATGTCATTGCTTGCTGTTGGACTGTTTATATTTCTTTTCTTTTCTTTTTTAATAACCCGTTGGTCAATTTTGGCACATCATCTCTATCTAGAAATGTGTCCAGGTCTTATATACTTTCTAATTTAATGGCATAATTTTTCAAAGTATTCCCCAATAATCTCCTGAATTTCAGTAGTATCTTTGTAATATCTCTTGTTTTGCCTCAAATTTGGTATGTTTGGATCTTCCTTTGAAGATTGGTTTAGCTAAGGGTTTGTCAATTTGCTTACTGTTTCAAAATAACAACTCATTGTTTCATTAATCTTTTGTATTGCTCATTTAGTCTCTATTTCATTTATTTCTTCTCTGATCTTTATTTTTCCCAATTCTACTAATTTTTCATTTTTTTTCTAAGACTTTGAGATGCATCATTAGGTCATTCACTTGAAATTTCTATGATTTTTTTTTTATGTAGGAACTCATAACTATGAACTTTCCCATTAGTTCTGCTTTCAAGTTCTAGAATTTCGCTTCCATTTTCATTTGCTTCTAGGAATTTAAAAATATTCTCCCATAATGTCTTGTGTGGCCAAATGTTAATTCACATGTGTATTGTTCAATATACACATGTTTGCACACTTTCTCTTGTTGATTTCTAGTTTTATTCTATCATGGTCTGATAATATGCAACAAATTATTTCAAAAAATTTTACATTTATTAAGACTTGCTTTATAGCCAAAATATGATCTATTTTTGAAGAAGTTTTATGTATTAACTAAAAGTTATTAAATGAAATTTTCTGTAGATGTATGTTAAATCCATTTGATTTGTAATTTAATTAACGTTTGTTGATTTGGGGAGGGGGGTCCTGGTGATCTATCTGTTAATAGGAGGGGGTATTAAAATCTGCGCTAGTATTATTTGTGGCCTACCTCTTTCTTTATGTCCTTATGTTTTTGTTGTTGTTGTGGTTGTTTGTTTGTTTATAAAACTGTGTGCTTCAGCATTCAGTGCTTTTATATTTATAACCATTATTTATTCTTGATGGATCATTACCTATATCAATATATATTTATCTCTTTTGCCTTTTTGGACAATTTTGGCTTTAAGTCTGTGTTTTCAGATATGAGTATAGCTACCCTTACTTGCTTTCAGATTCTATTTGCTTTAAATATAATTTTTTTTTTCACTTTGAGTCTGTGTATGTCTTTGCCAGGGAGTTGAGTTTCTTATAGGTAGGTCTTGGTGTTTAATTCAATAAGTCAGCCTAAATTTATAAATTGTAGAATTAAGACTATTTACATGCAGGATTTTTGTTGAGGTATTTACTTATTCCTTTCATTTCCTTGTTTTTCTTCTGATTGTTTTGAATAGTCTATTATCATCTGTCTTCTTTATTCATCTACTGAATTAATAATGTTTTATTTTTTTCTAATCTTCATTTGTTTATATTATCTTCTAGTGAAATTTATTCTTTCCAGTGCTCTCATTATTGTGTTTATCTTGCTTTCTCTTCTACGTGTAGCATTTCTTTAAGTATCTTGTCCAATGCTGGTTTTGTGGTTATGAGTTCCTTTAGTTTGTGCGTATCTCAGAAGGTCTTTACATCTTTTTGAATTCTGAAGGATAATTTTTCTGTATGTTGTAATCTAGGTTGGCAATTGTTTTCTTTCAGGTTTTGAAGTACCTATCATTCCATGTTCTCTTGGAATTTCTGTTAAGAAGATTTTTTTGGATTTGCCTTTATATGTGATTTGGTGCTTCTTCCTTGAAACTTTTAATATTCTTTCTTTGGTGTGTGCTTCTGGTGGTTTTTCTGGTGGAGAGGTTCTTCTCTGGTCATGTCAATTTATTTGGGACTCTAAATGTCCCCTTTACCTAGATGTCCATTTCTTTTCCAAGATTTGGAAAATATTCTTCTATGATTTCACTAAACAGTTCTGTTTATACTCACATTTGGTCTTTTAATTGTGTGCTGTAGATCTTTTATTTCCGCTGCTTTTTTTCTTATTTTTTATTAGTGTCTGAATGTAATGATTCTTTACCCTTTTCTTCAATCCCTGATATTCTTTCTTCTGCTTGAGTTCCTCTGCTGATGAAATTTTCAGCTGAACCTTTTATTTGACTTACTGATCTTTTCATTTCTAAGATTTCAGTTTGTTTCTTTATTAGAACTCCTGTTTCATTTTACTTGCTCCTTCATATCTTGCAGTATCTTCCTGATCCAATCAGCTACTTATTTGTATCCTATTTGAATTCATTGATCATTTCTTAAATCATTCTTCTGAATTCTGTCACACTTCATCTACTTTTATGTCTTTCAAATAATTCAATAGAGACTTATGAACTTCTGGAGGAGTTATGTTGCCTCATTATTTTATATTTCCTCTGTTTCTATGTTGAGATTTTCCCATCTCTTGGGATGGATACCTTTTCCACTTTTGCATGAGGATCTTCTTAGTGTGTAAGCTTTTCTTGACATTGTGACCTGTGATATCAATTTGTTGTGTAGTGTTGAGATTATCTTCAAGTGAACTTCACAGTGTAGTTTTCCTGATGCTTTTAGGGTATGATTAGTGGGTTTTGACATTGTGTGTACTGTGTTGGATATAGACCCACTTTTTTCGTAGGTCTCTAAAGAGTGGGATCTCTGTTGATTAAGACCCCTCTGTAGACAGCAGAATATGTGGGAGTACATTTGCTTTGTTTTCCCTCTAGTCTTGTCAGTAAAAAGTGGTTTGAAAGTGTTTGAACTTCATTGAAGTGCCTCATCGGTGCAGTGTCCACATCAGTTATGTCATTTCTCCCTATATTATATATCCAGAAGTAGGCTACAGGCTCCCAAGTCATGCCTACTTGGAGTTGGGTCATTGGCTAGGTTTTTGTCTCCTCTATTCTTTGACTTGAAGTTATCTGTCCAGGTTTGAGTAGGAACAGATGATAGCTGGAGTATGGTGCAATTTCTCCCAACTGGGCTGGGGTTGTAGCTCAGGAGCAAAGGCTCCACCCAAAGGGCTCCCGGTGTCAGACTTGATCCCCATCACTTAAGCTAGCAACATTAGAATAAGGAGCCATTGTTGAAGTTGCAAATTGCTTTATACTTTTATCTAATTTGACTTTTTGTTTCTCTGTGCTGTTCAGGCTTCCTATGACTTCTTAGTTGGTTTCAAGGGTTCTTCCTCTCTTTCTTTCTGTGGATATAGTGTACCCTTAGCTGCCCTGACCCTTCTGACTCACAGAGCTATGTGAAGGGTACTGCTATTCTGTCATTTTCTTGGCTGACCTTCATTATTCATTTCTTCTAACACAGATTTTAAAACCAAAACCTTGAAAGTTTGAGGCATTCATCAAGACCTTTCATCCCATGTGGTTTCCCTGCCTTCAGGGGCTATGATCAGTTGCACAGGGTGAGAAAGACTGGCTGTGCTTTTCAGATGTATGTGCATCCCTCCTGGTTGGCTCCAGTGATTCTTGATCCTTCAAATACCTTAGAACTAGAGCAATTGAATTATTACAATGTGTAAGCTTCACCTTGGTTTGAAATGCAATTTCACATTGACAACCAATTTTGATTAAAAATATTTTCTTATTTCATATATTTAAAAAGTCAGTAGTTCTGTTCTAAAGAACTTTTTAAAATGTTAATAAGTGAAATAAATGAGTTCTGGCTAAAACTCAAAAATGTATTTTTATTATTTTTAATTGCATACAGTAATCTCTATAGTAACAAAGATAGCATTATAATTTGTGGCTTTTTTTTATACCTGGGATTGAACCCAGGGGCTACTTACTACATCCTCAGACCTCTTTTATGTTTTATTTAGAGACAGGGTCTTGCTAAGTTGCTTAGGGCCTTGATAAATTGCTAAGGCTGGCTTTGAACTTTTGCTCCTCCTGCCTCAGGCTCTCAAGCAACTGGAATTACAGGTGTGTGTCACCATGCCTGGCATAATTTGTGGTCTTTGAGGGACCTATTTAAATGCTGGAGATGTGGCTCAGTGGTTAAGGATCCATGAGTTCAATCCTCAGTACCAAACAAACAAACAAATAAATAAAGATGGTGGTAAGAATATTTTCATTACTAATTTTTAAGTAGGTTCTATGAAATTGGCTATTTTATTTTCTTAAAAAGATTATGATTACTCAGAAATGTGTTTTTTACATCTCTTTCACTTAGAAAAATATATTTTCAGAATAAAAATAGACTTGTAAATAGCCCTCATATTTTCAATGGTAACTAGTCTAACTTTACAAATGTCACAGGAAAAAATGAAAGTTAAATATATGAAAACTAATAACATGAATCTATAACTGTATAGCTATTCTGCCACGCCATGGTAACACAATCTACCCATTGCTTTTGATTGGCATTTTAGTTATAATTATTAACATATACTAACCCCAACAAATTTTGACAATAACATAATCATTCAGTAAATACCAGTGAGGTATGCTGAATTATTAGCCTCAATTTAGTCCTCTCTGAGTGAATGCATGCCCTTTGTCTTAGAGTTTTCTTTTTTCTTTCTTTATAATTTCTTTCTTGCTTGCTTGCTTTCTTTTTTAATGTCCTCCTTCTTGCGCTCTGGGCTCAGCAATGTGAATTTCTTTGGCCAATGTGGTACTAGAATTGATCCAGTTACACTGCAGTGGTACATTTGTTACAACCGAAGAACCTGCTCTGACATACCATTATCACCAAAGTCCTTATTTTTCATTAGAACTCACACTAGGTGTTGTATGATCTGTGGGTTCAGACAAACAAATAACGACAGGTATTCACTGCTAGATATCGTACAGAGCAGTTTCACTGTCCTAAAAAGTCCTCTGTGCTCTGCCTGTCCATCTCTTCCTTCCCACGTATACCCTGGAAACCAGTGCTCTTTTTACTTTCTCCTCATTTCCATTCTTTCAACACTGCCTTAAGAAAATGCTGGGTTGACCTTATGGAGGGTCAGAAATGTGTAGAACAGATCCCACCCATTGGTAAATACCCAAGCCAGCCCAACTTGCAGATGTGTGAGTGAGTCGACCAGGGCCAGCCAGGATGGCAGAGTGAGCTTTTAAAGATCAGTGGAGCTACCTAGTCATCACTTCAGATGTATACGGAATAAATGCTTGCTGTATGTTACCGAGGGCTCTTTTGTTGCCTGTTGTCCAGCATTATTATGGTGATATATGAACAATATTCTCACTAAATGAGCAGATTTTTAAAAATCCATTATTTCACACATACATATATTGACTTTCTAACTAGAATAGAGGGAACTAGGGGTCAATAAATCTGCTTCTTGATATTTTACATCACATTAAAACTTAACCATCCTTTATCCATGCTCTGGTGAATTTTCAACAAATCCATCAAACTTTAGATTTGTTGATTTTTACTTATAGTATTAAATTGTATCAATTTCTGAAAGTTTCTCTTTGGAACTACTAATCCCTACTGCTTCATTATTGTACTGTTTTGAATAAACTATTTTTGATTAAAAATGAGATAGTATCATTTTATATTTTAGTCTTTTAATTCAACAGAAATTTACAAATTGCTTTCAAATTATTCAAGTAGATCCTTTATAGTTGAAACTAGGAAAAATATTATACACACAAAAATATATTCTATCATCAGTCTTTCTATCATTCTCTGCATATACATATATTCATGGATGAATAAAATGTTAAACTGAACACATATTTTGGCTTTGAAAATATTTGTCACTTAATTTATCATTTAAATTATTTCATATGAATCCTTCAACCAATATAGGAAAATCGACCTTTGATGAGAGAATAGAACCTTTCATTTTCTTTTTCCCTCTTTAATTCCAGTATGCAATCTTAACATTGCATTAACATAGATTTTTGCATTTAATATGCAATAAAGTGAGTTGGTAAGCATTAAATTGTAACAGTGATAAGCTTTTAATGTAGTTAAATATGGCAAAACAAATCAGTACTTGGTTCTTAATTGATTTTGATTCTGTTGTGTCCACAATCTCATTGGATTATGTGTTCATTATGGAAAAAGAAGCAAAATCACAACCAACCAACCATCCCTCCAGCATTTTCAGGGCTCATATATCTATCCACACACTCCCTCCACTGTGAATATTAAAGGGAATTAATTTTGAGCCATTGACACTAATATGTGTCATTTCCTTAAGAAGCTATTTAGTTATTGAAATGTAGAAATAGTATGAAAAAATTCTAACTAGTTACAAAAGGAATTGTCCCAGAGTTTTCAAAATTCCTTATCAAAGGGAAGTTGCTCAGCACACTAAGTTGATATTGAAACACATTTGGTAACTGTTCAAATGTTGAATTGTTTAACCTACAACCCATGCATATCCTCTCCTGTGTACATTATAAACTAAAAGAAGGATAAGCAGCTAGTTAAAATGGAAATGTTAAGATCAAAATATTAAATTCAAAACAATGTAGTAACTGTTGGCTCTAAGGAAATTTGGAGAGGACCAATTTTTATTCCAAATACAAAGATTTTTCTTTTTTCTGGAAAACAAAGAACGACATCAAGGAATATCTGACTACTCTGATATCAGTGACTCTCAAAGGTACATAAGAGAGGATCTCACTGGAGCAAAAGTAAAATTACAAAAAAATTCAAGATTTACCCTAAACATTTAATAATTGGTGATACTTATGCTAGAATATCAAGTTAGTTTACAGCTGTTAGATCATTTTTCCCAGATAAGAACCCAAACTGGAGGTTCCTGAGCAAATTATTATTATTATTATTTTAAGAAGTGTTCTCAGAAGACAACTGGAAAGATGTGAAAAAAGCCAAATATAGCAGGTGAAAAAGCTATGAAAGTGTGTGATTTTAGCACAAGTCCAGACTCAGCGAGATCCTCTATGGAGCTCTAGAGGGTGGAGAGCCTCTCAGAGTTCTCCCAGAGACAAAGTGGTTCCACAACTCTGTACCAGTCAATTATGAGCTGAGGACCACTGTCATTCCCCACCCTCCCACCATCCAAGTTAGGGGAAGCATCCATGATCTCAAACACAAACTAGTCTGTGGGAGGTATGTCATCCCTTGGCCCAGGAAGATGATCTGGATCAGGGAGCTGAAACTCACAGCACTGGGGGAGCGGACCCTGGCGGGTCAGGAGCTCTGGGAAGGGCATGGACACTGTGGACTACAGTTGTAATGTTGGTCTAAACTCTTGGCCAAATAAATTATTTTTTACATTTCCAATGCCTTTTTATTTTCTTATATTTATTACTGCTTGAAATGTCCTATGATGTTCTTCTTGTTTCAGGCTCAGTCTAATCTCTTTTAAAAGATGTGTACATCTTAAGAAAACTCCATCATGTTTTTGAATGTTTAATGCAGCATAATATCTACTTGTTGATTCATTAATTAAATCATAATCTAATGAAAAGTAAATGTAAGCCTTATCGGTGAATTTATTAATTTGCCAAAGACCTATGATGAGAGCATCCTCAGTTATTTCCAAGGCAATATGTTTTTTGATCTAGCCTTGTCTATGAGGCTAGAGTTTCCTGTAAATAAGAAACTTGGAGCAAACGGGGAGATGATCTTTTCACAGAAGATGCACGATTGGCTATCTCTTCAAGGAAAACAGGCTTACTATTGACCTTTTTATCTTTATGTAGGAAATCAATCACTTATAAACTACTGTGAAGATAGTCACATTGCATTTTTATGGAAACAGATATCCTATTTTTTTGTGAGGCTTTTTTTTTTCTTTCCCTTTGCAATTTACATATTTTCTAGAAAATTTAGAAAAAAATATTTTTAAGCGATCAGGGACAATCAATAAAAATGGCTTTTATTTGGAAGGATTTATTGGTTAATTTCCTTTCTCTGTAGGTACTTGGAAACCCTGAAAATATCAAGGTGGGATTAAATACTCTGTTTAATTAAAGGGTCACATGAAGTCACACATTGATCTGACAACTTCCAAATTCAATGTCAAAACTGGGAGTTGGGTCCAAGGAGGCTTTTTCTGAGAAAAGTTTAGAATAAAGTCATGCATGCATTCATCACCTATACACAGTCATGTTTCCTTCTTCCCTTCCTTCTTTTTTCTTCATATGAACAAAACATTAGCTAGAAAGAATGAAAATAATACATTTCAATAGAATACTATATGAGTTCCTGATGAATTTGTTTCCCATAATATTTTATGGATAAAAAATATGATAATATTACAAGCAAATATCTGCAGACTACTGTATATCATGGTACCCCAAACCTTTCACACTGAATTCTGCTCTAATTTTTTTAAGGCATTGCTGTGCTGTTGCTGGTGAAGCAGGTTCACGCTCTGGCCCCCGGTGCCCGCTGTGGGATGGTGAGCAGGGCTTGCTTCCTGCCTGATGGGTGAGAAGAGGGGAGGAGAGGCTGCTAGGATGGGGCTGGGTTCCTTGGCACTTTCATCAGTCTCTTTTTCCAGTGGCTAGGAATCTTATTGCTCTTGAGGCTCGTGCGGTGTCATTATTACAGCATCCACATATTTTACTGCCCAGCAACCATGAGGAATTTGAAACCCATGTTCTGATACCTTTATTTTGCTCCTTGTGCTTTTATCCTGACCTCCAGATACTGTGAGGAGACTTTGTCTAATCACATTTCATATGTGGTGAAAGCTGTTTTGCCTCAGAAATGACCAAAAATTAGTAAGTAAATAAATAGATAATATTATCAGCATTGGTGGATATGTTCACACCAGATTTTGGTTGAACGAACTTGATTTTGAGAGAGATTGGGATGTTGGGATAAATTAGTCAATGTGTTGTGCTCAAGGTTGGAGACAAAAAGGTGAGGAAGGGCACACTTTTGCTAAGGCTGATAGAAAAATTGCTCGAATTCCAATGCACTGTCCCATGCAGTGGCTCCTGAGACTGGTGGTGGTCTGAGACTCGTGTTTCATAAAAGTGATTTTTTTCCTGAATTATCAATTCATACTAGCAAAGGTATGTTGTCTCTCAGCCTTAAAACTAGCTTATTAATGTAGAAATGAAACTAACAGATAACCACCAACTCAGAAACTTTCAATGGCATTGAATTAAAACACTTCAAAGACTATTTTGAAGCTCTGTGGATTATAGTTAGCAGTTCTTTCCCAAAAGAAAGCTTTGTTACAATTGCAGAGGGGACTGGTAATTTTCACACTATCAGTCAAACAAATTAGAAGACATGATTCATGAATTTAATTTTGTCCTTTTGAAGTTAACACATCATTTTAATTTTTATCCATTTCTGACATTTTAGCATTTCTATATTTTTCTGGTAGCAGGGGAAAGAAGTAATAACTTAATCCCTAGATGTCAGCTCTTAGACAAAACAGATTTTTATACATTTTTTTCTACATCCATATTCCAGCCATTTATTTCAGAGAAGCAAGAGCCTACTCTAATCTCTCAAATTCTGCTATCAGTACTCCTCCGAGAAGCCATGCTGGTATTAACGTGAGCTGTTGGCCAACCGATAGTTTCCAAAATAATATTTGTTTTATTGGAATTCAGTTGATCTTCAACATTTTAACATTCTTATGTAATAGGTTTTTAATGACTTCAGCTATCATAATAATGACCCATTTGAATGAAGAACTTTAAATGATAGCTAACCTTTGGATTTAAAAAGCATTTGTTATTCTGATTATGTTGAGTAGTGACCTCAGAATTTGTCTCAGAAATTATGAATCTAACATTGTGTGATCAGGTCAGTGTAAAATTGGCCCAGATTGCCTCCAGTTGGCTGGGGTAGAGCTGGCAAAGGAACTCAATCAAAGTAACGTGGTGTCACGTTCTGTCTATGAGTTTACCAGTCTCTCCATGCTGTGGCCCCATCTGCAAGGGGGTTTTATCCTTGCCTGAGTCCACTGGGCCCTGCTGTGGGGTCACTGTGCAGTAGATGAGCCATTCATCTACTCACAAACTCCAGGGTTTTGTTCCTTGAGATGTGTTTTTATGGTCTCAATTTTGAGGGTATGTATTTACTTTAGTTTTCGTTTTAACTTTCTATTTATAAATAATCAAGAGATTCTCCAGAAGTGCCAAAAATGTACAGGGAAGTCCTATGTACCTTTCACTCAATTTTCTCCAATGATAACATCTTATACAACTATGCTGCAATATCAAAACTAGTCCAATAGCATTGGTTCAACTCACATGGGTTATTCAGATTTCATCAGTTTGACAGGCACTCATTCTGTGGCCAGCATGACAGTTAGGGTTCCGAGCTGTTCCATCCCCAGAAGGTTGTCTCATGCTACTGTATAGGCCTACCCATCCCCTTCCTCCCTGCCCCTATCCCATTCTACATTTTCATTTTAATGTTAGTTTGAGAATGATACAAATGGAATCATACAGTCTTGAACTTGGAGGTTGGCCCCCGTAATTCCCTTGAGAACAATGAAAGTGTTGGTGTGCATTTACTGTTGTGAAGTAGCAGCCCATGGTATGAATGACAGCAGTTTGTTTAACCATTAAAGTATATCTAGTTTGTTTCCAGTTTTTGACTAAATACAAATAGAGCTGCTATGAACGTTTGTATACAGGTTTTTGTGTGGACATAAATTTATTTGGTATAAAAGCTCAAAAACACAATTGGTGGTATATGGGAAGTGCATAATTAGTTTTTGGAAATATCCATACTCTTTTTCAGAGTGGCTGTGCTACTCTTCCTGTCCATTAGCAAAGGCTGAGTGTTGTAGCTTCTCTACCTGCTTTTGGTGTTACCACTATTTTTTAGTTTAGCTTACTAACCACTGTGTGGTGGTATCCCATGACCACTTCTGTGATGGCTAATTAATTATGTTGGACATCTTTTCATGTGCTTGTCTGACATGTCTTTTGGGTGAAATGATTCTTCTTGCCTTTTTCCTGTTCTCAAATTGAATTGTTGATATTTTTAAATGTTGTGTTTTAAAAGTTCTTCATGTATTCTAGATACAAATCTTTTGTCAAATAGATTTGCAATCAGTTTGTGGCTTCTCTATCTGTGCTCTCAACAGGGCCTTTTGCAAAGACTGTTTTTCATTGGATGAACTCTGGTTCATCAATGCTTTCCTTTTATGAGCACACATTTAATGCCAAGTCTCAGTAGCTTACCTACACTTAATTTCTTAAGATATTATCCTTTATTGTCTTCTAAAAGTTTTATAGTTCTATATTTTACATTTACATTCATGATCCATTTTGTGTTTAATTTTTTTTAAGGAATGAGGTTTAGATCAAGTTTATTTATTTTTTGTCTATGAATATCTAATTTCTCCAGTACCATTGCTATAAAGACTATCTTCCTTCCTTGATTTGCCTTGCAGTAGTTTTGTAAAAAATCACTTGGACAGTATGTGTGACATGATTCCTGGGTTTTTAAATTCTATTCCATTGAACTATTTCCCTGTAAATATCATAGTCTTAAGTACTATAACTCTATTGTCAGTTTAACATTGGGTAAAGAGGTCATTTCTATTTATGCTTCTTTTCAGAAAGTGTTTTAGCTCTTATAGATCCTTTGCCTTAATATATATATATATATATATTTATATTTTCTTCTAATATATATATATATATATATTTATATTTTCTTCTTATATATACATATATATATGTATGTATATGTGTGTGTGTGTGTATATATATATATATATATATATATATATATATATGATCTTCGCCATGATTCAACAGAAATTGCATTAAACCTTGGCATCATTTTGAAGAGAACAAAGAGCTTCCTTTGTGGTGTCTCCCAGTCCATGAGCACAGTATGTCTCTCTTCCTGCATCCATTTTTGTCAGAGCTTTGCATTCATCATACAGATTCCCTACATTTTTGTTTGTCTAATACCTAAGTATTTTATTTTCTTTGGAATGACTATAAATATTTATGGTCCGTATAGAGAAATGGGATTAATATTTTGTGTCAGTCTTATCTCCTGCAACCTCGCTGAATAAATCCTATAGTTCTAGGGTTTCTTTTTTGGTAGATTCTTTGTGTTTTCTACACAGAAAATCATGTCATCTGTGAATGCAATACACTTAGTTTTGGAGCTAAAATAGTTAGTGCTGTTTACATTTATGGAAATTTTTTGTTTTGTTTTGTGTGTGTGTGTTAGCGGGTGATACTAGGGATTGAACTCAGAGGCACTCGGCCACTGAGCCACATCCCCAGCCTTACTTTTTGCATCTATTTAGAGATAGGGTCTTACTGAATTGCTTAGCACCTTGCTTTTGCTGAGCTGATTTTAAACTCGTGATCCTCCTGCCTTAGCCTCTCGAGGCACTGGGACTATTTGTTCTTTTTGAAGTTATACTTACATATATGTTGTTTTCTATAACTTTGTACTGTGAATTACAAGTCTTAGGTTGGCGGTTCTCAAAGTGCCATCATCGGGTGCTTACTGGAGCCCTTGGGATGATTTCACTGGATCTGTAGGATCATAATTTGGTTCAAAACTATATTATTAGCGTGGTGCAATGGTGTAAGCCTGTAATCCCAGCAACTTGGGAGGCTGAGACAGGAGAATTGCAAGTTTGAGGCCAGCCTCAGCAATTTAGCAAGTCCCTTATGGAGACCGTGTTTCAAATAAAATATGTCCAAGTGGACTATATTACTATACTGAAACTATATTTCTCTTGGCCATTTTTACTCTTTTATTCTTATTTTCTCATAAGCATAGAGTGAAGTTTTACAGAGGCTATGTAACACATGATATAGCAACAGATTTAGGCATTTCTGAACTTAGGAATTAGAATTATCTTCTATTATGTCACATACTGAAGAGATTCACAAAAATGAAAAACATAATGCCACTCAATAACTTTTTATTTTGGAGAATATGATTATTTTATCTGGAAATGATTATTTATGTTAATACATGATTTACTCTTTTTAAAATAACTAAATATTTTAAAGCTTCCTCAGAACTTGAGACAGTATTTATTATGTTAAATATCGATTGATGATCACCAACACACAAAAAAGCTTTTTGGGGTCCTTAACAATTCTTGGGAATGTAACAGGGTCTTAAGATGAAGAAGTTTGATAAGCTCTAATTTAAGTTCATTCTACTAACATGAATTCCCAAAGTTTCCAACGATTTATCATCTGGCACATTGCCTCATATAAAAAGAGGTCGATTTTTAGGAAAGTATCTCTTAATCTTGATGGCTTGTTGATTGCAGAAAAGGAAGTTTTTTGTTAGCTTTACAATTTCTTTAAATGACATCTTATGTGAAAGCCTACTATTTAAAAGTAAGAATAGCAGTAAAGAAAGGACCTGAATTTAAACTCTTTAAATTTCTGTCTTGATGCCACAGGGGCCACAGTAGGTCAAATCACAGAGATCCTTGGAGAATAATTTGATGATTGTAGAGAACTAATTGCAAAATGACTCCAATGATAACAGGCACAATTGCTATGGGTTATCAGCACTAGGCACATCCATCCAGGGTCTTGCTTCATAACTGGCACAGAGCACAGTTCGACAAATATGGTACATAAATGACCTTCTACCAGGAGCAAGACATAACTTCAGATCTGTGTTGAAACAGTAGTCACTGAAATCAAACTTCCTCAATGGGAAACAACTATGAGTTCTATTTCCATGGGTCCAGGACCACTTAATGTATTTCACATCTCCATGTATTCAGACAAATACCTGAGCTTCGCATAATTACAAAATGAATATATGAAGAGCTTAGTTAGGTAAGAGGTCACTTTCAATGCTGTGTCTGGGAAAAGAAAACTATCTGCTAGGTATCATGAAAACTGCTTTAAAGTGTATAAGGTAAGGAAAATGATCAGCTCAGAGCACTTTTAAAAACATCCGTGTTATTACATGAATTATGACAAATTCCTATCACTTCAAATCTTCTCACTCCCACAATTAAGAGCATCTGAGCATTTAATGATTATGTTTGGAGGTGTTGGAAGTATTGGAAACATGAGAATCACCCACTGGATTAGGTTGAAACAAACAGTATGTGTTTTCCCTGGGGTTATACCAGAAACGGAAAAGAAAGATCCAGTATTAACAGAAGCACAAACACTAAAAAGAGCAGCAAGGAAGCCTGGTGGGATATTTGAGGGCAGTTGCTTGCTGAGCCAGGAGGTCCTCTGCACACTCTGGATGGCTGCACTGTCTGCTCCTGTGAGGGTCCACGTGGCATTCAACATTGGCCCGGGTCGACTGTGGCAGGAGTGATCTCCAGCATCTTTCTTTATCTCAAGGCCAAATGCAAACAAGCTGAGGCCAGCATGCCACCTAGGACCCTGGTTCTCACAGTAAGCAGGAAACGCATTCTTCATAAGATTGCTAATTTTATTTATATATAAAAAAATGTGGGGCTGTTTGTTGTATCATCATTAAAATAGTCAGAGGATAAGGAAAAGTTGATGGATAACTTCCTGAAGTAAATGAATGTCTTTTTTTTTTAACTCCCCTTAGAGTACAGATCAGCCACAGACTTTAATGCAGTAATACTGATTTTAGAACTTGCAAGGAAAACCTTGACTATGACATCTAAGCTTAGGAAAGAATTCCATACGAGGCTAGGTAAAGAAAGAAGGTTGATGGAAAACAGAGGAGCAAAGTACTTTCACCCAGGGACCAGTGACTTGTTCATACTAATATTTGTTCCCTGACTGCAAGCTGGGCTCAATCCCTAGCCATGCTTCCAAAAGTGGCATTGCCAGGCCAGGACTGCCTATCCACAGATCAAGAGAGCCTTGATGGGCTATGGATGTCTGGGCCTGTTGTCTCGCCATGTGAGAGGCTTACTATATAGTTTAATTTCCTTTTCCTTCAGCTAGAAGACAGGGGCAATAAAAGCATAAGAATTCCTGTCTGATTTCTTTACCCATGTAAAACCAAAGCAAATATCAGGCAGTCAATATTGGTAGAATGTGTGTCTAGCTATGTGCAGTTTCCAAAAGCAAATTTTCATATTTGATTGTGTTGCCTCTTGATTAGCTGAAAGAGAAGCTGCATGTCCACTATCAAAGACTTTCAAGGAAAAATTAACAGGAAGCCTGCAGCAAGCTCCCGTGACAAGGGTCCAGACACATATTGGCAGAAACTGTCAGTATACAGAAGACAGAAATGGATCTCCATGAACATACCCTTACATGGGACAAATATCAGAAATCAGTTGCCAATTTTAGTAAAATTTAAGAGTTTCTGATGAGTTATAACTGTGATTCCCAAATGTTTTGATCTTAGGACTCTCTTAAAATTTATTCAGGATCCCAAAGGTTTTATGCTTTATGTGGGTTTTATCTATATAACATTTACCATATCAGAAATTGGATTTCTCATAGGATTTAAAGCATTTTTTTTCATTATTCCATTAAAAACACCCATAGGGCATGCCTATAATCCTGGCAGCATGGGAGGCTGAGGTAGGAGGATCACCAGTTCAAAGTCAGCCTCAACAATTTAACAACCCTAAGCAAATTAATGAGACCCTGTCTCAAAATAAAAAAAATAAAAAGGGGTGGGGATGTGCTCAGTGGTTAAGCGCCTCTGGATTAAATCCCCAGTACCCTCCACTCAGCAAATAGCATCTTTTCATAAACAATTACCATGGTTTCCCAAACAAAGTATATTAGTGAGTGAATGGAAATGGTTTGCGATTTTTCAAGTCTCCTTTATGTTTGACTTAGTGGAAGGTAGCTAGATTCTTCCTGCCCAAGCTTAGTAATCAAGATTTTTGTGATACTGAAGGAAGGAAGCAGAGAATCTAGAAATAGATGCACACAAATCCAACCAAGTGATTTTTGACTGAGGTGCAAAAGTGGTTCAAGGAAAAAAGGTTGGCCTTTTCAGCAAATGTTGTGGAGAAGATGGTCATCAGTGCAAAAAAAAAAAAAAAAAAAATTAAGCCTCAGTCTTAAACGTCACACTTTAATTTGTTCACAGATACACCTGCCCATAATGTTGACAGCAATTTCATTCACAGTAGCCAAACACCAGAAGCAGTCCAAATGCCCCCCTAGTGGGTGAGCAGCTAAACATAGTGTAGGGCCTCCAGATCATGGACGGTAGGAAGAAAGGGGAATAACTTAAATGGATCAGGATCTTACATGTACACTGTAAAATCATAACATTTTTAAATAAACAAATAAGACAATCTTAGAGACTTAGGTGAGGCCAAGATTTCTTCCACCTGATGTCAAAAACACAATCCATATATGCAATACACTTTCCATCAAAAAGCTAATAAACTTGACCTCATCAGAACTAAAAGATTTTCATCTGTGAAAGACTCTGTTATAAAGACAAAAAGGCAAGCTGTAGGCTGGGGAGAAAATGTTAGTAAACCACACGTCTGATAAAGGACTTCATCTAGAATATACAAAGAACTCTCAAAATTTGTCAATTAAAAAAATTTAAAAATTTCAATTAGAAAAATGGGCAAAAATCATGAAGAGATATTTCATTAAAGAGAATAAGATACCATCAAATGGCAAATAAACACATTAAAAGTTGTCTGATATCATTTAAGTATTAGGAAATCACAAATGTAAGCCACATTGACTTATTATTGTTCAAGTGTTAGCATGGCTAAAATTAAAAAAAAAAAAAAGAAAGAAAGAAAAAAAAAAAAACTGACCACACAAGTGCTGGTGAGATCTAAAGAAACTGGGTCACTTACACATTGCTGAATATACCATGGTATGGCTGCCCTAGGAGACAGCTGGATAGTTTTTATAAAAAAGTAAACACAGAACTAAGAGCCATTATACTCCTGGAGATTTTCCCCAAAGAAATGAGGCATGTTCACACAAAGACCTGTGCACACAGTTAATAGTAATTTTACACATAGTAGCACAAACCTAGAATCAGACCTGATGGCGAGTGGCTAAACACACCAGAATCCAGATGATGGAATGTTAGGGAGGAAAGGGAATAAACTATAGATACATACATAACTTGGATGGATTTCCACCTCAGTATTGTGTTGAGAGAAAGGGGAGAGAGAGCGTGCCAATACCAAAAGGTTACATGCTGTACAACACCATTGATGTAACATCTTTTAATTGTAAAAATTGTAGAAATGGAAACTGATTATTGATTGCTTTAAGGACAGAGGGCAGAGTGCAAGAGGAGAGGTGTTGCTGCTGTTTATAAATGGGAAACAGGAAGAATCCTTGTGAAAAAGGAAATGTTTTGTACCTCGACTGCATAAATGTCAATATTTTTATGACATTGCTCCATAGGGTTAAAAATGTTACTACTGGGAGAAACTGGGCAAAGGATACATGGAAGCACTATATTATTTCCACTGCATTTGATGTGACAAGAATCCCTCAAGGTTAAAAGTAAATTATCTCAATATCAAGTTCATATACATGTTAAATCTATATAGTATATACTACATATGTATTTGTGTGTGTATATGTGTGTGATCTTCTCTTTGCCAACTGAAGATCATTTCTTTGGGTTTGGAACATTTCTAGAATGTCAGACAGTTAATTAAAAAATCAGTTTTGACTTCTAAACATCTGAAGTCATCATGACTAATGCTATTTTCAGAGTTCAAGTAAACACTTTCATAATGAGAGGAATAGAGTTTACTGGGAAAGTTAGTATTATCTTCTAAATATGGTTTGATAGAAAACAATTTAGCCAGTATATTCTTGCTATGCTAAAGTTACAACAGCAGGCTCTTTGAGCTGCATATAGCATAAGCCCTACAGACCTGTTGCCAAGGTAAGTTGTTTACTTTCAACTGTGTTTTTATTGTCTTCAAAGACTTATTTGGGAGTTTTTAATTTGCTATTGTGGTAGGAGAGAATGCAAAGGAATAGATGATCTAAATGAAAGAGTGAGAAATGGTATTTTGATCTATCCAATGACAGAGTTTTGTGCCTTAAGTGGGGTCAACAGCACAAATTTTTGTGTGCTGGATTTTGAACCACTTAAGGAATGAATCTGTTTAAAATGATGCAACCTCTTTTGAATTAATAGAAGATTTTGTACAGCATGAGTAGAAAGAGCAAAATGTATATTATTATAATACTTTAAAAATTCATAAAGGTGGCTATATGGAAGAGTGACAAGTTGGAGTAACCATGGAAACTTGTCTTGCAGCAGCCTGTCGGCATTCTTCTGGTGGAAGCCTGTGGCCACCCTGCTCTGCAAGCTCAGCTTGCAGGGCCTGTTTGATGCCTGGGCTTCTCAAACCTCATGACACCTGGTAAAATGAGTTCCTTCAGCATCTCAGTCTCTGCTGAGGGAGTTTGGGAGGGAATTAAAGAGGGAAGACTGGCTGATTATTTTCTAAAGGGCCTTAGAAAGATTGGCAAGGAAAAAATATATAATAGATTTTTCAAGGGGTCCTTTAGTTAAATGACTGAGTCTATAAACCTCTTGAGCATGGGCAAAAATACAGCTTGTAGATGACTCAATTAGAATTAATTAGAATGGCATTGTTTTCAGAAAAATACCAAGAGACCGTGTACCATTTTTTTTAATCAAATATAAAAGGTTATTTATACCAGCAACAATAATATGGATGGTAGTACATTACAAAAAGGGTGCTTTCTCAGCAACCGCTGAGTCTAATTACTTCATCTTGTACGTTCAGGAAACTTCTGAAAAGAGAAAGGATTTACCCAAGTCCAAAAACTAATTAGTGGCAGAGCAAGCCCTGGACTCCAGGACTTTGACTTTGAGTTCATGGCTGTTAATACTGCTACTTTGTTAACAAAGAAAATGTTCTAGTGGCAAACTGTTCTTTTCTCTCCTTCAATAAATACAGTAGAAAATTATATAAGCCCTGGTTAAATACTCTGTTTGTGGCTGATGTTTGGATTAGGCTAATGGGTACTCCTGGTCCTGTCTAGAGTTCTCTCTGTTATGCAAGGCCAGAAGACACACGGGATTCCCTGTAGGTAGAAGTCACTGGAAGATGCAGTAGGATTTTGGGAGCTGGGCTAACCCAGAAGACCACTGCCACAGTCCCACCAGCACCACCAGGTAGATATCCCTTCTGCTTAACCCTGTTAGAGTGGCTTCTTTGATCTTCAGTTGAACCTTAACCAACACAGGTTTACAAAGCAGAAAACTAAGAAAATATTTGAAAAGATACTAAAATACAAAGCTGGACACCTAAGGGTCTTGAGGCCAGAAAGTAAAGTAAGAGTTGGGTTAAAGCTAAGGGATGAATTTGCGTTGGGAGGGGAAATCTAGTTAGCCAATGGCACAGGATTTCAATTCCTGGAGGAAACAGGTGACCACTCCTGGGCTACAATTACACTTGAAAATCATACCTCCAACAAAAGCAAGGGCCCACCTACCTTTCCCTCCCTCTCACCCTGGAAACCACCTTAAAAGGAATAAAGAAATCAGACTTCAGAAGAGCTCTCAAGTAGGACTTCTGGGTACACAAACGATTTCCTGATTTGCTTGCTGATGCCTGAAATTCTTTTAACAGGGAGCAAATTACACATAATTAGAAATAAAAGTGTCAAAATGCAAATGCTGATTGAGTTGACTTGTGCAAAACTCATCAATAGTAAAGGGTAATTGGTTAATTAAATTAGAGTTAATGATAATTTCGGGACTCATTGTTTCGTGATGGAACTGATTAACACGTGGGAGGACCTACTATGAAGGTCCTCGCTGGGACACACCCCTTGCCATCTGGTCTCCTTACAACTCTGCTGCTCCATTTTTATTCCCATTTCCCAGATATAGAGACTGAGATTCAAGGAGATTAAAAATCTTAGCCCAAGTCATGAAGAGAAGGCAGGGTTCAGAGGCTGGGTCAACCCTCCTTGGCTTCTCATAGTCAGGGAAAAATTGAAACAGCTCTCATAGAGTTTTCTCATGGGAAGACAGGCAGGAAGTTCTGTTTTCCAAGATTTATGGTTTTTCTTCCTTTAAGATGGCTTACTTTTTCTTTCTTTCTTTTCTTTCCTTTTTTGAAAAGAGTTTATTGGACCCAAAGGATTCATTAATAACAACAGACGGCAGCAAACAGCCTTTGTGCATCAGCTTACGGGCCAACAGTGTCTCCTACCCTGCACGTTTTCATGTACGTGGTCTCATGTATTTTACCCTCATAGTTAGAACCCACACCATTCCCATCTAGTTTTAAGATGTAAACTGAGTCCACCAAATCACTGCTTTGCCCCGAATCACACACTAAGTGGAGATTCTGGATCCCAAACGCAGGAACTCAATCCTCACTACAGTCTCTCATTGCTCATGAGATAGCACCAACCCGAGACCCCAGAGATGGAGCGAGACTTACAGAGGGCAAGGCTCCAGAGAAAAAGGTTCTGTTCAATACTTTTCCCATTTCACTCTTGCTGTCACCTCTGTCACTGTTCACATCACACGCAAACTGTTGACCTCATTGTTTTAACCATGAGGGCTAGTTTTTTCTTATTCATTTTAATATTTCTAGCACCTGACATAATGGCTGTAGGCTTCAGTATATTCTGATGAACAAGGACCTTCAAAATGCCAACTTTCAGTGCAGAATAAAAGCAGTACATTTTTTACTCCAATGTTTTAACTGATCCTGTTTTTCATTTTCACCACACACACAGATTTCATGGGCAGTGATTGGCACAATATCTCAGAAATAGAGAATGAATTAGTATGTGTTTAGAACAACTCATTTTCACTGCTAGCAATACCAGGCCAAATATTCTACTACTCATTCTAAAACTTGATAGAGGCACCTTCTCTGGAAGAGTATACCATTCTCAGTTTTCTTCCTCACCCACTAAAATAAAACAAGTCACACTGGACCAGCAATTTTTTTTGTGTCAAACCAGATGGCAGTAGTACCTGCCTTTGGAATCATGATAAATGCAGTCGCCCCACAGAGAAATTCACTCTGGACCTGGACTCTTGTCGCCAAATGTTGGCCAATGCAAACAGCCATTAAGAGAAAGAATCCTGATTTATTTCTTTAATTTTCTCATGCAGACAGAGCATTTGTGGTCAAATGGTACCTTAATTGAATAAAAACATTCTGATTTTTAAGTCTGTATTTTTCTGACCTTTGTATACGATGGAAGGCCATTGCAAATCTGATCTGGAAAATCTCCCAGATTTGAATAGGTGTTTGCATCCTAGAATGCCCTGGATATTGTTCTGTGCCCTTAAGGTGGTGAATACTATATGAAAGTATGTACAGGTGTGTGTGTGTGTGTGTGTGTGTGTGTGTGCATGAGTGTGTGTATGTATATACACATACAAGCATGCGTGTGAGCACATACACATACACACAAATATTTAGCTGCAGTAAACATCAGCATTGAATATACCCCAACTAGTTTTCAGGCCATTTCACAACCCCAGATCCATAAATGCTTAGAGTGTTGTTGACTTTGAGGCCTTATGGGTGTGGCCTACAGGATTCACAGTGTTGAAAGGGCAAAAGGAAATAGAGCAGAAGTCTGACGACTCCAAGCCATTCAAAAGCACTTTGTGCAAGAAAATTTGTTTTACTTGTCAATTGTCAATCATAACAAATAATAGGAATCTTTGGAGTTCTTTTCAATGAATTCTGCTGTGTATATACTGGATTTATTTAGGAATCAATGAGCAGTACCTACAGAGATAGTGGCCTCTGAAGGGTCAGACAGAATTATAAGGGACAGGATTATAAGATTCAGAATTGGGACGATTACTGAACTTTCCATGTTATCTATTGGTTCCAGCACTATTCAAATTGTATTTAGTTAACCATTTCTCTGTCCATCTTATACTGCTATCTTCTCAATATTAGAAGCAAAATTTTGTTTACTTTTACAAAATCAGAATGGTGCCTGTGTGATCTAGCACCATTATCAAACTGCTGTGTGGCACTTAATAGATAGAAAATGGTAGTTGACTCTTCAAATAGTCTGCATTTATGTTGTATGAAACTGCTCTTTAATTTTACTCTATGGCAAACATATACCAAGTAGATTTAAATTAATGACATAAATCCTATGCTATAGCATTTAAGATTATTATAGTTTATCTGAACTTGGGTTTTTGGTACTAATGCTACTAAAATTTTGAATGCTTTCTCTAAGTGAGAGAGAAGAGGGGTATCTTCTGAATAAATTATGCAAATAATAAAATCTGATACATATAATTTTTTACAACATCACAGAAAATTCATTGACTCTTTGTTCTACCAAACAATACTGCGAGGTAGAAACATCAGATATTATCATTACAATCAACTCCCCTTTAAAAAAGAGAAAGGCAAATTTGAGGAAATAAATTGGTTTTTCTAAGTTTCTACCTAAAACATATTGAGCAAGGAGTTGAAATGCCAATTTATTTCACTTCAAATACTCTGGCATTTTCTACTAAAAGCCCATGTTTTTTTTCATTTTAATATACATTGGGTAGAGTTAACATTTGTTGGCTTGAGGTGTTGGTTCATTCACAAATATGGCACAATCCTTGGAGGTAGAATGGTGCAGGACAAGGACCTGGATTTGAATAAGGATCTGACTCCAGATGGACCACATTGATTTACTTTTAACTACAGATTTCTTCATTAAAATTTAAATAAAAAGTAAGAGAAAGCAATCAAATAAATAAATAGAGAGAGATCAAAGGAGACACCAGAAATATCTGTGGACATGAAACAGCAATTAAACACTTGATGCACATTTTTCTCACCTGTCCAATGGAACCAGTTGTCCTTTCAGCACCTGTGTGGACAGTAAAGGAAGTGGGAAGCACTCAGGTCCCCCAACTGGAGATGGAATCCACCTCAGCAAGAAAACTGGGGGCTGATTCCTGCCATAAAAACAGGAGATTCATTTGGCTTTCTATACTTCATCTAGATATAACTATGTTTAAGAACATTCTATAATTTCATAATAAATGCTAAAACTTTGTCCTTCCTACTGACATTCTTTCTAAACATGTAGATTTATAATCTCTTTTTATTGTAACTCTTGAAGTACCATGTTCTAGATGCATTTGGGGGTAACAGAGTGACAAATAACTATCTAAGATGGAAGACCTTGTTACTGAAATGTCATTTATGCTATTCATGTAAAGAGAGATTTCTAAGTATCTTTTTCCCATTCAAAAAATTATGAAATTGTATCACTAACATAACTCACTCTTCAAAACCCATTTCAGCATTGAGGATGTTCTTTTGGGCTTAGTTAATAAATAAGATTAATGTGTGGAGGGAAATTATCTTTTCTTGGATCACATATTTTGACAATATTTTGTATAAATAGAAATTTAATTTCTTACTCAATGTTTGAACTTTGGCCCCTTTCTGGAACTTGTAACTACAAAATAAAAAAAAGAGTCTTTTAAATATGATATGCTTGACATTAATGAGTTTCCATTCTTGGGTACTGGTATGAAGATCATAAATTCATTTCTAGGTTTCAGGAGACCACAGTTGATAAATGAATGATTGTTTAGAAAACAAAAACAACATTGTATGTCCAGTGCTTCTAGCTACATAGGAGTCTATATAAAGAGAATACAGTCACTTTTCCTATACCATGCGTGCAGAATAGAGGTTTTTGTCAAATCTAAACAAATCAAAACACTAATGATGTTCTTCTCATATTTTCTCCGGGTACCTTTGTGTCTTTCGTGCCATGGCCACTGTGAGGGACAGTGCACACTGTGTCAGAGGTTGGGGCCCTGGTTCTGGGTGTTCAATTACCTGGCAGGCCTTTGGGTCACCATAGTTCTGGGAATTAGCTCAAGGCCAAAATACAGATTTCTACCAATCATGAATGGGAAAAAAAATGAAGTGTCCTTTTTTGCAACAATATTCTTCCAAATTTGGATGGTTTATGTCCTTCAGTTTGAGAAATATAGAGGTGGTTGATAGAAATTATCTTCTTTTTTGAAGGTGATTATTTGGCAAAATAAGGGTTGCCTTTTGTCTGCCTGGTCAACCCTAACACCCACTGAGAAATCTTGATGTCTAGGATCCACCAAACTCAGCTGGACTCAGTTTCACTACACACTAGCCTCCTTGTATGAGTATTTGAACGTATGTCTCTGCAAAACAAAACAAAACAATGCATATCATGGGACTTTAGTGTCACTTGCAACAGTCAAAAGAATTGATTGAAAATGTGGGAACCCAACTCTCCAATGTTCTTATTTAAACTGGTTCCCTTTTTCCAGGTTTGTTTATTAAAGTGCAATCATGGTTTGGCTTTGGTTTCTCCATCAAAGGGGACACATGGGGGTGGGACAGTTGTACTAGCATGTTTATTGCAGCACTATTTACAATAGCCAGGAAATGGAAGCAACCGATATGTCCATGGATGAATGAATGATAAAGAAAATATGGTGCATACATACCACGGTATGTTATTTAGCCATCAAAAAAGAATGAAACCCTATTACCTGTGATAACAAAGGTAGAACCGGAGGACTTTATGTTATAGGCAATATATAAGGCATAGAAGGAAAAACATTGCATATCCTCACATATATGTGAAAGCTAAAAAAAATGATTTCATCAAAGTGAAAATAATATGGGCACTAGAAGCCAAGAAGAGTTGGAAGGAAACGTGATAAAGGGTGGTTGGAAGATGGGCACCAGAATACAGTTAGATAGGAGGAACATGTACAAGTGATCTGCAGCAGGATAGGGCAACTGTAATTTAAAACAATTTACTATGTATATTATATGGAACTAGAAGACAGGATCTTGAAGCTTCCCATCACCGAGAAATGATAAATATTGGAGATGGAAACGCTGGTTACCTTGATTTGATTATTTTCTATTGTATCCATGTATCAAATTCACCTCACTGTATCCATAAAAATGTACAATTAAAATGACATCAGCAGCAGTAGCAGTAACAACAACAACAACAATAATAATAGAAAATGCCAGTGATGAGAGGAAGGTGACCTGCTCTGGTAGAAAAGCCTCAATGGACATGCGGATAATGAATTATGGAGAGTGAAGAGACTGAGATGCAAAGTCTATGGGAAGGTGACTGGTCCATTTTCTTGCTGAGATTTTTTTCCCAAAAGACTCCTCACCACTATGAGGGCTGCCATGCTGGGTGACGTGATCAGAAAACTAGTAAGAGGAGAAAGCGTTTTTCTCCAGAGGCCAATAAGCAAAGGCAAGCTTCTTGTTAATTATAATTGACTCTAGCAACTGGAATCTCCAACACTCTTGGCTAGCAATAGAAAGTATAGGGGTAAGGGATGGGTAGGAGTAGACCAACAGCTTGGGCACAGCTTGTCTTACTCATCGAAACAGAGTGGAATAGGGGTCACAAGGGAACTGGAGTGGGAGGAGAGATGTTGGTCAAAGGTACCAAGTTTCAGGTGGAAAAGAGAAAGAAGTTCTGTATGCCTAGTGTATAGCATGGTGACTATAGTTAATAACAGTGTGTTGTACACTATGGAATTGCTAATAGATCAGATTTTAAATATCTTCAACCCTTAAAATATGTATGTGAGGTAATGAATATATTAATATGCTTGATTTACACATTCCATATTGTACACATATATTAAAATGTCATGTTGTATGCCATAAATATATACATTTTTTCTCATTTTTGACCTTTTGCCATCAAATCAATTTTAATAATAACATGGGCAAAAGACATGATATTTCAGCCAAGGTGACAGACAAATAGCAAATTTGCACCTGAAAAGAAGTTCAATATCCTTAGCCAATACAGAAATGCAAATTTAAATCACTGTGAGAGAATGCTACTTAGCCATCAGTATGACTAGAATACGGTGTGACAATAGCAAATGCTATGGGAGGATATGGACAAACTGGATCGTTCCTGTATTGTTGGTGGGTACTGGGGATAAAGCCAGTGCTAGAAAACTTGCCTAGCATGAGTGGAGCCCTGGATTCAATTCCTTGCATCTTAAAAAAAGAAAATCAGACCTTGCTGGTGGGAGTGGAAAATAGCACTGCCATTCAGGAAAATGATTTGGAAAATCTTTATAAAAATGACCATCCAACTACTGTATTTACAGGATGATTTGCACTCCTGGACTTTAATTTCAGGTAATAAGACATCTATGTGCACATAAGAACCTGTATGAAAATGTTCATGACATTTTGTTTGTTATATCCCCAAACTTAAAACAATGGATGAAAACAAAAAAACAAACTGTGACCTGTCCAAACTCTGGACTGCCACTCAACAGTGGAAAAGAATGGACTAGGGGTGCACCACCATCTGGATCAATCTCTGGAGAATCATGCTGAGAGAAAAACTCCAGTTCCTAAAGAGCACATACAATTTAATTCTGTTTACACAGCACTTTTGAAGTGACAACATTTTAGAAAAAGGACAGATTAGTTTGTGTTACTTTGAAGGGCATCATGAGGATGGCTGGTACTGACAGGATTCTTCTGTTATCTATGTCAGTTAATACTCTGGATATTTTCTTGTACTAAAGTTTTGTTAGATGTTCCCACTGGGGTAACTGGGTGTAGGGTCCTTGGGATCTTCATATTATTTCTTACAACTACATTTGAATATACAATTACCTCAAAATAACATTTTTAATTAAAAAATGTGTGAGACCCCTTTTTCCTCCTTGGACACCTTGAGAAGCTGATAGGGCTTATCAACCAAGTAACACAGTTCAGTGTTGGACATATTGAATGTCAGACTTGGCTCCAAGGCAGGGCTTCCCTACTCTTGCTGATGTATGCTGTAGTGGTTAAAAGCAAGTCTGAGATGACCTAACTCCCGTTCCATTTGGCTGCCCCAGACTGAGGACCTGACGCCATATTTGACATATGTCTCGTTGAGGTTTTCCAGTTGGAAAGTCCTTGCCTACAAATCCTAACATGCCTTTGAGAAGATTCCTAAAGAATTCTATCACTTGAGTGTGGGACATGCCAGTCACATAAATTACTAGTATGAGGTAAATTGTGTGTTTATTGTACTTCACTTCAACCAATATTAATTGTCTGGTGAAATGACCTCATGTTGAATTGAGAAAGCATGAATGTCAAACACCACTGTAAGTGTCTTGTTTGTTTGTTAATCATTGACAACCCATAAATACTTCCTTTTCCAAATAAGGAATCCAAAAAAGGAATCCCTTATACCATCGGAAGAGTTGAAAATTGTGCATTATGAGAAGGTATCTGCATTGTCCAAATAATCTCAGCCTCTGAGCTCTTGGCTAACTAGGCTACAACAAGCACTGAAGTCCTGTTTTAATTCATCATTTGCCACATTGTGATGTTGGCTGGGAATTGTCTTGGTCTCTCTATAAGGCCAATGCTTTTGTGTCCGACAAAGAACACAAGATGGTAAGCATGTCAGACCATGAACATATAATTTCTCACAAAGAATACCAGATTGTAACAACTAGTAGCTACCAAACATAAATATTAATTTAATGTTTTAACTGTTTCTGAAAATAGACAACAAAATAGTATCTGATAATCACTTTCCTCATATTTTTCTCTTTTATGTAGAAAAATAACAATTACCTTTCCATATTGCTGTGAAAATGATCCATTTACATTTTAAAATTTATGTTCTGTTTCCCTCAACACATTTTTAAGTGACTTATCTTGGTAATACATTAGATATAAATATTTAATTCTCTTCTAGTTCTAATACTAAATTCAGGGACAAGAGAAACATATGTGCATCTATATTTTTATGAAATTTATTGAAATTTTCAGAAGTCTACTAATGTAGCTAGAGACACTTCTTGTGTTGCACAAAGATTATTTCTACCTTCACTCATTTGCTTCTAGTTTTTCTTGCCCCAATATTAGATTTATGGATTCAATATCAGCTAGCTTTGAAAAAGATATACCTATAAATATTATTAATCCATATATCAGGGGTTTTAAATTCCTCATACAGTCATCAAACAATCAATTATCAAGCCACTTTTGTGTGATCAGAAGAAAAAAGCTATTGAATCTATAATATATTTAATAAGTCACTCAAAAATAATTTAGAGGTCTCCAGAACACCAAAAAAAATAAAGAAAGAAAGAAAAGAAAAAAAATCTGAAATGGATAATCTTATCTTCCTAAATCCCAAAATATAACAATTTTGAAACTCTAAATATAATGTTTAAGATATATATGAAATGCAACTTTATTTCCTTCCAAATTAAAATCTTGAAAACAAGTTTATTATAAAGATTAACCTACTTCATAGGCCTGAATAATACCATTAAAGTAATAAAAGCCTTTATTGAATAAACCCCCACGAGCAAGAACAAAGCGATAGTATTCTACCTCAAGACATTCACAAGTTTTAACAGAGCAATCGGCCTGGTCATCTTTGAAGTCTAATTTGCTTTTGAAGAGTTTATAGACACAAAACATTAAATGCTGCTGACACTTAGAAAGAAATTTAATGGTCAATAGGAAACAACAATGAAGATGTTGTTGAAGCTCGTTCCATTAAATGCGTATGATGATATTTTAGTGATTAAGTGCCTCATGGAACATAGATTATTATTTTCTTTTGAGTGGGTTGCCTGTATTTTTTCATCCTTGAAACTGGGATGAAGGGGGCCGGTTAACCTTGGAGCTGATGCTAATCCTTGCAGTATCTTTCCCATAAAGTTCAAATTGTTTTGTAAATACAGTTTTCCAGCTGCTCCAGTTTTCTGACCCATTAATCTGAAAGCCATCTTGTGTCTTCAGTAAGCTCACAATTTCTCCTTAAATATAAATAATAATAGTACTTATCTCTTGGAGTCCCTGTGAGTATAAAATGAGTTAATTTATTTAAAGTGCCTAAAACAGTGTCAGGAACATGGCAAAACAAAGATGCCAGCGGTTCTTCTCATTACTGTCCAGTTAAATCTGAAAAACCAAGGATATGCCCATAGTAAAGCAGCATTCTTCTAAAAGCACTTAATCTAAAACATTACCAGAGCAAAAAGTGTATTAAGTGACCTCCATCTCATCTTCATTCTAATCTCAAAATACATAACTATTTATATGGTATTTGCTTTCATTTTGGTTTCCTGGAAAAACTTGGAAATCAGAACAATCTGTTTTCAATCTTGTCACTTCTATTTACTAGTTGTGTGACCCTAGTAAAGCTAATATTTCTAAGCTCCACTTTATCTAGCCGTAAAGGATGAACAATACTCTCTTAATGGGGTTGTTGGTAAAATCAAAGAAAATAGTTTGTGGAAACATTTCACATATAACGTGGCTCATCACAGGTATTTAGCAACTGTTGCTTTTCCATACTTATTTCTTTGTTTTCAAAAGTGGTGATCTGAAAATAAGAATGACTTTTCTAAGAGAGTGCAACAGGCTAAGTTTTAATCTGGCATCAGTTGCTTAAGGTAAACATAATCTCATAGTGAAGAATCAATTATTCTGATTTTCCTATTAGTTCAGAGAGAATTTCGCATAAAATTTTGAGACTAAGAAAGAATTGTGACCTTTTTACTATTTGTTTTTAGTTAGTGCAAACATGAAAGATTTGCCTTAAATGTTTTCAAAAAATTTAATAAAAAAACTTATTATTTTCCTGAGAAACCCTTATTGATCACTTTTACCTAAGTCAGAGACATATCATATATAAAATAACTACAGGGGCTGAGGTTGTGGCTCAGTGGTAGAGTACTCACCCACCATGCATGAGGCACTGGGTTCGATCCTCAGCACTACATAAATGTAGAATAAAGATATTTTGTCCACCTAAAACTAAAAAATAAATATTAAAAAAAAACTACAAATATTTAAGTTTATCTGGGAAACAATTCTAAAGCTTAACTCTATTTTTTATATTTCAAGGGAATACTTATGTATGCTTAAGAAACTTACAAAAGTTAAAAAAAAGATCAGTCAAAATCTCACATGCAAAAAGAATCATTATCATATTTTCATTGTTTCTATTTTTATGCAGAAAATCTAGTTAATTTTCAAATATTCATGAACTTATCTCACATTGAAAAGACTGTGGACTGTGGAAAACCCCACAAAGGTACAGATTTTTGGAGTAAGCAGGTACATGAAACATGGGGATGATCTAAGGTGTTGGGCTCCATTCCTTGGGTGAGTGACTGACAGAGGCACATCAAAGCCATTTTAGGCAACAGAGCCTCCCAGCATCCTGAATGGGATGAGCCAGGTACATGAAGTCACATTAAGGAACCTATCATGTCCTAGAGTTTAGGTCTACCAGTTTAGGGAAATAGCCAAAGTTAGTCTTTTTTTTTTTTTTTTAGAGAGAGAGAGAGAGAGAGAATTTTAATATTTATTTATTTATTTTTTTTAGTTTTCGGCGGACACAACATCTTTGTGTGTATGTGGTGCTGGGGATCGAACTCCGGCCGCACGCATGCCAGGCAACCGCGCTACCGCTTGAGCCACATCCCCAGCCCAGCCAAAGAGTCTTAAGCACAACTTAAATTTCCTGAAAGAAGAGGGGTGTCACCAAAATCTGCAGGACTTAGTGAAGAACAGCTCCTGTCTTCCCAGCGCTTCTCAAACTTACATCAAACGCCCACACTTTGAGTGGGACTGTAGGTTCAATCACTCTGTCTTTCTGATTCCTTCCCCCTCCTTTGCATACAGAACAAAAGTGAATTTTCAGAATTTAAATAAACGTATATGAGGTGGTTTTATTACATTGCACTTCTTGTACTTTTAAACATGTTCAAGCAGAAGGGGGCTTACATTTAGAATTAAGGCTGACCATAAGGTTATGTTATTAGATATTTGACTAAATAAATATCTATATCTATAGCTATAGCTCTATCTTTATCTCCTAGAAACTCCCTATCCAAGATTTCATTGGAAGATTCTTTAGAAAAATAAACTCAGTGTTATTCAATTCATCGGGCCTTTTCTATTACAAATACTTCCATAGTTATTACATAAGTTTAGGGGATGGTGCTGGGTTTTCTAGTTAATGGGATATTCACCACCTTAGCAGAAGGAAGAGCCCAATATGAGAAATATAAAAAACACTGAAAATTGAAGAGCTTCAGCTGGGCCTTAAAACTTGACATATTCTAACGTACTGATATAGATAGGAAGATTTGGAGGTACTTTGTCAGGTGCTGGATATTTTTTCCCACAGTTTTTTTCTCCCACTTTTCTAGTAGAAACAAGAAATCTGGCCAACCAGAAAGTGTTCTGGGTATGGGCCATTTATCTGGATGGCTCATTGTAATGGTTAATTTGAATTGTCAACTTGACTGGATTAAGAGATGCTGATGATTAAGAGGCTTCTGGGTGTGATGAGCATATGTCTAGGAATGATTGGCATGTGGGAGAGCCAACTGAAGTGGAGACCAGCCCTGCACATGGGCAATACTGTCCAACAGGATGGTTGCTTGGATGGAATAAAAGATGGAAGAACAAGGAAGCAGCAGCAGATGCAAGTTCGGTTCTTCTTGAACAGGTTCTTGCTTGCTGCTGCAATTGTCTGAGGATATTGGACTCTCACTTCCTCACTCTTCCAAGCAGCCTCTGCCAGTGGATTCTCTAGAAGCCTTCAGTCTCAGACTAAGGTAGCACCTTCGATCCCTCTAGTTCTGGGGTTTGAGCCTCTTGGACTGTGCAACTACTGCTTCCTCCAGTTCTCCAGCCTGCAGACAGCCATTGTGGACTATCCAGTTTCTGGTCGCATAAGCCAACCTAATAAGTCTGCTTTTCATAATCCTACTTCCTGTTGATTCTGTTCCTCTAGAGAACCCTGACTAATACACTCATTAAGAAATATTTTCATTAAATATGGAAGAATTCTGTAATAAAACTCAGGAGAGGAATATAGTGAAGTCAAGGTTTTATTTCAAAAGGAATAAATCCAAAGTCATTAGCAATTGAAAAATACAAATTTAAGATTAAAGATGTTCTTTGGAAAAAAATTAACCTCCATGGTGTCAAGCTGTATTGATTACAGATATATTACAAAAATATCAGCCATGGTCTGAAGAGAGAACACACCATATTTCTCTTCTTTTCTCTCACCCAATCCAGAGATCATCCTAGGAGAGGAGGAGAGAGTCAAGAACATCTGGCAAATATCTGAGATAGAAAACACATTTGTGATACCCATGTCAGCACTGAGGGATGGATGTGAACTCTCCTGTGGGAAAAGGTGGTGCGTCCCAAGGAAGGAAGGAATGGGAAGGACTTCAGAGTTGAACCATCAGAGGAGGAAATGCAGAAGCTACAAAATGAGGAAGGACATGTGAGGCCTCTACCTTTCTGGGACCCAAAAGAGTTTACTGGCTGAAGTAGAGGCCTGGTCTTCCCCTCACTCAGCTCTGCAGGTTTATGATGCTAACTTACTTTTGTAGTTAAGAGTAGTTTCAATCTCCTCTGCCATTCAGTGTGATATGATCTTGATAAGGAAGAGTAGATGGAATTTGGGACAGAAAAATAGTACTTGGCCATGAATCACCCCTTCATAAAGACATGCAGGAAAGAAGAAGGGCATTCCTGCTTCCTAGATCAGCAAAGGAAGGAACAGAGACCCAACTATAAGCCTGGATCTGGATTGGGGCAATAGAAAATTCTCCCTGCCTCTATTTTTCTGATGTCTTATGGGAGACCGTGAGCTGGATCAGCAACTGCTAATAATTAAACAGATGGTCACAATACACTCATTAAGAAAAATTTTCTAATTTTGGGAGAGAGGAGAGAGAAAAGGGAGAATAAATACATTTAGCCATAAACAAAAACATCCTGCCTTTATCAATAGATGAAGCTTCCAGAATGCCAGGGGCAAAGGTCAGATACTAAAATGTAAAAACACACCTCCAGCTATAAAAGTTTGGTAGACAGCTAAAGCTGAGGTAGCTGGAAGTTTCTCTTCCGAATTACAACTCATATGGCAAAAGGCAGGTTGTTTTGAGAAATATTATTATTTCAAGCATAGGACAAATAGAGATTGTATTTCTACTGACTTAACCATTTTATAATTTAATGTTAATTTGCACATAAGAAATTTTAGCACGATAGATAGAGATGCTCACTATTGCACAGAGAGGAAAAACTGTGTATCAAAATTGCACCAAGTTCCTCATTTGGAGCAAAAAGCAGATTCTAGTTTGCTTGTATGTGTCTATGTGCAAACCGTTCTTTGGAAAATGGCCACTTGCAATTTCTTTATAGCAAACACTCAGTTCTTTTAAGATACACCAGAGACAGTTCAGTTATAAGCCTAAGATTCAGAATGCTTTTTGTCCCATTAGGTGATGATTTCAAACTGCATTGGTGGTCCCTAATGGGCACCAAAAGGACCCATTTTGAGTTCCGATAGAGTTTGGTTTGTAATATCGGTGTGGGTGGAATCCTCAAAGCCAGCTGCCTCTGAACATCCACTGGGATGCCATGGGGGGCCATGTGTTCTCCTATCACTTACAGAGTATGTCACAAGTTCCCATCTACAGAATCAAACATCTATGCAAAATGTTGCCCTGACTTAAAAAGGAAAATGCACTTTGATCAGCTACTCAAAACCATTTGTTGACAGTCATCAGACTTTACCTACAGCTCAAGTTTTGTTTTTTGTTTTTTGGGTTTTTTTGGCAAAACAAATTCCAACATGGAGGTCACATTTTCACCCCCTCCTCCCCCCCAAAAAAAACCAGTTGGATGCACTTCTAAAAATCAATGTACTTAAGTTCAGTAGAAGGCTTCTTTAATGTAATAGAAGTATGGCTCTTGATAATATAGCTCAGGAGCCTCAGTGTAATTACAGTCCAAATTCAATGCTGTGTATATTTGAATTTTACTGTGTGCAGGCCTACATAGCTGTCTGGATTGGCAAAATCAAGGCAAAATTGGTAAGTACTGGTGTACTTAATTGCCACATTTACATTGGTGCTTGTATATTTTTTAACATCTCAATGAGAACTTATGCAAGCTCATGTGGTGCTTTTGTGCAAATTAGAAAAAAAAAACATTCCTTCTTGGTGGACTAATTATAAAAAGATGGCATTCTTATCTCTGATTGGTGCTTATCACACCCTCTTCTCTGATCTTTGGCTTGGTTTGGCCATACTGGCTCTGCTGAGGAGTTGGTTCATGTTCCTTTGACTCTGCAGTGTTTTCCAAACTTAAACTCAGTGAATGTGAATAACTCAGGAACATGCCTTTGTAGATAGTGTACCAGGCACTGAATAATAAGCATGTTTCACATTGCTCCACACGAGGCAATTCTGCCTTTCTGGTCCATGAATTCAGTGTGATTGACGCCAGAACTGAGATGACTGGAACATTAATATTCAATATTATTTTTATAATGTCACAAAAAATTATCTGGTCTTGTGATACTGAATAGAGTTCCTGGTACATCACTGAAAAGATTAATGGGATTAATTTAAATTCAGGTTCAATAAACATTTGTTGAACACTAGATGTAGCAAGTGCTAATTGGTAGGGGAGATAAAAGGACAGTTCAGACAAGCAAGACCCCTTCATCAAGCAAGTCCTGTGCAGCAGTGTGGAGACAGACATAAAAGGCTGATTTTCCTCAGGGCAGATTTTATTTCCCAAAGATGGTCCCAACCATGCCTTCTGTTGCAAATGCTGTTCCACAACATGGGCTTGCTGTTCCCATATCGAGATGGAGAATCTTTCCCCCTCTCCTGGAATCAGGGTGGGCCTTGCATGACTTTGACCAGTAGAATACAGTAGAAGAGGCGGTGGGGCTTCCGAGGCTGAGTTGTAGACTGTTGAGCAGCAACTACTTGGTTCACTACAGCCCTGTCTCTTGGAGCTGTGAGCCACCAGATAAAAGCCAGCAACCCTAACTAAGGTGGCCATGTGGACAGAAGTCTGACCTCCTGGAGAGGTCTACTGCAGTTCCTCTGACAGATATAGGACTGATGTCACTGTGACTTAGGCACAGTCACATTGAGGGAGTGACTTTAGAGATGATTTTAGTTCTCAGTCATCCGGAGTCCCATCATTGTATTCCCCATAGCCTGACACAGAGTGAAGATAGGCCGCCCCACTGTGCCTCGTCCATTCCCACGGGACCCAAGAGTTGAAAACGGTTATTAGTTTATACCACTAAGATTTATAAGTTTATACCATTTGAGATTGGTTTTCAGCAAAGAGTAACAAACACATTCTCCTAAGGCGTGTCTTGGGTTATGTGAGGCTGGGGAGATACTGTCAGGGCAGGGATACTATAGATGTGCATTTTTTTTTTCCTCTTGAGGTTTATGTATCACTTTTTGTAAAGTGGGAACAAAAAAGAAGATGAATAAACCAATTTACCTAAAGGTCATATTTCCCAAGCGGTTTCTAACTTTAGAAATACTATAACAGTATTTTCTCAAATTGAACAAAAATATACACAAAGTGTTCTAAAGGAAAGAACACAGTATGTTTCAGGACAAATGAGCATTTTTTTTTTTTAAATCCCAAGATACTGTCTCCTTGATGTTTCAAACACTTTCAGGAGATGAGGAAGTGCTGTCATTACTTTCATTATATATTATTTGGTGCCTGACTTGTATTTGATCCAGGATAGGAAAACCTCTATTTCTACCCTCAGGGTGTACAATTTAAATCAGAGAAACATCATAAGTGTCTGTGACAGAACACAGAACATTCTGGTTTCTTTATGCTGATTTAGAAGTTTTCAAACAACCTAATCACCAAAATGTAAAGATATCAAGTAAAATGGGAAGCTATGACAGACCTCTCTCCAGAGTTTCAAGTCTTTATTTCAACAGGATAACTCTTTATTTTCAGTTCTTCATAAAGAAGCCAATTGCATGCTCCATAATAGTTATAAGAATTACGAGATGCTGAGTTCAGTGATGTGCAGAGAATAGTTTAAATGAATGTTAAAAAAGTCCCTCTTTGCATTCAGCTGTACGCATGTTAGGAAAAAATAAAAACACGATAAAATCTACTAATTAGATTCAAGGCCAAGCTGAATTAGTAATAAGGCTGAATCACACATTATGATAAGGAAATGTGGTTTTATTACTTTACAATGAAATAAAATAACTTCTAGAAAGCTATTTCCAAGTACAACTATTTTTTTTTACTAAATGGATAATTTATAACTTGCATCATTGATCAGCTGACCCTCCTGCATCTGCTGAGAACTCATATTTGCTGAGAATTCAACAAACATGTAGTAAATGACAACCTTGGGCCCACTTACTGGTGTAGGGGGTGTGGAGAATTCCAGTGAAAACAATCACATCGTCCTTTTCTCCTGGAGCTAAATTCTGATTGAAAAGTGAAGAATCAATTACTTAAGAATACAGAATAGTTTATAATAATTCTACTCTGTGCTGTAGGAACTCTGAAAGAAGTGTCCTGACTACAAGTAGGAAAGCAACATAACTTGAACTTATGAGCAGGTGGAACTCTATTTGGACAACTAGACATGAATTTTATTTTAATTTTCTTTCAATATCATAATAGATTGAGAAGAACTCTCTTTTGAGATGTTAAAAAGGGTAAAGTTTGGCTCTAAATATTAAATGATGTAACTGAAGCTTCCTGAATTAATGCGATTTTTAGAAATGTTTAGAATAGTCATACACACATATACACTATGCAATATGAATAGTATTAATGTTAAGTATCATCAGATATTGACAACAGGGTTGATTTGCATTACAAGTGAGTTTGGTTGAGTTTGGGGGCTGTCCCTGGGACATGAGAGAAGAAAAACAGTAAACTTAGACTCAACCAAGGAATTTGCGCCCTGATGCTACTCTTTACTGGTTTTGTTACCAAGAAAGACATTTAAACCTCTGTAAATCAATCTGAGTTAATAAGAAGTCTCAATCACATAGTATGATGAAAAAATGTAGTGCTTTTTTGTTTTGTTTTTACTTTAAAGTAAAATAAATAACTTCAGCTATTAGAATATGATTTTCAAGTAAGAAGACCTCTCAATTAAAGTTTTCCCATCTGGCAAAAATACTGATGATAATAGTTACCTTAGGTAATATCTGTGAGGATTAAATGATTTGAAGCAAATAAAAGAATTTTATGACAAGATTTGACATACAACTTCAGGATATCATAAGGATCCTTTAATTTTTTTTTTTTAGAGGCAATGAGGAAAAAAGAGCAATTCCCTGCTGGTGATAATATCAAACCAATAGGGAGAGATTGGCCACTTGCTAATTCTCCTTCTGGAGAGTTCTGTGAGGATACCTGTACATCCTTGTGAATGATGCTAAAAAAAAAAAAATCAACAATTTTGAGTTTTGGGCTTTAAAAAGGGGGCTTTAAGTCACAATAAAATATCTGGTTGCCCAACATGATTTCTAGCCATGTAACTAAGGAGTTCTTTTCTTAATGAACTAGTAAAGATTTTAGTTTCCAAACTGGTTATCAGTGAATATTGGAGGGGAAAAAAAGAAAATCTGATGCTGGAGGAAAAGGTCAGTCACTTTTTTTGGGAGCATTTATAAAAAACAAAGTGACAGAGTTTGTTTTCAGGGCCTCCAAGCCCACTGGGTCAAATAGTTTGCTTTGACCTATATCATTGTAATTGGCTTATAACTCTCTCTCTGGACTTCCGTTTCTACCCTTGGGGATCCCCAAGAGGGGACACATCGCACTCTGGGGGCTGTTTTGTGTTTTTCCAAGTTGCCTTAAAGCTAACTCTGTGCAAAAGCAAAGGAACTTCCCATGGTGGCCTCGGGCTTCCTGACCCATGTTTGCAACAGGATTTTACCCAGGGAATTTCAAAAATTACAAGGACTTTTAGGTTTTCCTTTGGGTCTTTCTTCTTCCCCAACTTTGACCCTTGAAGAATGATGTTTGATGCTTTGTGTAGATACTCCAGTGCTGCGCAGAAAGCTAAGTGTCCTTCATAGCGGGACCCACCAAGCCTCTTGGGGAACTTCTCTCATGCCTGCTCAACCATTTCTGCACACGGAACAGCCCGCTTCACCCACTAGCAATGCTCTATTTCATGCTTGGCTCAGGCTGCACTCTGGGCTGGGAATGCCTTTCCATTCTCTTCCTCTTCTTTACAGAGTCAATGTGTATCCCTCCTCTCCATTCTAAAAATGCCTGTCGCCTTTACAAAGTGAAGTGCCTAGGCAGGAGTGGTTATGATTATGCCATAGCACATTAGAGGAACTTCTGTTAGAGCAATTATCACAAAATTCATTAATTCATGTGTTAAGGTATCTATTTTGCTCCATAGCTTGTTGCCGCAGTCTGGCTGCGCACAGATCACTGAGCTGCCACAAAGGACTTGTATGTTCAAACAGGAAACTTTATTGCCTGAACTCCAACAGCACTCCACGCACACTCCCCGGGAACTCTCCCGAACACCACCCACGTGGCTCCTCCAGGAACCACCACACACCAACGGGAACTCCCCCCACCCCCAACTCTCCCGGAACACCACCAGGCTGCACACGCACTCACTCTCAGAATCCCGCGAGAACTCAAGGGGAACTCCAAAGTAGCAGTGGCCGATAGACAATTGAATCAATCCAGCATCATCTTAATGGCTCGCCTCTCAACCATTACTTCTGGCAAAATGCCAGGGGCCATTCCGACTGGGCTGTGGCTCTCAACAGATTGTAAGCATCTTGAAGACTGGACATTTTTTCATAAATTCCTGTCTTCTCCTTTCAGGACTTTTTGGCACTAGAGATGCACTAGATGCTTCCTAGATACTAAATGACAGTGTTTTGTCAACGGGAAAAATGCACACACTCTTGTACTGGTAAAAGAGTAAGGGGACCTGGAGTCAGATGCATGAAGGATTGTGAGAATCTGAAACTGGAGAAGCGCAGGTGTTCTCACTTGACTGGGTCCATCCATTTGCCGGAGGCAGTGAACCCTCACGGTCAAGAGCATGGGGCTATCTGCTTGACTGCTTGGGCTGGAATACCAGCCAGGTCACTTCCTTCCTGTGCAACCTTAGGAATGATATTTAAAAATCAATGCACTGTGGTTTCCTTGACTATAAAATGGGGTCAGGGTTCTTATTAGTTACTGGTGTGGGTATATGAAATAGAAACAGCAAAACTTAGTGTTGAAAGACAACCCTTCCTCATCGGGTTGTTACGGGGATTCTAATGGGTTAATACATCCAAAGCATGTTTAAACGGGTCTGCCACATAACAAGTATTACATAGAAGAGTCAATTATTTGGAACTCATTTGGGATGTGCTCACTGATACAGATGTTGAGGGTCCACTCTGTGATGAGCAGTGTTTTAGGTAAAATGAATTAACAAACAAAATATTATATGTGCTATCAAGAATGTTACAACAGGAAATGGGGAGAAGGGAGAGTGGTGGTCAGAGAAACCATAAAGATAGTTTGGGAAAAATTGTTCTAGATAAGAGATAAGCAAGTATTTAGACCCAGGCAGAAACATGGTGGGGGGCTGGAGGACTGGCTGTCCAGAGTACCCCAGGTATGGCAGAGGGGGTGGACAATGGTGAATGGTTTGGTAGCACAGGGGCCAGAGGCTGGGTCCTAAAGGGCATAGATGACCTCGTCTTTCACCCTGGCTGGAGAGACATGATCTCATAGGTTTAAAAGATTCCCAACAGACCCAAGGACCAGAGGCAGGAACATGGGATTTGAGGGTATTGTGATAATCCAGACCCTGGAACTATTTGTTCCCAGCTAATTTCAAACAAAAGATGCCTAACAAACAACTATCACGTTTGTATTTATTAGTGTTTATTAATCTTTTTCATTCCTTTCTCCCTTTAGACACTTCATCAGAACCTCATTCAGTCACTAAAGCCCCCATTCTTTATTTTTTCTGATCTTAATAATTAAGACTTCTGCGGCAGGATCTTCTTTTCACACTGTCTCTGATACCTGCCACGGTATTCTATGTGCAATTTAAGCAAGAAGCCAAGAGCTAACAGTTGTCTATCATTCCATCACCACCGTCTTTGAACTTAACTCTGCATGCGTGGTGGCTGGTCATCAAATGCCAGGCATGTTCTGAATGCCTTAGGGTTACTTCAGATTTTACTACCAATTAAGGTTGGAATAGCAGTAGGTTTTTAATACCATTTATTTCTTTTCCATTTTCCTTTGATAATGTAACATGTTTCTTTTTCTATAATAAAGCTACTGCCTTTAATATCTTAGTCATCCTTCTATTTAAAAAAAAATTCTTTTTGGTGCATAGTAGTTATCCATAATAGTGGAATCCATTGTGCCATTTTCATACACACAGAGAGCATGATTTGATCAATTTATTTCCTGAAGTGCCTCCCTTTCCCTTCCTCCCTTCCCTCCCCATGAGCTCCTTCCTCCACCCCTCTGATCTCCCTTCTTTTTCTTCTTTGTCCTCCCTGGTACTTCAACCCTCTTTTTTCTCCGTCTTTCTGTTCCTGAATGTAACGATGGATTACTATCTCACTTTTTCTTGCAGGATATTTTCATAAGCTTTCCTCATCAGCACATTTTCATTCTTCGTATTCATACTTTACTTTGTGAACGTCTTAAAACTAGCTTACATGCTGGATAATTTCTTGACAAGTCCTAATATAAATATTCACAAGTAGATTTTTATGTCCTCACGGCGCATTGTTCGGCATCAACAAATATCAGAGGGTAGTTACTGTGGTGCAGTGCTGACCTTTCCAATGGTCAGTGACAAACAACTCTAGATGACCTTTGCACATCACTGTTTATCTGGACTGCAAATTCTGGTTCAATCATGAGAAATGTTTATTTTCCCACCCATGTGTGTATACAGTCATGCTACAATACTGCATTGCTACTTTTTAAAACATCAACTGCTGAATAGAGACCAAAAGAAGGAAAAGAGCTGAACAGTTACTGTTTATAAAGCTTCTGGAAAAGCTAACAAAAATAAAATGTTTTAAAATATGAACATCAGGAAGATGTTATGGACTAAGAAATTATGGACTAAGACTGACCATTCACAGATGATTAATTGTGGGGAAGTAGGTTTACTAAAGCCTACTTTGGTAGGCTAAATGTCTAAGGAGAAATCAGGAGGGAGGCCTAGAAAGTTCTGTTGACTTCATCCTTTATGGACACCAACAGCAGAGTCTCCAGTAGCTGTGCAGACGTGGACTGGTTTCAGACTACCATGATTCCACAGAGGATCATGCAAACCCAGTCAAGTCCACTGAAGCTTGTAAAGAGGGATGAAGGATAAAAATAGAAGGAGAAGGCTAACAGGGGACCTCTCACTCACTGTGGTCAAGTTCTCTCAGCTCTTATTATCTACAAAAAGTGCTGTTGCTCCCTTGCTCATATAGCCTGGTTCCTTGAGAAACAACTGCATATCAGCTACAACTTACCCTTTCTGCGCTTGAAGGGGGCACACTGTCTTAATTTTCTAATTCAAAACAATGGTTAGCCTGTGAAAGATTTGACACAGGTGCTTCAGTTACACATGATTTTATAAGGTCTCTGCTCTCTGGGGGAGGGTGATGAAGGTACCTGACAGCAGGTGAGACCTGTGAGATGAGTTGGTCAATAGAGGTTGTCTTCATTTTCACAGCACAGACAGTACAAGCCGAGGGTGCTCGGTTTCTGGTTTCCAGTCAAATTTCCATAATGTTGTTGGATGGTTTCAGGCAAACATTTTTCATTAGAATATTATATATATATATATATATATATATATATATATATATATATATATATATATGTATATATACATATACATATGTGTGTGTGTGTGTGAGAAACAATAGCAAAAGCAAAACAAAAAATCCTAAGAAATAAGAGCCCAGTACAGTGACATTTGCCTATGATCAATGAGGAACATTTTCCCTGGATGAGAAAGGCCTTTATATCAGAGAATTTCATCTTTTCTAACATCTAGAATCACTGATGTTGGACTTTGAAGCAATTACTGAACATTTACAAATATATTTTGTTAGCCTAGATTTCTTTCCTTCATGCCAAAGGCAAATCTCCAACCTTCTGGGATTTGTATCCCTGATATCTTTCAAGCTCAGCTGGTCCATAATGCATTACCCTATTTTATTTCCTCTCTCAGTTATGGTCCTGCATTCACTCCAGCCAGATCACATGTAATTGACTAGGTCCTGTTAACTCTTTTACCATTTCTAAAAACTGTACATTCCTCCCCATTGACTGTTTCCTCCTTATAAACTTCAAATACAGATAAGCATTTCTGAGTGACTTCATGTACCAGCCATTGAGGTGGCTGCAGGGGGTACAGGGAGAAGCAGCTGAAGGCTGGATTCGTCCCATCTAAATAAGAAAACTCTGATCTTTTACTCTCCCAGACTCTACCTTGTCACCAAAGAAGTCACTCTAAAATAAAGACACATTATTCTAAAGCTTCAGATGTGTTCTTCATCATCTATGAGATGAAATCGGAAACTCTCCTTTCTTCTTCCTCCCATACCAAGCAGTTCTCCCCGTTCAGACCTTAACTTTCTTTATAGTTTCCATATTCCTTTCTCATCTTCATAGAAGAGAAATTTAGTGCTTACTTTTCTCTGTTATTTCCTGTCTTTTGTTGATTTTTTCCCTTTATTTCTCAATGCATTTTAATAGTTTCACTTAAAATTTAACTAGAAATCTTAAAATCTCAAGTCAACATCATTACTTTCCTTTGGAAGAAAAGCCAGTTTGTGTTTTCAAAACTCGTGAACTCCGTGTCTCTTTTGTCACACCTGTTTCTATTTTCCACACCTGTTTCTATTTTCTCTCCTTTGTTTTGAATCTCCCAATTAGAGCTTGATGTTGCCATGTGGCTGCTTTCTCCTCAGATCTATCACAATTTTCCTGATTCTTTAATCTAAATCTGAACTAACTCGCCTGTGCTTAGGGGTACTCAGGGTCCTTTTAGACCAGGGGCCTAGACTGAGGGAAGCTGTCTCCTGCCTCATCTGTGCACAGGAGCTTCCCACCCATTCCGTCTTTGCCTCCCACAGCTGCAGCTCTGCAGTCGTACCTTCCTGTGGGAGTTTCGCTCCAGTTGCCTGCATTGCAGGGATCAGGGTGTCAGTCCCCCTTACAAGCCCTTTCATTGCTCAAATCATCCCTGCTTGCCAGGATATTCCCAGAATCGGTTTGATCTTTTCACTCTTGAGTTCCTGTTCTTCCTTGATATCAGTCCCTGGAGATTTCCCTTATGTTCTTATACACCAAGCATTCCTTTAAAAATAATCATTTTACCCTTTTCCAGAATTTCTACATGTCTCATTGCTCGAGGGCTTGCAGATTATTTGGTCTAGAGGGTTGTCCTAAACAGAAGCTAAAACCTTCCTGCCTTCCTTCCTTCCATTTTTTTTTTCCACCTTTTGGAATGCCACAACTTGTTCTCCAAATAAGTGGTTTTCACATGTGAAAGGAGTTGGCAAATACCTATAAACTTGAGCTTTTGGTTTGCCCTTTAGTCAAAGGAATTAATGGAGGCAGGTAACTTCATTATTCTGAACTTGTCTTGGCTGGAAAGGCCACAGCTCACTTTATCCACAAAAGTCCTATGATTGTGAAGTTTGCAATGACTATGCATTTCAAAAAAAAATTTGTCTGTTTTTCCAATTGCTTCTTCCTCTTCCCCTCCCCCCTCCACAGTTTCTGGTAAATCATTGCTGCTAATTTTGCTGAAGAAGTACATGAATAAATAAATACACAAACACAAACACTCAACTAACGGCAAGAAAGTTATATGAGGTGAAAATTTTTGTTTCCTTTCTATCTCAATATTGGAGTTCTAAATCATTCAGGCTATAGCTCTAACATAATAATACATAGAACATTGCATCTGATATGATTCGGGTCAAGTATCTCAAACCACAGTATTATATTTACTTTATTAACTCATTTTTAAACTTCAGACCTGCAGAGTAATTTTCACTAATAGCTCTGACTCAAAGAGTGAAGTAGACATAACTCATTTCGAGCTGGAGTGGTTCACTTATTAACTCCTGTCCTTTAACAGAATAGTACATTTCAAATCATTTTAAAAAATCAGAAATTGTCTTGGACAGGAAAGAAAACCATTGATGTTTGTTGAATTTGATTATTCATTGAGATAAGCGTTAGAAAATAATTATTCCAATAATAACTAAAGAGGAACCAATATTATGAAATTACATTTGAGGGAAACAGTGTTGAAGTTAAAACTGAATGTTCTCAAGATCAGCATTTTGAGAATATTTAAAGGTAATCCCTACTTGTGATGCTTGATATTAAGAAAAAGCCAATATTTCAGAAAATCAAATGTGATTTCTTTCTGCAATGATTTTCATTTTCAACAATTACTACTTGCAAAAGTATTTGAAAAAGAAAATTTTATGAAGTTATTAATACCTAAAATGGGGCAAAAGGCAAATGCAGTAATAGAATATATCTGTTATGGTTTGGATGTGAGGTGTCCCCCAAAAGCTCACATGTGAGACAAGGCTAGAAGGTTCGGTGGAGAAATGAATGGGTTATAAAAGTCTTAACCCAATCAGTGATGTAATCCCCTGATAGGAATTAACTGACTGGTAACTGGAGGCAGATGGGGTGTGGATGGAAATGGTTCATTGGGGGGGCGTGGCTATGGGGTATATATTTTGTATCTGAAGCATGGAGTCTCTTCTGCTTTCTGATCATCGCGTGAGCTGCTTCCCTCTGCCATACTCTTCCGCCATGATATTCAGCCTCATCTGGAGCTCCTGGGGAATGGAGCCTACTGTCTATGGACTAAGACCTCTGAAACTGTGAGGCCTCAAATAAATTTTTCTCCTCTAAAATTATTATTTTGGGGTCCTTCAGTCACAGCATCAAAAAAACTCACTAAAACAATGTCAAATGTGATTAAAATAAATGCATTTTAAATAAGTATCTCAATGTGAAATATTTGTCCCCAATTTTTGTCCCTCTTTAAAAATTCTTCTGTAGTAATTAATGTGAATAATTTTGTTGATTGCTATAATGAAACAAAACTTTAAAGCACTTTTTTAGATCAGCTGTTTGCTTACTAAGATATTATACCAGGTGATTTTGAGACAAAAGTACAACTCACTTTAATTATTTCAACCCAGGACTCTGCTATCCACAAAACTGTCTTCTGTAGTGCTTTGGTTCTATGTAAGCCCTCATTAAGATGTCCTGGTTGACCTGGCCATGGGCCCACACCCTAGTCCAGTTGAGTAATCTTTATCCTTGTAGACAAGCTGTTGATAATGAACACTGAGTTGGAAAGATTTTTCAAAGCAATAAATGTCTGGAAGGAAATGCCCGAGACCATTAAATACGGTCAGATGTGTCTACTGTCACCATCTAGGCTGGATCATGGTGGGGGAAAGCAAGTATACAGATTGAGTATTGCCACAGTCCGGCTGCAGCAAAATAGCCGGGGGGTTACGAACAACTTGTGTACATTGATACAGCAGGAGTGGGAGCCGTTTATTGTAGGACAACAGAGGTATTTATACATTCCACACTGCTTATCTTAATTAACATAAACTAGATACAGCAGTCAACCAATAAGGAATCTCCACACTTAATGGCTCGCTGGCGCCACCTCACAAACCACTCCCTCTGGCAAAATGCCAGGCGCCATCCCGACTTGTTTACAGACTCTAACATTTCCCCCTTTTGTTTAATTTAAATAATGACCATAGTGGTTTTTACACAAACACCACAAATAACCTGCTACAAACAGAAAGGGAGGATACAAATTGCTACAATACCAAGCCAATTGATGGCTCCATGCAAGAAGCCCTTGGAAAAATTATACCAGCAATGACACCGTTAGCAAAGATACTGAGTTACAATTTGTTGTAGATTACAGTTTGTTGTCTCAGTCCAGGTAAAGCAGTATCTCAATAGATTAACTCACAGTCCAGGTAAATCACAGTCCAGGTAAGTTCTGCAGGCAGCTAGCTTAAATCACAGTCCAGGTAAGTTCTGCAGGCAACTAGCTTAAATCACAGTCCAGGTAAGTTCTGCAGGCAGCTAGCTTGATCTGAAGTCTCGTCCGTTTCTCAGCAACACTGGAAATTCTTCCATCCTCGTCCTCACCGGCACTGGGACGAAGGCAGGAACTAGCTTCCGGGTGTGGGAGAACCATTGTAGTTACTGGCCTTGGAAATGATCAAACTTCAGGGATGCGGGCCGTCTTCCCTGCAGCGTCCTGGGCAGCCCCAGATGGCCCCAGGGAGAGTCCGGGGAGTCTTCTGGACTCAAACTGCCACTGGGCACAGGGAGCAAGAGCCTGTGAGACTGTGCCTCTGGGTCAGGTTTGGATTTGGGCTCTCGCAGTGGCATCCCGCTCCCCGGGCGGGGGGTGTGGAAGAGCCGGCTGCCGCCCTTGGAAAGTCCTTGCTGCCCCATGACCGGCTCGCGCACTCACCCTCCGGTAACGAAAAGTATTCAGTAATAGCCTTTTGCTGCAACTTTTTTCCTGATAATCCTTCCTCCTCTGAACTTTCTTCTTTCTGACTAGAGTTCCTGGGCTTCCATCAACACATGCCCTAACTGTTCTTGGTTCCACTGGGGTGCCTCCTTCCCTTAGTAATTTACTTAACACCCCTTCCATATTTTCAAGACAACATTTCAAGATAAAACAAGACACAAACATACTGTATCAATCGTCTCCATTTTCTTGAAATGGCCATTTTTCCTCTCGCCCTATCTGCCTAGGGAAGAGCAGATTTGCTCCCGTCCTATCTAGGGACGGGCAGCTTTTTTTATCGTCACTTACCCCCCGAGTGTCGCAGGGCTCCCCATAACGGGCCACCATCTGCTGCAGTCCGGCTGCAGCAAAATAGCCAGGGGGTGACAAACAACTTGTGTAGATTGATACAGCAGGAGTGGGAGCGTTTATTGTAGGACAGGAGGGGTATATATACATTACACACAGCTTATCTAATTAGCATAAACTAGATACAGCAGCCAACCAATAAGGAATCTCCACACTTAATGGCTCGCTGGCGCCACCTCACAAACCACTCCCTCTGGCAATATGCCAGGCACCATCCCGACTTGTTTACAGACTCTAACAGAGTATAGGTGGGATGATAGGTCCTGTGACAACTGGAGTGGGAATTTGGGAAGTAGACATTCTTGGGGCAGCTGTGTCTTGGCGTTTTAAAAATAGGAGTTCATGGCCAGAGTGGTTAGTTTGATTTAGTAATTGTACTCATTCCCTCCCCACTGATGTATAGGTTTTCTGAACTGAAGTGGTCAGTGGACCATAAGTGGAAATATCAAGAGTTGCTGCATGAGTCAGGTTTTTTTCCCCTCCCCTTTTTGTGGAAAAGGAAATGTTTTATTTATTTATTTTTTTAATTTTTATTGTTGGTTGTTCAAAACATTACATAGTTCTTGATATATCATATTTCACACTTTGATTCAAGTGGGTTATGAGCTCCCATTTTTACCCCATATACAGATTGCAGAATCACATCAGTTACACATCCATTGACTTACATATTGCCATACTAGTGTCTGTTGTATTCTGCTGCCTTTCCTATCCTCTACTATCCCCCCTCCCCTCCCCTCCCCTCCCCTCCCCTCTCTCTACCCCCTCTATTGTAATTCATTTCTCCCCCTTGTATTATTTTTCCCTTTCCCCTCACTTCCTCTTGTATGTAATTTTGTATAACCCTGAGGGTCTCCGAAAAGGAAATGTTTTAGAAACAAAAAGTAGAAAAGCTCAAGAAGATATTCTAAATAAAGTACTGTCGGGTACTGGATAGACGTGAGAAAGGGAGAGAAAGGTGTTAATACAGGAAAGGGTGGTACAGGGAAACCCAGGTACAGAGAGAAATTAGTATTCAAGGTGAAACATATGAGGAAAGAAAAAAAATTCATTAAAGATGAAAGAATGGAGAAATGGCTCAGTACTAAACATTTGAAAGTATATTGCTCTCGTTACTGGGCTGGTTCAGAATAAGAACATTCAAGTTCTGGGAAATAACAGTTCTGTGAGAGGGTGTTTACTAGTGGTATTTGCCTTATGGAATGTTTGATAATTTTTTTCCTTGAGCAAATCCTTTTAGAATTTCAGTATTTCTGTTGGATCTGAGAGGTAGACTTTTTATAAACTTCTGTGTTTTTCCATTTTCCCCTGAAGCTAATATGATATAAAGAGCATGAAGAATAGATTCCCTCTCTGTGAACATGAACTAGTGAGGCAATTCCCTGCTAATAACTCACAGTCCTTTAAGAATAAGAAGAATTTTTAATCTGAGACCTTCCATTTTTGGACCTTTGGACCTTTGATGGGAATAAGATGTGGACTGTACCCTTATATTTAAGTCAGTATGATATTATTGTTACTGAATATTCAGGAGTGTTTTGCTATATTGTTAGGGAGGTGCGTCCCTTTAAATGTGACTTTTAATTGAAAGACCATTTGGGGAATTTGTAGTTTGTTAGAAAAGTCTATTACCATCTTACTGTACCTTACTATCTAGGTAAGTTTGCTTCTTGGTATTTCCAGGCATATTCTCAAATCCAGAGAAGTCTGCTTCATTAATTCCAATGTTTCCCATGGTGATGAAAGTTATTCATCATGATCAGGAACAAGACCCTACCAAGAGCATTTTTTTTCTTAGTAACTGGCTCTCACGGTCAAAGCATGAGTTTCCTGTGTGTTTACTTCTGCATTGAAATGGACTTTCCAGTTGGTTGAGGAGTCAGGACACCTTCTTTAGGAAGCACTATGCAACCTACCCAGATGCTAACATACTTATTCAAGGGGAGTTCGTGATCTAGAGGTCCAACCAGAAAAAGTACTGATACGTCACTGTGCTGCCACGTGAACACAGGAAGTGATCGCTGCTCTGCTTGGGAGCATGAGGGACCTCCCAAAGGAGATGATGTTTGAATTCCATCTCAAGGTCTGCAGTTCACACCTGGATTGTGGAGGGGAAGGAGCTCAGGAGTCTGGGTCACTCATTTTCATAAAGGTAATGGGTGGGGTATAGCATTGCATTTTGCCATTAAAAATTAGTTCCAGTACACTGTAAAATAGGGGTTGATAATGTAGGGGTATAATCAGGCAGCTATTGCCATTATCCTACCTAAGTGTGATGAGGTGGAATCTATAGCAGGTGCCATGGGACCTGGGGACCCTGGTGAACAGAGGGATGTGGGTAGTGGTATTACAGAAGGAAAACCAACTATGATACATAGTTAAGGGACACCAGTGAGTGGCAATTTCCTGATTAAAAGAGAATATGTATGTGGAGCAGGGGCAAATTTGAATAAGAATTTTCTTAAAAAAATTTAATACGATGAGGGGGATTTTCTGTTTTTATGTCCCTGAGTGAAAGACAAAATACTCTGAAATTCCAGCCATTTACAAGAGCTTGTTTTCAAGCCAATATTTTCACTTCATTTGCTCAAGGGAAGGAAAAATGACATTTGAAAAGGCACACAAAGATATATAAAAAAAAGAAGACATGTCATTACACTTCAGTGAGACCTATTCCAAGGATCCATAGTTGGTCCTTAAAGAAGCTACAGGTGCTACTGTTGTTTAACTACAGAGAGAGTTTTCACTAAGAGTCCTCAAGGGCAAGACTGTTGCAGATGCTTATGTGAATTGCATTTCCAAGTACTCTTCCCTGGGGCCCTCTATTATTTTATGAAAATCTCTAATATAGTCTTTTTTTGTTTTTTCTTGGTTTTTGACCAGGGATTGAATCCTGAGGTGCTTAAACACTGAATCACATCCCCAGCCCTATATATATATATATATATATATATATATATATATATATATATATTTTAATTTGAGACAGGGCCTCATTAGTTAGCTTAGGGCCTCACCAAATTGCTGTGGTTGGCTTTTAACTTGCAATCCTTATGCCTCTGCCTCCCAAGTTGCTGGGATTACAGCTGTGTGCCACAGTGCTCAGCCAATATAGTTAATATAGTCTTAATCACATTCTTATTATAATGATAACAAGGACTGAGTTCTATAAACATTTATGCTCCTGAACCTACTACAAGGTACCTTTACAATGTAATTGGAACATAGTAGGGGTTCAAAAAAATTGTTTAATGAAATGCTCATGAATTAATGAAAGTACTAATAATGAATGATTTATTCAATTCCTTTAAAGGATATCCTCATTTCACAATTCTAAAAATATTTACTTCACACTTCAAAGAGTCCATACATAAGGAACACTATGAAAGCTGTCAGGTGGAACTTTCTAACATGCAGGTCCAAACAGCATGGAGTTATTCTGACACATCAGGCTATTTCCTTTATAGCACTTTCAAAAATCTTAAAGTATTTTGATTGTATCTTTGTTTTATGTGTGCTTCCTTCTTTAAACATAAGCTCCACCGGAGAAACTCACCTGTCGAATTTAACTGTATATCCTCAGTGCAGAGAGTGGTGGCTGGCTCAAACTTATTGCTAAGAATTATGAATCTATCTAGACTCAAACAGGTAAAATCAAGCTATATATCTCTATTATGAAAAAAATAGATGAGGCTTTATTTGTGATAAAAATAGATAATATAGAGTAGAATTTTTATGAATAAGACCTTATCGAAAATTTCCTGCTAATAACAAAGAAATAGTATTTAGACTCTTTCAGTGACATGGGACTAGATTTTTATTCCCATCTGATTTTTGCAATTATTCAAAAGGTTTCTAAAGTCAGCATCATCTTACATGTGAACAGCATGAGGCCCAGAACGGTTATACACCATACCCAGCATCCCACAGTTGGCTCAGGATTTGAATCAGTCTATGAAGTGCCTAACCTGTGGTCTTCCCATTAAGTCACCAAGTGGCATTCTTCATTTTGTAATTAAATTTAACTTTTTCTAAAACCCAAAGTATGACAAAATGTAAAGGCTTTTAAGATTTTTTTTAAAAAAATATGTAGTTCTAATGAAAATCAGAAAATAAAGATATTCTAATTTATCTCAGAACAGATGTATGAAATGATAATGTCTCCTGTCTGGTATTTGGCCAGGTGTCAAGCTAAAATATATCCTAATTCTGTATTAATTATGACTTACAACAAACTAAGTAGACCAAAAGCAAGAGCGGATGTTAGATAATATACTTGTCGATTATGAAAATAAGGAAAATATGACATTTTCTTCCTTCATATCACCACTATTGACCCCAAAATATTGTGAAGAATTATTCTCTTGAGATACAAAGGGAGCAATAAAATGAAATGGTTTCCGTTTTGTTTTCTATGGAAACTTAACCTTCTGTTTTCTGTGTACACAGAGGAATAAATGTCACATTGCCAGAATTATTCCGAAGATTTATATTATACTTCATACTTCAAATAAAGACATCTCCCTGTAGGCCAGTTTGTATGAATTTTTCCAGTGAGCATTAAAAAAAAGAAAACTAAACCTAAGGTCAAAATTACCTCTCTGAAGAATTTATGTAATAAAATGCTCCTTTTATATAAATTCCATAGGAATATCAATAAGGCTCTTTTTTTAAAAAAGAATGAATAAAATGACCTTAAATTTTATATTGAATAATAAAGTCATCAATAGCCAGAAGCTTCTGAAAAAGATGAAGAAAAGTGGAGCCTTTTTTTGCAGATCCAGAAGATTGAGCCTTTATAATCAAGTCTATGGTAGTCCAAGGGGACAAACAGGTATATAGTGAATGAAATGGTAAATCCAGAGGGAGGTAGAAGCATTAATGAGAATTGGAACACGACAGAGGTAGACATGGTGCTGGGTGGGGTGGCACAGCTCCCATGATACAGCTGCAGTACTGCTGGATGAAGAAATTATGGAAAACTGTGCCCCTGTTTCATATCATTGCCCAAAACATCTTCCAAGATCATCTTAGGAAAAAACAAGGAGGCTAAAAATACATCTTAAATTTAGGAAGATTTTCTTAAGAGTAGAAATTCAGAAGTTATTCAAAAGATAAGGAAATGATTGACAACATTTAAAAAAATCACTTTGAAAGATGAAAATCAAGAAAAAAAATAGATTGGGGAGAAAAATGTCCAAAATGGATGGCAAAGTATTGTATTGATACAACATGATTTTAAGAATTCTCAATACATAAGCACCAATAAAAAAATTGTCCAAGAATATGAAGGGGCAGTTCATAGAGGAGCGATATAAGTGGCTAAGAAACATGAACCTGGTTATCTTCACTACTTGGCAGGGAAATATTAATTAAATTATTAAAGAGCTATTCTTGAATGCTCATCTGACTGGAAAAGATTTTAAGACTAACACCCATTGCTCACAATAATGTTGAAAAAAATATCAAAATTTGAAAATTTCCTATTTTGGAGGGAATCAGTTTGGCTGTATATTACAATAAAACTGGCTACACCACCCTTTGGCCAAGAAGTCTTCATTGAGGAAATCTATCCTATAGAAATAGAAGTGGCAAAACCTAAGAATGGGCACTTCAGAAATGGGTACTTTAGCATCGTTCATATAGGAACATGTGAGAAATGAAACCAACTCCAGATCAAAACAGGAAGAAGAATATTTTGCACAAAAACAAGGACAAATATTTATGTATTTCAATATATGTGTGAGGCTATTTGTATATCTATGGACACAAATATGCAAATGTGTATATATACACACACACACACACCCCCCCATAAGTTTCACGTATGAACACAGAAAAAAAGCAAAGCGAAAAGGAAGCTATACATGACATTGTGTTGCCTGGGAAACATGTTTGAGGAAAAGGAGGGGTTAATAAAGAGGGGAGCAGCAAAAGTAAAACAATATATTTAATTTTTTTAATTTAAAAAGTTTAAAACACCTCAATAATTGATGTGATCCAATTTAGGTAAAATTACATATGTTAAAAGTCACCTCACATTTTTCAAAGCAAAAACCAAAGTCCCCTCCTGTCTCAGGTGTTTGAAAGTTTTTTTATAGCCACTCTGTAACTGAGAGCAATGGTCAGTTACAGGGTCCACAAATCTGTCTCTTCTGAAATTAGAGTGGTTATTCACTATATTTTCAAACAGTTTAGGGAAATTTGGCTTTGTTACCATAAAACATGGGTGAACAAAATTCAGTCAGTAGTGAAAACATGGTGGGCAATTTATCTAATAATCAATTATTATTCTCATCACTACGTAAATTTGAAATAATGTTAATATGTGATGCTCTATGACAGCATTTTGGCAAAACCATGAAGACTGTTTGTGTTCTGATTTCAGAGTTTTCTTTTTTGTCTCATTCAGAAAAACTACTTCACATACCTAAAATCCTTCTTGCAGATATAATAGACTTGTCCTTTCTAATTGAATAAAGTCTCCAAAGAGCACTATTTCTGATTAATCATCTGATGTTAATAGATGGTTATCCAAGGTCCTCTGACTGCATCAGTTTCCAGAAGATAGGTGATCTCATTTTTGTCTAGTACTGCAGCCATTCTGAACTTAAATCTCTGGCAGGTCTTACATGGCTCAGAGTCCAGAGCCCAGAGCCTAGGCCAGGCTGTTTGCCCATGTCATTCGGCACCTCCTCAGGCTTCATCCTTCACAAAGGGCACATCTGTGCATATTTGACACATAATTCTCTCTCATTTCCTTATTTGATTGTCAAACCCACCAAAGACCATAAAAAGCCAATTTGAAGGGAAGTCAGGGGCTGCTGTAGTAGTGAGCCCCAGAATTTAAAGGCACCTAGTTTATTTATATGTAAAATGGTGACACCAGGGTGCTCATATCATGGGTTGGTTGTGAACATTGTGAAGTGCTGTTTGTGCAGTGCTTAGCTAGTGCTTGGCAGGACACTCAATAACCCTCAGCTACTGTCCTTAGAGACACAAACCGCCATCAACATTGAACCAAATATATTCTCACAGATAGGTGGTGGTCAGAAGATCTGAAAATAAAAAGTGCAATTTTTAAAAAGCACAGAAATCTTTAGTGGAGGAGTGAAGATTGCATAAGGGATCACAGGATTATTCCTGAGTGTAATAATGCATAAGACAACCAAAAGACACTCAAGAATTTTGGTTTGAGTTACTGTAAGAAAACTGAAAAGTGAAGCAATTTGAAATGATTCCTTATAAAATATTTATATATTTCTCTTTTTTATAAAATTGTTGCTTAATTATAAGTTATTAAAAATAAAAACAAGTTATCTAAAAGATTTCATGATTAATTACTTGAGGGTGGTAGAAAATTCATTTGTGTACAATTCTTATAAATGTTATATTTTTATATAGTTTTTTCATAGGATGCCCTCAAATACGTGAACTGTAAAGAATTTTGACTATGATACATTAAAAATTAAAAACCTAAATCATGACTTCATTAGTACTGAGGTTTTAGTTTAGAAGTTTTCACACATATCACAAAAGCCTGTGAGATAGACCTTCTTAGGCTTAATTTAAAGAGGAGGAGACAGAAACCCAGAGAAATTAAATCTATGTTGGCTTTCTATTGTAAACCAGTACAAATTTAGCAGTTTAAAACAACTCCCTGTAAATGTTTGTAGGCTAGAAGAAACAGTGGGCTCAAACCAAGATGTTAGATACTATTATGAAATTTTATTATGATGATGGCTTCACAATTCTGTGAATATAAGGAAACTCTACTTAAATAAGCAAATTTTATGGTATGTCCTTTATTGGGTTCATATCCCAATAAAGCTGTTAAAATTCTACGAGTGTTTTTAGTGGAACCACAAGAAGGAATTTTCAAGCATTTCATTTGTGAAAAGCGTAGAGTTTATTATAAAATACTGCTGAATGCATTCTTTTGTTTGTGGAGAGCATTGACATTCTCCTAGAAAGTATTCCTTGACAGACTGATAAAAGTCCGACAGGCCAGCTTCTTCCCTCTCTGCACAGGCTGAACACTGTAGCTGAGCCATCAAAAGACCTGGTCCACAGGGCCCTATCCACAGGTGAGAATGGATCCAAGATGGACCATTCATCTTCTGCCAAAGATACTTTGGGCTAGACCTGGAGGGTAAGATCTCTTTTCCCTGGGTGAAGGGGGAAAAAAAAAGCCTGCAAATAACAGTACCTGTATTTCATTTCCATGGTTTTGGTGCCCTTTCATCTCAGAAACTGGAAAGAATTAAAGCCAGCAGCAGATGATGGGAGAAGCTCCACATTTTCCACATTCCTACTTTCTAGCGCCTGTTGGGCAAGTTCCCTCCTGCCCTTTGTGTTGTGCTGATATTTGCACTTGCTGGAGTTGGGTCTCCTTCTTCAATGGCATTTCTGGTCTCAGATACACTTTAGAGAAAGAAAAATATAAATGCTTAGAGAGCTAAATAAAAATCTTAAATTTGAAAGTAAAATGTGAAAATAAGAGAATCTGTGATGAATTTCTAAATGAGAATTATGGATATTGAGTTTGAGAATTCAGAGGGGCTTGGGAGATACATAAAGGGCCCTGGAGGAGAAGTAGCAGGACTAGAGTCAGAGGTTGAAGAGTAAAAACTTTAAATTTTTCTTGAGGATCATCCATGCCACCTTTTTAAAATAGATTTCATCTGGAGAGAGATCTGACAAAGATCCTCAAGAGAAAGACAAACATATTTTGAAGGGGAAAAGAAGAAACTCTCATTTGTGATTGTAGCAGGAATATTTTGTTTGAATGCCAAAGGGAATCTAGTGGATTTTTGTTATGCCAATAATGTTCACTTACCTTTTTTTCCCCTAGAAAATGTAATAAAAATGGTAAATTCTGGCTTTCAGCAAAATCAGTAGAATTTTAATTTAAAATAAGATGAATGGAATATGATCAGAATCGAGTCAGGGTTTGATTCTGGTCTATGTAGCTGAAGCCTCTTAGGTTTCTATCTTTCTTTATTTTTTTCTCATGCCTCATATCCTTTCTTTAAAATTTTTTTAATTCTAATTTGTTATATATGACAGCAACATTACAAATAGAGAGCACAACTTTTCATATCTCTGGTGGTATGCAAAGTATATCACACCATTCGTGTCTTCATACATGTACTTAGGGTAATGATGTCCATCTCATTCCACCATCCTTTTTACCCCCGTGCCCTCATCCCTACCTCTCCCTCCCCATTGCCCTATCTAGAGTTCATCTAATCTTCCCATGCTTCCCCTCCCAACCCCACTATGAATCAGCCTCCTTATATCAGAGAAAACATTTGTCATTTGGTTTTTTAGGATTGGCTAATTTCACTTAGCATTATATTCTCCAACTCCATCCATTTACCTGCAAATGCCATGATTTTCTTCTCTTTTATTGCTGAGTAATATTCCATTGTGTATATATGCCACATTTTCTTTATTTGTTCGTCTACTGAAGGGCATCCAAGGAACCGAACAGACACTTCTCAGAAGTTGATATACAATCAATCAACAAATATATGAAAAAATGTTCAACATCTCTAGCAATTAGAGAAATGCAAATCAAAATTACTCTAAGATTGCATCTCACTCCAGTCATAATGACAGCTATTAAGAATACAAACAATAGTAAGTGTTGGCGAGGATGTGGAGAAAAAAGCACACTCATACATTGCTGGTGGGGCTGCAAAATGGTGCAGCCATATGGAAAGCAGTATGGAGATTTCTTGGAAAAATGGGAATGGAACCACTATTTGACCCAGCTATCCCACTCCTCGGTCTATACCCAAAGGACTTAAAAACAGCATATTACAGGGACACAGCCACATCAGTTTATTGAAGCACAATTCACAATCGATTTGTTTTTTTCTATTTTTTTCCTTCCTTCCTCCCTTCCCCACCTCTGCCCTTATTTATTTATTTATTTATTTATGGTCTCTTTTTCTTTTCTTCTCTTCCTTTTCATTTCCTTACTTTCCTTTCTAATTCATCTGCCTAAGTTCACTAACCCTTAATAACCTATACAACTTCCAGTACATGCATGGGCCTTTGATATCTCATTTTATTTTGATCACTGGTCTTGACTCATAAAATTAAATTTCATGATGTGGAAAGAATTGACAAAATGCTTCTACAAACTGCCTGCTTTTCCACAATTAGTTTCTTCTGAATTCTTTCTTACAGACACATCCCTGAGGTAATAATTTTTGTAAATTGTGAATTCCCATGGGTAAGATCATCATCTTGGACATTTCAACAATGAACTTTAGTAGTCCTGCAGGGTTTTCCAACAATATTTGTTGTTGTTGCTATAAAGAAAGAGGAAAAAAATGAACATAAAGTTCCTAACAATGGGAAATGTCTTCATTGGATTTATCCAAAGAAAGTATCATCAAAAAAGTCCTATCTTTGTTTTGTTCTGAATGATTCACAGATAACTGAATAAAACAGTAGAATTTTAGAGAAGAAAAAGACCTCTGATGTTATTTAAACCCACAAACCTCCTCAAAGCTGCCAACATTCTGAAATTTGCCAAGTCAGGGACTGACTTGGAACAAAGACTTCTTAATTCTTGGGGCAAAGAATTCTAGATGATGACCATTTTCTTTTCCTTGAAAAATAGCATTAAAAACTGCTTCATCCAAGGCATTTCAAAGTTTTTTTTTTTTTTTATGTCAGTTTTGTATCAGTCAGCACAATTGACTATAATTGGTCAGAAATAGCTTATGTTTTTGGTCTAGATTTTGATATTTTCTAAAATGTTTACATGCAAGGACAATATGAAAGTTTTATAATATATGATTCACAAATGTCCGAGTGAAAATCTTCAAAAACTGTAAAATTCAAGTGTAGAGGGAAATGTCTTAAATAGACGAAATACAGAAGGCACAGCATAAAACACAACACATTTTAGAAGACATAAGGAATGACAATACTTAAATGATAAACTTGGATCGTTTTTGTCCTAGCCTCTCCTGTAATTGGACCTGATACGGGTTCCAACTCGGATTCTCTTGAGTTTCCTTTTCTCAGCTCTTTTGAAAAGATGATCTGACAATACCTTTATATTCAAACTTCAAACATACATATCTTTAGACACAATGATTCCACCCTTGGAAATACATTTCATGAGATAAAATCATCCGAGTGCTCATCTGTCCCCCCCCGCCCCCCCCCCTACATGGGCACATATGGGTGGTTATTGTATTATTATGTATTTATAGTAGCAAAAACTGGAACCAGAATGAATATATAAACAAATATTAATAGGGATATGCTTAATTCAGTTTAACATAATTTGAAACATGATAAAACTTTTTGTTAGAAATAAACACCTAGAAAAAGACTCTTTAGAATGAATTGAGAGCTTTTATGAAATGTGAACAATAAATCTAATGATATTAATTTTGTGTATTACAGGAATAACATTCAGATATAATGTCTAATCTTCAATTAAAACATTTTCACCTGGGTAATTATGTTTTGGAAGAAGACATACTTTATCATCTTTTTTTTTACATTTCATTTATTTTTAATTGACTCATAAATATTGTGCATACTTACGGGGAACCATGTGATGTTTCAATCGTATTAATCCATGTGATTGAACATTGTGTAATGTTCAAATCAGGGTAAACACATCTCTATCCTCAAGTGTCTATCACAGTGAATTCACATTCTCTGTAGTCACCTTAGGGTGCAACAGAGCACCAGGCCTTATCTCTGCTAATGACAACTTGTTCCCTGTGGATCAGCCTTTCTTGATCCCACCTTTCCTTCCCTTCTCCTCCACCTCTGGGAACCATTATTCTAATCAACTTCTATGAGATCAACTTTGTTAAATTCCACATGAGTGGGATCCTGTGGTATTTCTCTTCCTGTGCCTGGTTACCTGGCTAAAGTGAGCACCATGACCTGTCTGGTGGACCCTGGGAGCCCTGAAGTGGCAGGGAGAAGCCACTGAAGACAGGTGTGTGAGACACCTTGGAGGTTTTCCTTTGAACCTACACTTGTTTATCTTTTTCATGTCTTTAATATGCTACTCCCAGCCCAATGCAGTCCAGATGAACCCCTCCCTGCAATACATAGTAGACCAGGGTGAGGCAAATAATGGACTGAAAGAAAATTCTTTTTCTTTCCAAGAGTAACATAACTTTCTTTTAGGTACATGGACAAACTTGACAATTTTCTTTATCTCTTGTCCCCATCACTGCTAAGGTTTTTTTTGTCAGAGCATATTCAGATATAGATTTGTTATTAAAGAGTCATTTTTCTTTTATAACATTTTTGGTAAATTTTTATAATTGATCCAAGAGCAATTTTATACCTAATTTCAAGTTTCATTAATTTTTATTATTCATAATAATTTTCCATGCAATTTCTTGGTCATCCTGGAATGTTTTTTATTATGGTTCTTATTTTTCTCGTTTATTCTCACTTATCTCTTAGGTAGAACACACCACACGTAATCTTAAAACACTCTTGTATTGCTTCCTGGCACTTTGTCTTTTACATAAGAAACAAGATTGTGATGACATAAAGATTATTTTATTTTAAAGGCTACTTTTACTTTCTTCTTAGAAATGTGTAGATTTCATTCGAATCACCATTCAAAATAAAGAGTACCTCAATACATTTTAAACATTATAATGTATAATTCTTTCACTATGACAAAAAAAAAAAAAAAAAAAAAACCAAAAAAAAAACCACAGGGCTTCTTTGGAAAAATGAGGAACTATTCTGCCCTGAAGGCATTTCCAAGTCTAGAGGAAGATTAGGTAAAGACCCTTCTTCAGATATAAGGAACCAAGGATTTCAATTTATCTCTAAGTTTCTTTTTTGGTGGACACAGCTTTTGAAAGATATATTATAGACAGGCACTGTCCTAATTCATCTGCTTATTCGGATTGCAATGTCTCGTTTCTAGGCTATGATGTGCAGTTGACAGAGAATATGACATCAGGTAGGAATGTCCACACTCTGGCACTCTAAGGAGAGAGAGAGGTGAGAATACAGCAGGACTTCCTAGACCCTTTGGTAGTGTTGAGGATTTATAATAAGTCTAATAATGGAAAACCTTGGGAAAGATTTACACAGAAAGGAGAAGACTGGATTTGTGATTTGCAAGTATTTTGGCTGGTGACAGGGAATAGTCATAGGGAGAGAAGGATGGAAGAAGAGCAATGGAGAAAGTAAGGTGTGAACAAGTAAGAAGCAAATGTAGGAGAGCAAGAGACCTTTACTTGGGAGTAGAGATGGAGTAAGTGAGTCCTCAGCAGGGTGGTATGTGGATACATTTTTAATTAATAGTTCTATTATTATTATTATCAGATCTATGCTATGCAACAAAAAAGGGTCCTATGTTAAGCCATAAAGCAAAATGGATTGAAGGTTGAAACATTGTTTTACTAATCTCTGCAATTAAAAATTATGAGGTATTAAAAATAGTGATATAAGAGTGTTCGTAAAGGGGTTGGGGATGTGGCTGAGTGGTAGAGTACTGGTCAATTAACATGCATGAGGCCCTGGGTTCCATCCCCAGCATAGCAAAAAACAAAAAGGAAATCACAGCATGTTCATGGAGACCTGCTGAGAGCCACAGCTGAGTCGGAATGGCCCCTGGCATTTTGCCAATAGTATTGGTTGAGAGGTGAGCCATTAAGATGATGCTGGATTGATTCAATTGACCTTTACTGTCCGCCTTGGCCCGCTACTTTGGAGTTCTCGCAGGGATTCCTGCAGAGTTTGCATTGGTTGGGGAAGTGCCGGAGGAGGGAGTTCTGGTTGGTGGTTCCTGGAGGAGCCCCGTGGTGTTCAGGAAAGTTCCCGGGGAGCGTGTGTGGAGTGTGCTGGTGGAGTTCAAAAATAAAGTTTGTTCCTGCTTCAGTGGCTCGTGATTTGTGCCCAGCCAGACTGCGGCAGAGATCAGAAAAGAATTTTAATAAATTGGTATAAAAAATAACCCAATGGAAAAATGAAGAAAATGAATGAAAAGAAAGACTGTGCAACTAATGACCACAAATAAGGAAACCCACATACATTTTTTAATCAGGGAAATGAAAATCAAACTATAAGGAGATATTACATCACATTTTTCTGTGTGGAAGAACCCAAAGTTTTTAATGTTAGTAGATATTGGCAAGGACATGGAAAACTCAAAACATTTACACACATTTCTAGTAGAAATCTTTATTGGTACAAACATGTTGGAAAACAACATAGCATTAATAGCATTCTGTGATAAACAGAATTGCTGTTCCAAAATGACCCAGCAATTCTACCCCTAGTTACATACATGGTAGAGCAGTTGTTTTCAAAGATGGTTCCTGGAAGAACTGCAGCATCTACATCTTTTGACAACTTGCTCGATATGGAAATCTTAGGCTTTGTCTCAGACTCACTGCATTAGAAACCTTAAAGTTGAAGTCCAACAATTTTGATTTAACAAGATCCCCCATTCCCCAGGTGATTCTAATAGGGTTAAAATGTGTGAACCACTGCATGAGAGAAAATTTTCATGTGTGCTAGGAGGCAGGGGAAAAATGTTTGTAACATCTTTGTTTATAATAGTAGCAAACAAACCATGTGTTTATTAATAATAAATGGTAAGAAAAAATGTATAGCCACAGAAGATATAACTTTATAATGGAAATGAATGAACCATCACTAGATACAATAGGCCATAAATCACAGAATTATAATAGTCCAAAATAAGGCAGAAAAATTATAGGCAAAACTAGAGCTACACATATTGCTAAAAATAAAGAATATTTTATTGAAGGACATATATGTAACACACTTAGTGAAATCATATGGGGAAAAAAGGGGAATGATAAACAAAATTCAGGGAAGTGATTCTTTAAGAGGAAATAGAAAACTGCACAATCAAGCAGTTTTCCAACTAATAAGAGCATGCAAGTTTTAAGCTGGGTGGGATGTGGTATTCGTGGCAGAATTGTGCTTTAAGTCCTACATATATTTTACAAGTATTTGCTTTTATGTTTGCAGTATTTGTCAACAACCACAAATGCAAGAAGTTAGTACTAGACATTAAATCATAATACGATAACAAAAAATTAAGCAAAAAAAAAAAAAAAAGTAGTGGACTATGTTCCTGAGATAGTTGCACTTTCAGAAAGCCAATAATAGTGTTCACATCTTTTCTCCCTTTTTCCTCACCTCTCTTTTCTTGTAAGCAAAGGTACAGTAATAAAAATTAAAATTTATTCTAAGTGTAAAGTCAAACTGATTTTTAAAAATCGATCAGGTAGGAAAATACACAAAAATTAAGAAAAATAAGCACAGAAATGAGAAAGTCAGTCTTAAAATTTCTAAAAGTCCAATTTATTGGATTCAATAAAAGATGGTAAACTCCAGTGAGGGACTGGGCATGGGCATGTCCCCTGAGTTTTAATGAGGCAAGGAAGAGCTGCCATCTCTGCAAGAAGGGCAAGTGACAGAAGACAGACATGATGGGAACAACATGCTCTGTGCTTGGGTGACACCACAGAAATATCCATCTCTTTGTCACAGACTCTGAATTGCTGTTTATGCAGGAAATAGGATTAAAATGCAGGCTGGCCATCTACTCCTCACATGTAAACTCGTTTCAATTCAGGATGACGAATGATTACAATAAAATATTATTCTGTATATAAGCACAGGAAATTTCTTTTCTTCCATAATTACATTTAGGCACTTAGAGATGGCAAGTTTCAATTATAAAAGGAAGAGTTTAACCATTTCTGTCTCATTTGAAAGTATGCTATCATTTGAGAAGTGTTTTATTTTGGCAAGCTAACAAATGAAGGCAGGTGTATGTGCACTGAATGGAGACAAACGAATTCCATGTGTGATATTGTAGGGTACTTTTGAGACATAAGTTATTGTGCTAACTGCATAATATGCTGTTTTGCCACAGAATAAGATAGTTATCTTCCCTACGGGATACCAGTTAGGGACAATTGAGACTTTACATTGCTCTGAATTAAGCATTGAAAAATGTGTGTGTGTGTGTGTGTGTGTGTGTGTGTGTGTGTGTGTGTGTATGTATTTAAATATTAGGTAGCTATAACCCAAATAAATAAAAAATGTTATAAATGAGCATCTATATAATGATGTTTCAATTTTGACACTGCTAGAGTAGAATGTTTGCTCCCCGTGTAATTACTATTGGTTTTTGCAGATGGAAACAGACCATGAGTGGTTTTTGAAAACACTTTAAATTTTAACGAGACTATTTGCACAACTGAAATGCAAAGGGAGTTTAAGGGTCTGGACTATTTGGAACATTTGAGGGGTCAAAGACTTCTCAATAAATTCTAGAAAGGCCACTGAACCTGCATTCTGCAGAAGTCTGTTATCAAGTGATTGGGCTTTTTCTTTACTTTAATATGAAATAGCTTCAAGCCAAGTGAGAAATAGCACTGACATCTAACCATCCAATTAGCAAATATTAAGAATAATTGGGGTGGGGTGATCAGAAGTGAATATTTTCATTTCTTACTGGCAATTATATAAACTGGTAAAAAACTTTATCAAAATCAATTGATTAATAGAAAATAAGAGGCTTTGGGATATTTATACCCTTAGATTTATTTATTTATTGCACTTTGAAATTTTATACCAAGAAAACAACAGGAATATATATTTTAAAAATTGAAGGCCTAAAGAGGGCAGCAGAAACAAATGGAGAGTTTTAAAATTGTGAAATGCTAAAGTAAATTATTACATAGCCCATTTGTGATGCAATATAAGGCCACATGAAGTTTATAAAAACTGCAAACTAATTCACTAAAGTCTAAGTGATAAAAAGCACAAAAATTTAAATAATGCAATCATCATCCCATTAACCATTCCCTTAAAAATATTAACAGAAAGAAAAATTAAAAGAAAATTATGTATAATAGTTGTTTCTCGATGATGAATGTGTATGTGTGTGTGTGTGTGTGTGTGTGTATATATATATATATATATATAAAATGAATTTTTCTACTTTTCTGCATTTTCTAAGTTGTTTGTGAAGGGAATGTTACTTTTATAATAAAGTAAAAATATTGAGGCCCATTTTGGAAAGAAAAACCCAAATTAACAGCATATCAAGAAAGATTATAATTTTTCTAAATTTCCATATGCTGCTTTAAATGTAATATGATTTAAAAATGATGAACCAGTAAAACATATTCAAGAGACATATATTTAGCACAGCTTTCTTGTCTCTTGGATATATCCCCCTTTTTCTTGACACCCAGTTAGAATGCATTTGCTGAAAATTCGGAATGGTCCATGATGGTTCTGTGGGTAACCATCCAACGATCCAGAGTATACCAGACAATTAATAGTGCCATGGGATGGAAATTTGTCTTTCAGCTTACAAATGAGTAAAGTTTTAGACATATCTACTCCACACCCCTGCTTCTTTCTTTCTTTTGCTCTATTCTGGATCAAACCCAGTCTCACTCATGCTAAGCAAGCACTCTACCACTAAGTTACATCTCTGGTCCTATGGTTAGATTTATGAAATGGATTTTCTTTCATGTTCACAGAATGTTCTGGGATAGAGTTTGATATTAGATTTTCCCCACCACTAGGAATGACAACTCACATGCAAAGTTAAATAACTGTTCTGTTTTTCATTTTGAATAGCACTAAGTATCATTTGAATCAACATGGTATTCTACTTGTATTTAAAATTCTTGAAAACTCTGCAGCTGCTATATTTTTGTTTCAGTGACCCCCATGTTGGTTAGTCAAGTGCCACCAGATGGATAAAATGTCTTTATAATTTTTGATGGGGAATTAGGAAGAAAAAGGAATTGTTGTTTATGGAAGAGTAAGAAGAAAGTATTTTGGTAAGTACATTGCAGTAAAAGGTAAATGCAAGGCCATTTTCAAATTAGTGTGTAATTTGGGGTTATTTCTTCTTAGCTTGAGGCTGGCAACTTAAAGTTTAGATTAAATAGTAGCTCGAGAGACAAAACTTGAGCACCATAAAGATGAAGGACCATAAAAATGCATTTGAACCAAATAGTATTTGACTATAGAATGTGGTAAGTATAATTTCAATAAATACATAGATTTGTGAATTAACTATGTATTTGGTACCATACTATAAATATAAATAATATTCAATTGAGGTTAATATTAATATTGAAAATCATGAGAATGTGTCAAATAGCCAATGTTGGTAGAAGCAACATAAGAATTATAGAGAATTATATTCTCCACAGAATTATAAAGAAAGTGATTTGGGATTATACATTAGAAAGCAAAATGCAAATGGAAGAGGACTTTTCCAAAGTTTATTCTAGAAATAATGTTATTGACATCAGAAAAGAGATTTATAGATTTCTACTCATGTTTAAGTCTGAACTTAAGAAAATATTTGGAGCATTCTCTGTCCTTTTCTTTAATATTTTACCTTCTAAGCTCTATTTTACACAAATGTGTCCCTTAAAAGCAATTTTTATACAAACTTCTGCTGGATGGGTTGGCCTGAGGTACTATTTTAAAGACTTCTAAAAGCTCCTCTGTATTGACTACCTGAAAATTTTCATTTTGTAATGGCACTTTTTTTGAAAGTATGGCAAAATAGTCATTTTAGTTCAAAATAGTTCAATGAGGTTTGTTGTGGTGGTGGTTGTTGGTGGGTTTTTTTTTTTTTTTTTTTTTTTTGGTACCAGGGGCACTAACCCACAAGAGCCACATTCCCAGCCCTTTATATTTTATTTTGTGATAGGGTCTCTCTCAGTTGCTTAGGAACTCACTAAGTTGCTGAGTCTGGCTTTGAACTCACAATCTTCCTTCCTCATCCTCCTGAGCCACTGGGATCACAGGCATGCACCATTTGGCCTGGCGTAGATAAGTCTTTCTTAAAAGGTAAATATACTTATCAAATTTTGTGTGGATTGTTATCAACCATTTGTGTTCCATGTTGTCAATCATTTTTAAACATGTTATCAACCACTTGTGTGAATTATTAAATCAAATGATTTCCTGTTCCCTCAATTTTAAAAATTGAAGTTTATGTACAAATGCAGAGATTTTAACTTTACAGCTTGATGATCTTTCTCAAAGTGCATATATACATTTAAGGCTATATATTTCCCTATAAGAATGGCTTTGGTTTCATTCCACACATTTTGATTACTATATTTTTATTTTTAATTTCAAAGAATTTTCTAATTCCCACTCAATCTCTTCTTTGATCCAAGATTACATGTGTGTTGCTTAGTTGACAAACATTTTAAGAATATTTAAATTATCTTTTCCTTGTTGATATTTAACTTAATTCTCTGTAGCCAAAAAATATACTTTGTATGATTTCAGTCTTATGAAATTTGTTAAGACTTGTTTTATGTTCTAGAAAATTATTTCTTTCAGTAAATGTTGAATGATTATTTGAAAAAAAAAATGACTATTCCCTAATTTTTTAATCATGTTGTTAAAACATACATTTGTACTGACTTTCTATTCCCTCTCTGTAACAATGATTTTGCAACATAATTTTCTATTTAAATAATACCAGTTAGTCTTTCCTCTAATATGGTAGATTGTTTTATTTCTGGTGATTTTCATTAAGCATTGACATGAGCTGAATTCTCCTGTTATAATTTTACTTGTGTAGTTGTTGAAAGAATTTTCCACAAACTAGATTCTATCTCTGCACATTCTAAATTTGCACACATATTTCTGGTGCTGGGCCCACTGGGCCACATTTCTATCCTGATTCTGTCTTCTAATTTTGTATCTTTATATGACTTTGTCTGGTCAGCAGACATAGAGGATAGGATACTTATTCATAAAGCCATATCTTAAAATGTCCAGGGATCATTTTAGTATTTATGGAAATGATGAAAAGCACATGAAGAACTCATTAAACACAAAAGAAATGCAATTCCAACTCAACTGTTATGGATCTCCAAAATGCTCCTGGCTATTACTTGAAATGAAAAAACATTTGGAGAAAGGAAATGAAGAAAGTGGTTTTACAATTAAAGTGTTTTGCTAAGAGCCACAGCTGAGTCGGAATGGCCCCTGGCATTTTGCCAATAGTATTGGTTGAGAAGCGAGCCATTAAGACGATGGCTTTTGAGTTATCGTGGAGTTCCCGTTGAGTTCGGTTGAGCTCTTGCAGGGATTCCTGAAGAGTTAGCTTTGGTTGGTGGAAGTGCCAGTGGTGGGAGTTTCGGTTGGTGTGGTGTGTTCCTGGAGGAGCCGTGTGGGTGGCGTTCGGGAGAGTTCCTGGGGAGTGTGCTGGTGGAGTCGGAAATAAAGTTTGTTCCTGCTTGAGTGGCTTGTGATTTGTGCCCAGCCAGACTGTGGCAGTGTTTCACTTTTTTAAATTTTACAAGCTTATATAACCATTGAACACATTTCTAATGTCTCTGTTAAGGCAATCAAATTGGTTGATATGAGTGAAAGCTGCAATGTGTAAATTTTAATGGCTGAACAGTAAACCTTGGGTAGAAGTCATCTATAGCTGAAGATTCCTCTCCTGGTGGTCGATACATATGGCAGAACTGACTGGACTGTTCTGAGGCCTTGTCTCAATTTGCCAGCAGAAACAAAGGTTGGTAAAAATCGAGCTATAAGAAATATGTGTGCAATTGTTGAAAACTGCTAGGGAAACTTAGAGGGCTTTCAGATAAGGGATGAAATGACTTCTAGATGCAGCTGAATATGCACAAAAGTTAACTCTGAGATTCTAAAATCATAGCAGAGCTTGGGGATGTGGAAAATTTAAACAGGAGATAAAAGTCTGCAGAATGAACAGTTTGGAATTATTTGTGGCCTCAAAAAGCATGAAAGCTGCTACTTTGATGTAAACATGCTTCATGGCCATAGAAAGTGCAAGTAACAGAATTGCTGGAATTTGATGATGTCATTAAAATAAGAAGTATTCCCAAGTGTGTTCAGATTTCAGCAATATTCACTGCATCCTCATGGCACCGTGAGATGGAGCAAGAGTCCAGTTCAGCCACAACAGGGTAGCATAATACTGAAATTTTAGTCAAGATTTAATGACATTCTTAAGCATCACTACAAGCCAGGGTGACCACTGAAATTTTGAAGGAGTGAAACTCTTGAAGAAAGAGGACCAAAGTGAGACTGACTGTATTAGAACCCAGCAAACAAAATAGATGACAAAGGCAAGTATTAGGAAGCAGGAATAAAGACATGATGTCTTGATGTGTGTGTGTGTGTGTGTGTGTGTGTGTGTGTGTGTGTGTGTGTAAGGGAAGCAAATAAGACGACCATTTAAAGATATTTCTTGGCTCAGGTTGAAGACTAAGTTCTCTGGCTTTTATTTGAGCAGGGTTGGACAAAGATAAACCTTTGCTTAAATGAGTCAGATCAGAGCACAAAATCCCATGAAAATTTATGTTTCCATCTTTTTATCTACTTTTCACCAATTTTCAGCAACGTTGCAAAACACTAACAAAAGCCCATGTGTCTCATCAATCCCATTAATGGTGTTAACTAGAATATAAATTTGGTATGTATCTGTCTTCTATCATCTATCTGGAAGAGCTTTAGAATAATATTGATTCTTTTCAATCTAGTAACTCCATGTCTAGAGATCAGAACTAATAAAATTACTAGAAATGTTGATAATTTATAAAGATGCTTAGTGCGTTTGTACATTTAATACTATTTTTTCAAATGGCAAATATAATACAAATAATGAAAACCACATAAAATGTATCATAGTTTATTAAAACACATATGAATATCACTTAAATAAAAAACAGAACAGGGCTAGCACCCAAAGAAACTCTTTCCTAATCACCTCCAAGGTAAACATTATGCTGAAGTTTATATGTCACCTAAGCATGCATCCTTAAACATGGTTTTGCTGTTCTTAATTCTTTTACATAGAATCATTCTTTGTAAAATGGGTGTGTTTTACTTCTTCAACTCAATATTATGTCTCTAAAATTCATATATAAAGCTACAGATTCTACAGATTGTCTTATTTGCTATATAAAATTATACTGTTTGAATCATGAATATATCATGAATACATACATGAAATACACCACTTATTGACCCACTTCACTACTGATGGATATTTTCTTTTCCTTACCTTTCATTTCTTCTTTCCTTTTAATTCCTCCCTCCATCCCACCCTCTTTTACTCCATTCTCTTCTTCCTTCTACTATTCCCTTCTTCAATTCTCTTTCTTGTTGTTCTTTCCTTTCTTTTTATTTTCCTTTTCCTTTTTCTTTCCTTTCTATTACATAAGAATCTCTGTATGATGGATTTTCTTGGTGTCTTGCTGCAGTCCGGCTGCAGCAAAATAACCGGGGGGTGACGAACAACTTGTGTACATTGATACAGCAGGAGTAGGAGCCGTTTATTGTAGGACTGGAGGGGTATATATAGTACTGAATACACAGCTTATCTTAATTAGCATAAACTAGATACAGCAGTCAACCAATAAGGAATCTCTACACTTAATGCCTCTCTGGAGTTACTTCACAAACCACTCCCTTTGGCAAAATGCCAGGTGCCATCCTGACTTGTTTACAGACTCTAACATTTCCCCCTTTTGTTTAATTTAAATAATGACCATAGTGGTTTTTACACAAACACCATAAATAACCTGCTACAAGCAGAAGGGGAGGATACAAAATGCCACAATACCAAGCCAATTGATGGCTCCATGCAAGAAGCCCTTGGAAAAATTATACCAGCAATGACACCGTTAGCAAAGATACCGAGTTACAATTTGTTGTAGATTACAGTTTGTTGTCTCAGTCCAGATAAAGCAGTGTCTCAATAGATTAACTCACAGTCCCGGTAAATCACAGTCCAGGTAAGTTCTGCAGGCAGCTAGCTTAAATCACAGTCCAGGTAAGTTCTGCAAGCAGCTACCTTGATCCGAAGTCTCGTCCGGTTCTCAGCAACACTGGAAATTCTTCCACCCTCGTCTTCACCAGCACTGGGATGAAGGCAGGAACTCCACACTGATGCTAAAGAAAATCCTGCAGCATTCCACTAAGAAAACAACCTTCTGAACAATTTAGTACATTATCTCAAGGTTTTTTTACATTTGAAATAAGCCTTAATATAGTGCTCATTACTCATTAGCTTCCAGGTGTGGGAGCACCATTGTAGTTACTGGCCTTGGAAACATCAAACTTCAGGGACGCAGGCCGTCTTCTGCTGGCTGTAGCGTCCTGGGCAGCCCCAGATGGCCCTGGGGAGTGTCTCGGACTCAAACTGTTTCCGGGCACAGGTTTGGATTTGGGCTCTTGCAGTGGTATCCCACTCCCTGGGTGGGGGTCGGGGAAGAGCCGGCTGCCGCCGCTTGGAAAGCCCTTGCTGCGCCATGACCGGCTCGCACATGTGGCAGTCGCGGCGTCGATTCACGTACCCTCCGGTAAAGAAAAGTATTCAGTAATAGCCTTTTGCTGCAACTTTTTTCCTGATAATCCTTCTTCTTTTGAACTTTCTTTTTCTTTCTGACTAGAGTTCCTGGGCTCTTATCAACACATGCCATAACTATTCTTGGTTCCACTGGGGTGCCTCCTTCCCTTAGTAATTTACTTCTCACCCCTTCCATATTTTCATCACAAAGACAATACAATACACTGAGACAAAACAAGACACAAACATACTGTATCAATCTTCTCCATTTTCTCAAAATGGCCATTTTTTCCTCTCACCCTATCTAGGGACGAGCAGATTTGCTCCCATCCTATCTAGGGATGGGCAGCTTTTTTTTTCGTCACTTACCCCCAGTGTCCCGGGGCTCCCCGTATGGGCCACCATCTGCCGCAATCCGGCTGCAGCAAAATAACCGGGGGGTGACAAACAACTTGTGTACATTGATACAGCAGGAGTAGGAGCTGTTTATTGTAGGACCAGAGGGGTATATATAGTACTGAATACACAGGTTATCTTAATTAGCATAAACTAGATACAGCAGTCAACCAATAAGGAATCTCTACACTTAATGCCTCACTGGAGTTACTTCACAAACCACTCCCTTTGGCAAAATGCCAGGCGCCATCCAGACTTGTTTACAGACTCTAAAATTTGCCAGGTGCCATCCTGACTTGTTTACAGACTCTAACAGTTTCTGAAGACAACTCTAGATATTGTAGCTCAGCCCAGAAGTCCTGAAGAATCAATGGCCCCAAGAAGCACTCCTTGATTGATGACCCCTATAATTTGGACTTTAAGTCCTCCAAAGTGGTGCTCTTGGGAGGCTTAGAAACTCTTAAGAGTTGGAACCTGGTGGGAGAAGGTTAGGTCTTTGGGGATGTGCCAGGTAAGGCTGGCACCCCAGCCCCTTTATATTCCTCTTCCTTTCTTCCTGGTCCTTGTGAGGTGAGCAGCTTGCTCCACTGTGCACTCCTACTGTTATGGTTTAGATATAGGGTGTCTTCCAAAAGCTCATGTGTGAGATGATGCATGAAAGTTTTTACTTCTATCATTTCTCCTACTCCATCATAATCATCATGTCCTCTATCACGTCAGTTCTCACCCTGTTCACCATTCAAAATTATAAACCTTTTTACAAACTTATTGTTTTTACTGTAGGCAATAACTGATTATATCATTTCTGCTTATTGTAACAACTTTGTAGACATCACAGAAGGAACCATTTGGTTTAATGCTCTATATTGTTTACATTAGTGGTTGTTATTATTTGTCTCCCCCTAAATGATGAAGTAAAGAAAACCTTCAGGGATACTATAAGTCCATAGGGTAGAGACTCTACTCTCTCAGAATCATACTGATACGTGGTACACACACACACACACAAACACACATACACACACACTAAGCAAGGGTACAAACTGCTCCAAACAAACCAAGATACTTCAATAACAGACTCCATCAATACCATAATGGAAAAAATGTCAGAGAAGGAGAATGTATATAGTTAAACTGATCTCTTAAGTAAAGGACAGTGTAAGAAATGAAATCACAGAGAAAATACAGGAAGGGAAAGATCACTTCATTAAAAAGGCAAAGATTCTCAAAAAAAAAATCTAAACAAAGATCCTTGAAATGAAGGAATCAATAAGCCAAATAAAAATTCAAAGGAAAACATCACCAACAGCTAGATGACTTGGAAGACAGAGTTTCAGGCAATGAAGACAAAATATATAATCATGAAAACTATGTTGACCATGGAGAGAAGATGTTAAGAGACCATGAGCAGAAGATCAAATCAAAGATTTATAGAGAATCAGAGATATAAACCAAAAGAATACACAAACTTTTCAATGAAATAATATCAGAAAATTTCTCAAACTTAAAGAATGAGGTGGAAAATCAAATACAGGAGGCATACAGGACCCTGAATATACAAAATTAGAACAGACCCATGCCAAGGCACATTATTATGAAAATGCCTAACGTACAGAATAAGGGTAGAATTTTAAAATCTTCCAGAGAAAAGTGACAGTTTACAATTAGAAGGAAACTAATCCAGATCTCAGCCAATTTATCAACCCAGACCCTCCAAAGGAGGAGGTCTTGGATTAATCTGTATCAAGCTCTAAAAGCAAGAATACTAAACCAAGCAAAATTAAGCTTCACAATTAACAATGAAATAAAAACCTTACCTGATAAGCAAAAGATAAAAAATTCACAACTAGAAATCCTGCACAACAAATATACTCAATAAAATATTTCATGAAGAATAAATGAAAAAGAAAAAAGAAAACCAGCAAAGAGAGGAACTACACTTGAAGAACAGTTGATTAAAGGAGAAACCCAGTCAAATACAAAATGAAATATAAATAAAAATGACAGTTAATAAAAATCATTGCTCACTAATAACATTGAATGTCAATGGCCTAATCTCATCAACCAAAAGACCTAGACTGGCAGATTGGATTAAAAACAAGACAAAATACTATGCTGCCTCTAAAAAACTCATCTCATAGGCAAAGATCCACTTACTGAAGGTAAAAGGATGGGGGAAAAAAAAAACAAATGCCATCCACATAGATCTTATAAACAAGCATGGGCTTCTACCCTCATATCAGACAAGGTGGACTTCAAAGTAAAGTTAATCAGAAGGTACAAAGAATGCCATTATGCACTGCTTAAGGGAAATATATATAAACAAGACATAACAATTATAAATATTTATGCCCCAAATAATGGAGCTTCTACGTACATTAAACAAACTCTTCTCAATTTCAAGAATCAAATAGACTACAACATATAAATATTGTGTGACTTTAACACAATTCTATCACCACTTGTTAGATCCACCAAACAGAAACTTAAAAAAGCTATAGAACTAAAAAATACAATTAATAATTTAGACTTAACAAACATATATAGAATATTTCATTCACCAATGACTGAATACACTTTCTTCAGCAGCACATGGATCCTTCTCTAAAATAGGCCATATCTAAGGCACAATTCCTAGCAAATACAAAAAAATAGAGATCATATCTTGCATTCTATCATATCATCATGTAATGAAATTAGAAATCAATGATAAAATGAGAAATGAAGTGACTTTATCACCTGAAGACTAAATAATATAATATGAGCAACCAATAGATAGCAGAAGAAATCAGAGATGAAATTAAAAAATACTGAGAGGTAAATAAGGATACCAATAAAATACATCAAAATCTCTGGGATGCTATGAAAGCAGTGCTAAGAGGAAAGTTCATTGTATTGAGCTCATTCATTAAAAGAATAGTGAATCAACAAATAAATAGCTTAACATTACATCTCAAAGCTCTAGAAAATGAAGAACAAATAATCAACACCAAAAGCAGTAGAAGAAAGGAAATAATTAAAATCTGAGCTGAAATCCACGAAATTGAAACAAACAAAAAGTTCAAAAAAATAAATAAAACAAAAAGTTGTTTCTTTGAAAAAAAATCATTAAAATTGATAAGCCCTTAGTCAAGCTCACAAAGTGAAAGAGAGAAAATTCAAATTTCAAAAATTTGCAATATAAAAGGAAATATCATAATGGATACTACTAAAATACAGATGATAATCAGAAACTATTTTAAAAATTTATACTCTAATAAAATACAAAATCTTGAATACATCAACAAATGTCTAGAAACATATGAACTACTCAAATTGAATCAGGAGGACATGGAAAATATAAACAGATCAATTTCAAGTAATAATATTGAAGACATTGTCAAAAGCCTATCAACAAAGAAAACCCCAGGACCAGACAGATTCTGAGCTCAGTTCTATCAGACCTTCAGAGAAGAACTAACACTAATTCTCCTCAAATTATTCCATAAAATAGAAAAGGAAGGAACCCTTCCAAACTCATTCTATGTAGCTAGGATCACCCTCATACCAGAACCAAAGACACATCAAGGAATGAAAACTTCAGACCAATATTTCTGATGAACTCAGATGCAAAAATTCTTAATAAAATACTTGCAATATGTAAACAAAAACATATAAAAAATAGTGTACTATGATCAAGTGGGGTTCATCTCAGGGGTGCAAGGTTGGTTCAACATACGTAAATCAATAGATATAGTTTGTCACATCAAGAGACTTAAAGAGAAGAATCACATACTTATCTCAATAGATGTAGAAAAGGCATTTGACAAAATACAGCATCCATGCATGTTCAAAACACTAGAAAAAGTAGGGATAGTAGAAACATACCTCAACATTGTAGAAGGTATATGTGCTAAACCAAAGGCCAACATCTTTCTAAATGGAAAAAAACTTGAAAGCATTCCCTCTAAAAACTGGAACAAGACAGGGATGCCTTCTTTAACCATTTCTATTTAACACAGACTTGGAAACTCTAGCCAGAGAAATTAGACAGAAGAAAAAAATTAAAGGGATACCATTAGGAAAAAAGAAAAACTATCCCTATTTGTCAACAACATGATTCTATATTTAGAAGACCCCCCCAAAAAATAAAACTCCACCAGAAAACTTCTAGAACTCATAAATCAATTCAGCAAAGTAGCAGGGTATAAAATTATCACCCTTAAAACAATTGCTTTCCTATACATCAATGATGAATCAACTGAAAGAGAAATTTGGAAAACTATCCCATTCACAATAGCCTCAAAAAATAAAATACTTAAAAATCAATTTAACAAAAGAGGTGAAAGACCTCTTTAATGAAAACTACAGAACACTAAAGAAATAAAATTGAAGAAGCCATTAGAAAATGGAAATATATCCCATGTTATTGGATAGGCAGAGTTAACATTGTTAAAATTTTCATACTTCCAAAAGCACTAAACAGATTTAATGCAATTTATTAGAATTCCAAGGATGTTCTTCATAGAAATAGAAAAAGCAGTCATGAATTCATTTGGAAAAATAAGAGGCCCAGAATAGCCAAAGCATCCCTCATCAAGAAAAATGAAGAAGGGCGGATCACAACACCAGATCTTAAACTATACTACAAAGCTACAGTAACAAAAATGGTATGGTATTGGTACCAAAATAGACATGAAGACCAATGGTGCAGTACATAAAATACAGAGAGAAACCCACCTAAATACAGTTATCTCATACTAGACAAAGGCACCATAAATATACATTGGAGAAAAGATAGCCTCTTTGACAAATGGTGCTGGGAAACCTGAAATCCATATGTAACAAAATGAAATTAGACCCCTGTCTCTCACCCTGCACAAAAACTTCAATCAAAATGGATCAAGAATCAAGGCATTAGACCAGAAACACTGCACCTACTAGAAGAAAGTATAGGCCCCAATCTCCATCATGTAGGACTTGGGAACCTACTTCCCTCAATAAGACTCATATACCCAAGAAGTAAAATGAATTGTCAACAATTGGGATGGTATCAAGCTAAAAATCTTCTCATAGCAAGAGAAACAATGAAGTAGTGAAAAGAGAGTCTTCAGAATGGGAGGAAATCTTTAACACCTGTATCTCAGAGCATTAATCCTCAGGATACATAAAGAACTAAAAAACACTAAAAAAACCCAAAAACCCAATCAATAAATGAACAAAGGAACTGAATAGACACTTCACAGAAGAAGAAATACAAATAGTTAGCAGATTACACCCATCTCTTCTACCTCCGGGCATCTGGGATTTGAGATCAAGGCTTTTGAACTGGTGAATTCCATGAGGAGCATGGAACTGTTCTATCAATAGAAGTCATGCTGCAAATGGGTATTCCCTTGGCACCCTCATACCATGAGGTTCCCAAAAGCAGGTCTCACTATCCAGGTTTCACATAGTCCAAAGCAATGATTTATTAACTACTCACCACAGGTGAACCTTTAGGAGTGTGTCTCTAATCACTGCCTACAAGGGTATCAACCACAGAATAACAACAGGGAAAAAATAACTGCAGCCAGTATGTATCAGCAGGCTTTAGTCCTCAGTTCTTCAAATGCTAGCACAATGGACCCCATAGATGGAGTGGCAGAGAGGGATAATATGCACAGGCTGAAAACCATGGGTTGCCTCTCTTGAGGTTTTATTTAGCTGCTCTCATGACGTGGTGCATCCAATCTTATGGCAAAAAGAACTTGTAATATGGTCCTAATTTAGTCTTCTCTAAGGAGACCAACAAACCACTTGGCTTCAAGTGACAGTATTAGACGCTTTCTGTTCAAGTTGATAGTATTAGACTCTTTCTGCCTTAAATGGTCAACAATTTTTCTCACTAGGATTGATATTCTGCTTGTCTTCCATTCTGCAGTGATTTGGCCAGCACTGAAGTCACGTGGTGCTTCTGATTTATTATCACAGCAACATACATACTATCTCAGCTCACATGATCCATTTTATAGCCAATGAGATGCAACAATGGGACATGCTCAAGATGTCTTTTGGTTCTACCATCGAGTACATTACTAAACGCTGCCACTCTAATGGAACATTGTTTAGAACCAGTGGTATTTTTATGATGTTCTTCCCTTGACACATAAAAACCTGTGAGACCAGGAACCAAAAAGTCGAAAACTGAAGTGTCTTTCCTGTCATCTTTTTCCATGATTTCTTGGTTAATTAGTGCTGGACTAGAGGTCCTATTTTCCAAGGAGAAGATGCTTCTAAGCTTTCTGTAAAACTAAGAATAGAACCACTACTTGGACATTTTAGGATTTTCATGCCAGTAGACTCAAATCAGCAAAGAAAAAATTAGTACACTATTATAATTATGTAATAATGGCATTATCATATGGTCATAAATACTGAAAATTTTATAATCATGATAATTTTATTATCATATGATTATAAATATTGTCAACACCATGAATGGATATAGCTGCTATATCCTACCTAATGTGGGCTGGAAGAGGCATGTCCAGAGTCATAGGATGTGCTAGATCCCAGGTCACCTCACAGTGCTTCGACTTCTTAACTGTGGATGGGCAATTACAGCCACCATGATCTGACACAGGTACCACTGTGAAACCCCCTCCATCTGAATTATCCCACTGGACCAGCAATTTAGACTGGCAGATAGGTTGATTAAGAACATAGGGAAACTATAATGGGTAACAGAGGAGAGAGAAGATAAATATTGATTGTGGTCTCAAGACTAATTGGAGCAACTTGGTCTGTGACTTGTCCCATTAATGTCCTGCATTCTAAGTTTTTCTTTTTTAATTTTTTAAATCTGCTCAGTAGAATGGAGTAACCTGCCACGGGGCACAGGTAGATCTGAACAGAACCACCTTTACCAGGCAATGTTTTGCCCCTCCCATGTCCCTGACATTGCAGTGTAAAATAGCGTTGTGACTTCTGACTGCATGTGGGCTTGATATATATCAGAACTTGCTCTGCATGGTGACCTGAAGTGCTGGAGAATTGAAGTCCCCTGAGGGATCCCTCAACCAGGGGAGATGGGAGCAGGTGCATGGATATTTCAGCCCCTTCTCCCTTTAAGTTGATTGAATTTGAGGAATGGCTCTGTTCTCAATCTCCAGTGTGGTCAAGGTCATTACCTATGGTGGTAAACTGGCTACAATGCTTCCTTCACTGTTCACTGGCCACCTTCACATTTTATCTCAGATCCCTGTAACCCTACTGTCATTTCCTTCACTCACCTCCCTAATAAATAAACTCTACTTGGGTCTTCAAGTCACTGTCCACTTGGGGTTTGACATCTGCTTTATCAGTGAGTGCCAACACCTTCGGCAATCAGATCAGTTTCTTCTCACCTTTTCCTTTGCAAGAGTTTCCAAAAGTCCAATGGCAGGGTGTGTCTCCTAGAGCAATGGAAAGGACAGCATTTCATTCCTGAGGATAGTCGATGTCCTTTGAATTATCAAGATACACAAGGTCTCTTGCTTCTAATTCATCAGTCTGAGCCTGAGAGATGTTTTGTGAATAATATCTGTTGAGTACTTCACATGCCTAGAACTATTCCAAGTGCCTTCCACGTATTAGTTCATTTAATATCAAGCAATTTCATGAGGCAATATGAAGTAGCTATGAGGCAACCTAAGATACAGAAGTCCAAAGATATTAAGTAGATTGGCCAAATTCCCAGGGTTTAGGAGTCGCCAACATTTTAAAAATATCCTTATCAGTTGGTTTCCTTCTTCAGTGTCAGGCTAGTTGCTCTCCTTCTTTGAAGGTAAACCCATGATCATTGCTTTAATTTTCTCTATTTTTACTCTTTTATATCTACCTTTTCTGATACACTGAGCCTTAAGGGACTAGGTGACTAAGATTATTAGAATTTAGTATTCAAGAAGAGTAAGTAAGGAACCAGTGTGTGTCACTTGACTTTGCAACACCTGATTCAATTCTTCAGATGGTTTCTTAGGCATATTCTTACAGTTGAGGTTGCTGGATAAGTAACTTGCTAAAATGTGAGAATCCATATGTTTATACCAACCAAAAGCCTTGTTGAATGAATTTACCTCTTCCTGTTTCCATATTTTTTATTCCATGTTAAAGATAGTTTCATTCTCTTAATTTTGTAAAACTTATAGTATCAAACTCTTTGGCTACATATTGATAAGTCTGTATTCAATATGGTCTAAAATTTATTTATTATTTCTCTTTGCTCCAAAGAATGTGTGTGTGGAGAGAAGGAAGATGGCGGCGAGGGGAGTGCATTGTCCCCGTGTGCTGCTTCACTGTGTGGGAGTATGACAAGTCAGGACGGCTAAAGGATATTTTGTTAGGAATTTCCAGCAATAGTGGGGTGCTCCGGAACCTGGAGGAAGGATTTCCATCGCACGAGGATCGGCTACAGGGACTCAAATGCGAGAGGTTTGTCGCACGGAGGGTAACACTGCTTATTCAGCAAATCGCCCCGCGGCTAAAGTCTGGGATAGAGACGCAGGGTTACAGCGCTGCAGTTTCTGCCAGCCGCGCAAGCACCGTACTCAGGGCTGAATTCTGGGTTCGAGACGGGGGAAGGAAGCGGTCCATCTCGGTTCTCCACACCGGTCAGACCACAGAGGAGGCCAGCAGCCACCATGTTGGTAAACTGACGTCACCACCCCTGTTTTTGACTGACCGCAGCTCATTCAGCCATAGAACAGGTAATTTCAGGCTGCAATTCGCCTGCGGCTTGCAGACAGATTGCTAGGGCTCAGCGCCTGGGTGCTTCTTAGAACCTGATCTTATCAGAGTGAATACCGAGCGCGGGGCGGCCGAGTTCCGGCTCCCGGAACTGAGCCCGCGGGGACTGCTTCTTGGAGCTTACATTTATAGGAGCTTACACCGAGCACGGAGTGGCCGAGTTCCGGCTCCTGGAACTTCCCTGGCCCGGGGCTAGGAGCCCGCGGAAACTGCTTCTCGGTCCGGGTCCTGCTGAGGGCCTGTCAGGACTCACCCGGTGCTTTGGTTGCCCGGCAAGGGGAACGAAATGCTGCCATTCGCATAGGATACCAACATGGCAGAGATCTGACGTCTGCAGAAAGCGGCGGAGGAGGGAACTTCATCAATACCAGTGGTGACATAAGCAGTTGGTCTCCTGGTAGGGGGGGTGAGTCACAGTCACCCGAGTCTCCTCAATTTGTCGTCGAGCCAGAGGGAAGGAGCCGGGCCGTCGCCAGCGCCCGGAGCAGGCCCAGCGGCTCGCCAGCGTGGTGACCGCATGACCCCAATTGGAGAGGGGGCGGAGCGGAGCAGCCACCCGCAACCGCAAGGTGGGCAGACCCGCGACCCAGTGGTACATGGGCGTGGTAGGAGGGGCAGGGCAGAGCCGCGGTTCGCGCTTGCAAGGTAAACAGACCTGTGTCAGCCTGGCGGGTCAGGCCCAGTGGCCTGCCAGTGTGGTACACACGTCACCCCAACTGGAGTAGGGGCAGAGCAGATCCTTCTCCCACGCCCGGATCAGGCCCTGCCTGTGTGGTGGTCACGTGACCCCAATTGGAGTGGGGGGGAGCGGAACTGCCACCCGTGCCCGCAGGGTGAGCAGACCAGTGATCAACCTGCAGATCAGGCCCAGGGGTCCGCAGGCGTGGTAGGAGGGGCAGGGCAGATCCGCCGCCCGCGCTTCCAAGGTAGGCAGACCTACAACAGACCGGCCGATCAGGCCCAGGAGCCTGCCGGCGTGGTACAAACACCACCCTAATTGGAGTAGTGGCAGAGCAGAGTCGCCGCCCGTGCCAGGAACAGGCCCAGCGTCCTGCAGGCGGGGTAGCCATGACACCCTAATTGGAGTAGGGGCAGAGCAGAGCCTCCACCCGTGCCCGAAAGGTGGGCAGATCTGCGACCGACCAGCGGGACAGGCCCAGTGGCCTGCCGGTACGACAGACACGTCACCCCATTTGCAGTAGGGGCAGAGTAGAGCCGCCGCCCGCGCCTGCAGGGTAGGCAAACCTGCAACCGACCGGCGGATCAGGCCCGGTGGCCTGCCGGCGTGGTACACTCGTCACCCCAATTGGAGTAGGGGCAGAACAGAGCCGCCGCCAGTGCCCAGAACAGGCCCAGTGACCTGCCGGCGTGGTAGCCACGACACCCCAATTGGAATAAGGAGAGAGCAGAGCCGCCGCCCGCACCTGCAGGAAAGATACGCAAGCAGTATGAAAAGACAAGGAAAGAAAGGACCACAAGCAATGCAGGTCAACGCAACTTTAGAAGAGGTAACAGCTGCAGCAGATGGAATGTCAGATAAAGAATTCAGGATATACATGCTTCAGATGATCTGGAGTATCAAGGAAGACATTAAACAGCAAAATCAGACAATGAAAGATCACTTCGACAACGAATTACGCAAACAAATCCAGGAAGCAAAGGATCAACTATACAGGGAGATAGAGGTTATAAAAAACAAACAAACAGAAATCCTAGAAATGCAGGAAGCAATAAACCAACTTAAAAACTCAATGGAGAATACTACCAGCAGAGTAGAACACTTAGAAGATAGAACATCAGACAATGAAGACAAAGTATTTCAACTGGAAAAGAACATAGACAGCTCAGCAAGACTGTTAAGAAACCATGAGCAGAACATCCAAGAAATATGGGATAACATTAAGAGACCAAACTTAAGAGTCATTGGGATACAGGAAGGTACAGAGCTCCAAACCAAAGGAATGAGCAGTCTATTCAATGAAATAATACAAGAAAACTTCCCAGACTTGAAGAATGAGACAGAACCCCAAATCCTAGAAGCCTACAGGACGCCGAATGTGCAAAATCATAAGAGATCCACACCTAGACACATAATAATGAAGATGCCCAACATACAGAATAAGGAGAGAATTTTAAAAGCTACAAGAGAAAGGAAGCAGATTACATTTAGGGGTAAGCCAATCAGGATAACAGCTGATCTTTCAACACAGACTCTGAAAGCTAGAAGATCCTGGAATAACATATTTCAAACACTGAAAGAAAATGGGTTCCAACCAAGAATTGTGTATCCAGCGAAATTAAGCTTCAGGATGGAGGATGAAATTAAAACCTTCCACGATAAACAAAAGTTTAAAGAATTCGCAGCTAGAAAACCGTCTCTTCAAAACATCCTCTCCAAAGCATTACAGGAAGAGGAAATGGAAAATAACAATGAAAACCAACAGTGAGAGGTAGGACAGTAAAGGGGGGGGGGGATAATCAAAGAGGAAAACAAACCATGTTTAGTAACAGAAATAAACAAATATGGCTGGAAGAACAACCCATATCTCAATAATAACCCTAAATGTTAATGGCTTAAACTCACCAATTAAGAGACACAGGCTAGTAGAATGGATCACAAAACAAGACCCAACAATATGCTGCCTACAGGAGACGCATTTGATAGGAAAAGACATACACAGGCTGAAGGTGAAAGGTTGGGAAAAATCATATCACTCATATGGACTTCGGAAACAAGCAGGAGTGTCCATACTCATATCAAATAAAATAGATTTCAAGCCAAAGTTAATCAAAAGAGATAAAGAGGGACACTACATACTGCTTAAGGGAACCATACACCAACAAGACATAACAATCATAAATATTTATGCCCCAAACAATGGTGCAGCTATGTTCGTCAAACAAACTCTTCTCAAGTTCAAGAGTCTAATAGACCACCATACCATAATCATGGGAGACTTCAACACACCTCTCTCGCCACTGGACAGATCTTCCAAACAAAAGTTGAATAAGGAAACTATAGAACTCAATAACACTATTAATAACCTAGACCTAATTGACATATATAGAATATACCACCCAACATCAAGCAGTTACACTTTTTTCTCAGCAGCACATGGATCCTTCTCAAAAATAGATCATATATTATGTCACAGGGCAACTCTTAGACAATATAAAGGAGTAGAGATAATACCATGCATCTTATCTGATCATAATGGAATGAAACTGAAAATCAACGATAAAAGAAGGAAGGAAAAAGCATACATCACTTGGAGAATGAACAATAGGTTACTGAATGATCAATGGGTTATAGAAGACATCAAGAAGGAAATTAAAAAATTCTTAGAGATAAATGAAAACACAGACACAACATATCGGAATCTATGGGACACATTGAAAGCAGTTCTAAGAGGAAAATTCATTGCTTGGAGTTCATTCCTTAAAAAAAGAAAAAACCAACAAATAAATGATCTCATACTTCATCTCAAAATCCTTGAAAAAGAAGAGCAAAACAACAGCAAAAGTAGTAGAAGGCAAGAAATAATTAAAATCAGAGCTGAAATTAATGAAATCGAAACAAAAGAAACAATTGAAAAAATTGACAAAACTAAAAGTTGGTTCTTTGAAAAAATAAACAAAATTGACAGACCCTTAGCAATGCTAGCGAAGAGAAGAAGAGAGAGAACTCAAATTACTAGCATACAGGATGAAAAAGGCAATATCACAACAGACACTTCAGAAATACAGAAGATAATCAAAAACTATTTTGAATCCTTATACTCCAACAATTTAGAAGATAGTGAAGGCATAGATAAATTTCTTAAGTCATATGATCTGCCCAGATTGAGTCAGGAGGATATAGAAAACCTAAACAGACCAATATCAATTGAGGAAATAGAAGAAACCATAAAAAGACTACCAACTAAGAAAAGCCCAGGTCCAGATGGGTATACAGCAGAATTTTACAAAACCTTTAAAGAAGAACTAATACCAATACTTTTCAAGCTACTTCAGGAAATAGAAAAGGAGGGAGAACTTCCAAATTCATTCTATGAGGCCAACATCACCCTGATACCTAAACCAGACAAAGACACTTCAAAGAAAGAAAACTACAGACCAATATCTCTAATGAACCTAGATGCAAAAATCCTCAATAAAATTCTGGCGAATCGGATACAAAAACATATCAAAAAAATTGTACACCATGATCAAGTAGGATTCATCCCTGGGATGCAAGGCTGGTTCAATATACGGAAATCAATAAATGTTATTCACCACATCAATAGACTTAAAAATAAGAACCATATGATCATCTCGATAGATGCAGAAAAAGCATTTGACAAAGTACAGCATCCCTTTATGTTCAAAACTCTAGAAAAACTAGGGATAACAGGAACATACCTCAATATTGTAAAAGCAATCTATGCTAAGCCTCAGGCTAGCATCATTCTGAATGGAGAAAAACTGAAGGCATTCCCTCTAAAATCTGGAACTAGACAGGGATGCCCTCTCTCTCCACTTCTGTTCAACATAGTTCTCGAAACACTGGCCAGAGCAATTAGACAGACGAAAGAAATTAAAGGCATAAAAATAGGAAAAGAAGAACTTAAATTATCACTATTTGCAGATGATATAATTCTATACCTAGCAGACCCAAAAGGCTCTACAAAGAAACTATTAGAGCTAATAAATGAATTCAGCAAAGTGGCAGGATATAAAATCAACACGCATAAATCAAAGGCATTCCTGTATATCAGTGACAAATCCTCTGAAATGGAAATGAGGACAACCACTCCATTCAAAATATCTTCAAAAAAAATAAAATACTTGGGAATCAACCTAACAAAAGAGGTGAAAGACTTATACAATGAAAACTACAGAACCCTAAAGAGAGAAATAGAAGAAGATCTTAGAAGATGGAAAAATATACCCTGTTCATGGATAGGCAGAACTAACATCATCAAAATGGCGATATTACCAAAAGTTCTCTATAGGTTTAATGCAATGCCAATCAAAATCCCAACGGCATTTCTTGTAGAAATAGAGAAAGCAATCATGAAATTCATATGGAAAAATAAAAGACCCAGAATAGCAAAAACAATGCTAAGCAGGAAGTGTGAATCAGGCGGTATAGCGATACCAGACTTCAAACTATACTACAGAGCAATAGTAACAAAAACAGCATGGTACTGGTACCAAAACAGGCGGGTGGACCAATGGTACAGAATAGAGGACACAGAAACCAATCCACAAAACTACAACTATCTTATATTTGATAAAGGGGCTAAAAGCATGCAATGGAGGAAGGATAGCATCTTCAACAAATGGTGCTGGGAAAACTGGAAATCCATATGCAACAAAATGAAACTGAATCCCTTTCTCTCGCCATGCACAAAAGTTAATTCAAAATGGATCAAGGAGCTTGATATCAAATCAGAGACACGCCGTCTGATAGAAGAAAAAGTTGGCTACGATCTACAGTCGGTGGGGTCGGGCTCCAAATTCCTCAATAGGACACCCATAGCACAAAAGTTAATAACTAGAATCAACAAATGGGACTTACTCAAACTAAAAAGTTTTTTCTCAGCAAAAGAAACAATAAGAGAGGTAAATAGGGAGCCTACACCCTGGGAACAAATCTTTACTCCTCACACTTCAGATAGAGCCCTAATATCCAGAGTATACAAAGAACTCAAAAAATTAGACAATAAGAAAACAAACAACCCAATCAACAAATGGGCCAAGGACCTGAACAGACACTTCTCAGAGGAGGACATACAGTCAATCAACAAGTACATGAAAAAATGCTCAACATCTCTAGCTGTCAGAGAAATGCAAATCAAAACCACCCTAAGATACCATCTCACTCCAGTAAGATTGGCAGCCATTAGGAAGTCAAACAACAACAAGTGCTGGCGAGGATGTGGGGAAAAGGGTACACTTGTACATTGCTGGTGGGACTGCAGATTGGTGCAGCCAATTTGGAAAGCAGTATGGAGATTTCTTGGAAAGCTGGGAATGGAGCCACCATTTGACCCAGCTATTCCCCTTCTTGGTCTATTCCCTAAAGACCTAAAAAGAGCATGCTACAGGGACACTGCTACATCGATGTTCACAGCAGCACAGTTCACAATAGCAAGACTGTGGAACCAACCTAGATGCCCTTCAATAGACGAATGGATAAAAAAAATGTGGCATTTATACACAATGGAGTATTACTCTGCATTAAAAAATGACAAAATCATAGAATTTACAGGGAAATGGATGGCATTAGAGCAGATTATTCTAAGTGAAGCTAGCCAATCCCTAAAAAACAAATGCCAAATGTCTTCTTTGATATAAGGAGAGTAACTAAGAACAGTGTAGGGACGAAGAAAAGGAGAAGAAGATTAACATTTAACAGGGATGAGAGGTGGGAGGGAAAGGGAGAGAGAAGGGAAATTGCATGGTAATGGAAGGAGACCCTCAGGGTTATACAGTGGAGGAGGTAGAGAGAGAGGAGGGGAGGGGAGGGGAGAGGTGGGGAGGGGGGAGGGTGGAGGATGGGAAAGGCAGCGGAGCACAACAGACACTAGTATGGCAATTTGTAAATCAATGGATGTGTAACTGATGTGATTCTGCAATCTGTGTATGGGGTGAAGGTGGGAGTTCATAACCCACTTGAATCAAAGTGTGGAATATGATATGTCAAGAAATTTGTAATGTTTTGAACAACCCACAATAAAAATTAAAAAAATAAAAGTTACTGCAAAAAAAAAAAAAAAAAAAAAAAAAGAATGTGTGTGTGTGTGTGTGTGTGTGTATACACACACATTTATATATTATATTATATATAGTTATATATTATCTATATTTTATATATAACATATATTTAATATATATCATATATAATATATGTATTTATTGAAAAAGAATTATTTGAAACTAAAAACCAATTTACTGTTAATATAAACCACTTGTTTAAAACAATGAATCTTTTACAGGCATATATTTGAAACAATTATCTTAAACATAGACTTTTAGCTAAGTTTTAAAACATGATGCCTTTTAAAATTAAAATAGTATTTTGAAATGTGGCTTTGTGAAAATAACCAAGTAGATAAGTAAATAAATAATGGCATTTCTATAATCAGTTCTTTCTCCTTGAAGACAGAATTACTCTAGGCATAGTAATTAATCACATTTCCACCAAAGTTATGGGAAGGTATTTTTTACTTTCTTATAGTCCTGAACTTCCACTCTTTTATTAGTCAAAATGCTGTCATATTTCACATGGTGCGGTTGTTATTTCATATATGATGTCCTGAACATTTGTGTGCTATTTAAATATGCATGGTACTGCAGTGAGGTGTGATGGAATTAAGTCGATTCATTGAGGAAAACGCTAGTTAGAAGGGAATATATTAAAGATTCAAAGTATTTAGCTGAATAACGACATCATTATCTTCTTTGCCTTGCATCTTCTCCTGTGTTCCTCCTGAAGAGAGTCAGCAACTGGAGACTTGGCTGGATAGCTACTGACGAGTAAGCTTTCTGCAAGGATGAAAGCTTTGAAAATCACTACAAATAAAGCATCTTGTTTTCCATTAAGTTACATTCAAATATCCATGTACTGTACCCTGTAATTAAGTCAAATATCAATTTTAATCACTGCATCCTTAGTACATAATTTCTGTAATGCAATTGCAACAGCATAATATAGAGCAGCCTAAATGCCCTATTTAAATGGAATCTTAACTGCTGGAAATTGAAACAGAGAAAATCACCATACCTGCATTCAAGCAGTTAAGCTGAGAGATTTATGTTTAGGAAAATAAAGGAAGAGAGTCTGGTTTAATACACATATCTAACAAATATATGGTAAAGCCGATTTAGAGTCTCCCTACTAGTCTATGCGTATGGTGTCGAAATAAGGATATCCACTATGTCTTGATTGTAGATAGCAGATGAAGAAACTCCTTAAAGACAGAACTCCCACTCTGTCTTGTTAAAAAAAAAAAAAAAAAAAAAAAAAACTAACCCTAAAATTAAGTTTGAATGCAGAAGTTAATTTATTGGGTAAAAGTATCTTCCCTTTGCTAGTTTTCCAAGAAAGGAGTTTGTACATTGAAAAACCTCATAATTTGAAATGCAACTTGCAGATTCTCAGTGAAAAGCAATTTCAAACATCAGATTTAAATTTTCTACAACATCTCATATAAATGTATAAACATCACTTTGCAATAGCTCAACTAGGGTTAAATGTGGAGGAAAATACTTCAGGTAGTAATAGAAGTGGCGAAATAACTACTAGATGTTGATATATATATATATATATTCTATATATTGACACATCAAAGTGTTAGAAAAAAATAATCTGGTCATATCCTGGATGTTGCTAGTGTTCCTTGTTCCTCTCTTCAGCAAGCTGGCCTCACTTTCACACTGGCTTTGTTCCAAGAAATGGAAATCATCTATGAGATGTTGTCATGGAGCTGAGGCTGTTCTAGAGTTTTGGTGGAATTAAAAAGAGGACAAGTTTTGCAAAACTATGAATAATTCATCTATTTATGTTCAGCTGAAATATCTCAGTGCTCTGTGTATGAATGCATGTGAAAGCTACCCCTTTTGCTTTGTGATAGAAGGGACATAGTTCTCTGGGCACATCTATCTTGTCAATGGTAAGAATCCTTTCAGAATCCAACTTTGAAACTCCCATTTGGATTAGATTCATGTTCATGGTTTTTAAATTATTGATTACTTGAAGGCCAAAGCATCCCAATCTCTGTCATAGATGCATAATTTATCATGATATTTAAAAGCATGTGTATCTTAAAGGCTTCTGGAACTTTAATTCGATTCCTAATGACAACACATTTTGAGCTTTTTATGTTTTCAAAGTCTTGGCAAAAAGACAGGGCTTTTTGGTGTTGTGGCCTCATGTGGGAGCTGAGTATCTTTTAATGTCCCCTTTCTTCTTTGAATTTTTATTACTCCCCCCACCAAGACTCCTTCAGATCACCAATTCTTTCTTTGGTCTTTGTATATTCTTAAGACGGTTTCAGAGGCCCCTCCATGGGGCCCACATGTTTCCTTTGTATCTTTCTTGTGTATATTCTTCTTTTGTGCATTCTGCCCTTTTTGATTTATGCTGCTTGAGAAAACCCTTTCAGCCATTTACTTCCTACTTGTTGTCTTATTTTCCTCTGTAGTGAGAGCCCTGTTAATTTATTGCTATGCTGAATTTTGTCTCTGATGCCTCTGGTATTTGCTGCACTCCAGCGGGGGGAAAAAAGGGGGGGGTGGATAATGACAAACTTGCTTTCACTGCAGTTCTTGAAATGATAAAAGTTGAGTGAAGCAACTTCAAAGCTGGGGGATGATTCAAGGCTTCCTCTTCCCCAGTGCTCCAAGTCTGCAGCCACCACAATGAGGCCACCACCTTCTTGCCTCCTTGCTCCTCACCCTGACAATGGCAGCTGCGCTTTAGTTCAAACCCACAGAAATTCCAACTCACAGAGGGTCAGACAAGAAAAAGGGGCCAAGGAGGGCTGGAGAGATGGAAGGAGTTACAGAAGCTCCTGTGAAGCCCAACCCACAGACACAGGCTTAATGGAAAACTGTGGGATGAAACACGATGTTTTCTTATTGCAAATGCCCTTTCGGTTTTTGTCTCGATTGTTCTGTACCTGTCTTCTAAAGTGAGGCTTGAGCAATCTTTCTTAAGGGGTAATCTTTCTTAGCTTCTTCATCCCTGGACTATATCAGTTCATTATGAAGCATTTGCTCTTTTAGACACATGATACAAATCTGAATCCATATTGAACCTCCCCTACTATTTTCCAGGAAAGACACAAAGTGCGAGAACACAAGTGTCTCATAAAAAGATAGCATGCACAGAAGTATGAGTGACACACATCTAGACCTCCCTGCATACTTTTCTTAATAAATATATTTATTAAGAGGATTCCTTAGAGGACATATTCAGAAATAAAATCCAGGATTTGATTCAACAGGTCTGCATACCATGTAGCCCACCTGCGACAGGACCCAGGAGTTAGTGAAGACAACTCAGGACACAAGCAATATCATACCTTACACTTTTTATTAAAATTTTTTATTTGCAGCTGTTTATTTCTAAATATCTGATTTGATCCTCAGTGTGCCAAAATTCATCTAATGCCAGTCTTCACCTCTGGCCACAGAGGAGGCTACTTTTATATATATATACCTATATATAGGCAGCATGTATCATTTCATGACCCTCTTAGAGGACTTACAGAGTTCATTCATCTGACATTGATTTCTTATATTGCTTTGCCTGTGTCAAACCAAGGGATGGCATCTCTATATTAGTCCAAAATTTCTTTAAGATGCATGCACGTGGGCTATATTTTGCACCTTTGAACAGTGGTGCCCAATGCCCTTCTGTTCCTCAGAATGGACAATGACTGAGCCCTCAACTCCTGCACTACAGGGCTCACATGTCAGATTTTCTTTAAAGAAACCCTTGGCAAACTCCTAACAAGGCAAAACAGGCCACTCATTGATTTGATTCTGTGTCCTGCACCTTTATCAACCACAGCCCCTTGAACACACTAGCACACATGAGGTTTGCTTGATGCAAAATAGGTGGGCAATATTTGTTGACTGGCTGGTTGACAGAGTGACGGCTTACGTGCCAGTAAGTTTGTGTTCGTCTAGTCTTGCTTGTGCATTCTCTGATCAATGTCTTTATTCTCTGAAAAGTTATTTAGGAAAAAATGAGAAGGAAAGAAAGAGAAAGAGACAGTGTTTTCCAAGAACCAGTGGAGTGGTTGTCATAGCAAGCACTTACCATGTAACCTCACAATTACTCTAAAAGGCAGAAACTGTTAATATTTCTCTTTGACAACATAGAAAAGGAGGCACTGAAAAAGTCATGAACTTTCCCATAAATACACAACTAACATGGAAACTGGATTCAGTCCTTATTTGAGAGCTCAAGCTCAAAATTTTGAACCCTACCATTCCGTCTTATCTAGCTAGTGAAGGCAGACTTAGTTTTCAAAATCTTTTGGCTAACCTTCTTTCATGGAGCATCCCCTGACAAGTGACTATATAGTAGACAATTAATTAACCATTTCTTACTTTCTAAGTTCTCCAAAATTCATTTGCCTTCTCTTGTCTGTCTGAATAACTGCATCTCAAATTCAAGATGCATCTTTTCCAGAAAAAAACCCTCCATCCAATATTTACAACCAGGTGCAGCCAGCCCAGCAGAGGGATGAGGTTCCTGCTCTGGCCCTGGCCACAGCAGGATGATGTCACATACTATGCTGTATAGCACCTGCTTATCTAGATCTGAGTCTCCTGGTAGACTGGGACCTGAAGACCAGTATATTATTTAACTGTATATTCTAAATATGCAGCAGATATGTCAGCATGCAGTCAACAGTCAATGGGGTCATTCCATATATTTATAAATGAAGTTGATGGAACAGACGATTAACTGAGAGAGAGAGAAATTAAAGCTCTTTCTTTCTTTCCTTCTTTTGTCTCTCTTTCTTTCTCAGTTTCTACTACTTGGAAAGAGGGTGAGATTGCGTTTACAAGTAAATTCCCTTTTGAAAGTAGTTATTTAATGCTATTTAAAAATATACAATAAAAACCACTTTGTGCTGGGTGTGGGGATGCACAGCTCTAAACCCAGTGGCTTGGGAGGCTGAGGCAAGAGGATCGTGAGTTCAAAGCTAGCCTTGGCAACTTAGTGAGGCCCTAAGCAACTCAGTCAGACCCTGTATCTAAATAAGATACAAAAAAGGGCTAAGAATATGGCTCAGTGGGTAAATGCCCCTAAGTTCAATCCCCAATACCATAAATAAATAAAATAAAATAAACAAACAAATAAGTTTGGGTGGTCCATAGTTGTCAAAATGCAACTCAAGGCCTCTAAAACTTCTTTCTAGCAATAATATCCTAAAGTTCCAGCAGATGGTAGTGTTATTATGGAAAACTGGCATCCCTGGTTAAATAAAAAAAACACTTCTCTCAAAATATGTTTAGTTTTCTCTTTCCCGTGAGTAACTAACAGGAGAGAGGGAACATAATAAATCTTCTTTGTAGAAACTATAGGTTTGAATTAGAATTCTTTTTTAAGAAGCCTCACTGACAGTTCATGGGGGATGGATTATAAGGGTTACTTCTCTTTTATAATGGACGGTGCATTTTTGTGTATTTATGTTATATAATTATAAATCATAATAAGTACATGTAAGTTATAAATTCAATTATATATTATGATATACAGTTTTACACATTACATGTTGGTTACTTTTGGTTAATTACATGTACAATATATATAATTTTACACATATAAAATATGTGTGTGATTTTTTTTCCTCTCTTATTAATGATGGGCTGAGAAGCAATTGTCCTTCTCCCTACGTCCACAGCTACCAACACTCCAGTATTAGGTTAAAAATACTCTAATTATTTATGAATAAATCACGGTACCTTTCTGTGGGTGGGGCATCATGTTTGGCTGTATTTCCTTGGGATCAAATTCTGAAGAGGATGTGGGAGAACTTTTCCCCTTGCCTTTGCCCTACTTGGATGATATTATATAGAATTATTTTACAGCTGTTGACATAAACAGTGACTCCTCAAAAAATTCCTTTGTGATTCTAGAATGTCTTTAGCAAATCGTTTTGTATCAATGATAAGAGAATTATTGTAATATAAAAGTTAACAACCACAAGTATTTTAAAGAACACACCAAACATTAAAAAACAATTTATGAAAGCTGATTTATAATGTAATGAGTAAAATAAAATTTGTTCGTATTAATTTAGGTCATAACTGCTTTTGAAATATCATGAAATACATGATTGACTCTCTTCCAAGTGAGAAATCATTCAGTAGAGACACAATATAGTGCTTTCCAAAGGAATTTCCTTTAATGGCCTGCAGATGTTATGCTCATTGCCAGCAAAAGACAGAATTTCGTTTTTAGACATAAAACTTTGCATGAAATTCATCCCCTGAGTAGATTAAGTATTTTCACTATCATGAAAAAGAACATTTGGAAGAGAGTAAAAATAAATATTTTAAAAATTTATTACTGAAAATGTTTGTTAAATATTTTAACGATATTCCTAAAGTAATCCCTTAAATTGAAAGACTAAAAACAAAAATCAATTTTCTTTTGGAGAAAATGCTTTGAAGATAGAGAAAGAAAATCACAAGACCTCAAAATCCTATATTTGCTAATCAGCATTTTAAAATTTCAGATAAAACTTATGGAAAAAAAAAGGTTTCTAAAAACGAAACATTCTGGGTTGGGGTGTGGCTCAGTGGTGAGCACTTGCCTAGCATGTGTGAGACCCAGGGTTCCATCCGTGAACTTGCAGGGGAAAAAATCCTGTCAAAAGCATAGAATACCTGTGACATATTTTAAATGTGTAAGTGAGTGTCTCACAAAGTGGTCCTCTGTTGACAGCCTTCCCACCAGCTGGGGAGGCTTGTTCAAATGATAAGGTTGGGACTGGGGCATATGCGACTTGAGGGACCACAGTGGCTGTCACACCTGCTGGAGTCCCATTCCCACTAGCGATTTGGTCCTGCTCACCAAGACTATGGTGACATAAAGATATACAATACCAGAGAGCAATGTGTTTAAACCTTTAGAGGAAGAATTCCACAACACTAGAAGAGGTTTGCTAACAATTCTGTGATTGCTAAAACCTACTTTATAAACGCAGGTGCCAAGTCCATATTTTTAGGATTCTAAATTAACAGAGGACGTGATCCCCCTCTCTTTGAACTACCCCCAATTTTGAGGGGCTGAATTCTAGTTCAGCTGAATCATTTCCTTCAAGTATACAATTTTCTTTCTTGCTTCTGGCCCTCCATATATAATGTCCCCTCTGCCTGGAAAACTTATCACTAACCCTCTCCCCACCCTGTGCAGCCTTTACCTGGGACTCTTGAGGACAAGATGCCCAGATGTGGGCTTCCATAGGACTTTGCTTTTCCCAGTCCCAACAGCTGCCATGGCCCCTTTGTTTACCCACCCTGGATTGTGAGCTTCCCAAGGTCACAAACCCGTACTTGCTAGTTCACCATGCTGTTTCAGTGCCTAGCACATGGCAAGAGCCTCAAGAAATGTTTATGGAATGAAGGAAACATATTTTTAAATTCTCCCCATATTAAGAAAACAGAAACAAATGTTTTTTTTTTTTTTTTCTTTTTCTTAATGGTACACTCAGAAGTGGTAGCCTTCTAACATTATTGTCAACTTAATCTGCTGTCCCGTCATTCACTTCCTGGGTAAGGGGAGGGTGAAATCTTGGGGATCTGAAGGGATTATTTTTCCTTCCGCATGGTTTGGGTGCCCTCATCATACCAAGTTTCCCCGTGGCATTTTAAGTGCCATTAGCTTTAGAATAAAGACATGATCTAAATGAAGTGCTAATTTTAGAAACGGATTCAAATTTCAAAAAGGAAGAAGAAGGGAGCCGAAGGTGAAGTTCATAGCACCCTTCTGTCCTGGTCTCCCCTTTTTTCCACCTCCCCCCTGAGGAGCCAGCCCCCTGTTCCTCACCCCCAACCCACCAATAGGCTCAGTTCTGCTTAATTCTGGGACCAGTCCAAACCTCAACATAGGGGGTTTAAATATTTGTTATTGAATTGTCACAGAGACTCACCTTGAATCCGGTTTTCTCTGGCATTACTCTGAACTTTTTTTTCATTCCTAGAAAATGCACTTCTTGCCTGATTAGGAGACCCATCTCCTCACCTAAAGAGCATTCTGGAAACCAGATCCAGGGCAGCCTCTTGGAAGCTCCCTCCAAACCATGGTTCTTTTCTCTGCTGCTAGCTGGTACATTCCTACTTATACTTTGGCAATTACAAATGTGTCCTGCTCTTGTGATCTGTGAGCACAGGCTCCCCAACCTCTTCCCAACACTCTGCGTGGAGTACACAACATACCCCTGGTAGCTCTTTCTCCCTCTCTCCAGATGCAGATTGTGGAATCCTTCAGATCATTGCCGACTACCACCATGTTCAGGAGTTGAGTTACCCTCTGTCCAGAACACAGGGTGTTCACATCTGTCTTGCTCATAAACTCATACTACATTTGCACCTGGTGCAAGATAAAGACTTATAAGTAGTAGAATCATAAATATTGACATTGTAGTTGTCTGACCTCTACCTCTCCCCTGAACATTAGAAACGGATTTGATTTGCAATGATTCCTGCCTCTGTAATGATTCCCAGGTAGCACAATGTCTCAAGAATCCATTGACTCATGCATCATGAGATGGAATATGGATGGATAGACCCAACACAAACAGCAGTAGCCTGGCTTGTCAAGAGTTACAGAGCAGGATGGTGTTAACTTTCCACCGTGACAGCATGGAGATCCGTGTATTACATGTTGTCAGGCGCAGGCCTGTGGGTATCTCTCTTTTTTCTGTGTTATATCTGTTCTTTGCATACCCGTTAACAGATAAAAAAAAAAGTGTTAAGCTTAGAATTCAGCCCTGTCATGGAAAAAATATGCAATGTAGATAATAAAATTGTTTAATATAAGGAAAATATTCCAATTTATAAGTAAAGCAAGGTTTTGAATGGTTTGTAAACACATATTTTTTAAAAACCCTCTTGGGGCTTCATAAAATACCCCCAACTAATGAAACAAAATTGAATCAGAAGTGTAAGCCAAACTTTCCTCTAACAAAGCATCACTGTTGAAATTGTGTTTAAAAAAAATTCCACAGGATTTATGAGTCAATGATACTTCAGTGCCAGAAGCATCTCTCTGATAACCTTGCTATAATGATGATTTTTTTTTTCTGGCAACAGCAATTCTTCCTCATCAGGATGCAGATCACTTTTCAAATTTTGCAAATCATTGATGGGCTGCTATGCCTATGACTATTTTACTAGATGTTCAGCAGCAGACTGATTGGCTGTGAAGAATCACAGTGATTTCATTTATGGACAACCGATGTCAATCTATAATCTTGATTGCTATCTGAAGCTAGTTGGAAAAATTTGAAGTAAGAGAGAATATAATTTTTAATGAAAAACCATTTTGCAAAAATTTCCTTAACATTTTTCCTTCCTCTTTTGTCCCAAACAGTTTTGGCTTACTTTTTGCCAAATTTGTTGACATACTGTAATCCATGTGTGCCAAAGCAAGATAACTTAGCACTGAATCCTCATAAGATTCTATCCTCAACAAATTATTAATTTTTCTTAATTTAAATTAAATATATTTTAATTGAAAACACAAAAAATTTACATATGAATGGATGCCATGGGATATTTCCATACATCATGTAACATTTAAATTGGGTTAAATATATCGGTCTTCTCAAACATGTATTATTTCTCTATGGTGAAAAATTTCAAAATCCTTTCTTCCAGCCAGCTATAGAAATAAAAGTATGGGCTGGGGATGTGGCTCAAGCAGTAGCGCGCTCGCCTGGCATGCGTGGGGCACTGAGTTCAATCTTCAGTACCACATAAAAAATAAAATAAAGATGTTGTGTCCACCAAAAACTAAAAAATAAATATTAAAAAATTATCTCTCTCTCTCTCAAAAAAAAATTAAAAAAAGAAATAAAAGTATGGAACTTCTTATGAGCCATGTTCTCACTCATATGGGGGAATATAAAACAATTGATCTCATAGAAGTTGAGAATAGAAGGTGGTTATCAATGGCTTGGGAGATATGTGAAGTGGGATAGGGAGAGGTTGGATCAATGGGAACCAAGTGACAGTTAGGGCTATGAAGTCTGATGTGCTGTTGCATAACAGAGTCACTAAGCATCACTTACATGGTGTGTATCTGAAAAGGCCATACTTAGTGGAGAGAGGTAATACCTCTTTGTGAAGACCCCATTGTGGTTTTAATTTTAATTCCCAGATAATTAGTGTTGTTGAGTTTTTTTTGTGGTTGTTTCACAAGCCTCTTATTCATTTGTATGTCTTCTGTTGAGAAATGTCTATGTAAATCTATCAGCCATTTTTAATTGGGTTCTGTGATTTTCTGCTCATTTTGAATTCATTCTATATTCTGAATATTGACCATAGCCAAATGTGTAGTTTGTAAACATTTCTCCTGTTTGGAGGGTTGTCTCTTTTCCTCCAATGATTGTTTCCTTTGTAATGCAGTCTGATGAAATCCCTATTTTTGCTTTTGCTTTTCTATTTTTGTTTTTCCTTCCTGTGCTTTGGGGATGTTGAACAAAAAAATTGTTACCTATTCCAATGTCCTGAATTTAGATTTCCCCCATCTGTTCTTCTAGTAGTTCCATAGATTCAGGTTTTACCCTTAAGTCTCATCTGTTTTGAGTTGATTTTGGAATTGGTAAGAAATATGGATCTAGTTTCATTCTTTGACACATGAGGACCCCATTTCCCCAGTACCATTTATTGAAAACCGTCCTATTCCAATATGTGTTTTTAGCCCCTTTGTCAGAGAGCAGGGGAATATAGAGGTGTGGGTCTCCTAGGAGGCTCTGTACTCTGTGCCTGTGTGTCTGTATTTATGCCACTCCTCCTGCGGTGATGAGTGCAGCTTTGTAGTATATTTTGAAGTAGGCAGTGTAATTTCTCCCATGTTGTTATTTTTTTGCTCAGGAAGACTTTGGCTACTCAGGGTATTTTGTGGTTCTAAACAAATTTCAAGATTGCTTTTTCTAGTGCTTAGATGGGTATCATTGTTATTTTTGACAGAGATTTCACTATGGACATTTTAACAATATCTATTCTTCCTATCTGCAAACATGAATTTTCAATTTCTTTAAGTACCCTTCAATTTCTTTCATCAATTTTAAAAATATTTTAATTTTAATTTTTTGCCTTTTCAATTATATTCACTTCCCAGTATTTTGTTCTTTCTCTTCATTTTGTTGTTTTGTTTTTGTTTTTATGTTTTAGTACTAGGGATTGAACCCCTGAGTTGTTCTACCAGTAATCCATATCCCAATCCCGATCTGTGTTTTTTTTTTTTTTTTTTTTTTTGAGACAAATTTTCACTAAGTTGATTAGGCTGGTTCAATTTGTGATATTCCAGCCTTGGCCTCCTGAGTCACTGGGATTGCAGATATGTGTCACCATGCCTGTCTATTTTAATTTTCTTGTAACTCTTGTAAATGGGAACATTCTTGATTTCCATTTTAGATAATGCACTATTGGCATAAGCCAATTTTGTATGCTTCAACTTTGATGAATTTACTAATTAGTGCATGTGTGTGTGTGTGTATATATATATATATATATATATATATATATATATATATATATATATATATATTTATATATCTATATTCATAGATATATGAATGAGTGAGGGGATTCTTTGGTGTCTTCTATACATAAGATTATATCATCATCTAACTGTGACAATTTGACTTCCTTTTTTCCAATTTGGATGTTCTTTATTTATTTTTCTTACCTGATTGTTCATCCTACCACACATTTAATGAAAGAGATGAAAGTGAGTATCCTTTTCTTATTCTAGATCTTGGAAAGAAAGCTTCCATTGTTTCATATTCAGTATGATATTAACTGCTGGCTTATTATATATGGCCTTTATTATGTTAAGGTTAATTCCTTCTGTACCCAATTTGTTCAGTGTCATTATTATGAAAGGATGTTGAATTTTATTAAGTGTCTTTTCTGCATCATTGACATGATCATATGTTTTTTGTTCTTCATTCTGCTGATTTGATTCAACACATTTACCAATTTACATATGCTGAGTCAGCATTATATCTGGAGGATAAGTCTCACTTGATAATGGTGAATAATATTTTTAATGTGCCATTTTCTTTTCCTTTCTCCTCCTTCTCTTCCTCCTCTTTCTTATTCTCCTTGTCTCTCTCTCCCTCTCTCCCCCACTCCTTCACTCCCTCCCTCCCTCCCTTCCTCCCTCTCTTTCTGTTTCCTCTCTCTCTCTCTCTCTCTCTCTCTCTCTCTCTCTCTCTCTCTCTTATTGGAGATAGAGCCCATGGACACACTTCTACTGAGCTACATTCCCCTGCACTTTTATTTTTAATGTATTTTTTTAGGTCTCACTAATTTTCCCAAGCTGGTCTCAAAATTGCATTCCTCCTGTGTCAATCTTTTATTACAGCAGGGATTGCAGGAAGTGCCACCTTGCCTCGACAATTGGCTAGCTTCTTGTTGAGGACTCTTGCACATAGGTTTATCAACTACATTGGTTTTCTTTTTTTGTTATGTCTATACCTGGTTTTGTTCTATGGGTAATGCTGGCCTTGTAGAATGAGTTTGTAATAATTTCTTCCTCTTTAACTTTTTGGAATAATTTGAGAAGAATTGATATTAAACCTTAGTGCTTCACAGATCTCAGCAGTGATAGTTTCTCATTCTAAACTCTTGATCGATGGGAAAATTTTTGTTAGTGATTCAATCTTAATGATTTTTTTGTATAATCATGTTTTTTTTGTATCTTCATGATTCAGTTTTGTTAAAGTGTTTGTTTCCATGAAATTGTCTACTTCTTCTAGATTGTCAAATGAGTTGGCATGTAATTATTCATAATGTTCTCTAATGATCATTTGTATTTCTGTAGTGTCAGTTGTGATGTCTCCCTATTCTCTGATGTTATTTAAGTCACCCCTCTGTTTTCTTAGGCTGGCTAAGGGTTTGTCAATTTTGTTAACTTTTTTGAAGAGCATACTCCTGGTTTTGTTGATCTTTTGTATATTTTGTTGATCTTTTGTATATTTAAATGTATATTTTATTTATTTGTGCTCTTACTTAAAGATTACATCTTTCCTTCTACTAATTTTGGGTTTGATTTGTTCCTTTTCTTCCAATTTCTTAAGAGGCATGATTGGTTGTTTATTTAAAGTCTTTCTTCAAGTATATTTTTTGCTGTATCCCTTAGGTTTTAGTATGTTGTATTCATTTTCATTTGTTTTACAGAGATGTTTTATTTCTTTCTTCTCTATTTCCTTGGTCCATTGATTGTTCAAGAATAATTTTTAAAATTTCCATGTATTTGTATAGTTTCCAAAGTTTTTCTTGTTATTGATTTCTAGTTTTCTTTTATTATGGTTACAAAAGACACTTGATATGATTTTTATTCTTTTAATTTGTTGAGACTTATTTTGTGGCCTACCATATGATTTTTCCTAAAGAATGCTTTATGCACTAATAAGAAGAATATATAGTCTGCAGCTTTTGGATGGAGTGTTCTGTAGATGTCTATTTGGTTCATTGGATCTAGAGTGAAAATTAACTCTACTGTTTACTTATTGACTTTCTGTCTAGCTGAGCTATTCATTGCTGAAAGGGGAGTGTTAAAGTCGTCTATTATTAATGTATTGGAGTCTCTCCTTTTAGGTCTATTAACATCTGCTTTTATATGTTTTGGTGATCTAATATTGGATGCATATATATTTAAAACTTTTATTTCCTTTTATTAAATCAATCACTTTGTCATCATATAAAAACCATTATTGTCTCTAATTACCGATTTTAATTTAAAGTCTGTGGGGTTTTTTTTGTTTGTTTGTTTGGTGGTGGTGGTGGTGCTAGGGATTGAACCCAGGGCCTTATAAAGGGCAAGTACTCTACAGACTGAGCTATATTCCTAGCCCTAAAGTCTGTTTTTGATGTAAGGATCATTATTTCTGTTTTCTTTGGGAATTCATTTACACCTCATTCCATTCCTCCAGTTTCAGTCTGTATATATCTTATAGGTGAAGTGAGTTTCTTGTAAAGAACATATTGTTAGGTGTTAGGGTTTGTATTGGAGTGTCCCCTCAAAGCTCATGTGAGAAAATGCAAGAAGGTTTAGAGGAGAAATGATAAAGTTATAGAGTCTTAACCCAATCTGTGAATTAATCCCCTCGTGGGGTTTAGCTGAGTGGTAAAAGAAGAAGAGTAGGCATGGCTAGAGGAAGTGGGCATTGGGGTCCATCACTTTGGGGGTCTATATTTTGTATCTGAGCTAGTGCAGTCCCTTTCTGCTTTCTGATCATCATGTGAGCCACTTCCTTCTGCTACACTCTTCTGCCATGATCTGTTTTATCTCAAGCCTAGAGGAATGAAGCACGCCTTCTGTGAACTGAAACCTCTGAAATTGTTCTGCTCAGATCTTTTAGTCACAGCAGCAAAAAGGCTGACTAAAACATTAGGTCTTATTTTTCTACCCTTTAAGTCATTCTATTTCTTTTAATTGGAGAATTTAATCCATTTACATTTATTGATAAGTAAGCTCTTAGAATTATAACTTTTTTATAGTTTCTCTTTCTTCCTTCCTTCCTTCCTTCCTTCCTTCCTTCCTTCCTTCCTTCCTTCCTTCCTTCCTTCCTTTCTTTCTTTCTTTCTTTCTTTCTTTCTTTCTTTCTTTCTATATTCCTTGACAGGTTAGTGATTTACTCTACTAGTGTGTTTTGCTTCCTTGATTGTCATTTTTGTTTTTTCTGTTATATCTTTTTACTTTGTGATTACCTTGAAGATTACAAAACACATCTTTCTATTATAACAATCTGTTTTGAAATGGTAGCAACTTAAATGAACATAAAGATAAGAAAAGAAACCACGAGAACATTTTTTGGGGAGGAAGGTATACCAGGGATTGAACTCAGGAACACTCAATCACTAAGTTACAGCCATAGCCCTATTTTGTATTTTACTTCTTACTAACTTGCTTAGTGCCTCACCATTGCTGAGGTTGGCTTTGAACTTGAGATCCTCCTGCCTCAGCCTCCCAATCCACTGGCTTTATAGGCATGCAACACTGCACCCAGCATGAGAACATTTTTATTAGATAAAATGTACTAATAAAAAACCAGTATACTTGAACTTCATTTTTCCACACATTTTGAATATTTGGTCTCCTGTTTTACATCTTTTTAATTTGCTTACCTCTTAACATATTAATGTTCATTGTTATTTTTACTCATTTTTTTAGTCTTTATACTAAAGATAGGAAAGGTTTATATATTATGTTTACAATATTATAGTATTCTGAATTTCTTTGCTTAGTTACTTACATAGTTTCTCTTACCAATGAGTTACATATCTTTCTATGGTTTCTTCCAACTCATCACTTTCACTGTGAAGAACTACCATTAGGATTTCTTTTAGGACAGGTCTAATGGAGACATCTCTCTGTCTCTGTCTCTCTTTCTCTCTCTTTTTTCTTTTTGGTCTGAAAATGTCTTAATTTCACCTTCATGTTTTAAACAGCAGCTTGGGTGGGGATGTATCTCAGTGGTAGAGCAGTTGCCTAGCATGCACAAGCCCTATGTTCAGTCCCCAGTACCACTAAAAATAATTAATAAGAAAAGGGTAGCAATTTTGATTGCAAGTATTTTTTTTTCTCTTTTGTGTTGTGAAAAATCTCTCTTCGGGTCTATAGGGTTTACTATAGGATTTCTTCTGAGAAGTCTGCTGCTGTCAAGAAAATTTAAATACCCTTGTGTGTATTATGTTTCTTTTCTCTTGCTGATTGATCATCCTATACCTGGATATTTGCCTCCTTCTCCAGTTTGGAAAGTTTCCTGTTATCATTTCTTTGCATAGGCTTTCTACCCCCTTGGCACTCTCATGTTTCTCTTGAACCCAGTACTATGAATACTTGCTCTCTTAACACCCTCTTTTGATGTTTCTGTGAGTTCTCTTCTTTCCTCTTAAATCTGTTTCTTGCCTCCTCTATGTATTTTCAAATAACCTATCTTAGAACAGACACATTTTCCCCTTCTGTTTGATGTATCCTGTTGTTTTAGTCAGCTGGGACTAAAGAATCTTGACCAGAACAACTGTAATGGAGGAATAGTTTAAGGACTCAAGGTTTCAGAGGTCTTAGTCCATAGAAGATTGGCTTCATTTCCCAGGGCTTGAGCTGAGGATGAACATCCTGGCAGGAGCGTGTGGCAGAGGGAAGCTGCTCATCTCATGGTGATCTGGAAGCAGAGAGACTCCACTTGCCAGATACAAATATATACACCAAAGCCATGCCCCAATCCCCTCCTCTGCCGCCAACCATACCCTACCATTTTAGTTACCACTCAGTTAATCCCTATCACAGGATTAACTCACTGATTGAGTTAAGACTCTCACAACCCGATCATTTTTCCTCTGAACCTTCTTGTATTGTTTCACATGTGAGCTTTTGGGGGACACCACATCCAAACTGTAACACCTGTTATCAGAACTTTTTGTCACATTTTAAATTTTGCTTAGTGTATTTTTCAGTTCAAGGATTTCTGTTTGGTTTTTAAAACTTGTTTCCATCTCTGTTAAGTTTCTCAGTTATGGTAGGGGATAATCTCTCTGTGATTTCATGAAGTTTGTTGAATTTTCTTAAAATATCTATTTTAAGCCCCCAAACATAAGTTTGCCTATACTAGCTGCTCTCTCATTGGCTTCTGATGCCTCATTTTGAAATTTCAGGTTCTTGATAGTTCTTGATATCATGGTGTGTGACATTGTTGGAGAAATGAAAAATTAAGCATTTATCCCAGTCTCTCTAATTTGGGTTTGTTTGTGTCTGCTTCTCCTCCCTCTCCCCCAGAAATTCTAATTAGTGTATTTCCTTTGAACCTGTAGTTATTTCTGCCATTTCAGCATTGGGCTCCAGGTCCAGGTTGACTAGGAGTCTGCTATTGGTGTTGTCACTGTTTTAACACTAGAGGCCACTCCAAATCCAAAATTGTCTCAAATATGCAGCTGTAATGTTGTTTTACATGAACTAAGGAAGTGCCTAAAAGGGTAATTCTACTCCCGAACCTCTCTCTGGGACTGAGGTAGGTCTAGATACATCATCCATAGACACTAGCCTGTTGTCAGATATTATGGGTGTAAAAGGACCAGCACAGAAGGTCATTCATGTGGCTACCAACCCTGCTATTCAGTGTCACAGTGTAAGCTTACCTTGGCTTGCATATCACTAGGGTAGGGCCAATGTGACATACTATGAGCCTTCAGCCTGGCAAGACCCACAAACCACTACAGTAGGACCAAGGTCCACACTGCCTAGCTGAGGTGGACTTCTGATCTAAGATCACTGCAACCAGCCACAAGTGATGGTGGGTAGCACAGAAGTCTAATAGACTTGGGCCCGTGTCTCCGAAGGGCACCATGGCTCCTGCACACACTCCACATGTGACCTGGCCTGGGGATGGGATATTGCACCTTCCCAGTTGCAGGTTTTATCAGCCCAGAACTGAGTTGCCAGGCAAAGTCCTATCCTCAGTGGGTGGAGTCTCATCCACACTGTCACCTGCGGTTGAGATAGTGCTAGTGAAGGCAGTCCTTGGGTCAATGAGGCTGATGCTAGGTTGGGCCATGCCTGAGTCTCACAGCCACAAGACCTGCACATCTCAGGGGTGCACCTGACCCATGCTGAAGCTGATGCTAATAATACAGCTCAAAACACAAATGTGTTCCACCAGAGTACAGGTGTCTGCCTGTGTGAGCACAGGCCTGGGGATAAGTTTACTGTGTAAGTTTGGAAGACGGGTGATGGAGATAGCTCCTTGGTTGCCAAGGATCATACTTAGCTAAGTCACATTTGAATCCCATAGCTACAATAGCCTGTGCAGTCTGAGGAGGGGTCCCACAGTTCCACTCCAAAGCTGTCAATAATGAAGGCACAACTTGAGTCTGTCCCTTGGGGTGCAGGTCTCTATATAATGATGCATTGTGGCTGCAGGCTCTGTTAGCTTTGTGGCTGTGGATAGGACTTTTGGTTTAAGTCTGACTGAAGCAGGCACAGTACTGAGCTCCAAGACAAAGTCCTATGCTAACCTTTGCTCCCCAACAGAGGGTACTGCCCTTGACCACAGCTGCATGAGTTTGGGGGAGGGAGATAGTAGAGGTGGTATCTCTGCCACCTGCTTGATGCTGTTCAAGCAACTCAGGCTATAGGTATTGTTCTAGAGGTAGAGATCATGGGGCACTCTGTCCAGCACCGGGTTTCACCATTGCAAGCTTGGAGCTGTATTTCAAGTCCAAGGTTCACAGTTAATTCTCTCATCCTCCAGTGAGAGCAATCTCTCTCTGTGCTGCTTGGAGTTTGGAGAGGGGCATCCAAGGCAACGCTCTCCTTCTCACCTTCCTCAATGTGTCTTTTCTTTTGATTATCCTAAAACAAGACACTGCAGTCTCCCATTTGGCTTTCCTAGTCCTTGCATAGCAGATGTGTCATTGGAATAGCAGTTTTAGTTGGAGTGAGTACAGGGAAATGGACTCTTCTCCAATAATTTTTAAGATCAAGTCAGTGTCTTGAAGCATACGAAGGTGAGGTAAACCCGTCTCTGCAGGCCAGTTAGATTTTGGGATTGATGTAGATCAACATTTTATACCTAAACTATAGCTAATATAAATTTACCAAAAGTGAGTGCTGTATTTGGCAGGTGAAACTTATAGCCAGATTGGAAAATCATTTTCTTAAAATAGCTGTTGAAATAAAGTATTCTTTTTAGGTCTATTATTATAATATCTGTACATGTACACACAGAATTATTAAGTTTTTAATTATGTAAACTCAACTTTTTCACTTCATATAAAGAATCTAGGCTTTACAAATATTTCACAAAATTCTCTTTCTTTAAATAAGTACATATGTACATGTGCTATTTCTGTCTATCTATCTGAACAAAAGAAATGAATAGCTTTGTAAATTGAAGTATATAAGGATAATTAATGAATCTCTTAATTTCTTAATTGTTCTTTCCTGCTGTGGACTCTGGTCAGTGATTTTTTATTTTGGGTAACAGTTAATTCAGTTAAATGAATTGGTTATTTTCAGTCAGCAGATCCTTCTTGACCTCCCTCTGTGTCTGAGGCACCGAGTCAGGGGTGGGGATCAATCATCAGGTCAGGGAAAATTCCAAACTATCATTAGTGTCTAGAGTCACAGGAGACTTTTCCCCATGATGATATCAGATTGAGAGGACAGAATTGCATTGCTGAATTGTAACCTGCAGAAGTGCAAAAAAAGAATCAATCACAAATTTATCCCTTTGCCAGATAATCTAAAACTTTATCATTTTGTAGAGAAACTGGCCTTCCTACTATTGTGTGTCTAATTTATACAGCTTCATTTTGAGACAAAGATATTCACTGACAGGCAGTTCAGAGTTTTGCATTTGGAAATTACCTGCATACAGCCATGGGTAAACTTGCCTATAAATCTATTCACACCAATAAGTAAGTTGATAAGGAGTAAAGATTTCAACTATCTCCTTTTTTATGGTGACTTTACATTTTTTTCATTATAAGATTAAATTGTGTACTAGGCCAGAAATTTATGACCATGGTCTGGAAAGATGAGAATTTAATGAGATGTAAACCATACATACAAATTGCAACGTCAATGTCAATGTCCTTGTGGCTTAAGAGACCTATATAACTGCATTATAAACAGGAACATAAAAGCATCTTGACACCACGCTTATAAATCAGCAACCCAAGGGTCTAAGAACTTCACAACCTAGAGCAGTCAGTTTCCATGTTTTCTTTTTAAAAATTCAGAATGTGCCCTCTTTCCTTCTGATCATCATGTGAGTTGCTTCCCTCTGCTACACTCTTCCACCATGATGCTCAGCTTCACCTCAAGCCCTGGAGGAATGGAGCCGGCCTTCTATAGCCTAAGACCTCTGAAACCTATTACTGTTTACTGATGATGTTGATGGAAAGTACAGACTATGAACTTATCTTGAGATCCTGGAGTTGTTTGTGGTCAAAGCTACTGGATACAATGAACATTCAAGTTTGAGGCTTTGAGTGTATTTTCTTTTCATTAGTTACAAACTGTATATTTTCAATGTCACATTTACAAAGTGTTGTTTGATAAACTGTTTTTTTTTGTAGATATCCTGATAACTAAGACATGTTGAATAAATGGAAATGCTTCTCTCGCTGCCCTCACCTCTGTAGCCAAATGAAGTATTTCTATTGTGGAAGAGCATATAAAGCAGCAGATAGAATACACTGATTACTATTCAAAATAATCACTTTATTTCACTGTTAAAATTAATTTCAACTAATAAGCTAACAAAATATCACATCAAAAATAAATAGATTCAATTAAAAAAAATTCAGAATATACCATATTTATCCAGGACTGTTTTCTTTATAGTTGTCCTACAAGTGAGTCTGGACTGACTTCTGTAATGAAATGAAACAAAGATTTCATAGGGACTTTTGTTCTTTGTGTGTTTGTTCTGGAGCCAGATGTCAAGGGTTCAAGTCCCATGTCTGCTATTCTATGACTTAATCAACCCACAGCTTTACTTAAGTAAAAAGCTTATTTTCATAAGCTTCGATCTCCTCATCTACAAAATGGGGAAAATAATAATTACAGTAAAAATGGCTATCTTTATTTATTTATTTATTTTTGGTATTGGGGATGGAACTCAGGGGTGCTCAACCACTGAGCCACATCCCCAGCCCTATTTTGTATTTTATTTAGAGTCAGGGTCTCACTGAGTTGCTTAGTGCCTTACTTTTGCTGAGGCTGGCTTTGAACTCACAATGCTCCTGCCTCAGCCTCCTGAGCTACTGGAAGTAATATTAATCTTGAGGGTGTTTTTTATTTTTAGGAAAAAACTTGGCCCAAAGTAATTCTTTAGAGTTTTACTTTATGTAGTAACACTTGAAAACTCTGCCTAATTAGAAATACAAACATATGTCTACTTCTAGTTATTTCACAATGATTCAAAACATGTTTATAATAATATTTGAAACTTGGCTTTTTCTCACAGATTGATGAAAATGTAGAGAAAAAGCATCTTTGAAGACAAAATGTTAATATCAAAGTTAGCAGGATTCCTTTTAGAGTGTTTTCTGTTGAGAATTATGAACTGTCTTTTGTTAAAAGGAAAGAACATTCACATTCTCAGGGTTTACAATTAAGTTAAAAACTGAAAAGTACTTGACTGTCAAAAGTTTGGTTAAATGTCAAAACTAGAATATTTATTAGAATTTAATTTTTTATGGGAAAGGTTCCAAATTTAATTTCATCACCTGAGTTAATAGGCAGGAATTTACACTTTAATTTGTTGTGGCAGTTGTCTCTGTTTTAATACTTGGGAAACATGTTTTCTCTTTATACAGTAGACATAAATGAAATTTAACTTAAAAATACGAATATGGATTCCATTGTTTTCCAAACGCACCTGATTTTAAGCATCACCCAAAATTCTGATAATTCAAGTTTCTAAGGCTCAGATCAAACCTATCAAATCACAAGCCCCAAAAGATTTTGAAATAAAACTTTAGGTGATTCTTTCAATCAGACAAGAATATAAAGAATGAATATATACAAATATACATATTTGTATATATATATATATTTGAATATATACATTTCTCAAAATGAGCATGTCTTTTGCTGTTTGTAATTAATGTAAGACAACATGAACTTTCTAAGAGGGGGTTTATGTTAATAAAAGTAATGCAACAGGGTCTGAACAGCAAGAGTTTATGTTTTATAAACAAAACTAAGTACAATTATCTTAATTTTTTTTCATCATCTCACACTATTCAAATTGTCTATATTTACATTGATGATTTCCTCAGATTCGTAGAACATTTTGACTCTGGGGAGGGTCACAAAAAAGAAATGCAAATCATTGGTAAAGCGATTTTCAAGTCTATCTCTACCTTTGCTGGTTTAATTGGTGAAGGGATTTTAAATATTGATTTTTTTTTCTTTAACAAATGATTTAAACTATCTGCATGTTGGTGTCTGCCAAGCTATTGTGTGAAATTTTATCAGCTGGGAATTATCCCCTCATTCTCTGGTGTGATTAACACTTCCAGCTGTAGAATAATTAAAATGTCAATCAGTTCTGAAAAAGAGCAAAACAGTTTCTCATCTGATCCGTCAGTGGGATGACTAAGTGGGGAGCACATCAGGTGTCTGGATCTCACCACAACAAGAGCGGGCGCCCACCTCTCTGTTTGCTTTTGTCTCGCCTCTTCTCCCTTCATCTACACAAACACCGCCGCCAAGGCTGAGTTTGGGTTCTGTTCAAGTTTAGTTTTTTGATATGACATTTGGTCTTTCAAAAATTTGTATTGTTGATTATCTTTAAGCAAAACTGGGAGGAAAAAAAAATGAGGGCAGCAGGTGAAGGGGTTGCTGAAGTTGTATGTTTTCTGCGTGATAGATCTTCCTCAGACCGTGTAGACATTTACTCCTTTTAGTTTTGAAACTTCCTCCCTGACCTGTGAGTACTGACCTGATGTGACTCATGACCCCCGTAACCAAGACCTAAAAGAATGATAACGCTTCTGCGCTTGTAAGGAAAATTAAAAAGCAATGGGGAATCCTACCCACAGAATGTGGCTGCTGATGGATGTTCCAGAATGTTCTGATGTCTTCAGTCTTGTACCAATACAGCAGCTGGAAAGTGCTGTGTGAAGCAGACATTTAAATCCATAGGGGTCTGACTTCTCCAGTCCCACCTGTGCCTCTTGGATATTCTTTGTTAGGGAATGAATCCTGGAGTAGGGACCTGCAGTGTCACTCTCTGTTTGGTTTTCCTGGTAGAGCTCTTTTAAACCTAATCAGTGAATATTGGGAGAGCCGAATCTACTTACTTTCTAAAACTTTTATTTTTCTGTCTCTTTGACACACTAAAACTTCTTGTTCCAAGAGAGCAGTCAAGACTTCTGTAATCTATTTCCCCGTTTAATGGCAAGCAATCAGTTTATTGAATCTGAGAATCATTGTTCCTATACATGAAGGAAGAGTATCTCTTTCTCTGATCAATATGTACTCCTTGAGAAACTGAGATCTTAGCACAAAGTCTGGTGTCCTGTTCCCTTAAGAGTCACCCTTAGAAAGGAAATTGAGGACCCAATAATGGCGATGAAGCAATGGCTTACTAAAGATATGGGCCTAATGAAATTCCTTCAAGTACAAAGTGTGCTGTTTGAGCTGCTAAAAGCTGTAGTTAATCATTGGAATTTTACTCTAGGTAGCAGATATTTGAATGCCAATGAATCCCAAATGCAGTTCTATGGGCTATTTTTGAAGACATCAGAAAGCAAAAAATATAAAGCCACCAAAAAAAAAAAAAAAAAAGTCACCATTGCATCTAAATGGGCTCAAAACAAAAATAATCCATCCCGAGGCCTTGTGCATTTTCTGAGAACACAATAACTGCAAATGGCGCCGGAGGGAAGAAGGAAAGGGCTTCTCTTGACATTGAATAAAAGCTGTGTCTGGGAAGATACCTGGATAGGCCATTAACAATTTCCTTGTATTTCTACAGCTGCACTTGATGAGCACTTTGGAAATTAAAGGATTGCCAGCTTTTCCACTTTGGGACAAAACACATTTGTGCTAAACAGCCTGTAAGTAAATGTAGTAAACATATTTTTACAGTGAATAGAATTGTTTTATATTTTGGGGACTGATTGTGAATTTCTACAGCTTCTTGATTAGCAAAACATTTGGCAGTTCTCAGTCTTTAGACATTAAAATGCCAAAACAGATTTTTATTCTCAGACTGAGCTCCTATATTTTTTTTTCATCCCTCTGACAATTATCCTAGAAACATTTGAAAGCACTAAAATAAAACGTGTTTTGAAAACACTCTCTGAAACATTTTACCTGTGTGACTTCAATAAGCATGTAAATAAAGCACTGGGTTGTTGTCTAACCTCCTGAGGGCAGAGACCGGAGCCCAGCACAAGCCTAAGGCTTGCTGAGACTGTTGGTGGGCATTTCCTAGGGCCTTGCCTGGGGCCAGGAAGAATTGTACTGCTGTACAGAAAAAGCCGGTGAAAACAGATGTCTGTGAGCAGTGCTGGGTCTCTCTCTCAGCAATAGCATTCCTGCTAATCTTTCGAAATCAATAAATTTCTGAGATTTAAGTCTTCAGCAATGATCTAGCCATTTTATTTTTAAGAGCCATGCTTTTATGATTTTTTTTGAATTATTATACTGAAATTAACTCATTTAGAAGGTTTTCTTTTAAATGATAATTTTGAGCATCATACTTTTTATAATTTTTATAATCAAATATAATCTATAAAAACAAATATAATAGATTTTTATTGATTATATTTGTTTTACATTCATTTTTGTTTACCATTTTTCAATATATTTAGGTTAATTATGTATAGACCGGTTTTCCAAACTGTTAGCTTTACACAAAACTTGAAAATTGAGTGAAAACCAGTAAGTTGAATAAATTATTTTTGCACTGGCTCACATAATGAAGATTTGCCGTCTTCTTTTCATGTGTGTTGTTGTTTTGTAGGTATTTGTGCGTGTGTGTGTGTGTGTGTGTGTGTGTGTATGTATGGTACAGGGTGGGGGATGTGGTTTTATCATTATAATTAAAACTTTAAATTAAAACACAGTAGTCATATTGTTTCTGTAACAAAACTAATCTGGTGGCTTAAAGTAATATGTATCATTTTACAGTCTGGGAGGTGGGCAACCTACAAGACCCTCACTGGGCTCTAATGAAAGTGCTAGTGGGCTAGCATTTCTTCTACGGTCTTCCAGGGAGAAGCTGGAGGCTGCTGGAGGCCTGTTGTGCTCCCTGTGGCACACCATAACCCATACCCTGCCCCTTCAGAGCCAGCCATTGTGTCTCTCTGGGCTCCATTTACATCATCACATCTCTGACTCTTGTCTCCTTCTATGTCCCTCTTTCAAGGACCCTTGTGATTATATGGATCCCATCTGGATCATCTCCAAATATCAACATCCTTAATTTAACATCAACAAAGTCACTTTTGCTAAGTAAAGGGACATGTTCTCAGCATCTGTATGTGGACATATTTGTGGGCTGGGGTGGTTATCATTCTGACTACTAATACCACATACCTCTGTAGTGGATACACAAAATTCCACTAATAAAAAAAAAAAATTCTTGGTACTCACTTCTCCCTTTGAAACTTTTCCTAGGAATTTTTGTCTTTCCTGAACTCCAGTGCTTTTGTCCAGATTGTTTATCTATCTGGTTAAAGTAACCTTCCTTGAGTATTTTGCAATTTCAGTTGAGTCAACTTGCCCAATCTGTTCCTCACCTGACTCCTGCCCCATGTGAGATAGAAACATACTTCTAGCCTAAACTTCTTCAATCTGCACATTATTCTCTTAATGCTGATTCAATTCCCCAATGTTGAAACAAAAGCCCTACTTTCTCCTGGAGATGCATTTCCATCAGAGGACCCTCAGGTGCATCAAATTATTTTCTATTGTCTCCTAGGCAAGGTGCAGGGGAGGAGAAGCAGGTCCCTGTCCCTCCAAGCCTGTCTAAACATGACTCCACCATGGACACTTGATGGTTATCCTCTTCCCTTGAAGATGATGATATCTGGTGGTCACTTTCCTCACTCTGGACATGATCCTGTATTTCAAAGACCTCACCTTCATTTCCATCACCTTAATTTCCATGATTTGCAGCCATTATTTCTTAGAGATTTATTAACCATAGGGGCCACCTTTCAATACCCATGGTCTCTGTGACCCTTCTCCCATTTCTTTCATGGAGTGTAAGAACCTAGAGTCTTTGTACCCCTTGGAAATAGCAAGATGCAAGCTGATGGGCTCTAGGCCTTCACTTGGAGATCCAGCCCTTCTTCTCTTCCATCTGTTGGTTTCTTGTTCGCCTTTCCTGTTCCTGTCCTTCACTCTCATCTGACTCTCTGTCTCTCACTTTCTCTGTCCTCTCAGTCTTACAGTCTCTTCTGTGAGTCCCTGTTGCCACTCCAGAGCTTTTCTAACTATCTGTGAGGCCAAGTGCCAGTCTTAATTTCTCAGCTTACTTTTTAACTGATACTTCATTAAAATACAATAAACATGACTTACTTGAGAATGAAACATTTTTAAAAACTATACTGAATCTGAAACATCTATTCACAAATTTACATTTCAACTACTATAATAAAAACAAAGTAAGAAAAGAATTTTAAAATAACACATAATACATTAAAATGCTTATATGACTAATGTAGACCTTTGATTTGTAGCTATATATATGATATTTTGGAGAAAAAAAAACGCACTACCTATTTTAAATTGTTATAAGTTCATTTTGAATACGGACAACATATCTTAACTATCTTTCTAATGGAATCCTTTCCCCTGAAAATTTACACAGAAGCACTGGGGAGAGACATCTCATATCCTGACCATATACCCCTCCTTTTGAGCACAGGTGAAAACTGATGCACAGTTAACCCTAAAATGCAGCAAAGTCAAAGCAACAGCTCAGACACGCTAAGGCCCTCATTGGCTGGTTTTGAGTGAATCAAAAGGGAGAGTATACTGTGTTGGCCTGATTTAGTCACATAAATTTTTTGACAGAAGGTCTAAGCCTTCTCTGAAACAGGACTGGAACCAGCAGACGCGCTTTCCCACGGAACTTTGAGGAAGCCATCTATCCTACAGCAGTAGAGAAATGAATACTTCCAACAGCCCAAGGAGGGTTAAAAGTGGATTCTTCCATGGTCAAGCCCCCCTCTGAGGATGGAGCACAAACTGTACCAATTCAAGCTTTGCAAAGCCTTGAACAGAGGGCACAGCTTTGCTTCTGACCTATATAAACTGTGAGATAACCAATAAGTGTTGTTTGAAACCACTTAGTTTATGGTATTTGTTATGCAGCTGTAGAAAAGTAAGACAGCTCTTTCCTCCCACTGCTACATTTGTTGACCAATCAAGTTCTTGTCTTCTGCGTATGTGGTAGGTCTGATTCTTATATTTCACTTTCCCACCACCACCACCACTTTGATCCAGAATTCCATTTGTTCTCTTTTCTGTCTGACCTTTTAAATGGCCCTCTGTCCTCTCCAGATTATCTTTCAATATCACTAGAAGCACTGATTGTGCCTATCTAGGTGGAAGGGGAGAAAACCTCTGTGGTCATGGAGTACTGGATCTGGTGGTCTTGGTGATAAAGCACAATTAGATGATAATGTCCAGGTCATGACTATTATGAGCACAGAGGGCTTTGAGAAAGAGGGAAGGACACTGAAGACACTTTAAGGAGTTGTCTGGCCTCGTCTGTCTTGGTGGACAGCAGTGTAAAACATAGTGATTATTTATAATTTATAATGAACTGAGTACAAATGAAATATCATTGTATGCTGTGTCTTAAGCTTTCCTTCATAGAGACATAGAGAAAGTGTCTTTGGCCTTTTGAGAAGTTTTGTTTTTCAAATTGCATTTTATATAATTCATTACAACTAACAAAAATCATGTATTTCAAAGCCCATGCCAAAAAAAAAAGTTTTGAGAACATATAGGAAAGAACAGAGTGATGGTCAAGCCTGCTAACAAAAGGTGACTCACTGAAGTTCTTTCATACATGGGCTGTTTTCCAGTAGGAAAAAACAAATGCTAGTGTTAATCAAACCAGCATGGAAGTTAATTAGAACCCTAAGAACAAGCGGATGGGCTTATCACCTTGGACACATGAGTATCCTGTTTCTAAAGATGACCTCAAAAGATTGCATAACAACAAGCCCAGCAAAAGTCAAAAGTAACTAATTAACTTTTCATTTTTCCCTTCGCAGTTTAGCCTTGCTCTGTAAAAATATTTCTCAACTGAGAAATCCCCATTAATTGCTGTGGACTGGTTGTTCAAATGAGGGTAATGACCCTTTACTTGATTGTATATGCCCATCCTTTAATTTATTTTTTTATGTGTTCCTTAAAAGCAGCTCTCAAACACGAAGCAACTTTAGTTAATAGCCTCATTAAATTTGAATGTAGAAACAGAATTTTAGAGACTGAAAAACTTACTTAATACCACATGGAAAATATTTTCTTATCTACCTTGTAATTAAGGGAGAGATTGTTTTGATCTCTCCTGCAGACACTATTGGACATCACTGTGCGCACCTCAAACCTCTGGAGGCTTGTAGTGTAAAATAATTGGGAGAGGGTTGTACAGCAGGGGCCTACTTCCCAACCAGTCCTTTTGAGACTTTTGGTCCTGTTTTCACCTTGTGTAGGCAAGCAATCTGCCTGCTCATTGGTTACCCAGATCCAGCCCTGATAAAATAGAAGGCAGGGGTCACCTTAGATGTTGCTGGGAGAGGTCATGTTGTGTTCTGATGCTATGCTATGCTGTTTTTTTGGTTTTTTTTTTCCTATAGTCAGTCAACCTACCAAGGTCCATCAGTTCTATGAACTGACCTGAATGAACTTGGCTGTGCCTTTCGAAAGATTTTTATGTAGAACTCTATGACTGACTGGCCTAAACTTTCTCCTTTTGATGTTCCCCATGGTCCTAGGTGGTTTGGGAGCTTTGGCTATGTGGGTCACTTTCCCTTTCTAGCTGTGGAGGAAGAGTATCTTGTCAAGTCTGACAGGCCTCTATGATTGCTACACAAATAGATGTCTCATTTGTGAATTGTGATTTCAACTAGTTAACACTTATCATCTAAAATCATTACACTTCCCTCCGTTTACTCATACATCACAAAATGATAATAACAAAAACAAGTGTTTATTGAGTGCTAACAGTGTGCAAACTGTTAGAGATACAGAAATTATAAACAGAGCTAGGGATATAGGTCAGTTGGTAGAGTGCAAGGCCCTGGATTCAATCCCTAGCATCACACACACACACACACACACACACACACACACACACACACACACCTCTATCTCTATATATTATATATATTTAAACAGAGCTTCAGACCTTGAATGGCTGGTAGAGGAAACCAAGGGGGAAAATAAAATGAAATGAAAGAATTGTTTTTAGTATATAATTATTATTATAGAAGTAGACCACAGGCTGCAGATTACTGGGGTAGACTCTATGGTTCAGGAGGACAGCACAGGTGTAGCAGGGGATTTCTTAGACATAGACCCTTGTAAAAGGCAGTGTGTGCTGGTCATCTGGGGCTTCTCTGGCTGGGTTGGCACTCTCCTCCACCATTAGCTGACCATGCTTCCAGTTCCTTCGTAAGTGATTAGAGAGACCCTGCAGACCTGTGCTCCCTTCCCCACTTGGGTGAAGTTGAGTTGTATTCCATTCTCACAGGGTCACGCTGGCCTGCATGACAGGCAGGTGTTCACTGCCCCAAGACCATGCAGGCTGAGGTGATGGCTCCTGAGCCAGCTTTGTCCTCTGCTTCTCTCACCCAGTTCCTGTGACCACTTCGTCCTGGGTGTTAGATGACCAGAACAATGGAGGCAGAGTGAGAGAGTTATGTCATAGCAGAGGGCTCCCTGAAAAGCAGTGTCATCTATTAGGGGAGAGGAAATAGGGCAAAGGAGAGAGAGGATCAACCCCAGACAGTGGGCCGCACCCAAGAGTATGGACCACCCACTCTCACTAAAGCCAGGATCAGCACACACTGCTCTGTACCATCTTCAGGTGACCCAGGACACGCTAATGAGAAGAGGGGCTGGCAAGAGGACCCAGGTATTTGTGGGGCACATTCATGAAATAAGGCAGTCAATAAAAAATGAGCAGATCAGACTAGATAAACCCTACTTAATGAAATGAACATGCCAAGAATTAACATCAAAAATAACTATCATTTCATACCTGATAAAAATGGTCAAGTGAGGGCTAGGGCTGAGGCTCAGTGGTAGAGCACTTGCCTAGCATGTGTTGAGGCACTGGGTTCAAGCCTCAGCACCACATAAAGATAAATAAATAAAGGTATTGTGTCCATATACAACTAAAAAAATATTTTTAAAAAATGGTCAAGTGAAGAAAAGGCAAGTCCTTATGAAGAAATACAGTGGAAAGCAGGGTATAAAAAATTATAATAAAATGGAAAAACAAAAATGTTTATAACTAAAAATGGAGTAAGAATATCAAGTCAAGAAATGCTTCATATAAAGAATTAAAATGGGAAATAATTATATATTAAAAAAATAAGGAGATACTGGGTGGAGAGGAAATGGTTGAGGAAATACTTATGCATAACTGCACAGGACTAAAGCAGGAAAAAGGAAATCACATTGAAGAGATTCCTAAGGTGCGAGGTAGGGTGAACAAGGAAGCACTGTCATGTAGACACACTGGTGAAGAACACCTAGAGCATCAAGGTGGTACAGAACCCAAAGACAGAGCAGATCCTCACAAAGGGAACACACTTGATCCACCTCCAACTTAGCTGCAGTGGCACAGGGAACGAGAAGGAGGTCACCACTGTAAAGGAAGGGAACTGGGGCATGCATTTCATTCCATTTTTATTATCAAATATTTGTGATAATTTATAGAAAATCACAGAGCAAATATCACATATCCACTATCTGGATCATGAAATAATAAATCATTTCATTTTTGTGGGAGTATTTTGCTTTCCCACACCAAATCAAATGCATTCCCCTTCAAACGCTGACTTTGATGGGCACCCTTCCAGGCATTTCTTCATATCTTGAGTTCTCATGGATGCATTCCTAGACAATAAGACAATAAATCATTTCATGTTATGTATTTTTAAAAAATAAATAATCCAGGTGTTTTGCTATTATTATTAAACTGTCATTTGTATTGGTGCAAGGAATATTTCTTTATTTGTGTAAAACAGCAGTATTCGAGGAGATATATGGAAAAATTAAAATATTATTGTATATGTTCTGCTGCAGACAGCTAAACAAAACTTATTTCCACTCTAGTTGTTCCCAAGTATATGTCTTTCATATACTGACAGGAACTCAGTGATGTATATGTAAAATAGTTACAATACTATTCATGACCTTTAGAGATAATAATAACATCTTCCCTAAAATGCATGTTCTTAGAACTAGCGTTCAACCACAGATAATGCTAGGCACTCTCAACAATTTAGCTAGACTCTGACTTGAAAATCACCAGTTGTTTTAATTAGCTTTATGTCACTGTGATGAAAGGACCTCACAAGAACAACTTAGAGAAGGAAAAGTTTATTTTGGCTCACAGTTTCAGAGGTTCAGTCCATGGTCAGCTGACTCCACAGTTCTGGGACTGAGGTAAAGCAGAACATTGAGGTGGAGGAAAGAAACTCAGAACATGACTACCAGGAAGCAAAGAGGCTCTGATCACCAGAGACAAAACACAGACCCACAAAGTCATACCCCAATGACCTACTTTTTCCAGCCTCAACCTACCTGTCTACAATTATGAACCAATAAATTCATAACAGTGGGTTATTCTACTGATTGGTTTAAGTGTCTCATAACCCAAGCATTTTACCTTTGACCATTCTTGCAGTGTCTCACACACAAACTTTTGGGGGACACTCCATATTTAAATCACAACATTCCACCCCTTGTTTCCCCAAACTCATGGTCACTTCACAATGCAAAATGCATTTCATCTACTTTCAAAAGTCCCCATAATCTTAACAGTTTTAGGATTATCCAAAAATTCAAGTCCAAAATCTTATTCTAAGATTCAACACAAACTCATGAATATCATTATACAATATATAATGGCTCAGAGTAAACATTTCCATATCCCAAGGGACAAATAGGGGCACAGAAAGAAGGGATGAAACCAAAGTAAGACCAAAATCTAGTTGGGCAAATAAGTCCTGTAGTTCCATGTCCACATCTGGGACACATGGTAACATGGTGTTCTCTCCAGGGCGTTTTGTGTGGCTCTACCTCTATGGCCTTACTGATTGCAGCCTGTGTGGGCTCTTTCTTGGCTTGTCTATGATGGGTTCCTGCTGCTTTCCTCAGCAGACATTCCACACTGCTGGCATCTCTCAATGATAGGGTCTCCACTACAGCTCTGGTTTTTTTCCTCACATCTTCATTTATCACCATCTCAGGGGCTGCTTTAAGGGATTCCAATTCTGCCAGAGTTTGCCTGGTTTTCCAGGCCTTTCTTTGAAATCTTGGTGGAAGCCTTTATGACCCCCTCATTCCAGCATCCTGCAATCCTGTAGAACCAACTCCATGTGGTTGATGCCAAAGTTTGTGGCCATATTAAGCAGTATCCAAGCCTCCTTATACCATGGCTACTGAAGCTACTGAGAGTCTGGGTGACTGAGCATAGTGAAGCAAATTCCTAGCCTTCTATTATAAGCAGGGTCCCCAAGGTCTCTTCTCAAAAAAATGTTTATATTTACATGCTTGAGCTTGAGATGGGTGTGATCTTGCCAATTCCTGAAATGCCCTCAAGTCATCTTTTCTATTGTCTCTTTGTAAAATATTTAGCATCTCTTTAGCGGCTGTAATCTCTTTAGTGGCTGTAATCTCCTTAACAACCAGAGCTTACTTGGCCCCAGTTTTACTCACTTTTTCTGCAAAAACTGCAAGTTTTCCAAATATTTCTGATATGTATTCTGCTCCTGATTATTTCAGTAACTTTGATGAAAAGCTGGCAGAAATATTTGTGACACTGCCTGAATGCTGGGCTGCCTTGAAATTTTCTCTACCAGATTAATTGCTACTTCACTTACATTCAGCCTCACAAAAAGTCTCAGGGCATGGGGAAAATATAAGCAACTTCTTTGCCAGAATGTAATGTAAGTAGCCTCTCATTTAATTTCCAATAGAGTGCTTCTCCTCTGAATTTTTTTTAGTTCAGTCTTCACTGTTCACAATCCCATTCCCATTCTTATCTTCTGAACGTCCACCAGAATTCCCCACTAAGCTCCACTTATAAAATACTAAAACTTTTCCAGCTTGCATTTCCTAACTTTTCTTAACTCTTCTCACAAACCAGTTCTCTATGCCTTTGAATGACATGATCACGTGAATGATACTGGTGTGGTGTTCACTTGGGTTCTAGGTTCTTGGCGTCTTGAAGAAAGGATTGAGCAAGACATACAGAAGTAACAGGTGGAGCATAGATTTATTGAAAGTGAAAGTGCACTCCATATAGTAGAGCAAGATGGGCTAAGTGAGAGTGACTCAAGGCCTTGTATGATTCTTGTCTCATTTGCTGAGCTGTGCCTCATTTCCTTCCCCACTGTTATGGTTTGGATGTGGTGTCCCCCAAAGTGAAACAATGCAAGAAGGGTCAGAGGAGAAATGATTGGGTTGTAAGAGTCTTAACCCAATAAGTGATTTAATCTCCAAATAGGGATTAACTGAGTGGTAACTGAAGTGGTAGGGTGTGGCTGGAGGAAGTGGGAAATGGGGCATGGCAATGGGGTATATATTTGTATCTGGGTGAGTGTAGTCTCCCTCTCTGCTTCCTGATCATCATGATGTGAGCTGCTTCTCTCTCCCATGCTCTCCCACCATGATTTTCAGCCTCACCTCGAACCCTGAGGAATGGAGCCAGCCTTCTATGGACTAAGACCTCTGAAACCCATGAGCCCTCAAATAAACTCTTCCTCCTCTATAATGTGCTTGCTGGGATCTTTAGTCACAGGAGCAAAAAGGCTGACTAAAATACCCACAGACCTGATTGAAGAACTTTCCTATTTGTTCCCATTGGATACTTAATTTTTGCCTGATCAGAATATAGGAATGGTGGCAGGTGTTGTCATGGAGATAAGTCCTGGTGGTGGGAGTTGCCAAGGTAATGGGACTTATTAGAAACAGACATGACGATACATCACCCCATCTATATTCCAGTCCTGCTCAGACCCCATGTGGGCGATGGAATGGGGTTCCCCTCAGTGGAATGGGCTGGCTGAGAAATAAAAGCTAAGAGAAATAAAATGGTGAAAAAACCACAGAACACAGAAAATAATTCCCAAAGCGAGGGGCAAGAAGGACAAGCTGATCAGGTGGATCAAGCTTCTGGACAAAGACGGTACCTGTGCCTGCTTTATTTAAATCAGGAAACATCAGAGGCCTTCCATAGAATGTTCTTCACCAAAATTAGAAAAAGGTGGGCTGTTCAATTCCTAATGGGATATGCCCATCTCCAGTACTCCTATGAGGAAACTTTCTAGCAGAGCAGAAGGAAAGGTCACATGCATTGGGTGATCAATTGCTGTGGGAGAGACACAGAAAGTTGCTAATGCCAGGCCTGTCTCTCCCTGGCTACCATGCCAAGAGAAGGTCCTCATGTATTTCATGTATGGCTTCCTGCACTCCAGCTAGCACTTTTCTTGTACCCCGCCTCTGCCATTTTGACATCCCTAAGCTCCTACCTCAATACAATGACCCCACTTCTCTGTACCAATTTCTGTTTTAGTCAGTATTTTGTTGCTGTGAGGAAAACACCTGACAAGAACAACTTAGAGGAGGAGAAATTATTGTTGGCTCACAGTTTCAGAGGTTCAGTCCATGGTTGGCTGACTCCATACCTCTGGAAATGAAGTGAGGCAGAACATCATGGTGGAAGTGTGTGATGGAGGAAAACAGCTCAGGACATGGCAACCAGGAAACAGAGAGAGTTCTGATCACCAAAGACAAAATACAAGCCCCAAAGACACTCCTCCAGGGACCTACTTCTTCCAGCCACACTCTACTTGCCTACAGTTAGGGCCCAATTAATCTGTATCACTGGATTAAACCACTGATGAGATTAAACCTCTCCTAACCTCATTGCTTCACCTGTGAATACTCTTACACTGCCATACATGAGCTTTTGGAGAACACCTCATGTCTAAACCATAACAGGAGATAATTATGGAAAAAAGTGTGAATTGTGTTTTTCTATAATAATTGATGTTGATTTCAATATCATGGTTATAAAAGCTGTGTCTGTTTTTCCAAAGATACTGCTAAATTTTTATATTGTAATCTCTACATCACTAATTTAAGATGTATTGCTGAGGTGAAGTTTTGACATAGTGATGTATTTTACATAGTTCTCTTAAGCAGTCATCTTTACCAGCTCACTGGCTCATAATATGATAAGTTGGTTTGTCCTTATTTTTGAAAAGATACAGATGTTTTCTTGGAAGCTTCCATACCTTCTAAAACATGATAATAATCTTGTTTGCTCAATGCTTCTTAAAATTCAAAACTCAGAGTAAATTGTGCCTCACAAAATTCTTCAACGTTACTGATTACCAATTTTTTTGATATGATTTTTCTTTGCTATTAATTCAGATTACTTTTTATCTTAAAAGGATTACATGTTTAAAAAATGATGAAAAGAAATGTACAGAAAAGTCTCATGTACCCTTCCACAATGTTAATGTCTTATACAACAATGCTACGATATCAAAATTAAAAAAATGAGCCTGGGTACAATTTATCTAGCCTTTGTAGATTTCAGATTATACACGTACACATTTATGTACTATTATGTATTATGTATTATTTCAGATTATACACGTACACATTCTAGAAATGTATCACATGTGTATACTTTGCACAACCAATGTCATGATCAAGCTTCTCAATCATCCTATCATTATGAGAATCCCTCACATTTTCCCTTTATATCTGTTCTCAATTCTTAATTCAATTGTTCTTGTGAAAAGTCAAGGATGGTATCATCAGAAAAAAAATCAGTTTAATTTATTTCATTAATGTACAAAACATTAAAATATTAAATAATATTCAATATTTTTATAGAATAATCAGAAAAGCAGGTTTAAGAGGTAACTCATTAACTTGAAAATATCAGTGTATGGAAAAACTCTATTACAAACACAATCTTTGATGGAGAAACCTGTTCATATTTCAATCAAGACTACTTCTGTTGATTTAATATTACTAGAGATCTAGGGGAATGTTTTAAGAGAAATTAAAATTATTAAAATGACAAGAAGTAGAAGAAGTAAAAGTATTATTATTAATAGATTTTAGCTTCTAAACAGAAAATCCAATGTGAAAAACTACAAGAACTAAAACTAGTTTCAGAAAATGGCAAATAAACAATTTATAAGATCAGCATTTACTTTTAGGTTAGTAACTACTACTACTACTACTACTACTACTAATAATAATAATAATAAATTAAAAACATGATGCTATATATGAAAGATCAAAACAATGGTAGATATTTATTATGATAAAATGTATATAACAATAGCATTCCTTATTAAAGAATGCTGTACATCTTTTAAGTGTATAGTTCAATACTAAGTACATTTACATTATCATAAAACCACCTCAGAACTTTTTCATCTTCCCAAGCTGAAATTTTGTACACATTAAACATTGACTTTCTGTTCCTTCCTCTGTACCAATCCCTAGAAAACACCATTCTACTTTAAGTGCCTTTAAATTTCACTACTCTGGATAACTCCTAGAAGTAAAAACATATGATATATCCTCTTGTGACTGGCTAATTTCCTTTAAACTAATGCCTTCACGCTTCAACTTTATTGTGGCATGTGTCCAGATATGTTTTCTTTTTAAGCCTGTATAATTTTCTGATGTATGTTTATACCACACTTTATATATCTATTCATTTCTCTACTGAGTTGCTTTAGTCTTTTACTATTGAAAATAATTCTGCTATGACTATGGGTGTACCAAAATCTCTTCAAGTTCTGGCTTCTAGTTCTTTTAGAAATATGCTCAGAAATGGAATTTGTGGATCACATGATAATATTATGTTTAATACTTTGAGGAGCCACCGTACATTTTCCACAGTAGTTATACTGTTTTACATTCCCAGTGGCAATGTGCAAGGGTTCCAGTTTCTCCACATCCTTGTCAGCACTTGTTATTTTCTATTTTTTAATCATTTTAATTCTAAGGTGCCGCAGTCTGGCTGGGCACAAAATCACGAGCCACCACACAGCTTGTAGATTCAAACAGCAACTCTTTTTTCCCCGAACTCACACCAGCCGTCTACAATCACGTTCTGGGGAAATCCACGTTCTCTGCCCAAATCCACATCCACTGGGCTTCTGTCTCCCAAAAAATTCTGTCTGAATCCCGTGAGAACTCAAGGGGAACTCAGGCAGCAGGATACGCCCTATTCCCAGCAGGAATAATCTTAAACCTGGAACCACCCTAAACCTGGATAGTCCTAAACCGGGAACGCCCTAAACTTGGATCTGCCTTGGTCCTTGAGCAAGGTCACTTACATGCAATGTCACTGCAAAATGTCCTATTTCCACGAGTCCTTCCACTAAGCAACATGGGGTACGCTGGCAAGGAAATTGTCATACTTACTTGGCTAATGGCTCCCAGCACTAAGGAAGGGGGAAATCATCTCATGATTTTGATGTGAATCTCCCTAAGGATTTCTGATTTTGAACATTCATTTATTGGTTTATGGCTTATTTTCTTTGGAGAAACATACAATTCTGTCAATTCATCATTTTTAAAATTGGGTTGTTTTTTGTTGTTGAGTTATGGAAGTTCTTTATATAGATAGGATAGTAATCCCTTATCAGATATCAGGTATATAATTTGCTACTATGTTCTCCCATTCTGTGGGTTGAGTTTTCACTGTGCTGATAATTTCTTTTTGATGATTTGAAGTGTTTAATTTTGATGACAACCGATTTATCTGTTTTTCTGTTCTTAGTAATCACTGAAGGAAAGAGATTCAAGAAAGAGGGTGTGACTCATTACAAAAACACATGTGCTACTGTAGTGACACCCCCTTGCTCCACAGAAAAGTCTTAACTGGGCTTCTCCAGAAATCTTCACCATGGCTGATTTTAGGACTGTCAGCAAAAGAGCCTCTACAAAAGAGTTCAAAGTAGATTAACTTCCTATTTTCGAGTTGCCCTATTTTACTTGGCCACTGGTTGGGAAAAAATCAGTACTCTTGGTGCTGAACACCCCTTTACTAGTTTTTCACAAACATGTATCCAGTTGTAGAAAGTGTAAATGGGTCTCTGGCCTTATGCTGGGGCTTCACAGAGATGCCTACATTTCTAAGATAAGAGAAGTTACCAATTGGGCTCTATGGTAACAGCTGGCAGGAGGAGGACAGAAAGAGGAGAAGAAGCTCTCCCCTTCTCAGGGGTTGTCCTTGAAGGGTTAAGTTGCCCAGAACAATGAAAGAAAAAATAAAACTGCTTTTATGTGAACTTTTGCAGACTATGAACTTCTGAGCCCCTCCCCTTACATGTTGGGTATAAAATTCTAAAACTACCTGAACTCGGGGTTCAGGGGATTGATGGATTACAGCAAAAGCTGTGCCTTCTGAACCTGGCTGCAGACATCTTTGGAAAGGGAATAAACTATGGCAAGGATAGAGTTTAGATTTCAGTGGGATGGATTGGAATCATAGAAGACGAGACAATGGAAGTAGCAGTTTTAGGTCCTGGTCAAGATGTTTAAAGAGAGTTCAACAGTATAAATTCATGAGACAAAGGAATCAATTATCCCCCTTTCTTTCCATCATTTTCCACTTCTTATTCTAATTTTGGTACAATAGTGAGTTCTGGAAAGTTAGACTCCAGAAAATGTTTTCATCTTCATTTAAAGAAAAATTCTGCAAGATAAGGTCTGAAAGACCTGAGCATATTGATATGCTTCAGGAAGAAATCAAACAAAAAGACAGGCAGCAAAGAAAAGAAAAAAAAGGGGGGGGGGGCGGGAAATTGGCTGAGTGAAGCCCTGATCTGAAGATGATGGGATTCAGGAGAATAAAGATAATGGTTTAGATCTGGCATGAAGCAAGGCCATTTTGTACTTCAAGTGGAACAGAGGAAAATGGAGAAGGGAAGGGAATACAACATTGCACGTGGCAGAGAAGGAGGTTCGGGAGGTTGATTGGTGGAATTGCCCTCATTTCTCCATGAACTCGGGGTCAAGGTCCTCTGCTGAAAGTGAAGTATTAGGTTAGGAGTTCAAGAACACACACTCAAGTCAGGAATGGTGCAAATGGCCCTGTCTCCTTTCTTGAAATGGAACCAGCTTCTGGATGCTTTGTAAATGGCCACGTCTCAACTCCATGAACTGCCTTCCCTGTTGTAAAGCTTTCCTTCCAAGTAGAAAGCAATGGCCAGCAACCTGTTACAGAATTCCAGCTGAGTGCTAAATGTATGTTTTCTCTAAGACTTCCCCAAATGGATGGTGACACTTTTCCAAGTGTCATCACAACACCTTGCCAGGCCAAACCTGCTTGGCTTTGAAGGTGGCATGAAGGATAGATAGCCTTGTTCTCTGGCCTCACTATCCACTCTAAGGCTGGTCGTCTACTACTTATTAACACCAGTGTAATAGCTCTTGTTAAAGCTACATCCAGGCAAAGAAGTTATACCTGTCATTTAAAAAAAATATTTATTTACTAAGAAGGGTCTTTCTTAAAACACGTCTGATTACTCCGTTGTCTTCTTTAAGATGTAAACTCCACTTCCTAAGTGGGATAAAGGCATGATCTTATCATGGGTCTCAGACCTTTGCCTGGCCTGACCCTCTGTGCACCCCTCAGTTCCATCCTGTAGTGAGCAGAGCCTTACTCTCACCATCCCCTGAATCTTTACACAGCCTGTTCTCTCTGCTTACTGATCAGGCCAAGGTACACTCGTGTCTCCTGTTCCATGGGTCGGGTGCTCCTTCTGTGTGCTCTCATAGGCTCTAGGTTGTTGCTTTTCAATGCTTCTCTGTTCATCTCTCTGTATTTTTAGCCACTCCAGGTTGGGAACCTCTCTGAAGAGTCACTATTCTTCCTGCAGTAACTTATACAGTGCGCCTGCAACATAATAGGAACTCGGAAAACATTTATTGAATGGAATCATGATTCTATTGAATTTTTGAACAAATTACATAAAAGGAGAAAGACTGGAGTTTGGAAGACAGACCCTTTTACTAGCTATATGACCCCTTGAAAAATTAAACTTCTCCGACCCTTATTTTTCTTCATTGTCAAATGGAGTCAAGCATACCTTCCTACCTCATTGTTGTTAGTATAAATAAAACAGTGTGTCTGTGTCTAGCACAACAGATAGCACAAAATAAACTAGTAATGCTGGCTCACAATTATCCTTGACATTGGGTGAAGCAAATGGGTACCACATTTTTAGCACTTATTTTTATCATTTTCTTCATGATTTTCAGGGCTATGGAGCACAAAGTCACCCGTGTTTCCTTCAGTCAGTGGTGACAGTGGAAGATGAGACTGAGAATCTTCTCAGTTATCATGAATGATATTTAGGTGAGCAGAGTGTGTGCCCATTATTTCTCTTGTATTCTGTATCCTTTGCATCCTGCTTGTACCCAGCAGGAAGAGAAGAGATCTGTGTGGAGAAACCGAGTCTGAGCTGCTCTGCTCCCACAGGATTTACCCACAAAACATGCCTATTGAAAGCTACTACAGATGTGGCCCTTTGTTCTTGAAGATTCCACCCTTGTCAGACCCCTGTGCCAAGTACCCATTCTGAGAGGAACAGCTAGGAGAGCTAGGGGTTTACAAAATGGATAAGTTGTGCTTCTGCATTAAAGATTGGATAGAGGAGAAACAAAAGGGTGTATGTGTGTGTGGGGGGGGTACTAAGTGTGATAGCATGACCTTGGCTTTTTACTCTGACTCTGAGCTGACCTTATTCTGCCACCTCAGTCAAAATAATTTTTTCAATTAAGGTGTGTGTTCTCATCTGTCAACTAAACCTGCTAAGAACGACCTTCACAGGAGAGTCCTCAGGAAGAGCTAATAAATGATGGGGAAATGTGAGAGAAGGAAAAGTACCAGGTAAATCTTGAATAACAAATCAGGACCTTTCTGTGCAAAGGCAAACCAGGAGGCATTTAATTTGGAATCTTCCCGTGCTTGGCTATTCGCCGAAGGAGAATGGATCACAATAAATGTATATATAAAAGAAGAGCTGACAGTTGAGAAACTAAAATGAAAACTAACGACATAAACAATGTTGGAGATGCCTTCGAGGAGTCAAGTCCTCGCAAAGTTGAGATCTCAATTTAGAACATTTCTTTCTCTCTAATTGTTGTTCTGGGTGCTGCTGCAATATGATGAAATGGCCATAAACTTAGTGTGATAGGCTTGCAGAATAATTTAATTATAATTTAACATTTACTTTTATGCTATGCAATTACTTACATTGCTTTTCGCTGAAGACAATACATTTAAGCAGCTGCACACAATGAAAAAATAGCTGACAGGGTCAATTCTAAAGTTATACTAAGGTTTATTTACATTCCGTTTTCACCCAGTGGACTTAACAAATTAAGCAGCATGAGACTAGTTAAAAAAAAAAAAAAAAAACTAGACAAGCAATCAGGACCCCTTGATTCGACTCTATATTTAGCTCTTTCGATTTTGTAGATTTCTTAATCTTTAATGGGGTAAAACACAGTTTTCTTATTTGTAAATATTGTCAATCAACGGTCTATATTTCTTTCATTCACTAACATTCTTTGAGAAGGATTCATGATAATGTGGCCTATAGAATTAAAAACAACAAAAAAGCTATGTCATTTATGAGATTGAAGTTTTCCCCAAAGCAAAGTCTTCTGACTGTATTGGTGTCTGCTTCGTGGTGATGTACGAGACTGACTTTTGATGCTGGAATTTTGTTCTGTACTCTTGAGTTACTTTATGTATTTCCTCTTCCTGGAAGTCTGCCTCACAAATCATTTTCATGTGGGCAGTTTTACTGCAAAATATTTGTTGCCTGGTTACAATGCAAAAATGGCTATTTGAAAACACCACTTAGATTTTCTTTTTCATTAAATATCCATTTCAGCTTTTCGATGACTTTAGTATTAAACATTCTATGTTCATTTTGAAATTCACAAGGACAACTTTTATTGTCAGTACAGCCATTGTGACTTGTATAATTTAGTATTTGGAGGGATTCTCCCAAGTAAACAAGCTATTAGAAGTCCTAAGAAAAGGTCAAAAGTTAGAGGTATTTAAAGTTTCCAGGAGACAGAATTTATTCAGTTTATTTATATGCATTTTACCATAGAATAACAGTGTCTTTAAAACAGTTTTACTGATATAAGGTTGATATAAAAACTTACCGATTTAAAATGTACAATTTAATATTCTCAAATATCTTCTCATGGTTACACAGCCTTCACTGACATAAAATTTTAGGACGTGTTCACCCCTCCTAAAAGAAACCCCCACACCATCAACCAGACCTAAGCAATCAATCCCTATCTCTTCAAACCCTCCACCCCCAGCAAGCAACTGTTAATCTACTTTCTGTTTCTTTGGATTTGCTTATACTGGAAATTTAAAATATGGAATAGCAATATACAGCCTTTTGTTATCTGATTCTTTCATTAAGCAAAATACTACCAAGGGTCTATCATGCAATAACATATATCAGCACTTTGTCTTTTTTTATTTCCAAATAATATTCATTGTATGGACTTTCCACATTTAAGGTTTACATCCATCAGTCAATTAATATTTCAGTTGTTTCCAATTTGGGGCTATTAGGAAATGCCCCCACAAGCGTTTGTTTATAATATTTTGTGTGGATGTGTGTTTTTATTTCCCTTGAGAGTGTACCTGGGAGAACAATTGCTGAGTCACATGGTAATTCTGTGTTTAAAATTTTGAGGATCAACCAAGCTTCATCAGAGCAGCTGTACCATTTTACATTCCCACCAACAGTGTGTGGTGGTTCCTATTTCTCTACATCCTGGCAAAACTGGTTCTTGTAGTTTTTCTTATAGCCATCTATGAGGGTGAAGTGGTATCTGTGTGGCTTCATTTGCATTACCATAATGATCATGATGTTGAGCATCATTTCATGTACTCACTGGTCATTTGTACATCATTTTTGGAGAAATGTTTGAATAATCAAATACTTTATTAATAATTCAATTGAGTTATTTTTCTTTTTGCTATCAGATAGTAGAATTTCATTATGTATTACACTTGTTATTTTCTAGTTATTTTAATAACCAGCTTAGTAACTATGAAGTATCATTTTATTGTGATTTTGATTTAGTTGTGGTTATTGTCTATTTGAGAGAAACACCTATTCAAGTCCATTGCCAAGTTTTAGATTGTATTGTTTGGGTTTTTGTTGTTGATTTGTAGGAGTTCTTTACATATTCTGAACATAAAACCATTATCAGATATACAATTTGCAAAAAAATTCTTCTCATTCTGTAAGCTGTCTTTTGACTTTCTTGATAATTTCCCTTGATGCACAAAATGTTTTCATTTTTATAAAGTCCAATTTTTCCTTATTGTTGTTTATCCTTCTTTTTGTCTTTTTTCTGAGTATTCATTGTCAAGTACAAGTTTGGAAAGATTTATTTCTGGTTTCTTCAGAAAGTTTTATGGTTTAACTCTTATATTTAGATGATTGATTTTTTTTTTTTACTTCATTTTTAAAATTTTGTGGGGTATAAACTTAACAACTATTTTGCATGCAGAAATTCAGTTGTTCAGTTCCATATGCTGAAGAGACAACTCTCCTTAATAAAAGGACTTGGCTCGCTTGACAAAAATCATTTAGAAACAGATATATGGGTTTATTTTGGAACCCATAATTCTATGCCATGGGACTGTACCTTGATGATGGTTTATATGGACTACTTAGACTGTAGTATAGACCATCTGCAGTCTATATAAATTTGAGGTTTGTTTTTTTATTTACACAGAAGAGACTGTTGGAATTTTTGTAGGGATTGTTATAGTTAAAGCTTCATCCCGGGGTTTCATAAACGGACTTCCAGACCACTCATGTATAATCGATCAAGCCTTTATTGAAGCACACTAGTGGTGGCTGACCAGAACATAAAGCTGTTCCCCTGATCAGCCCCAAACAATTGCAAGGGTGCTCCTTATAAACCTGAAAACCGCAAAAGGGATGTTCGGGGGTCTAGCCAATGCAAGCAAGCCAGGTTACAGAAGCAGCAGAGTGCAGTCAAGCAGTGGGAAGCCTAACCAATCATAGTTAGCCCAGTCACCCCAGTTACGGAAACAGACCCCCGTTACCCTAGTTACAGAAACAATGCTCCATTAGGTAGTTCTGTGTTCTTAAAGGTTTCTATAGCAAAAGGAAAAGAACATCTTTCCCCAGTCCTGATACTTCTACTTGGCATGGTTGTTTTATAGGATGAAGCCATAAAACAAAATGGAGTCACATTTGCTCCTACTATCACATTCTCCACTGGTTTTAGTAGGTTTGATGTCAACCTTGCATATCATTAGGCCTCAGGCTTTTTTTATTCCATCCTTCTGTGTCTAAGGGACCACATTGGGCTCACAAGACCATAAGTCTGACCTCACCCATATTTTTGTGTATATGGTTTAAATCAGTGGGCCCTGGCCTTGTAATAAGTCCAGTGTTCTCTTCCTTTTACTCCATCAAAATAGTGGGTTACATAGTTCAAAGTTATTGACACTTTGGAGATTTAAGCAAGGAGTTCAAAGTGGGATCCGGGAAGCACAATTTTTGGTGAACAGGGAGTTGTCCCACTTATAAGTTGGGTTGAGGAAGCAAGTGTCTCTTTCTGGGAGATCATCCAGTGTGATCTTGGGAGTAGTTTCCCAGGTACATCTTCCTGAGCCAGACATATTGGTGAACATCTATATCGCCCGTAATTTTTTCTCTAATGTTAGGGACCTCCTACTGCTATAAGGGAAAAGGGCAATGACCGTTCTTGCTACTTCGAGCTGAAAGGGGGTGATGTGCAGTGGGCAAGCAGTTTGGAGTCCCTTTTTAGAAACTGAGTGGGTCAAGGCGTCCATGGTAAAAATCTGGTTCAGGAAGAACAGTATGTAAATTCACCTGGGGTGGGCACTTCTATGAGAGAAACAAAAAGACATGAGTGCTGAAGTAAGATTAATACAAAATAGCAGTTGTAGCATCTGGAACCTGTCCATGAATATCATGAAAATGAAAGAAATTAATAACTGTTTATCAGGAGGTGGAAGATCTGAGAAATTGTCCCCATAACAAGGCCGAACAAAGCCTAATAAGGCATTTTTTTTTAAGGGAACATAAATCTTTAACATTGTCAGAATTATCAGGAATGTAGACACAACATTTAGTTACATCAGTTAATGTCATCTGATTTTTATAAAAATACCTTTTTGGCATGACTTCTGTGTTCAGTAAAGATCCCTTTGTTACTTAGGGTTAGATAATTATATTAATAAACATTGATTACATCTACCTGTGTAGAAAGTTAGGAAGATCTGTAGGTCTTAAACTGAATAAAAACTTCTGGCAGTTTTTAATTGATAGTTATCAGGCATTTTTGCCTAAGAATTTCTCTTTTGTTGCCTCCAGTCTTACTTATTTTGGGGGGTGCTAACACTAGTGTACATTTTAAGTTACACTAAAATAACTGTTGTTTCTTTGTAAATGCCCAGGAATGGCTGTGCTTTGGTTTTTAACTGTTTTTGCTAGGTATTTAAGACCAAGTTGGTCAAACTGACCTTGTTCCTATTTATTGGTAAGAGTCAGCTGAGTTTTCTTGGAGGACATTCTTGGGGAACTTGTGATCAGCATTTTAGCTCTGTTAGTGTCATCTGCATTAGGATGGGTCAAGGTCTTGCTGACCATATGGCCTCCCTTGGAAGCATCAGGCATGTCTCCCCTTTTTAATGACCCTCCTTTTTTTGCAGCATGGACACTCATTGGCTTTTTGTTCTCCATTGGTCTCATTAATATCCCTTATAGGGAGGTTATGTGGCTCAGAGTTGCAAAGCTTTTCCCCCTGTCCTGGATTCAGGCTGACTTAGAGGGCAAGAGCCAAATATTGGTTTCTTTGGCCCCTTTATTTTAACCTTAATATTTAAATTTGGCCTTAAACATCTAGCAAGTCAGTTTTACGAGTTTTAAAGTGAGAATGCTGGGCTTTAACTTTAAAGTTTATAACTTTACAGTTAATTTTTACATAACACAATATCCTTATTTTATTTATTAATTTATGTAACATTGAAGATCTACCTGAAGGCAGAAGATGACACCTTAGCATCTACTGTATGATCTAATCACTGTAACGCCAACAAGGCAGCTTGTAGATCCAGAGACCCCATTAGATTTTGGCTATAAAAACTCTCTCTTGCCAGGTTTTCCTCTCTTGCTCTCTCCTTTTTCTCTCACTTTTCCTGTCTCTCATTCTCCCTCTCACTCTTTTCTCTTTCCCTCTCTCTTTTTCCCTCTGTTTTTTCTCTCTCTCTCTCTTGCACTTTCCTTTCCCTCTCTCTCTCTCTTTTGCACTTTTCTTTTTCTCTCTCTCTCTCTCTGTCTTTTGTGTGTGTGTGTGTGTGTGTGTGTGTGTATGTTAATCAGACACTGCCACAATAAAGGTCTCTTGGTTGCTCTGAGTGTTGTAGTCAGTTTTCTTTTAGTTATAATGAAAATACAAAGTGAAATTAACAATAGTAAAAACACATTTAGCTTGTATATAATTTTGAACCTTGGCTGAGTTATACATTATATTTTCTATTTGAGATCACAGTAATCTTTCCAATAAAATTAATCTTTGAATATAACTTTAAATTAACTGAAATCTGGCCTATTTTGAAGTTATTCTGACATGCTGTAAGGTGGGAGGCAGAGCCTTATCTCAGGTAAGGCAGGGCTCTTTACAAATCCTAGGTAAAGTGTTTTAGTTCTAAAGCTGATCTTTGTCTCTCTTTTTAGATATCATTTTATAAAGTTTACATATATTGTTTCCTGACTCTGTATGAATGTTAGTAGCACAATATGACATACATCTGAAACATTAATTAAGGAAAGGCTGAGAGCCCTTAACATTTTTTTTTCCATGTGGAAAAATGGCAAATTGTTTTATAATATTAATCTTTAAATAGATTAGGCTCTCATCACTTTTTAAAATATCTTTAATTTTTTATATTTTAATGTAAAAGGTAACATAAGATTTGGTTACAAAACATCAAATAATATAAATAAATCCCCAATAAAATGTATCATCTTTATAAGTTTAAATTACCATTACAGACAATTTTAGTTTGGAGAATACCAGCTTGATAAAATGTTTCTTTAAACCTTTTACCTTAAAGACTTGTATACCTAAAAGATATGAACACATTTAATCTGTAAAGAAGAGTAATGTACCACACTTTTATAGATGTTTTTATATTAACCAAGGTTAGCTTTTAAAGGAAAATCTAGACTCTGTAATGTAGGACAATACTTAAAATAATAGTTGCTGTTTAGCCACAGATGTACAAACCTTAATTTTTTAAGATTACTTGTTCTAGGGGATAAAACTTAATAGACACAATGTAATTAATATTTTTAGAAGTTTTTGTCATTTTAACATATACATATATCAGTACAGTATTATTTGTCCTTAGGGAACAACCTTGAATAGTTTTAACTATTTGTGTTACATATATAACCAACTTAGTTACATATAAGCCTTTTAATATTTGTTTTTTATTTATAGACCTTTATATTACTTAATTAGACCCTTTTGTTGTTTACTTAGATGTATTATAATTATATTTTACCACATAAAGACTTTTAACCTGGAAACATTTTTTATTAAATATATTTTTATATTTAGAACTTTTTAATAATTTTTAATCCATTGATCTTTTTTTTTCTGTTTGTACCTTGAAATAATCCTTATACATTTCTGAATTTAGATAAATTAATTTATTTTAATAAGATGAAATATTTGTTATTTACAGTACTTTAATTGAAATACAGTTGAAACCTCTTGACTCCTTGTATATAGAATTATACCTGTTGGTACTTTGTAGTAAACTTGTTTTTATAATAATACAAAAAATTTAAAATTTTTTTTAGTTTACCAATTTATGAAAACACCAACATTGTTTAAGTATTTTACCTTATGGAATTTAAGGAGTTAAGAGTACTTGATATTATATTTAACACTCAGCATTTTAACTTTGTACCAATTAGATATCTCTAACAAACACATCCATGATTAATTTTATATACCTTTAGATGAAATTTATGTATCTTTTTTAAAAAACAAGATATCTGACAAGTGTATTGAATAGTATTACTAATCTTTTTTCCTGTTGAGGAAAAAATCCTAGAGACAATGGATGTCAGACACTTTATAGACATTAACATTTTAAAGCTGTTTAACCATCTAGAAACAAAACTGTGTATTAGTAACTTTAAAGACATTTGTACTTTTATCTATTTTCCCAATTTGAATTGAACCTTTTAAATCATATTAACCAAAAGTATTTGGATCCATTTTTAAATTATAATTTATGAGCTCATATGTCAATTTTTTTTATCAAATATATGTAGACATGGCAATACATGTAGACAGACAGTACACCGGTGCACCCACACAAAGCAAACAGACAAACAAAAACCTTGTAGCTTATTTTTTAAACACCTATTAGAGAGTTAATCTTTGTAAATTGGCCTTAGAATAAAGCAGAGTGTAATCAGAAAAACATATTAACCTAGGCATATTGGATCAAAATTATGAGTTTAACAGATATAGAATTTTAAAAGTTTTCTAACTTTTTTTCCTGAGGTAGTCCTGTTCATGAAAACTGAAAAGAGTTGAGGGAGTATAGACAAACAAAGGGGGCTAATTTCTCCCTGGAGGAACTTCCCAAAGACGCAGCTTTATTGGTATCCTTGGGAGAGTCCCCCAGGTTGGGGTCCCAATCTAAACTGGTTTTTCTGGTTTCTTGGATAGCAGCCACCAACTTTTAGCCTGACATTGAAAAATCTTTAGACCATTTTTTAAGAGTTGGGAGTTATTCATGCTTGCAAATACTGAGAGACAAAAGCCAAATTTTCTAGATAAAATTATGCTTTTTGTTATAAAATTTAGGAATAATAATTTTATAAAACACTTTAGTTTTAATCTGTCCTCTATAGGAACTGACATGATTTACCTAGTTGGCCACCTGGCCCAGTTCCTAAATGAAGGCAATCTCTAGAATGCCTTTTTATTTTTATTATTATTATTATTATTTTACCTTTAGCTTTTACTTTTGACAATTCTTTTAGTCCTGTTGGCAGCACTTCACATTTTAATGCAAGCTGTAGTGAGCACAGTTAAAACTGTTTTAACCATTTCTTTTCCATTAGAAACAAACTGAGATAGAAATTAACACAGAACACAAAGGGAACAAACAAAAACAAACCCACAAAGTCCTGAAAATTGTTAAGAAAACAAGTTAAAGGGGTCCAGGTAGAGATCTCTGTAGCACTTCCTTGTCCCATGATGTTGGTGGAGGGAAGGAGTCCTGGTGAAAGAAGAGCGGTTATGAGAACAAGAAAAGGGCTCTCGCACAACATTTGGACAGATAAACACAAGACAAATGGCCAGCGAACAGACACTGGACAAATGACAAACAAACAGCAAGAAGATGCTGGAGAAATGACAAACAGCAGAACAGACACAGGACAAGCAACAATCGCTGAGGTCACACAGGGAGACCTCTAATGGGGCAGAGACCATGTCTAGTTCTGCCCCCAGACAGATGAGGCCCCACAGGGAGGCCTCCAGTGGGACAGAGAAGACATCTCATCCTGCCCCCAGACAGATGAGGCCTCGCAGTGGGCCCCAGATACAGACAGACAAGGTCACACAGGGAGACCTCCAGGAAGACAGTGACAATGTCTGGTCCTGTCCCCAGAAAGGTGTAAGTGACTGCGTCCAATCTGACCTGTTCCCCAGAAGAGTCGACTCACCAGAACTGACAGGCCAGCAGGAGGCTTTTCAGAGCGTCCTAGGACGGATTGGAGTCGTCCTCAGAATGAGGCTGAGAAACATCTCTCAGGAGCTCCCCTCTACTCAGGGGCCGAGGTCCAAAGGCCCATCTTTGGAGGCAAATTTGGCATGCGGGTAGGGAAGAAATAGATCCCAGATGAGCCCCCAAATTTTATAAAGCTTCATCCCAGGGTTTCATAAACTGACTTCCAGACCACTCACGTATAATGGAATCAAGCCTTTATTGAAGCACACTAGTGGCGGCTGACCAGAACATAAAGCTGTTCCCCTGATCAGCCCCGAACAATTGCAAGGGTGCTCCTTATAAGCCTAAAACCTAAAGAGGGATGTTCGAGGGTCTAGCCAATTAGCCAATGCAAGCAAGCCAGGTTACAGAAGCAGGAGAGTACAACCAAGCAACGGGAAGCCTAACCAATCACAGTTAGCCCAATCACCCCAGTTACAGAAACAGAGCCCCTTTACCCTAGTTACAGAAACAATGCTCCATTAGGTAGTTCTGTGTTCTTAAAGGTTTCATAGCAAAAGGAAAAGAACATCTTGCCCCATTCATGACCCTTCTACTTGGCATGGTTGTTTTACAGGATGAAGTCATAAAACAAAATGGAGTCACATTTGCTTCTACTATCACAGGATTACATTTAATCTGTAGATTTTTTATGACATTTAATAGTATTAAGTCTTCTTATCCATGCAAATGGGAAATCCTCCTATTTAAATTTTTTTTTAGTATTGTTTTGCAGTTTTCACCATGTAAGTCTTTCAACTCCTTTTTAAAATTTGTTCATTGGTATTTCAATCCTTTAGATGCTATTATGCATGGAATTCCTTTCTCAAGGTGCTTTCCAGATTGTCCCGTTGGAGCACATAGAAGCACTTCTCTTTTCTGTTGATCTGTGTTCTATGACTTTGCAAAACTTATTAGTCCTAGAAATTTTTGTTGATTTTTTTTTTTTTTTGGTGTGAATTTCCTTATATAAGAACATTTCTTCTGTGAATAGAGACAATTTTACAACTTCCTTTACAATGGAAATGACTTTTATTTCTTACCCTATTGCTCTGACTAGGACTTCAGTATAGTGCTTGACAGCAGTGTCAAAAGACACTGTCTTCCTATTGGGCTTGGGGGTGGGGGATCTTGCAGTCTTTCAACACTGAGTGTGCTTTTAGCTGTAGAATTTTCATAAATGCCTTTATCATGTTGAGAGCATTTATTTGATTACTAGCTATGGTATAATTTTTGTTTTACCAGCACATATTTTTAGGAAGAAAAATAGTCAATAATCAATTATATTTTCACAGATATTTACAAGTTTTGTTGTTCTTCCTTCATTCTGCAAGTGATCATTTCCCTGTCCTGAAAAAATTCTCTTTAGCATTTCTTTCAAAGTAGATATGTTGGCAACAAATTCTCTGAGGTCTGTTTCACTCCATTCCTAAATGGTATTTTCTCTGAATATCTGAATATGGAACTCTGGGTTGATAACTTTTTCTTCTGATCACTTGACAAATGCTGTTCCCACGCCTTTTGATCACCATGATACCATTCTAACCATCATCCCCCATAGGTAATATGTCATTTCTATTAGGCTGCTTTTAATTTTTTTTTTTGTCTTTAACTTTCAACAATTTGATTATAAAGTTTCTGGGCATGGATTTTCTTATATTTTCATTGAATTAGCTGACCTTTTTGTATCTGTAAGTACTTAATCAAATTTGGAAAGTTTTTAGCCAGCATTTTTTCAAATTTTCCCTCTGTACATTATTTTCTCCTTTGCTTTGGGACTATGATTTCACAAATATTAGACCAGCTGATGTTGTCTGACAGATGCATAAATCTTTGTTTAATGTTTTCAATATTTTTTCCTCTTTCTTGTTCAAAGTGCATAATTTCCATTAAATTGTCTTCAATTCACTGACTTTTTTTCTGTCTCCTCTATTTGATTATTGAAGGCTTCTAGGAATTTTGTTTTATTTAAGTGTTCAAACATTTTGGCTTTAAAGTTTTTATTTTATTCTTGCAGAACTTTCTGTATTTCCACTCCTTTGAAAATGTTCACCTTTACTTCTTAAAACTTGACTGTAATAGCTGTGAAGTTTTTGTTATGAAATTCCAACATCTATATCATCTCGGGGTTGGCATCTGTTGATTTTGTATTATTTTGCAAGTTAATGAGTTTTCCCTGAGTGTTCATATGCTAGCTAGTTTCAGACTGTTCCTTGGACACTTGTTGTGTTATGTTTTAAGATTCTGGGTCCTGTTTAATTGTTTTGGTGATACTTGAGAGTGTGTGTGTGTGTGTGTGTGTATGCATGTGTGCATACACATGCACCAGTTCACACACTTTTCATAGACCTCGGTAAGTTTAATGCTGAAAGTCTCAAACCAATTACTATAGGATATAATTCTAATTTGGTTTATTTTTCAAGAAATTTGCAATTGCTGGACCCTGTCCCACATGTCTGCCATTCAAGTGTCTGTCTGGGACAATGGTAATGGTCAACCTAAGCCCTTAGGTTCTCAGAGCCTTGGGTATGCTGTTTGCCTCATGTTCTTGCTTGTATAGTCCAGGGCTGAGCCCCACAATTCAGACACAGTTTTATGGGTTACTTTCCTACACTATTTCATCTGACACTTTATAATTCTCAAAGCCCTGATTTCTGCCCCTCTTTCTAGAATGTTAGGACACAGTTTCTCTACAGCTGTGTCTGCCTCCAAGGTCAAACCACACCATACTCCACATCCTCAGAGTTGTGGCTCTTCTAGTCAGAGAGCAGGGTTCCTCTCCCTCAAAGCATTTGGGACCTTCCAGCTTCTATCTTGCTGTTACCACTCTGCCACCGCTGCCACAGGACAGGGATGGAGAGGGATGGAGAGGACAGCAAAACCAAGAAAATGAGCACAGTGACTTCCCTCCTCTCTCTGACTTCAAGACCTGCTCTTCCTGATGTTCAGACCAGAAAAAGAATTCTTTCCTCTCACCTGTTTCTTCCATGTTATTAAGTAGACAATTCAGGACGCAGTGCTGCTTTTCAGTCTGGGCTGGGAGACACTTGGTTCTTACTGTGCTTGATGGCAGGCATAGTGGAGGATGTGCACCTTGATCTGCACTGGAACTGGATCCTGAAAAGCACCCTGATGAACTTTATGAACATAGACGATTACTTATTTTTGTGTGTCTCATTTGTCTTAAGCTTATGAGTTCTAAACTTTTCTAGATAAATAGCACAAATTTTTTTCTGGGAAAAAAACCCTATAAAATAATATTCCAGACCTTTACTAGTGTTTAGTTTCATTACTTCAGGGCCATGGATTACTTCTTTATATTATTTAACTAAGTTTTAAGTGTATCTTCTTTAATTTTAGCTCTGGAATATTGTATCATTTTCCAAGTAGATAAATAGAGGAATTGGGAATTTCAATGACTATACCTATTTAAATGAAAATTATTGAGTCTATATGCGTACATTTAAAAACAATGACATAATAAAACTAAAGACGGGAAAATTTAAACAACTCTCTGTTCCATTAAAGAATCAGGAACAATCCTTACTCATCTAATATACATTCACATCCCATGGAATTTGCTGAATATATGTTTCAAAGTAACATGTACATACAGAATGTTAATTTTTAGGCAAATATTTCTGATTGATCTGATATACCCACTAGATTTTTTTCTCTAATCTTTTAGTTACACAACTTACCATATATTTTTTTTCACTTAATAATTACAGATATCCCAATAAGTTTGTGGTCTTAAATGCTAAAAAGAATCAAAGTAAGTTGAGGTTAGCCTGCCAAATAAGTGCAAAAACACTGAATGATATTTGAAGTAAAGGATACGAACTCATCGCTGCAAAATGTAATATATTCTTGACCTTGCCTGAATTTAAGAAGCAGAAATGATTTACAGCTATGGTAATAAGAAGAGAGGTAAAGATTTTTCAGAATCTGAAATGAAAAAAAAAAATTAAAATTAAAAAAACCCCAAAACAAAAGAGGGCTCTGTTTCCCTAAGATGGGTATTTTTGTTGTAGATAATGAGCAGTAAAGGAATCGGCAATACTTGTATACCCAGTGGACTATTTAAATATTACTGTGACTGAGAACAAAAGACTTCAAAATTTCCCTAGCTTTCTTGTTTAAATCTATATGGGAATACAGATTTAGAGCTAAATGGAGCAGGATCACACACAGAGCCTCTGGAGGCTACAAGGGCTATGAATATTGATTGGATTTACTTCTGTGCTGTGCTCCAAACAAATGACAACAGAGTAGTAAACAACTATTTCCTTGGAGATGCAAATAGATTCCATAGGCTGTGAACTGAGACTCACTCCCGGCTCAGATCTTATTCAAAGCAAACAGTGTCTTTAGAAGGAGCCCACATATCCTAACAATTAGGCTGGATATGGCAAACCAGAAAAGAAACAGAATTACTTCCAACTCATTGTAACTAAAAAGGAGACTGTTTCCTCCCTCACCAAGTAGGTTAGAGATGACATTATTTTTCTGTTCCACACTTGTAGAAATGGATGAGTTCGTTCCAGAAACGTTGCTTTTGAGTATTTATCAAGATTTTCCTGGCTCTGAATTCTACAAGCGCTACCTTTCAGGGAGAGACTGAATGTTCGGAAAGATTCTTAGGAATGCTGTTATTACTGGTGTTGTAAATCTCTCTGGAGTCTAGAGAGGTTCTTCAGTGACCATCCAGATACATCCTGTCATTGGAGCTTAAAAACAAGAGGGTGATAAGAGCAGGCCAAATTAGCTTATTCAAGAGACAGACAAAAGGAGTAAATTTGTGTATTGTTTTATTTCCATGGTGGGGGGCAGTCTTAAAGTCGATTTTAGAAGACGTTTTTGAGTTCTCTGAGGACAGAGGCCACATATTCTTCTCTATTTCTAGGACCCAAGCTGAGTCCTAAAGACAGAGATAAATCAAGAGTCCCTACACAGTAAGTGTCATGCTGGCAGGCTATCAGGGGGACTCAGATGTCAGGGGAAATGCAGTAGGAAGGAAAATCCCTATTTCCTCTTAAGAAGACCATTGTATTCCCTTAGGAGGGATTGCTATGTTCTTGGGGGAGGCAGTGAAACCTCAATGAATATGTACAACTGATAACAGATGACCAACAGATTGCCTTCTTTGAAGCATGGATCTATTCTACAGCAGAGATGTAGTTCCCATTGTATGGTGTAAACTTGTTGAAGAATAAAGTGACAAAAGACCAAAGAGCAAGATAGAATAGGAGTTGGAGCTGTACCACAAGTAGCCTTTTCTTTCTCTTCCTGACAAGAGACTCTCTTTTTCTTCTCCAACTAAATATTTGAAACTATTTACAAATATTGTTAAAAGAGGCCATAAGTTGTTAGCCACTTTGGAGGCATCTTCATGATCCCACCTAGATGTGCATACACATCGCCATCACAGGTGCTTGGTATACCTTGAACACCACACATGGTTGTCCATCTTGATGCAGGATGTTCTTAGTAACACTGATGGCAAAGTTAATATATTTTCACTGTCCACACATTTGAGGCTTCAGCACTAGATTTCATAGATTCTGTTGGACAGGGTCAATTTCATCAAAATGTCCTGAAGCATTTCTCTATACCTCCCTTCAAACCTGGGGCCGTCTCAGCTTCCCCTGCTTTTCCCATGCCACCACTCTCAGCAGCTCAGTTCTGCAGAGATGCTGTCAATCATACTTATGCTCTCACATTCTCAGTGCCTTTCCAAGATGCAGCCTAGTCCTGCTGTGCTGAGAATAGAGTCAGCTCCTTGTATCTTCACACACTTGCAGCCAAGTAACCAAACTCTAGATCTATTTTCATTACAAATGTGAATCCTCTCCATCAGCCATTTTCTCTTTACTTTTATCAACTCACTATTGTTCTCCTTACCTGTATTAGTCAGGTTTTTGTCACTAAGACCAAAATACCTGATGAGACCAACTTGGAGAAGGAAAAGCTTATTTTGGTTTCTGTTTTCAGAGGTTCAGTCTGTGGTTAGCCAGTTCCATTGCTCTGGACCTAAGGTGACATGGAGCATCAGTGCCAAAGGGCAAGGTGGACCAAAGCTACTCAGCTCATGGCAGCCAGAAAACAGAGAAAGTGGGAGCAAATGGGGCCCCAAGGAAGATGGACCCTCCCAGGGCATGCCTCAGTGACACACTTCCTCCATCCATGCCCCACCTGCTTAAAGTTATCACTTAGTTTATTCACACTAGGATGAACGATTAGGTTGTAGCTTTTAGAGTCCAATAATTTTAACTCTAATTATTCCTGCATTAACCCAAGAGCTTTTGGGGGTCACCTCATATCCAAAATGTAACGGTCCATCCATAGCCCACCAAAGTCCATGCCCATTTCACAATGTAAAATGCATTTGTCCCCATAGTGTTAACAGTACCAGCATTGCTGAAAATCCCAAGTCCAAAATCTCACCTGAGACTCAAAGCAAACTCTTACCAGAAAACCCCTGTAAAAACCAAAAGCAAGTTACATATAGCCACTACACAGTGGCTCAGAGTAAACATTCCATTTCCAAAGGGAGGAATATAGCATAGGATCAAAGCAAGACAGGACCAAAGCAAGTCATCAGCCCAGCTCGGCAAACATTTCCTGTAGCCCCACCTCCAACATCTGGAGCACATGGTATCACAGTGTTCTCTCCAAAGGGCTTGTGTAGTTCATTCCACCCCTCTGGTCCAGCTGGTTTCAGTTCATAGCCTGGCTCTATTTAAAGTCAATGGCTTTCTGGGTAGATGTTCCATGTTACTGGCATCTCTTAATTCCTGGGGTCACTATTCCAGCTTTGGCTTCCTCCTCACAGCTTTACCCACCACGCTCTCTGAGGCAACCCCTAGGGATTCTGACCATGACACACTTTGCTTGACTTCCCAGGCCTTCCTTTCAAATATTGGAGGAAGCCTCCATGATCCCCAAACTCCAGCATCCTGAATTTCTGAAGAACCAGCTCCACACGGATGATGCCAAGTTCTGCTGTCAGCTCATGTAGTGGTTGGGCCCATTGGGAGCACAGCTACAATGGTCTCTGAGTGACTTGGTGGCTGAGCATGGTTAAGCAATTTCTGAGGCCTCTTTCTGTGAGCAGGATGCTCCCATGGTTTCAAAGGAATTTTTACTTTCACTCCCTTGAGGTTGTGATGGTTGTGGTCTTGCCAATTCCTGGGATTCCCTCATGCCTCTTTTCTAGTGTCTCTGTGAAAAGTACTTAGCATCTCTTTAGTGACTATAATCTCTTCAATAACCACAACTTCTTTGGCCCCAGTTTTACTTTTTTGGGGGGAAAACTGTTTTAAACATTCTTCTGCTTTGCTATCTGCTTATGATTCTTACAGTAAACTTGGCAAAAAGCTTGTAGCAAGATCAATGTCACTGCCTAAATGCTCTGATGTCTGAAATTTCCTCCATCAGGTTAATTAGTGAATTACTTTTAAGTTTGACCTCACACCAAGTCTCAGGACATGGGCAAAATTAGACAATTTTCCTGCTAGAATGTAATACAAATGACTTCTAGTCTGATTTCCAACAAAATTCCCATTCCCCTCTGAAACCTCAAGAGCATAGTCTTTATGATTGCATATTTATCCACATTCTTGCTTTCTGAGTTCCTACAAGAATTGCCCATTATCCTCTGCTTTCAGCATTCTAAAGCTCCTCCTGTGGACACCTCTGAACTTTTCCAATTTTTTGTTTTTCAATCCAGTTCCCAAAACTTCTGAACCACATTGTCAGATTACTCACAGCCACTACCTCAATTCTTTGTACCAATTTCTGTGTTAGTTTTTTTGTCACTGTGAGCATAATACCAGACAAGTCCAACTTAGAGGAGAAAAAGCTTATTTTTGGGCTCACAGTTTCAGGGGTTCATTCTAGAGATGGCTGGTTCCATCATGGACATTTGGAGTGGCAGAGGAAAGTTACTGTGCCCATGGTGGCCAGGATTCAGAGAGCCAGGGAGCAAAAGGGGCTTCAGGGAAGATGCACCCTTCCAGGGCTCACCCCAGTGACCCACCTTCTCCAGCCATGCCCCACCTGCCTGTGGGTATCATGAAGCCAGTCCATTCAAATTAGGATGGAGTGATTAGGTTATGGTTCTCAAAGTCCAATTGTTTCACATCTGATTATCTCTGAATTAACACAGGAGCTTTGGGGGAGGGGGTGTCAACTCAAGTCTAAACCATAACACAGACCTGTTCCCAAAATTTCAAAGGTGCTTTTTGAGAAATTGGTGGTCACTGTTAGGCTCTTCCTTCCTGGCCTGCTGTCCTTATCTGAACACTGGATCTTCCCTCAGGAATTTACTGTCCTTGCAGTTTCCCTAGTAAGGGAAGTCTATCATTCTCTCACACTGTATTTATATGTTGGTCTGTGGTTTTCATCTATTGCCAGAGGTTGCTTTTGGTCTTGATTATTCATTTTCTTCTTCTATGGTAACAGAATGCTGAGTTTTAGGCTGAGTCAAAATGATCTCCAGTAAGGACATTTCCCAGAATTCCTTATATAATTGGGTAGCATAAGACAAACTGGCTAAGGGAATATCAGCCAGAACAATATCTGTAACTTCCTAAAGGATCTTTAGTGTGAGGGGAGAAGCCCTCTTAATATTCCTCTTCCTCAGATGATAGAAGGTGGATGTGATAGTGGAGATGGACAGCGGTGACTCAGGAGTAGAAACTACACATGGCACAGCAACCAGAAGGAAACAGCCGTGGTCTCAGACCCAGTGAGCACTCTAATGCCCTTGAACTGATTATTTTGGGCTCTTATTTAAGAAAGAAATAAACATCTACCTTGTTACTGGATTTTTTGTCACCACAGAACCTAATCACAACTGATATAATCAGTGTACTTCCCAGTGATGCTTTGATTCTATTGGTAAAACCAGTGGTGCTTTGAGACTCATGCCATTCAGCTAAGTCATCTTCTACCACTCCCATTGCTGGGGTCCCCTGACCTCACTCATTCACTCAAATTCTTTGAAGACCTCAGTAGATGCTGTCCAGTTTTTTCCCTATCCAATATTCTGGTGCAATGACTTCCATATCCATGTAGACAAGATATTTACCACATTGTTTTTCCAGTTTCTTGTCCTCAATTCCTGCAACCTCTTCCATTTTTATTAATCGGGAAAGGTAAGCTATGTAAGAGTAATGATACTCCCATCTCAATAGTTTACAATAACAAAGGATTTTGTTATTGCTTATGTTATAAGGCATTCATGAGTTATCTTGCTCCAGTGCTCATGCTAAGGTAACATTCTTTCTCTAATTGAAGCACTATTGCTTTGAGGTGAAAGGGGAAAATAGACATGGTCAACCATGTACTGGATCTTATAGCTTTTGATCCAAAGTCACACACATCCTTTATATTGAATTTCTTTGGCTAAATTAATTCTAGTGGCCAATTGAAATATGAATAGGGTGAGAAGTAGCCAACTTTAATAAAGACTAATATGTGTATAATACTAATATCTATTGCCATGCACAATATACATATATTCAATACATATTTATAGATTGATCAATTGGAAGATAATTTTTTTTTAATTTTTAAAAATGATTTATTTATTTTGAATACATGTAGGTTATCCAATTCAATCTTTCATCAAATTTTGGAAACATTTCTAGGACATCCTAATAAGTGTCTGCTAATATTTTTCTTAAACTTCTTAGCCAGGGGCTTACTCTCTTACATTAATATTTTGTTAATATTTATTAATCACTATTCACATTCATTTTCGTTAATATTTATTTTTACATATGAACAGTTATTTCAATGGCACTTTGGAAGGATAGAAGTAAACATGTGATTCCAAGTGTTATCTTTGATTTGGAAGTCCCTGTACATTCTGAATATCTCAGTGTTAGCCCTTCTTTGCAACAAATTGTACTTTATCTCCCCATGACCTATTTCTTTTGGTTGTCAACTGAGTTCAGAGATGAGGAAGACCAGACTAGTGATAAGAGTTTGAGAAACTGAAGAGAACTTATCCCTCTAAAGGAAATCAGAAAATTCTACTCAGTTTGAGCCAACACTCCAGTCCAGTAAATTATTCTCTGACCTCGCCATGGGTTCACACACTCTCCATTGTGGAAATGCATTTCAACTAAAAGCAAGACAAAAATCACACACACTAATGAGCTAACCAAACATATCTGCATGTAGGTACATCTGCCCTAGGAGTTTCCAGAAGATGACCACAATATTAGACTGACATAGCTTAAAACTCTTCCTCTCTCAACCTTTTTGTATCACTGCTGAGTTCTGTCTTTTGATAGAAAAGAAATAAACTTTTGAGAATAGAAAAGTCAGGAAGTTGTGAATATCTTGTATGTATCTTAGTTCTTGATTTTTGAGTTTCCTAATAGCATGACCAGGGACAGTGGGATTGTGCATATGATATGGAAAATTCCATCACAATGGAGCTGAGCGGGTAGGAAAAGAAATGGACACCTCTCATGTACATGGTGTCTATCCGTGTATGCCTGTTGATATGCCTTTTTTTTTTCTTAAGTCAGAGAATCTAAAGTAGCCTCAACAGCATGGGAGTATTGGAGAACTCCCCTCTTGCCCTGTGTGTTTAATATCACTCAGACACCCACGGATCTATTACTTCTCTTGTCTTACTGGGTTTTCCATGTATCTACAAAGACCTCTCGAGACATTATAGGTTTGTTTATTTTTTTAAAAATTCAATTGTACAATGTCTCCTCTGCTTATTTCAAGTGCTTGGATTGCTTTAGAGAATACGCTTTCCAGTTCTAGGAGCTCACAGTCACGTACTCAAAACTTCACTCTGGAATGATGCTGTGAATCAATTTCTGGATCACTTGTCAGCAGTTCCTGGATTCTGTCTTCTCATGTTAAAAGCTACAATATTTCCTATTCTCCATTTCTGGAATTTATCATATTTCTCACAATTCTTTGAACAGTAATAATCATTGATTCTATAACTCATCTCTGCTGATTTTGTCTCCTAGAGCATAATTAGTCAGAACCCAAGATCTTGAATTCACTTATAAACAGTTTGATGCTCTCGTTATTATTTTGATGTTTTATTTTTGTTTGTTAATCAGATTCTTATTTAAGTCCCTAAGTGTTTGGCTCCTGAATTGGAGATGGAGCAATAACAATTAAATAGGAGGTCATTTTGCTTTCTAGGACTTTGAGTTGCATATGTCTGAGGACTATATATCAGCTGTTTGCCTACTAGATGCTCATTTTTTCCTCATAATGACAAGGGGTGACATTCAGTTTATAGAAGAGGAAGCTGCTATCCCTAGATATCCAATGAGTTATCATAGATCTCACAACTTGTAAGGAGTATCAGTATTCAAATCTAAAGTTTGTATTTATATCAGATTATTACCCTGACTTATTCTCCTTACTTAATTTGAAATTCTGTCCCTCATTAATCCAATTGACATACCAGTTTTGGTTTCAAGTGCATTCTTAATGACTAGGCCAGGAGTAAAATAAATAATGCTTATATTCCATCGCAGATTTACCTGAATTCTATGGACATATGTTACTGCACACTACTACTAGAAACCTAATGCTACATTACCTTCTACCAACATTGAGGCCATGTTTGTATTCCCTTCCCCACAGCTAAACATACCTGGAAATACCCTTTATCCAGTTATTTGTCCTCAAACTCATTCACAACTTTTTTTTTTTTTTTAGATTTTAACATCTTTCCATGAACTTGTGGGGGGATCCCCCACTTCAGCTTTTTAAATGTTCCTTTTTTCAGTTCTTCCCATGTTCTTCACAGAAATACCCAAGACTTTCCTGGCCAGTCAGTCACGCTTCAGATGCCTTCTCTCCCTATGGTTTGTCCTTATTAGGATGATCAATAATCATTACAATTTCTATAATTGAAATATCTTGCCTCTGAATATATTTGATAATTGCAATAATCCTTCCTATCCCCTGTGAGTCTGGAAATCAATTGTTCTTAAATCTAAAATGCATATGAGACCACACCTAGAGTTGCCTTCCTTGGCTAATATATCAAGATATGTTTCTCTAAGTAGCTTCCTGCCTCTTTCATCAATATTTATATTCAGTTATAATTAAATCTAGAGCAGCAATTACTTTTGTTACTTCCATTGCCTCAATGGACATTAAAAAAAAAAAAAAAAAAAAACAAGATAACTTAATAGCAGTTGCTTTGTTTTGGTCATGAGATTTCTAGCCAAATCTAAATTTGTGAAATTTCTCCATTCTTGGTGGCTATCTTTGTTATTAAAAACAATTTGATTTGGACAACATATTTCATTGGGTCAATCTTCGTCATAGTTAGCAGCACCCAAAGTATTTTTAATAAAGTGAATATGATTATTAAAGTCAGTAGATGAGCAGACAAGCTTTGATATCAAATTCCTCTTGCCATTCTACCATCTTTCACAGGTAACGAGTCTTCTGAGTCTTTTTATCTGTTATGAAATAGAATCAAATAGACTAATGTGAAAGAGGTATTTTTAAAAATAGTCTAGAAGTTAATCTAATGGCAATAATAACAGAGTCTCTTGTGTTTTTCTCCCCTTTTGATATCCTTACTTAAATGACTGTCTACTAAGCTAAAAACAACCTCAGGCAGTCATTTGTTTTTGTTTTGTTTTGGGCTTTTTATCAAGCACTAGCTTTAAGGAATATTCTAGAACTTTGTTATTTCAACAGAAGCCCTTAGTTGAAATATGTTGGCGTGCGTTTTTATGTGTAACAATTTAAAATGACACAGTATTTTACTAACTCCAAGATGTGTAAATGCCTATTGGTATCATAGAGTAATTGTCATGACAAATCTGTTTCCTTAGGACTCAATTACATGGAGAGCTCTGTAGTTTTGCAAAATCACAACATTCTTTCAAATATTTATATAAAAGTAGGTAATTTGTGAGCTTACATGCCTTGGCATCAGACAGACCTGTGTTTGAGTTTTGGCTCTGAAAATACTGGATGTGTGATCTTAGGCAAGTAGTTATTTTAACTCTCTGAGGCTCAGTTAAAATATCTCAAAAAGTATTGATAAAAGTCTTCAATTGTTTATGAGGAATGAGTGAGATATTGTGATACATTTTATATGTAAAGTTCTTTATCACCTGTTAATTGCTATAATTATTCTTTAAAAGCATGCCAACATACACCAGTGAATAATTAAGGGGTCCATGAAAAGGTGTACAGCAGTATGCATAACTCCAGAGGGGGCCATTTCCAGAGCAGCCTTTGTAAATGGCATTCCCTGTGAGACTTGGCTTTGGCTTCCAGTGTCTTGTGTCCAGACTGCCATAACTCACAAAGATAAAGTCATAAAGATATAGCAAGGTGATGGGAAAACAGACACATAGGGCTCAACAAATCACATCATTTAATTTCAAAAAATAGAGAATTACACTAAAGAGAATCCAGAAGTAAGACCCTTTGTTTTCCTACCCAACTCCTTAGTCCCCATTTGGGAAAGGCTCATTCTTTAGATAGAGGAGTTATCAAAAGCTGTTCCAAGGAGGGTGTGTGGAGGGGCAGAGTACAAGTGTCATGCTACAGCATGGAGGGATAAACTCTGCCTCACTTCAACTCCCACTCAGGATATTTTAGCAAAATGCTGTGTGGAGCACAACTCTACCTGGAGATCCTAAATTCAAAGTAATAAAAGCAGATTCACTTTCTCTTGGGATATGCTGTCACAAAAGATCCACAATGACATCATCCCTTGGCTTATGGGTACATTCAATGAAATATGACTCTGGCACTTACAATAATGGAGCAGCAATTTAAATCTTTATTGCAGTCTTTGGAGAAAATGCAGCATAACTTCTTCATTTTTTTTCCTTTATATCTTTCTCTTTCAATATCTCAAAGCTATGGGTTGGTGGGGATAGAGGAAATAGTCTTCCCATCCCATTTGTTTAAGGCATCAGAATTTTATAGGAATTGGCTTTATTTACAGGTAGAATGAGGATGAGAAGTGATGTATGACAGGTGCTCATTTGCATACATTATGGAAGTCTACATAGTTGGTGGGCTAACCTGCTATATTCCCTTTTTATACCATACAAGTTGAAGTTAGCAGTCTTGTATTACAAATTACTTTTCTTCTCAAAGTCTTGTAAAACATACCGTGAACTAAAGTTTAAATAAAACAAACCACTGCACTTCTTTTTGACTCCTAACCCTAAAAGCTCAGGAAAAAATATATACACTTTGGGATAGGGAGCAGATAATTAATGGTTGCCTGTAATTCTGAAGCTGAGCAGGTTCAATCTGGGTAATTACACCAAATCAGGCAGAAACACTATTATCAACTGTTAAATGCTATTGTACCAGTAGGCTTTTTACCTTTGTTTTTCCACTTGAGATGAGACATGACACCTTAATTGAATATATCCTTAAGTTGATGACAAATTTTAAAATATACAAAAGTACTTTCCCCCTACTGAGTTCTCAAGAACAGTTCTAAAAGTAGCTGAGACCAATCTCACGAGTGTACAGATAATGATGTATTTTACCTGATCTTTCTAAATTCTCTTCTGAGGGCACCAGCTTCCTCTATATTTATAATTCATATTTTAGACTTTTAAAAAATGCTTTCAAACTTTCACTTATTTTATTCATATTCATTCACAGTTCTGAGTCAGATCCTAGTCTGAGAACAAGTTTGAAAAGCAGAACATACCAGAATTAGCAAGTATGTAAGAAATTGTTTTGCCCCAAACCCATTTGTAGATGTGGACACTGAAACTTATCAAATTTAGTTCTCTGCTGGGTGCAGTGGTACATGCCTATAATCTCAGCAGCTCAGGAAGCTGAGGTAGGAGGATCATGAGTTCAAAGCCTGCCTCAGCAACAGTGAGGTGCTAAGCAACTCAGTGAGATGAGACCCTGTCTCTAAATAAAATACAAAATAGGACTGGGGATGCAGTTCAGTGGTTGAGTGCCCTTGAGTACAATACCTGGCACCCCACAAAATTAAAAAAAATAAATTTAGTTTTCTTTCTTGCTTTTATTTTTTTAAGTCATACATGTTGCTTGTAGCCTATCAAGAGCTAATACCACATTTCCATCAATTAACATACTTTGTTTTTAAAGGTTTAGCATTCAGAGCTCAATCTTCACTCAAGAGATGAAGGAAATAACTATTTAAGATCCAATGTAGAATACTCATGAAAATAATGTGCTTGTCATTTTATCCACTGATGTTTATTCCAGAAAGGTTAAAAAACTAGCCTGTGGGAGAGAAGAGAGAGAAGCTAAAGATGGATTTATAGAACCACTGAGGACATGCCAGATAGAACACTCGTTTGGGAAAATTTTAGCTCCAGATTTTATATATATTTAACTTGCAGTGATGTGGAACCATCTAGTTGAAATGGACTAATAATCACAGAGGGATCTGGCTCATAATCCCACAAATTCTAGTTAGTCATTTAGATTGTGCAAGTTTCCCAAGGGACATTTCAACAAAAGGAGGACAAAGGGTCAAGAATGAGAACACGGAACATTCTCAAATGAGACTAAAAATCCGAGACATCAGGAAAATCCACACAAGAAGCACAGGAATTGAAAGGGAAGATGGAAACCCAGTACTGTCTGCCAACGGTGGAGGCAGCACAGCAGTTTGCCCGGGCCAGCCTAGCTGAGCCTAAAGTGCCGCAGGTGGGAAGGGGGCTCAATGCAGACTGCTACCCAGCATGTCCGAGGTCACTGGGGCCCCATATTGCATGCTTCTCTCCTTCCTCCATGTGGATGAACTTGACATGGTAACTCCTTCTTCTGGTCTGAGCCCATCTCCTAAGTTCTACATCATTCAGAGTTGAAACAAAGAATCACAAATATGTTCTCAAATGTTTTACCCTGAGTGGCTGTAGACAGCTATATAGAACAACTGTTGAATCTTAAAGCCATCAGATCTCTAACTGAATGCATGGATATTTTAAGTTTGATGCTTAATACTCCTCTTGAATCATCATTTTCCTTAATGCTAGGCTGGTTTCTTGCAATCTGATCTCTTCTTTCATGGTCTATTATGCCAGTGTTATCAAGACTGTTCTTAGATATTCTTCTCTGATGCTTAGATCTCATGGGTAGCTTGGGCATTTACCCTATTTAACCTCATTTCATGGGAAAGAAGCAGCTACAACTAGACTCAATACTTTGCCAAAAAACACAGCTCCCTGGCTTCAGAGACCGGTCTAAAGTTTCCAGAATGACATTATGAGTTAACTATAATTTATCTCATTTTAAGTGCATATTTACACTATATTAAGGATAGAGCTATTTTATTGGGGAATAATAATGGCAAAATCTCAGCTTTACCATTACTGTTTGAACTTAGATAATTTACTCCAACTTTCAGCCCTTCATTTTTTTCATTTATAAAATAAACATAATGTACTTCTTTAACAGAGTTGTTGTGATAACACACATAAACTCTGAGAAAAATTTCTCCAGATATATAGCAGTCAATATATGTGAATTACATTAGTATTCTTGTTATTTTTTCTTGTTTTGTACAAAACAAACTTTAGACTTCTTTTGGAAGAACGCACAGTGTTGTATACTATTAAGATAATTGAATTAAACTACGTTCCTGAGAAGTTGGTAGACTTAGAAAAATTTTAGTTTGCTTCTAGCTCTGCTATTTATCCACATACACCTGGGAAGTCATGAGCCTCAGTTTCTTCTTTTGCAATGGAAGTCAGGAGATGATTTGGGACTCCTGGAATGGCTACATAGATCAAACAAAAAACATACTGAAAAGAATTGTGTAAATAATAAAGTGCTGTATATATGCAAGGCACTAATTTTCTTCTCTGACCTTGCATGGGACATTAAATTCAGTGGAACTCTGACCCATAAAATTGTTGCTTAAAATAGAATGTCACAGCAGGTTGGGATAACATCATTCATCTTTTTATTTGTACTGCCTGTGCCTGATTCACTTTTCTCCCTTTCCTCCTTCCTCCCTCCCTCTCTCCCTCCTTCCCTTCCTTTTTCCTTCTTCCTTTGCATTTCACCCATTATTTTTGAATGCAACTACAGGCCAGGTCCTAAAGCAAAGAATAAAATGAATTTCTTCCACAAAGCATCTCGTTGTCTAGCCTGGAACACACACACACACAAACACACACACATAAACACAAACATGTGACAAGTACAAAAATAAGTACACAAAATAGGGAGATTTGGTCATTTGATTATTGTACTAGGTCTTCAAGGCTGTGTCTTCACCTATGTGTGTTCTATTTTTATTGCAAAATCTTCAAACATAGAGCAGCTGAGTCCTAACCATGGAGGCTTCGTAGGTTGGCATAGCATTCATCATAGGCTTAGGAGCTGGGTGTACAACAAAGTAGGGAAATGTCTATTTGTCAGATCAATGGAAATGATGATATTTGTGAGACTCGGTCTGAAGACTGCAAAGGGAATTCCAGGAAATGTTCCAAAGAGCCTCTCATCTCCCCTTTGCATGCCATCCTCTGAGTTATTTTCTTTGGTTATTTGTGGTAATTGGGTCACATCCTAACCCTCTCCCCTTCTCAGCTGCGTCATCTCTGAACACCTTTGCATGTGCCCTGGTCCTTTCATCCATGCCCCTGTCTCACTGCTCCATTGCCTCCTGCTGTGTCTCGCTCCTGTCACTCTGGCCCAGCTTTGCTCCCACCCACCTCTTCCTTTTATGCTCCAGTGCACAGTGAGCTCAAAATGGCACGAAACCGATCTCTCTTTACTGGAAGGATCACAACACCATTGCTGCAAAGTGCAGGAAGTTTCTAAGTTGATTTGGCTTCCTTGTCTTTCTGTCTGCTAGTTAAACACCATTTTTAAAAAAGATTTCAAATTGCTTGATTTGGATTGTATCATCTCGACAGATTCCTTGTGGAACTTGAAGATTTGTTTCCAATTCTCAGACTGGAGATTGCATTATATTAACAAAAACTTATTGCTAATAAGGTTTACAAAGTTCACTTTCATATGTAACCCCATGATGAATTCCCCAATTAAATACTTTTATATGCAGGGAAATGATATGTAGGAAAGAAGTAGTCAGTTAATATACTGAGAACTTTTGAAAGTACAGCCTTCTTTTTCTTAATCTAACAGAATAGTTCATCAATTTATTAGTTATTATTTCTAACTAAATTGAGTAAATTCTAAAGAGACAGAGGAAAAAAAAAACACCAAATAATTAGGTAACAAAAGAAGGGAGCTATGACCTGGAGATGGTTAACTGAAGCAGCCAACATGGTGGAGCCATAGGTGCTGTGTACTGCTTCTCGTGAACCTATGGTTCTGATGTAGGTGCCATCAATGTCTATACCTCCCAGATGAGAAGCCTGAGCTATAGGCTGCATAAACCATGTCCAACCTGAGCCAGCAGTATGAGGCCACCCCAGGGCTTGGGCTCAGACGCCATGTTTCCAGAGCTCACTCCCTACCTGCACTCTACTCAGTAACAATATTCAACCTTCTATCTCCCTTCAACATATTTTACATAGAACTTAATAGTTGGGCTCAGCTAGAGGCAATTGATATATGTCATATGTAAATTTTATATTTTCTTATTAACTCTCAAAAACAATAAAGTCAAATGGACCTGCATGATGAATTGATATATGACCTGGTTTTCTCGGGAGGTCATTAAATAGCTTTGAGCATCATTTTCCTCAGTTGGAGCAAATAATATATAATTTATATTATTCATTATTTACCAAAAGACTGCTATTCACCATGACATAATAGCACTAAATGATATTATATATAATTATAACATCATTATATAATATAATGTCATTATATATTATCATTTAGTGCTATTATGTCATGGTGATTGGCAGTCTTTTGCAAATTCATTTCAAGTATTTTGAATTTCAGTGTCCTGTAGTCATTTGTAGTACAGATAATGAATGTGAGCATGGGCTATCAAGAGCAGTTCTCCTTTAAGAACATCTGTTTCCAAATTAGAAATTGTGGAAATTTTTGTAGAACTTCCAGCATTTTCATCTTCTTTTGTCAATGGTCATGTATTTCCTGTGTATTTTCTCATACAACAATGTAATGCCTTCTTCCCTTCCTCCCTCCCTCCCTTCCTTCCATTTTTCCTTTTCTGCCACCTCTGTCTTTTCTCATGGACATTTTTTTTTTTTTCAAAGAACAGGTTATTTTACTTTGTGTTACTGCCACAGATTGGTAGAGAAATTACAAAGTTTCATTGAGGTGTAAACATAAGGATTTTGTTTCTGACTTACATTTGTATCTTCACAAGAATAAACAATCATCAGATGTCATTGATCTTTCATTTTAGTGGAAATAAGTAGAAACTGTGTTAATTCCTCCAGTGCCACAAGTCTAGCGAATTCCCTATGAGTTTAATGCTGTCAGGGTGCTGGGCAACTGTAGGTGGTTGTACTTGTCACAGACTGCAGTTACTCAATGCAAATGGCAACATTCTATGTACAAACAGAGAAAACGTGTGTGCTCACGTGTATGTTTGTGCGTTTTATTTCCAAAACTTTCACTTGGAATGTCGTGTGGAGCAAAACGTGAAATGCATTTTGCTGTTATTTTCTGTTAAAAAAATAAAAGAAAACCGCTTGCCTATTAGATAAAATAAAATCCATATGTTTATAATTAATCCATGCACAGCTCTTTAAAAAAACATTGCCTGTGGAACAAACCACCTGATGTCCACAAAGCCTTTTTGCTTTTTAGAAACTGTCTTTCTAAACAGGAAGTCATACTTTTAACAGGATAAACAAATCTAATTCCCCAAAGACTTAAAGCAAGTTCAAAAAGGTCAGATGGGTTCTAATCTTGGTAAAATCATATTTTCCAGATGCAGCTGAACATATTTAAGGGTTGCTTATTATTATTATTATTTATTTTGGAGACAGAGCTTCTATAACTCAACAACATTAAAACATCCAAAATAGGTGGATTTTAATATACAATCAAAATATCTACATTTTGTGTGTATGTGTGTGGTTTGCGGGATGGAACCTAAGGTCTCATAAGGGCTAACCAATTCCTCTACTTCTGAACTTCAACCCCAACTAAATGTCCACCTTTAATTGTATGAAATTATCAGCAGTGTACAGAACCCTGAACATGGAGACACTTCACTAATCTGTTTGGAAAGCAAAAGTGAGAAGAAAAAAATTAAAGGGAAATCCCCAGGTTTGTCTTCAATTCTCCAAATTTCTTGTTTGGACTTTTCTAAATTCTCTGGTTGTATATTAAAACTTTATTTCTGTTGTACCTTTATAGTTAAGTGATTAGGTTATTACTCCTTTACTCTGAGACATGAAATTGATGTAAATGTAATGTATGTGAGCATCTGACTTAAAGGTGCAGTTTTACATATTTCTTCAATTTTCCATCATATAATATGTACTATATTACACACCTTTAAGTTGTAAATTTTCTTTCACATGGTTAAAAGTATTATTGCCATATTTGTACCAGAAAGTAATTTTTAAGGCTTGTGTATCCATGAAATTATTCCTTTTTATTTTTGACATTACCACAGATTTGGTTACACCGTTGCCTCCTTCTTTTTTTTAATCTGATCCTTCCCAATGTGACTCGTTGATTTACTTCTTGCTCATTTTAAGCAGGTTAATTCTTTAGACTTTATTGTTTTCTCTCTCTCTCCCTCATTTTCACCCTAGGTAAGCTCAACTTTCTCCAGGAGATCAATGACCACATATAACCCATGGCTCCTGATCTCTATTTCCATCTTAAATTTCTATCTTTAAATCTGTACATCCAATTGGTAATTGGAATTTTTTAACTGGAACTTGCATCAAGATCAACATAACTAAAATGAATATAGTACCATCTTTTCCAAACCTACCATCTTTCCACACTCTCAGTCTCAGTTAATAACCCCAGCCAGTTGATTTAACCACAACCCTGGGAATCCCATGAGATCCCCCATCCTGGATTACATGACGTCAGGCACAGATCATGCTGTTCCACTCATAAGAATGACTTACACTCGGCTGTTCCTCCTCTGGCCCTCTGCCACCACCCTCGCTGGAAAACACATGATCAGTTGCACAGACTCTTAGGACACCTTGCTTCCTGGCCTCTTCACTCTACTGGACCTTCCTTTCCATTCACTAGCTTTAAAATCCTCAACCAGCTCTTGCCTCTGTATGGTAATGAGTCCTTCCTATATCTGCTCTAAACTCAAACTAATGAATTTAGTGTACCTTGCAGAGGGGCTGTGCTCTCTCACCCACCTTGATGATGGCCCAGGCTGTTTTCTACCTTCCTGTTCAATTTCCAAACCCTACTCTCTATCAAGTATCTCTCCTTCAGGAGGGAGTTACTTCTCTATTTCTCTGAAGGTGTTCTTGTGATAGATTGTGATCAATTTATCAGTTGATCTAATTACCTAACATATCTGTCTATCTCCTTGACATTTTGATTATGTGTATTTTTATATTTGGCTTTTGTTTTGCTTTTAAAAAATTGTAATTTAAAGGAGACCTAAATATAGAGCTAGGGATATAACTCAGTAGTAGAACACTTGCCTAGCATGTCTGAGAGACCCTGAGTTCAACTTCTAACACTAAAAAAAATGTGTATATATATATACATATGTGTGTGTGTGTGTGTGTGTGTATATATATATATATATATATATATATATATATATATACACACACACACATATATAATGTTTTGTATATATTAAATATAGTTAAAATTTATTTTTATAGGATATTAACATTGTAGTATGAATAGGCAAAAAGAAGCAGAAATCAAGGCCACTGTTTTAGGGAAGCTCATATTTTAATAAGGAAAATAAGACAAATCTCCCTACTTAGAGATCTTCTAAGTTTTATTTAATAAATTTTAGGAACTCTTACTGTGTCAGACATTGTGGCAGACATTATGGATTTTTAGAGTAAAATAGGGTTCCTGACCTTAAGGTCTGTTTTACAAATAAAGAAATGATTCAGATTTTTATCAACAATAGAGAAAAAAAAAAGTTGTTTTACAGACCATTAGTGTTGCTGTTTGACCACAGACACTTATTAATTAGGGTCTTCCACCTACATCCACAGTGCTGATGTGGCTTCCTCAGGTAAAGTGTCAGACTTGTAAGATGCTGACTGATAGCCTTCATCCAAGTTATTAAAACAGAACTTATAATTTAAACAAAGAATTAACTTTACAACTGGAGTGTAAAAACAAGTGCTGTGGACATTAAGAATGTTACGATCTCAAGCGATATGTGAAAAGTGGCAGAATATGCCGTTCCAAACCACACTACTCTGTCATTAGGATTTGATGGAGCCAAAGACACTTGAAAAATATTAAATGAAAAAAGAGACACTCTTCCCTTTTTGTGCCAGGAAAACAAAACTCAAAACAAATAAACAAGAACATACAAACAAAACCCCCTGCATTCTTCTAACCAAAGACCAGAGAAAACTCCCATATGAGAAACAATTTCTCTGTACCAAGAGGGACTTGCCTATACTGTCTTGTCACCAGAAACAGGAAACAGGTACCAGAGAAAGGTGCACATGCAGATCATGTTAAAATAACTTCTTCCTTCCTTTCTTTTCATACATCATCCTTAGTTTTCTAAAGTTGCTGATTTTTCTTTAACCTATTATTTAAGTATTTAAGTTTGGCTTCTGCTTTTGGACTTCATTTTTCTTTGGGGGCTCCCATAAGCAGATAAAAACCCTGCATTTCTTTCTCCTGTTAATTTGTCTTAGCCAGTTTTATTCTCTGGCCTTGCCAGTCACCATGGGGGTGGAGATAAAGTTTTCACTTCCTTCCACATGCATCAAAATGTAAACAAAAATAGAAGCAAATCATTAGCTATATTATATTGCTAATGCATGAACATATATTCTACATGTAATGACTGTAATACATTACCCTACCTATACATTTGGATGTTTGGCAGCATTGCTGGTTACCAGGGAGGAATGAATTTGTGTTGGTGTATGTGCTTTAGTCTCATGATCATATAAACGATGCAGCACTTCTATTAAGTATGTAGCTGCTCATTTGCTTTTGTGCTAGAAAACAAGCAAAATGTCTTAGTGTAAGTGAAAGTCTGTTATAATATGGCATGTTTGCCTTTCAGTCACGTGGAAGTTTTCTGCCAAAATAATTTTATAATTGTACATATATTAAGAAAAATGGAAGCTGTATCTTACAAAGTTTAATGCCTATAATGGCAAAAATAGATAGCCATTCACATAGGGAAAATGATAGCAGAGTTTGTGTGTTTGTTTAATGAAGAGTATGGGGAAGCTACATAAAAATAAAGGTTAATATCTCAAACAACAATGTATAAATGTGATATTCCCTGAGGCACAATTTCTTTAAAGTGAGATTTTGCTTAAATAAATGAACATTCATTGAACCTTCTTCTTTTTTCTGTAACTAAGTTTAAGTAAAGATCCAAGTCGCTTAACTTAGAAATACTACAAAAGCCAAATTCTCAATTTTATTTTATTTCTTAAAAACACAATAAGAATTGTGGTGATTGTAGTTCTGTTCCGACTATTGCAAATGCAGTATAACTTGGAGTACCTCTGGCTAAGTGACAAAGTTAAAGTGATATTCAATATTTCCTGTAGATTCATGTTAATTTGTAGTTTTAATTTGTTGCCATTCTCAGCAGAACAATTTCCTCTCCAGGTCTCCTCATTGAAAACAATCCTCAATTTGCCAGAGCTCCAACCACACAATCTTCAAAAGTAGAGAGGCAGAATTGATTTTCAATAAAAGAGGCAGATTACATCCTTGTACAATGTCCATTATCTCTGAAATATATGTAGCTTATGATAATATGAGTTCTAATTACCTCATTACTCCTAGTTCCAATTATTTACTATGAAATGCCTAGATTTTTTCCTCTTCATCAAGAGAATAGAGTGCTCACCTGATAATTGTTTCCTGACCACAGATTAGTTACTATAAAATGAGTTTGCTACAAAACAAAAAATGGTGAGCAAAGTAGAAGTGAACATTAAATGACACTTTTCAGAAAGATATAGTCAAAGTTGTGGCCTCGGAAATGCCTTTCCTCATTCCCTTAAAAAATGAAAAAAAGGATCCGGGGAATAAAATACTATCAGGGAATACTAATGAGAAATATAAGCAACTATTTTCTATTAAACTTCAAAGCATTTTTTAAAAGATATTCATACTATGTTTAAACATGACTCTGGGAACTGATATTCAACTTCTTCCTCCAAATATCAGTGTAGTTATAAAAAGTCAGTGGAGAAAATACCACCAAATTCTAGTAAGTATTTTCATGAAAGATGGAAACTACTTCCTATACAGTAGATAAACAGCATCCCATGTGTCCTGTGCTGAGATTAAGAGAGAGAGGATTTGATCATGTTTTACTGTTCCCTAGAAGTGGCATTGTTTTGGGATCTACTACCCTTGGGGGTAAAAAATAAATAAACACCACTTTTTTTGCCCTATTCTCCCTTTGCATAGATTTCTATAAGCCAAGATCCTAAAATTTATTGTGGGTCTAAATAAAAAGATGAAAAGAGAAGAGGAAAATTAGAGTAAAGACAAAGATGTTTATCTGTTCTTTCCACACCATATCCAGAGCCCCAAATTAACTACCTGGTAGGAGATGGCACGCAACCACCACTGGGCTGTTGACCACTGTCTTCCCTTCACTAGAGTGGTTGAACAGTTTAGGAAAATGTAATGAAAGTAAACAAAGACCAGGAATTGGACCGGCCCCACTGCCTGTTACTGGGATCGTGGCCTTACAAAGGAAGCCATAGAGAGACCCTTCACCCCTTCCATCATGTTAGGTCACAGGTGAAAAGAAATCACTTACGAATCAGAAAATCCATCCTCAATGGTCACTCAATCTCCCAGTTCCTTGTTCATGGAATTTCTACTCGCCAGATCTGTGACAAATAAATTTCTATTATTTGTAAGTCTTAAAAGTTTTCTGGCATTTTCTTGTGGCAGTCTGAATAGACTAAGACAGAAAATTGCTACTGACAAGGTGCTATAACAAATTTCCAAAAATATGGGAGCAGCTTCAGTGCTGGGTAACAGGTAGAGGTGGAAGAGTTTTGAGGTGAATGCTAGAACAATCCTATGATGCCATTAACAGATCCTAAAGATGATTCTGTGAAGGCTCAGAAGGAGGGAAGTAGAGTTGTAGAGAGAAACTTAATCTTTTTAGGGAATATCTAAGTGGCCATGAACAGAATGTTGGAAGAATATGGATGATAAAGACCATAGTGATGAGATCTCAGATGGAAATGAGGACAAGTTATTGAACAGTGGAGGAAAGGCACCTAGTTAGAAAGTGGCAAAGAACATGGATGAATTGTGTTTGTGTCCTAATGTTTTGTGGAAAGTAAAACTTGTGAGATTTAAAAAAAAAATTGTTTTTCTGAGGAGCTATCTAAACAAAGTGTTGAAAGTGAGTGAGGCTTAAGTTGTCTTGACCACCTAGAGTAAAAAGCAAGGCTGGAGGTATGATTTGAAAATAGAATTCTTTATCAAAAGTGAAGCAGACCTTAGTATTCTGGAACATTCCCAGTCAATCTGCATTGGAACAAAACTGAGAAAGCTTGTTTAGAAGAGAACAAGGATGTGGTCAAATGAACGTTTTATAAACAGATTAGTATGGACCAGCCATCACAAAGGAAGCCAGTTGCCATTCATCAACCCAATGGCAATGGGAAGATTTTTCAGTCATTTAAACAGTAGCCAGGACCTATTGTACCAAAAAAAAAAAAAAAAAATGGAAGGATGGCTCTAAAGGCATTTCATAGACCATTAAGGCTTTTTCTCCCATTACAGGGTTAGAGTCCTAGGGACTGGAAAACAGAACAACTCCAAAGGAGGGGCTGTCCGTACCCAACAACAGCTCATATAGAGGGCTCTTTTCTTTGTACTCCATCCTTTTGATCTTTGGCTGTACTGGGTGCAGCTCCAGTGGGCTACATTGCAGTGTGCTCTGTGATCAGAAACTCTGTGAGGGTGTGGTTGCTGCTACCTGAATTTCACAGGTTGCCCTATTGAACCACAGTGCCAGGATGAGAACTGCTATGGGAAAGTTCTCCAGTGGGACAATGCCCAATGGAACTCTGAGACCAGGGGCTCCTCCACAAACCAAGGCAGGTAGAGCTACACATTTGGGTATATGATTCACATTGGGGAGAGATACTGGCATGCACTTGCATCTCATGAGAGGTATAGTATATGTTATGCCTAGCAAATCCAAGGGAGCAGGTCTACCCAGAGCCTTGCAGGCCAAACCTGCCAAGCCAAGATTCAGAAACTGGATTCAGCACATATGTGCCCAGATGGCAGCACCTCCATCCCAGTGGGTATGGAGGGAAAAGCATTAAGATTTAATACTGAAGGGCCTATGAACTTAATTCAGTGGGAGAGTGGTTTCCTAGCATGCACAAGGCCCTGGGTTTGATCCTCAGCACAGAAGGGAAAAAAAAGTTTTAATATTGTATATCCTGTTCACTTCTGCACTTGATCAGAGAACCGTCATCCCTGTCTTCTTTTCTACTTCTTCCTTTTGTTACTAGAATGTGTATTTTATGCCTGTGCACCCATTGTTTTTAGAAATGCATAACATGTTGGATTCTACAGGTCCATAGTTGGAGAGCAATTTGCCTCTGAATGTATCATGCCCTGGATCTCACACATATCTAATTTATTACAAATTCCAATAAGTATTTCGAAGACTCAACTTCATAAAATACATGTTCTTCATGATATTCTTTAGAAATTAGCAATTAGCTGTCTTGTGTCATATTTTGTAAAATTCTGTATCTCCAAAGCTTGTTTTCCATGATACGGCTTGTTTTCCATGACATTTAAGAAAAGAATTACTCATTATTTTCTTAAATAAATCTTGTAAAGTAAAATTGGTGAATGATATATGGCATTATGTGCATATTGGGTAGAAGTTTCTGGAGGGAGATATCTAAAATTCCATCAAATTTGACATGATTGAACATGAATATAAAAAACATAACTGAAGCCACCTCCTCCAATTGTGATCCAATGACAGAAAAATGAAAAATCACCTATAGAAAACCTTATGCTACAAAGCTTGTCTTCTATCAAATGTATTGCCAAGATGGCGGCCTTGCCCCACTATAGAAGAGTAGTATAAATTGGAATGTACTCATCAATCACGTGAGTCCTCCCTTCACATTCATTTAGGCTGAGTGGTCTCCTGTTTTAAAAGTTTTAACAAGAAGGGAGAAAAGGCAAACAGAAACAAATCACTCAATTCCCACAACATCAAATGATCTTCCACAAATTCCTTAATTTATGCTATTAAAAATGAAAGTCTAGAGCATGCTTAAAACTTTGATGCTAAACAAAGCAAAAGTAAGCAAATAAACAAATAAAACCTTAAACATAACCCTATTAGGTTAGGTAGAACATGACATGAGGTGTTTTTTCCCTATTGTAATTTTTTTTTAATAATTTTTATTGTTGGTTGTTCAAAACATTACATAGTTCTTGATATATCATATTTCACATTTTGATTCAAATGGGTTATGAACTCCCATTTTTACCCCGTATACAGATTGCAGAATCACATCGGTTACATATCCACTGATTTACATATTGCCATACTAGTGTCTGTTGTATTCTGCTGCCTTTCTTCCTACTGTAATTTTAAAAGGATAAAGAGCTACTGAACCACACAAGAAAATAAGAATAGAAAAATTGATGCTAAATTATAATTACTTACATATTACATGATTTCACACCAAGAAAACCAAACTACTAGAATTAATATGAGTTAGAAAATAAGTTGCTAAAATAAACAACAGTAATTCCTTTGAAAGCTAACAACAATAAGTTTAAAGACAATTAAATAAAGATTTATTCCAAAAAAAATCTTGCTAAGAAATATGCAAAACATACATGAAGAGAAAATTCTACTTGGGAAGATAAAAGGAAGATAATGGAGAAATACACAATCCCTGGTAGAAGTATTTGATGATTTTTTTTTCAAAATTCTGTCAGGTGTTTTATTTTTGTGTAGCAGTACTCAAAATTACAAAATTTTTGTTTTAAAAATAATTGTATAATATTACCAGAAAATAAGTGGATAAAAATGTGTGGCAATATTCTAAAGAAGGTGTGTAATGAAGGGCATGGCTATTATTAAACATGAAAGTGGAATTCAATTACATTGATTGGAAATATGTAATATTCCAAGAATAGAAAGATAAATGGAACAAAACAAAGTCTTAATAAAGAAATAGAAGAATTGAATAAGTGAGGAACCCAGGCTTCTAGAATCTCCAGGCAAGGTTTTGGTCATATAAACAACAACAATAGTAACAACAACCAAGGAGAGGTAATTGGATACCTGAGAACCAAAATAAAGAAAACAAATGAATTCCAAGTCACCACTGATGTCATGGTGAACTACAAATATAGTAAAGATGTAAGATAAATGAGAAGTTATAATAAATCACTATGTTAAAATCTTTGGTATTATTAAATCCTGAAAACAAACATCAATTATAGAATACACACACCATAATACTGGTACGTTTGACTAAATAAAAATTAAAACATTGTGTGTGGTAAATGCTCTATGAAATAATTAGAAAATATATGACATATTGATATACATATTACTATATATAAATACACAAATACACAAACAAAATATTTAAACTTACAATGTTCTTATTTACAAAGCAACAAAAAATTACTGGCTAATGTAAGCCTAGAAATAATTTTGGAAGTTTCTCAGAGACCAACAAGAAGGCTTGAGTTGGAATCAGAGGTGAGGCAGAACAAATATAGCAAAATCCTGTAATAGAGTAGCAACTTCTCACCCAGTAGTCATTGTGAAGTTTCTGGGCCTTTTACTGAAACAAAACCACCTCAAATTATCCCCAAAGACTCTCTTTGGACATGCTTCGTCTACATTCAACATCCCAGCAAAAGCATCTGATTGGCAGTCCTGGTGTCATGTGACTAATCTGGTTGCTATGGAGATAAGCTCTCTATAGAGTGGAAAGAGAAAATGGCAATTATCACTGGGCTTCCAGTGGGAGGCAGGGTGGAATTCTCCCACAGTAGAAAGGGAACTTGACTGCTGGGCAGCCTGAAAAATTATTCTTCATTAAAATGTTTATATTTCTTTTCCTTTAGAAACCTTTTATAAATCAAATAAGGAAAAAAGGTCAGATAGCCAAATAGAAAAAAATGAGCAAAATACATAAAAAAATCCAGAGTAGAAGTGCAATGCCTAATAACTCTATCATATATCAACTTCTCTAGTAATCAAATGATGCAAAGTATTCAAACAATTGAAATAGGCAAAAACAAAAATTGGCCAAAATTATAAAAATTTGGAAATATCCATAACTAGTGAAAATACAAGGAAATGGATACTTTGAAACAGCGTTGGTGGGAATATAAATTGTTGGAACCATCTCAATTATATTTCTATTGGGGACACTAGCAAAACATAAGTAAATAGTACATTAGGTCATGTTATCAGGACATAAAATCCATAAGAATAGCCATTTTTTCCTAATTTGATGATTGCTGCATTTATAAGGCCTATAGTTGAGCCAATCACATTGTAAGATCTTAACAAGTGCTTTTTTTAAGGAATTAGTATCAGCCTGTGAATTCTGTATAATCTTTTGCTATACAATTCCACTTCTAGAATTTTACCCAAAGAATGAAAACAAGCATCTCAGATTGTTTTATGCTGGTGTAACAGAATGCCACAGATGGGGCAATTTATAAATAAAGGAAATATATACCAGAAAACCAAACATCCCAGCACCTTGATCTTGGAATTCAAGGTGCTGGGAGCTTTGGTTGTCTGATGAGAGATGCTTTCTCAAGAGGAAGGAACTCTGTGTCCTCACATGGCTCGAAGCAGAGGGAAGAGCTACAAAATGTGTGTGAAGCCTCTTTAATAAAAGCCCTAATCTCCACTCTCAAAAGAAGAGGCCTCCTGATCAGTTCAGCATACAGAGGATCTACCTCTTAAGACTTTCACTGGGGTTAGTGGCACACAATAATCCCAGAAGCTCTGGAGGCTGAGGCAGGAGGATCACAAGTTCAAAGCCAGTCTCATCAATTTTGAGAGGCCCTAAACAACTCAGTGAGACCTTGTCTCTAAATAGAAGATTTTTTTAAAGGGCCTGGGGATATGGCTCATTGGTTAAGTGTCCCTGGGTTCAATCCCCAGGACCAATAACACAATAACAACAACCAAAATAAATAAATAAATAAAAAAGACTTTCACATTGGTAACACCTGGTTCAAAGAGACACCTTTGAAACATAGCAAGAAGCATGCAAAATGAAAATTGAAAATGCAAAGTTCTTACTTTGTCTATGAGGTTCAAGCATGAGGAAGAATTTTTGAATGTTCAATAATTTGCTATTGATTAAATATACTGTGATAATTAAAAACAATGATAAACAATAGTGAAATAGTGTTCATGATACATTACCGAGGGCAAGAAAAGCCATTTGCCAAATGTTATTCCATTTGATCTGATTTGTGTTTTAATTTTTCATAAGAAAGTGACATCTCTATAGCTACATATTTGCACAGATAAAAGTTTGCGCTCTCTCTCTCTCTCTCTCTCTCTCTCTATATATATATATATATATATATATATATATATATATATATATATATATATATCAACAATAGATCCTCCTCTATTCCTTCTCATCTCTTTCCTCCCTGAATAATTCAGTCCAAAGATGATTAGGCACATCTCTATGAGTCTCAGCCACAGTGAATGCTGTTAATTTTTGTAGTTGCAAACCTTCCAAGAGCCCAATTTCTAACAAAACAGTCTTGATTAGTACTTCTTATTTTTTCATACTCATTCACCCTAATTCTCTGATCCCCAAATTCTTTTCCATGTATAATTCAATAATTGTTCTACATTTTGCTGTCTGATACCTCTTTCTCCCCCATATATTCTCACTTCCTCATCAGCTTAAATTTCAGTCAATTATTTAATCACCACCTTGCCCCTTCAGCTTATTCTTTGCCTCCTCTCAGGTCATTATAGTCTCTTCTTGGGGGACACAAGCAAATCATAAAGTAAATAATGTTGCAGTTGGCTAGGTAATGTTAATAGCTAAGGAGAAAAATGTGGTTGTAGTTTTGTATTGGTCTCTTGAAGGTAAGCGATGGTTTATCAAAATGTCTGGAGGAAATAAGGGAGTAAGCTATGCAAATTTCACATATTTTCTTGTGTTCTTTTTTTATATAACTGAGGTTATGTCAGTTATGTCACCTATTTCATATTCTTGCATTAAACCTAAATTTTAAAACATTACCCCTTTAGTATATTTTACTATAATACAACACTTCCAACTTATTTTAAACTGCTGCATAGTATGTTACTATGTATGCATATTATATATATAATATATATACTATATATTATAATAGCAATATATAATATATATTTTATATATGAGCAATGTCATTACTACATATGGGATCTTGAGGGTTATTTACAAACAAAAATAACATGGGCATCATGGGCTAATGATGAGACTTAGCATCAGACCGCTCTATTCCAACTCTGTCCTGACTCTGTGAAACAGCTTCTGTTTTGTTTCCAAGACTGCGTTACCTTCTCTCTTTTTCTTTTCTTCCCTTAAAAATATTCCTATTTTCCTGTTTCCAAAGTTTGAAACCACTGAAGTCTTAGAAAAACATTGATCTCTTAAAAAAAATTCCACTTCTCCAGACCTATTTCTTACAGGTAAAATAAAGGAGTTAAAATGTTTAATTGTTATATATTAATAATCTGCAAATCTATGATTAAAAATACATTAGCACATAGACAACTTCTAATTTTTCAATTATCAAAGGCTAATGTGACTTTGAGTACACTGTATTGAGAACCTTATTAGTTCAGTATGGTACAAACATCCTAAAAAGAATTCAAGAGACCTTTGAGCCACACAGAAGGGATGTGACTAGAAGCTTTCTCAATAGTAGGGAGACCCTAAAGAGAAACATAGAATAAAGATTGACAGGGAAGGCACAGAGCAGATATGTCATCTCCTCCTTCCAGGGAAAATTCTAGAGATCCTCCCAAAATGGGCCATGAGAGGTAGGGGTAGAGCAGGTAACTATGATGATCCTGAAGTAACTAGGAAGCTTGGCATTGTTAGCACAAAGCTCTGCCAGGAACAGCAAATGTTAGCTTTCAAATATTAAGATGCTTCTAAGCCAGCAATTTCCACCTAGGAACGCAGGGTTTAGAGACATAAGTTGAATCTTCAACCCAAATGTCATCAGAAGCTCTGTATCATCAGATCAGCCTTCATTAAGTACTGCTGTATATCCAATGTGATGCTGATAAATTTCTTTCTGCTTCTGAAGAATCTTGTTGCTTTAGCAAGGTAAAATATTTATTGTTACTTGACTTTTCAAAGGCCCTGGATATTATTGTACTTGCCACTGTTTAAACAGTATAAGAGACTACTAATTCCCCTAACCATCACTGCTTCTTGCTCTCTTTGTACTGTAACAGTATATCTGCATGTGTATGTATGTGGGGCGGGAGGTGGAGGTGGGGATATGTGGTATTTGAAAACCACAATATTAGAAACAGCATCTTTGTTCACTGCAAACTTCTACTCAGAAAAGCAAACCACAAAGAGAAAAAACATTTGTATACTGAAGATAAATAACCATTTTGTCTTTTAAGCTTATGGAAGTTTCTTCCCTCAATCTCCCCCAACACATCCAGATTATGGCTTCTGGTGGAGCCCCCTAATCACACAGTGGGAAAGATACATTAGTGGAAGGTAGAAGGAGTGTACTGAATAGACTAATGGAACCTTTTTAAGAATTCCGAGTACTCTTCATATTAGAACCTTTGTCATAAAGGTGACAATATTAACAATAATAATCCTCCCTAACAAAAGACTAATATCAGGTCCAGGGTGGTAAGAGCCACCGGTTTCCTCTGTGCTCTGTCCGTGGATGCCCTGATTTCCACTACTAGTCTTGAGTACATATTGTTCAATTCAATAACCTAAATTTTCACTGATAAAACAGACTGTAAGAATGAATTCAGTAATTAGCTTCCCTGTTAGGAGGCTCATTTAATTTCAAAGCTAATGCTAGCCATGTTTCCGTTTCTAATTAATTCAAATATAGAAATGCTATAGTAACCAGACAACATGTTCTTTGAAGAGCTGAAGCTATGACATTGTCATGGCGTCAGCAAACTTTCATTAGGCATGTGATTATAGAACACAGGCTGAAACAAATGGAACCTTCTCTCTCTCGATGTTTTGTTTTGTGATTTTTAAAACATTTGAGTAGTATGCGATCTCTCCCAGTCTGATTTTTTGAGAACTTTTTGAATCAATTGCAAACAAGATCAATGTTTTTGTGAGATTCAGAATAGAAGAATAGGAGTTAAATAATTTTGAGATTAAATTCTAGAAATTTACAGCAGTTATAAAATTTCTTTGAGAAACTATATTTTTCTACCTGGTGGCAAAGGGTAGTAGATTTTATTTTATGGTCAGATTTGGTGTATGTGGACTTACATACGTCTAGTATTGAACTTTTAGTTCTGCCTAGCAGTATACAGACATAAATACAGATATGTAGATAATTTGCATTTTATATTGTATATGTATTTGAAGCTACATATATAATTATTCTCCCATAAAAAGAAAATTATTATTAAATTGAATATGGTATTAGCCTGCTCCCTATCCAGCAGTAAAGAGGATTATTTAAGTGTGGGTAATTCAGCATAAGTCACATTTTCAAATTATTCTGAATTTTCCTAGAAGAAGGGTAGAAGTAAAGATTTTCATTAGGTAAATATGCGAACATATAAATATACGTATTATGTTTTCTATATGTACATATAGAACACATATATGTTCATGCTTATACAAGAATCAGAACGAAGTAAAGAAGGGTTAACTAATCAATGGGTTTGTTGAAAGAGAGTCAAAGTCATTCTGACCATTTGGAGGTCAACCTGGAAGATTTTGTCTGGAAAAAATAGTCTGTTCAATTCATAGAAACAATAGGCTCGAGACAACCCCAAAGAAAAGTGTAAGAACTATGTGATCAAACGGAATCACAAACAGAGAAAATGAAAAGAGGCAATCAGGGCGAGATCCAAGGTCTACTGCCATCAAAACGAGTGTCGTTGCGCACAATGAGACAAATTGGATCCTTGCCGAGTGGCTGGAATTATGATTAGATGGCTTTCGAAGGATGGGTTTTAAACGGGTAGGATGAGGTTTTCAAGTGAGAACTGCACATTAACAGTTTTTAAAACCTCCACAAATTTGGTCAAGCTGTAAGGATGTTTGACCTCTGCTTCCTAGAACCAAATCAAGCAGGCTGTTTCCTAAGAACAGAGCACCACCTTGTGTTTGCAAGTTATTACACCTCCCTGGGACACCTAGGGAGGCCCTTTCCATCATATTCCACAAGCGCTCATTAGCCACGCACTGAGGACAGCAGGGACAGGGACGAGCTCCTCAGCCACTTTAAACTCTGAGTCTTATGTGTGTTTATGTTCCCAGAAAACAATATTTCTAGATGATGCATCTGACAAAACAAGTTTTTGTTTCTTTTAATATAAATGATTTTATTTTAAGAAAGAGTTCTATAAGCTAAATGCATAGCTCTGATCTCAGGTTGGTTTTGGGTTTGACACATTAGACTCCTTTCTTATCTTGAGCCAGGTTAAGCATCAACTCTCAACAAAGCAATTTTGGGTTTTATTTAGTAAGAGCATTGCTTTGGGGGGGGATATTCAGCAAATAAGAGTAATTCAGAATCATCAAAGATTACAATAACCTTCAAATGCAAATAAATTCATCTTGTTTTCAGTAAGTAAGGAGAACATTAATCAAATATTACACACCTTTACTTGTCTGGGAATCGCTGCTTTGAGGATTTTGATGCATAAAGTGAGCAAATTAAAGCCAGGCAGTGGATGCAAATGAAGTCTCCTTGATCTTCAAAATCCACCTCAGATCTTGATCTGCAGTCTTCTGCTGTCCTGTGGTAAAGTAATTTTTGCTTACGTCTCATATTCAGCATTTTCAGGTCTGTGATTCCAGGAACTAGCTCTCAACCCCCTTTTAGGCTCCCCAACTGTGGAGAAGAATTCTGGTGTCTTGGAACTTTCTGTGATGTTAGAAGCGTGTTTTATACTGTCCAATAAGGTAGTCACCAGTCAAATGCAGCTTGCTGAGCAATTGAAATGTTGCTAGTGTGACCAAGGGACTGAATTTTTAGCAAATATAAATAGTCACAAGTGACCACTACCTACTCTATGGGGAGGGTTGGTCTACAAAAATGCCTTTGAAAAACATCAGTTGATGGCAAGTTATCTGGACATGACGCGTTCAATTATTTCTACATTTTTGGTGCAGGAGATAATTATGATTTTCAGCTTTAGGTTTTATATTTCATCTCAAATAATTCTCGAGAACTCAGTAACTCAACCATATAAGAATTGTTTTATAATATATAATCCTGAGATAGTTTTATGTCTCTCCTATGTCACTTTTTGTTTTTTTCATCATATACTTAAAAAAAAAAAGGTTTTACTTTTCAATCCTGGATAAATTCTGAAAAGATATTCTGAGTCCTTAGAACAACATAGGGGGATTTTTAAGCATATGCAATGAGACTTGAAATCTGTATGAGTAGACTTGAAATTGATTACAATGTTATTCACATTTTCAAAGTAAAGTCACAGGGAACCCTTTACCTCCGTAAGTCCTTCTCTCCCTCCATCCCCAACCCATGACTTAGAATATTATGGAATTCTGAAAAGCTGTGGTTGACACCTTGCAAGTATATGAATATGCATTAATATTTTGTATTCAACCCCCAATTTTATTTGCAGTGAATTTATTCAAAAACATTTTTATTATATCTATATTATATGTAGAGTACTCCTCCAGGTACTAGGATGGATATAAAAGCAAACACTATCAACATTCTTAAGGTTTTCAGTATTAGGGTAAAGGAATTTTAATTTAAACACTTAGTGAGATATAGCGAACACTTAATTCTTCCAGCATCTCTAGGAAGTGCTATCGCTACACTCATTTTACAATTTATGAAAGGAGGTCCTGGAGAGGTTAAATTACTTCTTTAAAGTAATACAGCTAGTAAATGGAAAAGTCAAATTTTGACCTCAGGTCCTAGTACTTAGCAATCCAGAAACTGAAAAATCACCATGGTATACTGAATCCTCTATAAATAGTTACTATAAACAAAATAGTATGAATGCCTGCAGAGTTGGGTGGAAAATGTTTTGAGAGCAAAGATGAGGTCATTTCTCATGAATCCTAGCACATTGAACACATCTCCCACTCTCTTTTTTTGAGAATGGGAGAAATGGATTCAAGAATAAAGGAGGTAAGGGCTGGGGCTGGGGCTCGGTGGCTTAGCACTTGCCTAGCATGTGTGAGGCACTGGGTTCGATCCTCTGCACCACATACAAAAAATAGGCAAATAAAATAAAGACATGCTGTCCACCTATAACTACAAAAAAAAAAAAGTAAAAAAAAGAAGAATAAAGGAGGTAAGAGTTTGCTTTATAGCCAGATAAATGCATATTTGTCAAGTAATATCTAACTTGAGATGAAACAGATGCCTGGCACTTGAAGTTCTGCAGGCATCACTGGCCAAGGCTTCTCACAGGCTTCTCTAAATCACTGTTTGAATAAGATCTCCCCAAACCTCATTAGACAGTGTTTTGTGTTTAGTTACCACATATGAAATGGGAATCACAATTGTATTATCCCAGCAGAATGCAGGTGGAAGGGCATAGATACATTTAAATTCTGTTTGGTATAAAATGCATATTCCATAGCTTTTGGAAGCCAGAAAATCCTACATTTTTAAAACTGCACTTTTATTTTTCCAGTATTGGAATTTGAAACTGGGGACACTTTCCCACTGAACTACACCCCAACCCTTTTACACTTTTTATTTTGAGACAGGATCTGCCTTAGATGCTGAGGCTGGCCTTGAACTTGTGATCCTCCTGCCTCAGCTTCCCAAGTAGCTGGGATTATATGCATGCATCACCATGCCTGGCTTGGTTTTTGAACTGTGATGGTAGTGATGGTGACCACCCTTTGTGCAAAAACTATGTTATTTTCAAACAACTGTCAGCCACATTCAGGTTAAGTAAAATAATTTGAGAATGAATTCTGTACAACTTCATGTCAAAATAGCAAATTCTTGTTCGGAATCTATTTTGTTTATGTTTTTATATGAACATTTTCCTTTGTCTTGAATATATAGGAATTAAGATTTAAAGATTTTTGAAATTACTGGTAAAAGTCTTTTATTTCTTTTATTTATTATGCTTTGTCATATCTGGATTTCATGGCTATACAGTCATGTTATGAAGAAATTATTCTTATTATATTTAAATCATTAGTTCTTCAGTTATTCCTTTTTTGTTGATTGAAAATCTTCTATATTATTGATTCATGAGTATATATATATATATATATATATATATATACTCATATATTATTAATTTATAAGTGTGAATATTATTAATTCATGAGGATATATACTCATATACATACATACATATATAGCGTGTATGTATATATTCATATATAATTTGTATATGTGTATATATTAATATATGTATATTTGGAATGTTTACAGTGTGTTTAGCACTGTAACAGGCAACAAAATATGTGAGAAATATAGCTTATGTTCAAAGGATAAGCAAATTTTTGGCTGCCAGAATTAATAAATATCATCGATATTATTAGATAAAATAAAGATGAAGATAAATGCAAGAGAAATTACAAAAAAGCAAACCTTAGTGTGGGCTCCATAGTATTTGCACGACATCCTTGAGGAGGCGTTGGGCTATTTAATTCCATTTTACAGATGAGAAAAGCAAGAATCAGAGGCTGTTCTGTGGCTTTTCAGTGTGGTGATTTGACTCCAAATCTTATCTCTTTTTATTTTCAAAATAAATATGTACTTTTTTTATTTGTTAGTGGACACAATACCTTTATTTTATTTTTATGTGTTACTGAGGATTGAACCCAGTGCCTCACGCGTACCAGGTGAGCACTCTCCCACTGAGCCATGACCCCAGCCCCCTTATCTTCTTTTTATTGTGTCACCAACCTGGGGAGTTGGAGATGATACTCCCAAAACATGTTTGGGGCTGGAGACAGAATGGCTTCGAAGTCAAGCACACTAGTAGCTGGCTCATTACATGACAGAGTCCAGAGCAGGGCAAATACATATTTAAATGGTCATTTAGAAGGATTTCTTTTTTATTTTTTTAATATTTATTTCTAGATGTAGTTGGACACAATAACTTTATTCTGTTTACTCATTTCTATGTGGTGCTGAGAATTGAACCCAGGCCTTGCATGCACTAGGCGAGTGTGCTGCTGCTGAGCCACAATCCCGGCCCCTAGAAGGATTTCTTTAGGGGAAATGGTCATTCTTATCAGGAAGGCAACTTGTCTATAAGACATTATAGAAAAGCATCTCACTTGATTCAGGGTTAGAAGAAGAAACTCTGTTTACTCTTCTAAACTCTAAACTTCTGGAGTTGTATGTATTCCCTGTCTCTCTGATTCACCCGCCTCTCATGTTAATCTACTTAATGTGCTTCCATAACCACCATTTCTAATTGTATTACTCAGCAATAGAGTAATTTGCAAGGTACCATTTATTGTAGATATTCCCCAGAATGTGTGTACCTTGAAGAATTTCTTATTCATTTCAATATTTTTTGAAGTCTGAATAATCCTGGCACATAAGAAGTTCTCTAGGAATGGATACTTTTGAATTTTTATTGGCTTTTCTTTATAATCATTACATCTTTCAGTTTTAATGTGTGGACATATTTGAATGGCAGGATTAGAAATCGATATTATGCAGTGCATTGCAAAGGTGTTTGTGTCCCCACACTGGAATGCAACAAAGTTTAAAATGGCCTAATTCCAATTACTCAGAAGCTGATTAGTTGGCGAATTGTCCACAGGACCCCCTGCTTCTCTTCCATCTCACCACTGCCAACTTTTGGCTAATTCCGTGCTCATTAACGCTTCCTCTAGAGCTTGGGCAAGGCAAGGTTGTGACCTTTGAGTCTGTCCATTTTTCTGTTTATTAACAATCTTGGGGATGGTTTGGTGGGATAGAAGTTGGAACGGTTGGCAAAGATGAATATATTATATTATTGTGTGTAGATTTTTTATTGATATATTATTCTTCCTCCTTTATACATGACCTATTTGAAAAGCAAAAGTGTACTGTGAATGTAATATGCATAATATTCTCTATGATCACAAACATTTGCTGACAAATTCATACACAGGGACTATAGTGGGAATAGGTCTTTGAAATCCAAAAGTCAAATTCAACCCAACTGTCATGACAAAGCTATTCAATATGGTAGCTTGTATCTGTTAAGTTTCTTAATGTTCAAGGAATTAGGCCAATTATATAATTTTATACATAAATATATGTATGTTTTTTGTACTGGAGATTGAACCCAGGGGCACTTTGGTACTGAGCCACATCCTCAGCCATTTTATTTTTTATTTTGAGACAGGATCTCACTAAGTTGCTGAGGGTTTTGCTAAACTGCTGAGACAGGCCTTGAACTTGCCATGCTCATGCTCAGTCTCCCAAGTTGCTGGGATTACAAGTGTGAGTCATAGCACCCAGCTAAGCTTTTGTTTTAATTAAGAAAAGTCACACATATTTTAAGGAGAGTCATGCTGCATTTTAATGACAATGTGGCCACAGATCCATTGATAGGTAACAAATATTCCAAGTTCCAAGATCAATTATAGGAAGGAGCAAAATAATGTGGCAATAAAACATTAATAGATGAATTTTACATTATACTTTTAGACATGAATAAAAAAGCATAAGAGAAAATTACTGCAAAAATTCATTAAGGTAAGGTTGAGACATGTATCAAGGACAAGAAGAAGTATTTAATAAAATAATTTGCCACAGGAATCACAGAATTTAGAATATGCCCAAAAGTTGCATTTTCTAAAGAAATGCAGTAAAAATGCTTGGCTGTATGCTCCTACCCAATTATTTGAGGAAATCTCTCTCACACCTGGTAGATACAATCATTCTATGATTCCCAAATAAGTTGGAATTTGCTACATAAAAAACTCCATTATTTTAATTGTTTATGTGATGAAGAGATCATATAGGTATAGAGAGAAAACTGGATCTTTCAACTTTAACTTTGGAGAAAATTTTGCAGATGAAAGTAAAAAGAAAATCAATCACATTATCTTTTTTGAGAACTAAACTCCAATGGATTCGGGCTGAATATTTTGTCTCATTGTACAGTGAAATAATACAGATGAAAATTAAGTGTATGACTTGACTGAATGAACAAAATTATAAAATATTTGTAAAGATGTTTTAGTGGCTTTGATTGCTGATCATCATTTGAATTAGCTTTAAATGGCCACTCATGAGTAAAATCAAAACCTGTCTTCGTGTTTCTTAATAGATAATATTTCTTAGTATAGTACAAATATAGTTGCTTCAAATTATGCCATATTTTACCAAATATGTTTTCAAGAATTCTTCATAACAGTCAGTGAAATTCTCACTAATCATATTATATGGTCTTCTAAATTTTAGATAAAGCAGGTTGAGTTATAAATAAATACAGGTGCAAACAAATCGGTTTAGTAATGCTGGAGTTCTTAATTTTAAGTGCATTGACGCTGCTCAGCTGCTTGCTAGTATTATCAGCATACATTTGATTTGTATGGGAAATTCTAAGGGAGGAGACAAACCTGTAGCACAGTAAGTTATTTATCTTAAAAATGTCTTTTGGACATTTGAAAACCTGTCAGAGAGATTTTTCTGTGCCAGTGACTTCTTGATGCACCTTTTAATTTTTCATTTTGTAACTAGGACTGGTTATAAATAGGACTGGTATTTGATTGCCACTCACCAGTGTCAGCTGTTTCTAGATGGCATCTGTTCTGATGAGTCCTTGCCAAAGACATTCTAGCTGTTAAATATTTTGAATATCATCCTAGTTGTAAATATAATTTTACTGGCTTATGTTCATGAAAACAAGAATATTGCCAATTAGGAAGCAAATGATTTTCTTTAAATTAATGACTACTTGTTCAGCTTAGAAAATAAGCCATGTTATTTACATCTTCTTAGAAGCTTGCTTCATAGATGTGTGATCCTGACAATAAGGCAGTACTGTGATTGACAGGGAATATCAACAGACACATTTCCAAGCCAAATAAGTTCTTCAGTAATGAAAGACATAGATACCTGTGCAGAATGAAGTGCAGCTGTGGATAGTGCAATGTGTTCTCAGAGAGGAGCTACTTTGCAGGCCTCAGAGATCCCCACAGATCATTTGCTGTTCACAAAACCACCTGTGTGGCAAGAGGAAGCTGTCATGTGCTAGGAGCTCTCCCTGTTCCACTATTAAGAGATGTCATATCCTCCTGAGGACTGCAGCCAGCTGCTCAGGGACTCTAGCAAACATGCCTGTCTGCCACTAGGCACAGGGTCAAAGCTACGCTTGCATGTCCCTCAGTCCTTCTATGCCACTATGTGAAACCTCCCTGGGTTCTCCAGTAGCTGCTGTCAGCATGCCCAGGCTGCAGGCTCCAGTGCACCCCTGCACCTGAATAACCATTCTTCCTGCTTTGTTTGGGTTACCTATTTTGATGATATAAATAGTGGAACACAGAATTTGCCTGTTGCTCAGTTCTCTGCTTTTCAAAGCTTTGCAGAACTGAAAGCTACCCAGCTCTCCTTCATCTTCACCCTGCACCCAGGACAAGGAGAGATCTTTGCCCTGATGAGTTCCTTTCTCCACACAGATAAGGCACGCTTTCTTTGTGTATACAGACTTCAAGTTCAGTTCTATAGAACCATATATTTATGGTTGGATGAACTTTCTTATTTGCAATATGAAATTTAGGGAAAGCAGAGGTTTTCATATACTGAGAGCTCTACAGGTCACTCCTGGTCTCTTCTGGGGTCCCCCACGATGGGAGAGACCTTCCTATGTTATTCTGAAAGTTTTTCAGAATCAACCTAGAAAAAGCATGCAAGAAGAAACACAGGAACTCACCTGCCTCCATGGGTATCTAGAACAGCATCCACCAAAATCACCTTCTAGCTGAGGGGCCTTCTCCTTTCCTGGTAACTTATTTTCCATTAAGTTCTATGTTCTGCTTCTCTTGAAGTTGGGGCTTTATAAGGAGTATCAGTAAACTTTCCCAGAGAACTAGGGTAAGATAAGCTCAAAGTGTATAATAGAGCATTCAGAAATCCACATTAAGAATGTACTAGACTAAGAGGTCAAGATATCTGCCTCCTTTTTACTCATCAGAGCACAAATGTCCTTTGCACATACAATTAGAAGGCAGAGAGATGTTGCTGTTTTCAGCTACATTCCAGTTTATCCCACACATGGAGGAAAAGGTTTATAGCTGCAAAGTGAAAAAACTTTGTTTTATTTCCTCCAAAATTTTAGCCTAGATTAGGAGGAATCTGTTCCAAAGCTAGGAAAACAAACAAACAAAAACAAAAACAACACTGTGTTAAGTAAATTTGCTTTTAAAACTGAATTTAAGGAGTCTGTATTTTTTGAGATTTTTAAAATCATTTTACTTTAAAAACAATGCATGCTTAGGGAAATAAGTCAAATAAGCAAATAAGAAATAAGTCAAATAAGGGATTTAAAAAACTATCAGCCACTGTAACCTCTTTGGTTAGTCCTCAATCCTTCCCCTTCAATGTAATAAACCTAATTCAGTCTTTCTGGGTAGTTTTTTTTTCAAAAGTTTATACAAACTGTATCCTTGTTCTTTCTTTCTCTTTTTGTTTGTAAGTAGAGGATTAAATAAGACTCTAGGAGAGAATGTTTGAAAGTGATTTTTTAATATAATATATGTGGAGACCTCACCAGACACTATATAAAACTCTGACTTTCTGGAAGCTACTGGACCATTCTCCTCCTATAAAGGACATAAAGGACATAATGGCCTTTATAGTTAGTACTTTCCAGTGCAGCGCTGGTGGCCTCTGGTAGAGCTGTGAGAACATCTTCCTCCATGTGTCCCTATGCCTCAGGATCACCCGGGTCTCCAGCATGAACTCTCTCACAAGCCACGTGACTGGGTCAACGAAGGTAGGTTTTTCTTGTTTTTATCTATATTTCTAGGTTATTTTATAAAATATTTTGTGAATTCACATTCATACAAATATTGATAATACAGTTTTTTAATAAAAAAAAATGATGCTCTGTATTTTTTAAATCTGCACTGTCCTGATTATCAACAAGGTTGAGAATCTTATTTGATGCTTATTGTCATGTATATTTCCCCTTCTGTTAATCCTTTCTTTCTCAATTTGTAAGTATTTTCATAACCTTATAGATGTAAACCTGTTATCTTGCATGTTGCAGATTTTTTATAGTATTTATTGTGATGTGTGATTTTTTTTCTTTTGGGGGGTTTCTGGGGATTGAACTCAAGGGCACTAGACCACTGAACCTCATTCCCAGCCCTATTTTGTATTTGATAGAAAGACAGGGTCTCACTGAATTGGTTAGCACCTGGCTTTTGCTGAGGCTGGCTTTGAACTCATGATCCTCCTGCCTCAGCCTCCAGAGCTGCTGGGATTACAGGTGTGATTTTTGATCATATAAATAGATAATCATATAAATTTCCTCTTATTATATTTCCTGGGTTTTATTTTATTGAATTTTGTTATTTTCTTTATTCTAATATCAAGCAAATACTTTGTAATATTTTTCAACTTTTTCTCTAAAATTTACAACTTTTTCTACTTTTTTTTTTGGTCTTAAAATGGTTTCAAGCAGACGCTCTAAGTTTTAAATTATAATGCATCTGAAATAAAATACTTTTGTTATTTACTGTATTCCTGAATGTTCTTTCTGTTTGAGGATTTCTTTTTATCATCTTGCAGTGGTTAATTTTTATATTTAGGTGTTCATAACTGTATTTTATTACAATAGACTCGTGGTATGTTTTGAAATTTAGTCAGGTACTTTCAGCCCTGCTCTGTAGGTTTTTCAAAAACTATCTTTTATTTGCCTATACTTTTATTTTTCCATCTGAACTTTAGTATATATAATTATATCAACTCCAATATAATTGTTTGATATTATTATATATCTACTTATGTATATAACTATAAATAGTTATAGGTATTTATAACTGTATCTATTTTATATGTGTGTATCTATTTCTGTCATATATCTGTGCTTTTAAAATATAAAATCTTTCCATTAAAAAACATGGCTCTTTAAGAAAAATTTTAATCTTCTCCCTATGTTTCTTTTTACAGCTCTTTGTTTTTGTGAATTTTTCTCTGAAGTTTTTAATATTTTTATTTTATAATAACAGATTTTCCCTCTGATTTTCAAGGTCTGATGTTTTATTTTAAGTTGGAGGCGCATATTTCATTAGCATATAATAGTAGAATTGTCAATATCTATGTAAAAATTATGTCATTTTATATTCAAATTTAAGGAAAAAAAAAACAAAGAAACACTGTAGATCAACTCTCCATACAGAACATTGCTCTTATGTGGGTGGAATGGCCCACCAAGAGTGGAAGAAAAGAACAAAAATGTGTGCAAATTCAATTAGACTCTGAGCTAATCCTTTCACTGGACTAAATCTTGGTGGTGAGGAGGAGACCAATGTCACCCTCAGCATTCTATCACCCCATTCAGGACACTGAGTAAGGTTTTAACATGAAAGTGTTAGTTAGTGAAAATAACTCTAATGTCCATTTAAATTCCCCAAATAAGAGCTAATAAAAATTTAATTATCATTTCCTGGGCTTGTCCTTAGTAGTGTTTGGTTAGAATGTGAATTTGTTAAATCATGTGGATTAATGTCTTGAATGATGGAATTCAAACTACAGTAAGGTGTTTTTAAATATAGAGGCAAGCCAATTTACTACATTATGTTATTTAACTGAAGTAAACTTTTACATCAATTTAAATATGGTTGTAACTTACAATGATGAATTCAACACATATGTTATAATTTTCTTTCAAACTACAATGTCTTCTTTCTTTCCCAATTGTAGAAAATTCCCATGCCATCAAATTTTTGGAAATATAATCAAAGTCTTTAACCTCTAATGGTAGCTATATAAAATAGGCATTTCTGTCTTCATTGTTTTGGCATTTTAATGATGGAACCCACTTATTGAATCATATACAATCACAATATAAGAATCTCTGACATTTTGCCTTTTTTAATAATCCTGATCACAAGGTGAATGTCAGTTATTCATTTGTCTTTACTCTTGTACAAGTATATGGTCTAGTGTAGTATTAGATAAATAATTCAGCTCTTAATCATTGAACTTTCCTGCTCTTTATCTAGCAGAGAACTTATATAAACTCAGTAAAGTTTTCAGTATTCATGGTTGTCTAGGAAAACCACAATTAGATTTTTTATCTCCTCCCAGCAGTTTTTAATAACTCTTTTGAGGGACCTGTGGTTGAACTTGCCATAGCCCACCAGATATTCAGTCTCACAGGAAATGAAAGGGCTCTTTAGGTGGATTCTAATTGCAAAGTTCCAAAGAAAGCAAGTTCATTGGTCTTACCCTAGGTGCCCAGAGAAATAGAGTAAAAATATAGAACTAGAAGCCAAGCAGTAAAAACATCTTATTGCAGGAAAATGTCACAGTTTTAAAACATAGTCCCCAAATGGTTTGGCATTCCTTCCATTGAGATATGAGTCCTATGTCCTATCCCTGCCCTGGAATTGGGCCCTGAGACTGCTAGATCAAGAGAACACAGTGGAAGTCATGTGGAAGCCATTTCCAGAACATACAAAATAAGTACTTCTACTTTGTTCCTTTGAACCTTCACCTTTGGAGTACTTACTATTTAAGAAATCTGAGTCTGCCTGCTGTGAAGAAGTGACCACAGTGAGACATTGGTGCTCTGTGTACATTTTCTGTCTTGACTGAAAGCCAGCATCAACCATGGGACATGAGAACCCAGGAGTGCTTGAGATGACGTCAGCTTCCAGCCATCAAGTCCTTCTAGCCAATGCCCCAGACAAAGCAGATGATCCACTATGGTGTGCCCTTTTCAAATTCCTGAACATAAATTCTGAAAATCTAATAAAATTGTTGTCTGAAGTCTCTAAGTTGTGGAGCAACGTATTAAACAACAGAATAGTAACTGGAAAAGAAATTATACCTAAAACAATTTTGATGTGTCGGCGCAACAGTGAGAGTCACAACTGCTTCAAAGGTGGCTGGAATGTGGGTGGGATGCAGTCTGAAAATTATGTCAGGAAATTCAGATATGTCCTCTGGCCCAGAGATATATTTATTCCTAGACTGCAGTATCGTGACTGATCTGTTAATAATGTAGATGTTCAGCTGGGCTGGAAGTGTATGCCTCTAATCCCAGCAACTCAGGAGGCTGAGGCAGGGGGATTGCAAGTTTGAGGCCAGCTTGTGCAACCTAGGGACACCCTTTATCAAACTAAAATTTCAAAAGGGCTGGGTTGGGTTCAGTGGTAAAATGCCCTTGGGTTCAATTCCCAGTAATAATTTAAAAACAATAACAAACAAACTAATCTTTTCTGCTAGGTTCATTGGTACAAATACTATAGATGTTCTAAGTTCATATCCTTAGATTTTTGTGCAAGATATTTGAATCTTGTGCTATAATTTCCATCTAGATTACGATGGCTCTGGGCTTTTTTTTTTTTTTAGTAAGAGATACAATTTAATGTCACTGACGTTGGACCAGGGGCATGAGACAAGGAATCATCTATGGTTCCAAGATGAGTTTGAGCACAGTCCACTCCATATCCATGGTACAGGTCATTGTTAACAGCAAGATTGACAGTTTGCACATAGTTTGGGTGCCATGCTGGTGGACTCTGCCTTTGGGGATAGTCATACAGCAGCAATGTGCCTACGTAACCCGTGAAGTATAAGATCCAACCAAGACTTGCTTTGGTCTCCTCTCTGAGGCCTTCCACACTCATGTTGAAGGATCCTGATCCAAAAGAGAAAGTGCATTGAGAGAATGACGCAGTCTGGCTGGGCACAAATCACGAGCCACTGAAGCAGGAACAAACTTTATTTCTGAACTCCACCAGCACAGCCACACACGCTCCCCGGGAACTCTTCAGAATGCCACCCACGCGGCTCCTCCAGGAACCACCAACCGGAAATCCCTCCTCCGACACTTCCCCAACCAATGGGAACTCTCTGGGAATCCCCGTGAGAACTCCAAAGTAGCAGGCCAAGGCGGACAGCAGGGGTCTAATATACACTGCTTAACATAACCATTATCATCTCAATGGCTTGCTGGCGTCACCTCTCAACCACTCTGTTCTGGCAAAAATGCCATGCGTCATTCGGACTCGGCTATGGCTCTCAGCAAGAGAGCTCCAAAGAAGGGTGACAACTGAACCCTTCTGGACCCCTTGCTGTGAAGCCTCCTCTACCTGTTTTACATGTCTTTAATTCAGTACTGAAACTATATTTTCTTTTCTTCCTTAAATAAAATGTAGATTTGTAAGCATTGTGGCTAAATCTGATGAGTCTTCTTTCGTGTCTGTTTCAGTCTTTTACAGGGGAAGAAATTTATCTTCCTAGGTTCAGTAGTTGGATCTATGGAAAAAAAATGACACCAGATTAAAGAAGAAATGGTATACAACTGTATTAATTTTTAACATTATTTGCACAGGGGCATTGCAGGGAAAACAAAGTTAATACCATCCAAAGCTGTGAGATTTTAAAGTTTACATAGCTTCTCAATAGGGGAAGTGGAGGGAGATATAGGTCGCTTGGAGGAGAGTTGGTGATTGTTGAGAAAGATGAATAGGCCCTTGGAAGAAGTGATGGGAGATCTGAGAGTGTGTGACAAAGTTTTTCAGAGTGTGGTGCTGGCTTCTGGATGCTACTCCTGTGCTGAGTTAGTCTTCCCAGGTACGTGGAACTCCCAGGGAGAGGATTTATGAACAGAGCTCCTTTTGCAAGGATCTGTCTTTAGGCAGATAAGGGGAGTTCAAAGAAAGCCTCTTCCTGTGTTTGGTGTTTTTCAAGTGTCTTCACCTCAAAATAATCAAATAACCTCAAAATATACCAAGTGAGGTACGGATACACAGGACAGCAGCATGTCCCTAACTTCTTCTCAGTCATATGTAGGGATGATGGATTCTGATCTCTGACACTTGTAGGCGTCTGACTGCCACTGTTAGTGTGGATGTCCTTAAACCTCTTTCTGGGCTATTTGAAGGTACATGCGTAAGACATGTGATGTCATCCTTAGTCTCTTCATTGGTTGGATTCCTCTTTTTCTTATTCCCCTCTATGGTGACCTTTAGTCTTTCTTATTCTTGAAATCCACTGTGGTTTTGACCAGAATCAAAGGTTAAAAAGGCTGCTGCCAAGGTAAAATATAAAAGTACAAATTGAAAAGGTAAGTTTGAATTTAATATAACATTAACACTGTGGGCTACTAGGGAAATATCACAATTCCATTGTAGGAAATGATTTTTTTTTAATGACAGAGTCAAAGAAAATATTCTTAAACTCAAAAGAATGTACTGATGTTCTATTAATGTTCTCCCACCACGAGGGAGTACTCCAGTAAAGTTCTTCATTGTAGACGGTCTTGTTACAGTCATTGAAACACAATAAAAGCTTTAAAACATGTGGTCATTTCCCAGTATCCCCGTTCTCTTTCTGGATATCATTCCCCATCATTTTCAACTTACACACAATCATATATTTTTTTCCAATGCAATGTATGAGTGATGCAAGTCACTTTTGAATGAGAGTAATAGACCATGCACAAATTTTCCAAGTTCTCTCCGAAGATAATGGGAGAATATGACAAGATGAAACCTGGGTTCCTGAGCAACTACAGATAGCAGTGATCTCTGCTTGATTCTCCTTAATTTTGGTGTGAGCAAAATATAAATTTTGTGTATTAAGCCATTAGGTAGATGTTTGTTACTGCAGCATAGCCTAGCTTAACCTAGCTGATACAGGTTATTCCTATCTTAAATTTGAACTTCTGAGCTATTCAATCTTGTTGGCTGATTCTTCCATAAAAATTCATCTTCAAAAAATGTTTAAGTTTTTATTTTTTATTTTTGAATTTGAAATAGCATATTTAAAAACTATGTTTTTTTTCAATTTTTATATTGTTTGACTAGAAAATAAACTTCCTCAAAATACAAATATTGAAATCTAATGTTAAAATGGACTATATGTCTACATCTATGTATCTATATCCCTCTCTATCTATATAAACACACACACATATACACACATACACATATATATGTTTAAGTATATACGTATAAAATATATAAAAAGTCCTCTCTCTATAATGTTTCTTCAAAGAAACATTTCTTTTTTTCTGGTTTTCCTGCAATGATGTGGTAACTATGTTTTCAATCAATGCCCTACTTCAGTGGTTACTGGTTACACCCATTTTTTCACAATTACAAAAGGAACACAAGCAACAATAATTTTGAAATTCATTACAATGCCAAGGTTTATATGCTCTCATTAAGCATTAATTGGTAGTTGATGGCTATTGCTATTTTTAACACCATTAGTTCATAGCAATATAATTAGTAACGCTAAGTACAGGAACCACATTAATAGCATTACTAATTGTAAATCTGGAGATAGAAACACAACATGACTGGTTAATTTCCAGGCAATATCTCATGATAATTAGCTGTAGGACATTTGTGCTGAACTAGAAAGGTAAATAATTTAAGTTTTTTTTTTTTTACAATATTTTGTGGTTTACAATACTAATCTTATCTATTAATGTATGGATTGCATTTCACCTTTGAATATTAACTTTTCTTTTTGGTTCCCTTTTGGTGTGTGCTAAGCAATGATTCATTTGTCTCTGACAAGAAAAATGAATTGTCATTTTTTAAAAAAAAATTATCATTCCATACCCTAGTTGCAAAAAGGAAATCTCTTAAATGATTTTCTGCTTTTATTATATTGCAATTGGTTCCCAATATTTAGTGCAAAGCCTCTTAAACATCTTTGCTATGCCTACTTTCTTTCCTCACTTCTTTAGCTGGCAAGGTTTATAAACCTTTTCAAATGCAGTTTCATGGTAGTAGAACTAAGGGGAAAGTACTCTCAAACAACAATAAGTAAATTAAGAAAAACTAAGCATTCCATAGTCACATTCATGTTTGTCACTGATTCTTTCTGCTGTCAATTATAAGAGCTTTAAGTCTATAATGCACACAAAAAATGTGGAACAATTTTCAGTTGTCTTTGCTTACTAGAGGACAGGATTTAGAAAGCAATTCTCTCATTTTTTTTTTTCTTTTCTTTTTAGAAGAATTTTGGTGGAATGCCTATGAGGATATTGGGAACAATAAGACGTAATGATATAATCAAAACTATCTGAGTCATTGTGCAAGATATTTTGAAGTAGACTATTTAATTTTGTGTTCAGCCTTCTAATATCATTTTTCAGTTAAGCTGTGAAGCTCTTCAGTGACAATATTGATAACGTACCATTTCAGGCATGCCTTTGTGTTTTGCTTTTAGGTTTTTGAATAAACTAGACTACATTTGCAAATACTAGATTTCCTCTCTTGACTTGGGTTTTCTTTCTTCTTTTCACATCTGAGAGTCGCCCCGTGTATCTTGCTGCTCTATTGGTAAAGAGAAAAATGGCCCAAATTGATGATTCCAGCATGTTGAAACATGAATGTCAGTAGATTGTATGATTTATGATTGGACATCAAGGAAAGTGAATTGAATTAGTTTAGAATATTAATACGAATCCACAGACTCTTTATACAGCGTGGAAAGAGGGGAAAAGAAAGACACCTGAGTGGTGAAGATTCTTGAAGAGTCTATTTTCCATTTTGGCATTTGAGGATCTGTGAGAATCTGAGCTTTATTATTCTTTCCTGAGCTTTCAACTCTTGAATAGAATGTGTGTTAACCTGCCAAAAGGTGCAATGCTATTATTTAGTTGTAATTAGTTAATGATTAGATCGTTTCTTTTGGCAGGGAATGCCTTCACAGATGAAACAGCCTTCTAAAAAACATACATAGATAAATAACAGGAGAGAAAGCTCTAGGAAGGCTTGTGAGTGAGGGTGCTTTTCCATCCGTGGCTTTAGCACATTAATGTGTGGTGAGTTTAAAGAAGTGGCGTGAATAAGCTGCTTCACGGTACTGTTGGTAATATTGACTTTTATGGACAATTTAATTTGAAGTCTATAATATATGATTTAACACAGTACTGCTTTCCCAGAGACGGGTATGAAGACGATCCCAGTTCAATAAAATACCAAAGGAAAGAAACAAACTTTCATCCTTCTGGTGATGGTGAAGGTTAGTAGAAACAGTACTACTACTCTTAACTCTCACCAAGTCATCATTTTTACAGGTGATAATTAATTGGCTGCGAGTTATTATTACTGGCAAACCTCACATGATGGAGTGGAAGAGGAGTATTTTAACTTGATAATAAAATGAAGATATTTTCCCTCCTAAAACTCAGAGGCCTGAAGTTTGAGAAGTTTGTAGCATTACCCAATTGACTTTGCTTTGGGTTTGCAATTCGGGAACTGAAACAGAGTGTTGTTGTTGTTATTGTTTCCTTCTCCCAATATTTCAGGTGTGACCTAGAAATCCAAAGCAGGTAACAGAGAGGGGAAAGGCTTATTGTACTCCAAGTACTGTGATTCTCATGCCGTCTGCCCCACAGCTTGTAAGTTTCTAGAGAGCCTGAGGTCTCCAATAGTCAGTTTGCAAAATAAATAAATAAATAGAATAAAATAGAATACACCTGTGACTCTGCTGTGGGAACAAGGCACTCATGGAATGGAGGAATGTGGTGTGACTTGAGAAAGATCAGCCCATGAAATGATACAATATTTAAATGGTGACAGATATGCACTATCTGAAGCAGATGCATGGGAAGCGACAGTCTCAGTGATGCCCCAGCAAACTCAGACACCACTTGATTGTTCCAGACCTTTATTTATCTGCCAGCAGATGTCCCTATAAGGCAATAATATCTGAAAGCTGAAACAGCTGATTATGAAAATAAAAAATTGAACCACTCATCATATTTCCAAAGATTCATGGGATTAAACCCACCATGGACTTCAAATGTTTCCAGAGGTAGATAAAATGCACTATAGTACAAAAGTAAATTTTGTTTACTTCTGAAGACCACATGGAACAAAATTCTTTTTTTTTAATTTCTAGATGTCCCCAACATGTATCAGCTCTAAAACCACTCTCTGAAATAAAATAAAATTCCTGATTATGTTATTAGTTATACTTTAAGTATCCATTAAATGTCTCAATCCAAAAAGCTAATCTGAATTTATTTCTTTAAGTTTGATTTTTAACTGGGAGTATTCCCTTCACACATTTTAAAATTAATATAAAAATTAATGTGTTCCATGGGATATTACTCAACTCGCAGACATTCCAAAATGCATGTACAGTATAGAGATTCTGGAGACAAGTCTTGAGGCTGCCCAGGGGGTTGGGGCTGGGGCTGAAGGATGCAAAGTAGCAATTTCTTCCACACTCTAGTTTCATTCTTCTGTGCTGTGCTACTTCTTAAAAGGTGGAAAATGGTATAAAGCAAAGTTATTGAAGGAAAGTTAAAGCTGGCTTACAGAGTAAGTCCTTCATTAAGAAAACAGATCAAAATACAAAATCAATATCAATACTGATTGGCATTTCTGTTTTTAGAAGGAAATAGGTTGATTTGGTGTTCTTTTCTTACATTAGCAAAGGCTATAGAAGTCAGAGAACTGGCCGAAATAAAATAGAAAATTATACATTTTGAAGTTAAATAGACTCACATTTCTAACGCTCTTTGCTACTTTCTAACAGCGTCTATAAGGGCTTGTCCTTTGGCATACCTAGCTCATGCGTCTTCATTCGAGAATAACAATAGAAGTCTCTAGGAGTTGGTGTGACATTAAGATAATTAATAAACATATGGCATACTGTAGAAGGTCAATAAATAATAGTTCCCTACTTCATATTTTTTGATCAGTTCCTTTACTTTTTAGGACCTCAGTAGATCTTAGTTGACTTATATTTCAGGAGAACTTTCCACTGTTTCCTGTCATCGGAATTAGAGAATGAGTCATTGCCATGGAGGAAGCGATACTGGTGCTGGGTCCAGAAGGATTTTTGTCAGGCAAAAGCAGATTAAGTAAAATGTTTAAAAATTATTTTCAGTAATAGTACTTCTTTAGAAATTTCAAAAAGCAAAAGTTGGCATAGATGGTGATTCTCTACTGCTGAGGTCAAGAGTGACCTCCATGGATCCCATCTGCCCTCGGGTTCCTTTCTAGGAATGAACACAGTCAATGTTGCAAATCCAGGGCCTGCCTGGCACACAGTGATAGACAATCCATTTTTTTCCAAGATAAGCAATTGTCAATACTATTTTATAGTATTTCAACAGGCACTATGTTATGGTAATATAGGAGAAATAAGTTTGTTACTCAGCATGGTGGCAATACATAACAATAATGCACTGTGTATTTAAAAAAAAAAACTAGAAAAAAGAAACTTGAGTGTTTTCAACAAAAAAAAATGATAAATATTTTAGGAGCTGGATATACTTAGTTTGATTTGAACATCACACATTGTATACATGTACCAAAAGATCACACAGTACTCCATAAACAAGTACAATTTTTATGTCATTCATTAAAAATTAATTTTAAAAATACCATTTTAAATCAAATGGATTAGAAAATTGACTTCCTGTGTATTTTTTTAAGAGAAAACACAGGTCTTAAAATGAAAGTTCTGTTGGCATTGAAAGAGTTCAGAACACGTTGTCTCACAATACGCCACTCTAGCATACCGATTATTCTGAGTTCAAGAACTTTGAAAAGCGTGGGGCACTTGACTTTTCTCTTCTCCTGAAAGCAGGGGTGAGCTCCTGAGTAGAAAGTTCATTTCCTGCAGAAGGAAGACATGCTTAATTCCAGAGACGGGGAGTTGAGCCCCAGAGACAGGCCCAAGAGAGATCCTCACAGACCTCACTAATCTTGAGCCTCCTAATTACTTTTTGCCATTCATTGTGCCCGTCCTTTGTCATGTTGTGTTGTCACAATTTACCACTCTTTGTCCAACCTAGTGTAGAAGTGCTTGGTTCTGTCTCTTTGAGTCTTCATGTTAGGACTTCCATGTACATTTAAACTTTTAATAAATAAAACGTGTATGTTTTTCTCCTGTTCAGATGTCTGATTGTCAGTATAATTCTTCAACCTGAGGTAGGAGTTTAGGGTTGTCAAAATGGCAGAAGCTGGGTACAAAAAAAAAAAAAAAAAACGCTAGCTGGAGTACAGAAGGGTTGAGTTGCGATGTCCCCATATATGACAAGACCCATTGTCATGACAGCTTCCACCACTGAGAGATTATCTCCATGGCAACTCCCACCACAAGTTCTCTATTCTAACTAGGTGAAAATAAAGTAACCAATAAGAAGAAATAAGGCAAGATCTTCAATCATATCCACAGGGAGGAGACCAAGGAGAGCTCAGCATTAAGATCAGACTCACCCAGACATGGGAGCCTCAGCCCAGCTTTTTCCTGCGGCCCAATCAACTTTCATTTTCAATAGATTTATGTTCTACTTGTTATTTCTATATGTATTGATTAATTCTTTGTTCAGGTTACCAAGAAACTGGCTCCAACTGGACCCCCCATTGGTATCAGACCTAGCCAGAGAATATAAGAGTGCAAAGGGTACATTTTTCCTCCTCTACAGCATGTATTCACTCTCCCCTTCTACAGTTAAGGGCACTTTGGTAAAGATGTAAGAAACCATTGAGTCAAAGAAGAGGCGCGTTGGGGTGATTGTTTTAATTATAATACTAGCAAACTGGATTTTTTTTCCAGCTAAGTTTAGAAAAAGTTTTCTCTGTGTAGAAGCTCTAGTGCAGCTATGACTATACATTTATATATGGTTCTTTATTTTTGGAAAAAAAATTCTTGAGAGATAAATATTAAAAAATTTACCTCCCCCATAGCCCACATATGGGCAGAATAACACAGATTAAGGGATCTGTACCCATACTTTATATATGGTTCTTTATTTTTGGAAAAAAAATTCTTGAGAGATAAATATTAAAAAATTTACCTCCCCCCATAGCCCACATATGGGCAGAATAACACAGATTAAGGGATCTGTACCCATACTTATGTACAGAACACTACTTACTCACATGTTAGGCCATATGCTTCTCTCTATGTATGTCAAGTAATATGGTAAATAAAAAATGAGGAAAGAGCAAAAAATCATGGGCAAATATATTAAATATACTCATAGGAGAAATTAGAGCGATACAGTGAAAAAGGAAAAAATGGTGGCCTTCATCCCATGATTCTTTGAACAACCAATTTAAAGGAGTTTACAAAATTATATACAGTATAACAAAATACAAAATGAGTGACAGAAAATGACAAAATAACACTAAAAGTCAGAAAAACTAAGATGAATCCAGAAGTCAGATGAATATAGAAAATGTACACCATAAATCTCTGCACGCATTGTAGTGATAAACTGAAATTTTATCCTGAGCCTTTTCACAGACAGTGCAAAGAGGGAAGCAGTCATCTATTCACCCCCTCAACAAGTATCTGAGCATCTGCTGTGTGCCAGCACTATGGAGAGAATGCTGACCCCTTCCAGTGCCCAAAGATAGATAATGGACAAAACAACTGGAGGAAATAAAGCATAATCTAGATTTGGAAATTAGTGTAAAGCAAGGGAGAAGAATTGGAATATGAGACAAAAAGCCCACCATGGGCAGCCGCTAAAAGGGTCTTGCAGAAGAAAAGGAGGAAGAGAGAACTGAGAAATCAAACTTCAGCTATTCCTAGCCACAAGGACAGTTCCTTAACAGCCCCTAGACAAGACCAACCCCAAAAGGCATCTCCTCTTGCACCAATAGACCCTCACCCCAACTCTTGTGCTGATTAAGATTTAAAAATATTTTTTCTCCAGATTTACTGAAGAAGGCAAGATAGAGTAAACTGGCTCCCTTTCTATTTCCCAATCATCGCTAGGAACAGATCAAGTTCATACAAACTTGATGGTTGCCATGAGCAACCCTCTCTTGGGCCCCCTCCCTCTTCGAGAGCTCTGCTAGATGCTTTCTTTCAATTACTCTAGTAAATCCTGTTACTTGCTCTCACCCTTGTGTCCATGGATTTCATTCTTTGAATTTGTAAGCAAAGAACTCACCCATCCATCCTCCATGTAATGGAGGTACTGAGGGTAGTATTTATAAAATACCTGCAATTTTATAAAGAAGTGGCCTCACTCACCAAGAAAACAACTTCCACTATAGGGTTAAAAGAGGGAATTCTGAAGCTGAATCTCATGTGTGTCTGTGGACAGACTCCCCATTTCTTTCTGGAACACATGAATGAGTTTCTTGGGTGTTCCTGGAGGGTTTCACAAAGTGCCTTGTTGGCCTAATGTTAGGGAGTAGCTCTCTACAAATAGTTCTAGAAACACCCAGATGACGCTGCTCAGAGATACTTTTTTTGATTTCTTTCATCTGGAGAAGCCACAGCTCATCTTCTTTCATAAACTCCACAGGCCCAGATTTGTGTGTGCTGTGGTCTTATGCATTTTTCTGAAAAAAAAAAAAAAGGTTGCTAGTTTTCAGCAGATCCTCAAAGGGGTCCATGATCCAAAAGGATTAACTGCCCCAGGTATAAACTGAAAGACTGTATACCCCTCAGCCAATCTGCTATTCAGTTTTCTTATTCCTTTTTAATCACTGTTGGATTTTCAAACAAGTGGGTGGGAAGTTATACTCTGCAGTTGTTACACTTTCCTTATCATCCCAGAGAGAGACAGGCAGCCGTCAAATGCAGTAACAAGTGAAAACAGAAATTAGTGAACTGGGAAAAGACAGGGATTGAAACCAGGGGTGCCTAATCACTGAGCGACATCCCCAGCCCCTTTTTTGTATTTTATTTAGAGACAGGGTCTCACTGAGTTGCCCCTGGGATTATAGGCGTGCACCACTGTGCCCAGCTTCATTTGCTTTTAAAGCAGGTAATTTACATTAAAAATTCTATAACAGTAATATATGAGATATTTCTAGGGAAAGTCAACCAGAAAATCTTTAATTTCGACATTCAACAAAGCCTATTTCTAAAATCTTCGAATTTAATACTATTATCCTGCTAATAACAAAAAGAAGACGGTAAACAAAAACTAAGATGATAAATGAGGAAAAGGGAAGAACCGAAAAAAGGTTTTTATAAGACAAAAAAAAAAAAAAATGGGAAGAGACATTTAAAAAAAATCTCTTAAATTCTATCTACCTAATATTTTGTTTTAGTTATCTTTTGTGACCACCAAAGACCCAACAAGAACAATTAGAGGAGGAAAAGGTTTTTTTGACATAGTTGTAGAGATCTCAGCCTATGGATGGCTGACTCCTTATCTCTGGGCCCTAGATAACCCAGTATGTCATGGCAGCATGGCACAGCAGAGAGAAGCATCTCAAGATATGACACCACAGAAGCAGAGAGATCTCTGTTCACTGGGGACAAAACATACCTCAAAGGCACACCCCCAGTGACATACCTTCTCCAGCCACAACCTACCTGCCTACAGTTACCACCGAGTTAATCCATTCAAGTGGACTAATCCACTGATTAGGTTAAAACTCTCATAACTCAATCATTTCACCTCCAGATTTTCTTGGTTTGTCTCACACTTGAGTTTGGGGGAAGCACCTCATAGCTAAATCATCACATGCTTCCATCTCGTATTCTTGTACTGTATCATTTAGAAATGGAGAGTCCAAAAGAAATCGAGTATGAACTTGAACTGTGAAGGTGGGTGTGACATGCCAGAACAGCCTGCTCAAAAGGAGCTTCTAGAATGATCTCTTATTTTAAAAACAGAAAAGCCTCATCTCCCTGGGACCATTTGGATCTTCTGCCTCCCCTTTCCTGTTGCCTCCCTAATTCTTTACCAAGGTGAAGGAGGGGGGAAAGAGTAGATCACTTTTCAACTTCCTTCCGCCTTGGGATTTCAAAATCCCTGGTATCCTTCCCATCCACCTTCAACAGGCAAGGATAATTCACCAACACTCCTCCTTGCTTTTCTAGGGAGTCCTCAGGCTCCCAGGCACTACCAAACATATAATTAAGGAATGCTTTAAAGCTTGAGCACGCTCAGTTTTAACACATACCCTTCCTATTTGAAAGGCAAACTGGAAACGCTAATGAGGGTTTCCTTGTTTATCATCAGTTTCCAAGTGGAGAGAAGCAGAATCTCAGATATTTGGGGGTTATTTCTTCACTTAGTATTATGGATTGCATGTGGAATGTTCCCCCAAATCACACATGTTCAGAGGCAGGACTTTCTGGAAGTGATTGAATTCTGAGGGCTCTGACCTCAGGTAGGTTAATTCACTGTTACCTGAAAGGACTCTGGGGAGGTGGGATTTTGGTGAAGGAAGTAGGTTGCTAGGGATGTCCCTTTTTGGATGTCTTCTCTTGAGCCCCTTCCTGTCTTTCTGACCCTGCTTCCTTTTCTGGTTGCTGAGCAGCTTCTTCCCACTTCACCTTCTGCCATGATGTTCTGCCTCACCTCAGGCCTGGAGCAAAGAGGCCACCCCACGCTGGACGGAACCTCTGAAACAGTGAGCTAATGCCAACTTATCCTCCTGGGAGTTGTACGTGTTGTATATTTTGATCACAGCGATGCAAAGCTGACAGGTGTACCTAGGTAATGAAAAACTCTGGAGGCTCTTTGCATGAGGTAACTCTACATGTTAATGACAGGCCCCCGAGTCTTTATTAATAAAGGCAGACTCATACTTTTTACAGTGAGGTGGTGATCACTGAGCAAACCTCAAGCCTTGCTTTTAGGATAGGGATCGTCCAAATTTACATTAGGATGTGCCTTCTTACCTCTCCCTCAACCATAGCTTGCACCTCGAGTCTTGCCCCAAGGAGTCGGCTACTCTTCTTGGATGTTTGATTGGAGACCTTGAGAAAGCATCCAGGTGCTGTGGAGAGGGCCCCAGAAGACCCTTATATCCTAAGAGGCAAGCTATTTTATAATGTCTTTGATAACTGCTGGCTCAACCTATCTACCTTGAACTTGGGACTCGGCAAGTTCCAGCCAAAGGCATCCTCTATCGCTGTTTTTTGTTGTATCATCCTTCTCGCAGTAACTCAGGACCAAATCCTCAACAGTTTATCTCCCCTCCCTGTTTCTAATCTTGAGCCATGGTTTCTTTCACTTCCACTGTACTTTGTAGAGATATCTCTTCTTCGCCAATTGTTTTAGTCAGGTTTTTTAAGGCTGTGACTAAACGATCTGACTGGAACAAATCTAAAGGAGGAAAAGTTTATTCAAGGGCTCACGGTTTTGGAGGTCTTAGTCCATAGAAGACTGGCTCCATTTCTTGGGGATCAAGATGAGGCTGAACATCATGGTGGAGCATGTGGGAAGCAGCTCACATCATGGTGTTCTAGAAGCAGAGAGAGACTCCACTCTCCAGATACAAATATGTGCAATAAAGCCATGCTCCAATCCCCACCTTCTCTAGCCACACCTTGCTAATTCAGTTAATTCCATCAGGGATTAACTCACGGATCAGGTTAAGAGTATAATCCAATCATTTCTCCTCCAAACTTTCTTGCATTCTTTCACATGTGAGCTTTCTGGGGACACCTCACATCTGCACTGTAACTCCAATGCCTCAGAGTTTGTTCAGGTCCTCATCTCTTCTAGCTTTTAATGTGTAACTGTTCTCTTTCCTTCTGACGTTTTAAATTAATGTGATTTCTTGAAGTAATACTCTGATCATGAACCATCACTGATCTCTTCCCTCCTGGGAGTGGGGCCTAACCTCTGCTCCACCACACTCCACTCTTGGCTGGACTTGAAGACCTGCTTCTGAAGAGCAGAGTATGGGAATAGGAAAATGGTAGCTTCGCAGTTGAATGGTGTAGTAGCTCCTTCCTTTGCCAAATGATGAAGATTAATTAAAATAACCAGTGATATGTTGATATGATGTGATGAGGAAGGCATTTTGCCTCCATGATACTGCCCTCCAAACCATATAACCCCAGTCTAAACCAAAGAAAAACATCAGAGAAATCCTACATTGGGGATGTGCACTAAAACAATCTGACCAGTATTCTTGGCAGTTCCCAGTGGTAAAACTGCCACAGACTAAAGAAGACTAGTTCAGATCTTCTTTCTAAAGGGTTGGCCCCCAGGCTGGTATTGGGAGATGGGGCCTAGTGGGCAGACCTTAGGTCCTTGGGAAGCTTAGGGCCTTGAAGGACCCCCACTCCTTCCTTTTCTCTTTTCATTTTTGGCTATAAGGTGAGCCATTTTGGTTTACTTCATGGTCTCGCCATGACATGATGCCTGCCACAGGCCCAAAAGAGCGGGGCCAACTGATCATAGACTAGAACCTCCAAGAGTATGTGCCCAAACAAACTTTTCTCTTTATAGGTTGATTATCTCAGGCATTTTGTTATAGTGACAGAAAGCTGACTAACAATGAGACTTGGAAGACATAATGACTTAAAGTATTATAGTATCCTGTATTAGACTCCAGATCAGGAAAAAGGGATACTCAGTGCTCATATGGAGAGATCTGAACTAAGCCTGGAGATTTGTTTACAGTAACTCATGTTAATTCCTTAATTTTCATAAACATGTCATGGCTCTTATATAAAGCTGTAACATTATAGGATTCAGAGTCATTGTATATGGGAAGTCTCAGTCCTAACTTTTCAACTTTCCTATAAATCCAAAGTTATTCCTAAATTTTTAAAAAAATATGCCAACAAAATAATCTTATTGCTTTGTTGAGAGCCACAGCCAAAGGGGCCCCAGCAAACTTCCAGCTGATTGGCTCACCTTGGCCCCAGCAAACTTCCAGCTGCCAGCTGATTGGCTCCTCTGCGGTGATGCTCATTGGGCTGTTTCCCCGCCCTTTCAGACCACCAAATGCAGCAGTCTGGCAGGGCACAATTCAGGAGCCACTTGTCAAGCAGAAACAAACTTTATTTTTAGAACACACACTCCACACCACAAGAGCTCTTCAGGAATTCCCTCAGAGCCCAACTGCCACCAAGGGCTTCTGGTGAGCCTCTCAACCCCCACTCCTCCCACTCTTGAGGCCGATTTGCTGGGCCATGTGGGTGGAGCCAAAAGAGTCCCCCAATGAGCAGCTCTGTGGTCTGAAAGGGCAGGGAAACAGCCCAATGAGCATCACTGCAGAGGAGCCAATCAGCTGGCATCTAGAAGTTTGCTGGGGCCACAGTGAGCCAATCAGCTGGAAGTTTGCTGGGGCCCCTTTGGCTGTGACTCTCAACATTGGTTCTTGATTCTCAGTATCATTCTGTATAGGAACTACTGGAAGAAAACTTTATAAAGCATGTATTTCAGGGCTACATCCTTGGTGGTACTGATTCTGTGGGCTGGACATGATTCTGGAAGTTACATTTTTAAGGTCTCCAGAAGATTCTGATATGCCTCCTGGTTTGGGAATCACATTGTCTAGATTTCACACCATCCCTGGAATCTGTGGACAACTTGAGCCTTTAAATTCTTTCTTTCTTCCCACATAATCTGTAGATAATTTCACCTTTGCCTAGCTCTTAAAGAGATTCCAGAACTCCCAGGTTTCTTTCAGGCGTGTTGCTCACCCATCAATTTTACTTTTTGGAAGAAAACACAGGCTAAGATGTAAAGATTCTCAAACAGTGAAATTCCAGCCTGCTTTTAACTCATTAATAGTGAGAAACTAGGTATATCTAAAGACAGAAAACCTAGGTTAACCAGTCCAGTTCTTTCAAAATCAAGGTTTTATTAGTCTTCATTAAAGCACTACTAAGTACTGCCTATCTCATTTGTTTTAATAAATAGATGAGAACCAAAGTAAGCTACTCTTTGATTTTAAGTAAACTAAAGGTGCTCTTGAGAAAATCTAGTGTCCATTGGTAAGTTAAATAGTGCTCTTTTTATTTTTAATTAAAATAGCAAATGTCTCTGCATAATGTATTTGATTTAATCCCCAGAATTATTAGTTATCAACTCCACATCACAAATGAGAAGGTGTGGGCACAGAGAGGTTAATTAGTTAATCCAAGGCCATATAGGTGGTAAGCTGGGGAGCTGGCTTTGCATTCTAGGATGTGACACTTTGGTGTTACTCTCTGATCCACTGAAATGTTCTGCTGCCCTAGAAATAAGTTTTGCAAAACTTTAAGACAGTGAAACTGAATTAGAGTATACTCAATTCTGAAATGGTGAAATTGGTACACATGGGTATATGCCATTTGCATAATATTTAGCTTAGATATAATATGTAATGTATTTTTCCATAGCTCGTAATTTTTCACACAGTGTGTGTGTTTATGTGTGTGTGTGTATGTGTGTGTGTGTGAGACAGTCTGATTTTCATGTTAAGTCTCTTTGGTGTGCTACATTTGACTCTTGTCATAGGCAAGATTCCTGGATTGGAAAAACTCCTCAAGAAGAGAAAGATCTGGGGCCCAACACAGTGTACTTTAAATACATTTCCTTAATTGGGTGTCTGGTGTGTGGGGGGATGATAACATTTTTTTATATAAAAATGGAAACTTTTTGTTAAGGTTTAGAGTTGAGCTGTTCCCCAAATGCTCATATGTGAGTCAATGACAAAGGATGTGGAGGTAAATGAGTGGTCCATGAGCCTTAACCTAATCCACATGTTAATCCCCTGATAGGATTAACTGGATGGTCACTGTAGGCAGGCTATGGCTGGAGAAGGTGGAGCGTGGAGCACGGGGGGGGGGGGGGGTCTTCAGGGTTTACATTTTATCCTTATTGAGCAGTACTCTCTCTCTGCTTCTTGGTAACCATGTCGTGACCTATTTTCCTCCACCAAACTCTTCCACCATGATGTTCTGACTCACCTCAAGTCCTGAGGAATGTTGCCTGCTATCTATGAGATCTCCGAAACTATGAGCCCCCAAAATTGTTTCCTCTTCTAATTTTTCTTGCCATGTCTTTCGTCACAGCAGTGAAAAAGCTACCTAAAACATTTTTAAAATGTCAGAAGACCAGCAGGAAAACATCCCAGTCAGACATGAACTGACCCTGCCATCCCAGGTCTCTACAAAACCCACTACTCTATCTCCACGTGGCAAAAAAGACTGGGCATTTTTGCTTATAATGTGTTCTCAGTGAATCTCACAAAAACAAAACAAAACAAAAAAATGAAGCTAGCCTGCACTGTGGGTCCTGAAAAACACCATCTACTGCAATAAGAAGAGCACCTGTTTCAAAATATCCAGGGTGATAAATCACAGAAGGTTGCATTCATCAAGACAGCCTACAGCTGATAAGGGCAATTATGGATTTGTCACCCTAGGGAAATGTCTCTATCAGGGCTCCTCCAGTCCTGCATAAACACCCTAGCAAACCTGGAGTTGTTGCTCAAAGACGGCTGCACCTAATTTGGGGACCCAGCACATCTTATCCTCGGGGTATTGAAAGCCTTCTGGCAGGGCCTTATCCAATATCCACAGTAATGAAACCTTGTTCTGGTGAGATCTGTTAATGGGGCAGTGATGGAGTACCTCTCCTACCAATCGGCATCAGTCTCCACACATTACAAGAGAAAAGAAACCAACAAACGTGAAGCTCGAGTCTCATCTTCTCCTGCTCTCATATACGGCAGGAATTTTACATGAGCAAACGGGGAGAAACTAGCTGTCTCTCTTCATTCAGGGAGATGCCCACACTCACCCTACTGGATTGTTTCAAGATGTTAACATTTCAAGGCAGTTTATTTAATTTTAAAAAGTACAAATAAATATCTATTTCAGATCAAGATGTGAAGAATTAAAAAAAAATCCTTGTTGAATTTTACTTTTAAATGTTTAAATATGTCTTCTCAGTGGTAGTTACTATGATAGCAACGTGAAAAACAAATGCTTTCCTATTTCAACAAACTTAGGTGAATCTGTTTGGGTGGCAACATATTCCGAGCTCCTGTTTTAATCAGCTTTTTCGTTGGGGTGACTAAGACCTGATAAGAATGATTTTAGGAAGGGCTGGGTGAAGCCAATGTGGAAAGCAGTATGGAGATTCCTTGGAAATCTGGGAATGGAACCACCATTTGACCCAGCTATCCCTCTCCTTGGACTATACCCAAAGGACTTAAAAACAGCATACTATAGGGACACAGCCACATCAATGTTTATAGCAACACAGTTCACAATAGCTAAACTGTGGAGCCAACCTAGATGCCCTTCAGTAGATGAATGGATTAAAATGTGGCATATATACAGAATGGAATTTTGCTCAGCAATAAAAGAGAATAGAATCATGGCATTTGCAGGTAAATGGATGGTGTTGGAAAAGATAATGCTAAGTGAAGTTAGCCAATCCCATAAAAACAAATGCCGAATGTTTTCACTGATATAAGGAGGCTGACTCATAGTTGCGTAGAGAGGGGGAGCATGAGAGGAATAGATGAACTCTAGATAGGACAGAGGGGTGGGAGGGGTAGGGAGCGGGCAGGGGGTTAGCAAGGATGGTGGAATGTGATTGACATCATTATCCAAAGTACATGTCTGAAGACACAAATTTGGTGTCAAAACACTTTATATGCAAACAGAGATAAGAAAAAAAATTGTGGTATATATGTGTAATAAGAATTGCAATGCATTCTGTTGTCATTTTTTTAATTAACTAAAAATAAATAAAAGAATGATTTTAGGGGAAGAAAAGTTTATTTGGTGCTCACAGTTTCAGAGGTCTCAGTTCATAAACAGCTGACTCCATTCTTTGGGGCTCAAGGTGAGGCTGAACATCCTGGCACAAGAGTGTGGTGGAGGGAAGCAGCTCACATGGTGGATCAGAAGGAAGAAAGAGAGAGAGAGAGACTCCACTTTCCAGTTACAAAATATACCCTAAAGCCACACCCCCAAGGACCCACTTCCTCTAGCCCCACCTACCAGCCTTCAGTTTTCATTCAGTTAATCCCATCAGGGGATTAATTCACTGATTGGGTCAAGAGTCTCATAACCCAGATGTTTCTCCTCTAAACCTTCTTGCATTATCTCATACATGGAGCTTCTGGGGGATACCTCCCATCTGAACTATAACAGCTCCTAAATTCTGGTATTAGGAATCTACTTTCATTTCAAGGAAATTTCCCCTCTGACAAAGTTAGCCTTCTTATGGACTCTACACTCTGTTCACTTCTGACATAAAACCATATATTCATCTGATAACTAAGTCCTTATAGATTGGGAATTACCACACACTTATATTTTCATATTCTTGTTTCTTCTTACACTCGATTTATACTTGATTAGTGACGAAGTTTGCAAGAAAATTGGTGCCACTTGTGCTTTTTAAATAATACAGAATCCTAAATGAAAAGATGTGATGTTTCCAGAAAGAGATTTCAGCATAGAAGAGAAAGAGTTCTTTCCTTACCCATCTCTACGATTGTGACTGAGACCCCTAAAATAAAAAAATAACAAGAGAAACTACACAATTATTTAATATAAGTTTTACAAGACACAGGAGCTTTCAGAAATGAAGACCTAAAGAAATAAGGAAAAAGTCTGTATTTTGATGCTTAGATTTTATGAAGGGTGGAAGTACAATTGGACAGAATGGTCTAATGGTGATGGATAGGGAAACTCAGTTCTGTTTGTAAGGGTCTTCTTGGGGTCTCTGAATGACATTCCTCCTCCTTGGGTATCGGGCAGGACAGGTGTCACATGGGTCTTCAGGGGAGAAGGAGGAAGTTCAGAGAGAGGCCTTTCTAGGACATATGGCCTGCTTCAGGGAACAAGGGTGACAGGAGGTGAGAGTGACTTTCTGATTTAGCTGTTTCCTAGGTACCACATTTGGGAGAGCCTTTTCCTGCTTCCCATCATCAGAGTACTCATGAATATACTATTAAAAACAAAAACTCAGCATTTCACTTCAGCTGAAAATAATGGTTAATTTAGTAAATGATGCCAATATATTGCTGTTAATCTAGAAAAAAATAAAAATTTCCAAGTCCTATACTATTTCTTTAAAAATTTCATATTAAAATTTTAAAAATAAAAAAAAAAACATATGTTTACCACAATCTTAGAGGACTAGCTAAATAATAATGGCCATGTGGTTAGAAACTTCTTAACCCAAACAGAAAACACAGAGATTTTAAAAGGAAGATAGACTTATTTGACTAAATGAAATTGAAAACTTCTTCCATATACCCTTATGATAGTAAATAAATGACAGACTTTCGTTTAAAAAAATTAAAAATTACTTATTCTTTTAAACAAAGGGTTAACAGGTTACTTCTTATATTATACAATATATATATAATCCACGAGGCCAAAAAAATTGTAAATGATGTCCAAATATCCTCCTAACAAGTTCATGAAAATTAAAGCAACTGACATATCATTTTATTCCCATGAACATGATGAAACTTAAAACAGTTATCGCTGCCAGGAACACAGAGAAGAGAGCGCCTTCACACGCTACAGCTGGTCATGAGAATAGTTACAACCTTCTGGAATCACGATCTGACAACACCTGTTAAAATCAATAGACACCTCCTCCCTGTAGTTCCTGATGATCTCTTTCATTATAATGAAAACATCAGCTAATAAAAATATACATGCCTGTATATATATTACTGCATTACGTAGAGTGGTGAAGACAGGTTAACATTATTTCTATAAATAGTGAATCAGAGAGGATACCCATGGGCTTGGAGGGTTTGCCCTGGGGATTAGGGAGTGAGAGGAGTGGGATGGAGAAAAGTAGGCCTGATAAAATACAGTTTATATAAGAAGACCATAGAACCTCATACTGGAAAATAAGGAATGGAGGGTGTGGATGATTGTGGACTTGGGCATTTCACAAGTTATTGGAGCGTGGGAAAACAACCTATGTAATAGGTTGCAAGCATTCAAGATTGTTCTCTGGGGAGAATATGAGAAAGAACAGAATGTGAAAAAAATGTAGTTGTGCCTCAAAAGCCAGCAAGGTACTTCCAAATGTTAGAGTAGATTCAGAAGAGGCTCCTGGGGGAGGATGGGCATCCAGCAGAGGCTGATGATGAGGATTCATTCCATTAAATAATTATCTGAAATTATCTACCCATGCACACTTATAAACTTTTCTAAATGTAATGAAATGTAGTGAATGTGGTCGTTCTGCAAAATGTCTCAGCAATGCAATTCATTGAATCCCCAGTGGTTTCATTTACTGGTCATTCCAGCTCGTTCCTGTGTCCTTTTCCTGAGCAAAAGTAAAAGAAAGCTAAGAATTCAGTCTAATTATTTTGACTATTCTCAGTGTATAATAGTTGAGGGACCTTAAGCAGAATCCTCCTGGAGACAGCATGATGGGGTGGGAAAAAAATCTATTCTTCAAAGTCAAACACACTGAGGCTCAGAACTCAGTCTGGTCACTAAGGGTCTTATGACCTTGAACAAGTTGCTTAATGTCTCTTGCTTTAGGTTCGGCCTCTACAAAGATGGGAGAGGTGCTTGGGAGGACTGTGCTACAGACTGGATGATGTCACATGTGCAAGTGTGTCTAGCGAAGTGCTTGGCCCAGTGCAAGACTCTGAAGGTTACACTCAGAATAAATCAACATAAGCTGGAGATTGGGAGCCAGAAAAATCATGTCGTGCTGAATTTAATGGACATGTTTGGTGTGGAAGCCATTTGAAAAATGATTATGCACAATTAGTCGCCTTCATTCCCCGTAACACCAAGGCGCAATAAATAATCTTCGAACTGCCGGCACAGGATTCAGGTTTGCACAGTGGGATCTCCTCGCTGTGGCTGGCTTGCGCAGCCTGGGCTGAGTTGTTTTTATATATTGTACAGATGAAGCATGCTTTCAGATACACCAACTTGTCCTCCACAAAGGAAGAATTTATGAAGTCCTGTGGTTTTCATTTCATGAAAAGTGGATGTAATTTTTTTAGATCATTCAGCTAAGATTATAGGTGCTTTCTCCTAATAGAATTTTCTTCTTATGTATTGGCCTCATTTTTAAGAAAATAGGTTTACTTGTACACTAAATCCACCCAGACAAACTGGAGGTCTGGCTGTGTAGGAGCCAGAGAAATAAGATAGCATTGAATTTAGTAGGTATTTTTGATAGGGGAAAGGTTTATGGAACATGATTATGCACAATTCACTTATGAAAGAAAATGTTCACATTGAATTAAACTATAAACTATTACAGTTAATAGTCTGAGATATTAAGTAAAATACATAAAGTTCATAAAATCAAACTTTACCGAACATACAGAAATTCAATGGTGTCTGTATGTATGTAACACAATTGCTTTTAACTTATCCTAAAACGTTTAAATTTTTTTTGCTATAATTCATAGTGCAGACATCTTTCTGATATTCAGGTTTTCCACTTACAAATGGGATCCACTTGTAAATCCATTAAAGGTGTTTTTAATAGAAAAATTGAAAAGACCCTGGAGGATTACTATTGGAAAACAGTAAATCCGGTATCTTTCCTTTCTCTACTTCCAATCATAGTTTTCCTCCCTTGTTAAAGCTCCCCATCAGGAAAGCAACTTCTTCATATTTTTCTAGTAGCCTTACACTGTTTCAAAAATCTTTAAGAGTATCCCATAGAGCAACACTTCCTGAACCAAAGAAGTTGATATGGCAAAAATCTAAAACAACTACTTTCTTTCCAAAGTAACCCTGGAATTTCATGAAATCAGTCTTCATTTCCTAAAGTTATTGTACCAGTAAAAATTTGGTCTGCTCTGAATGACCCCATATGGCTGATTGGCTCAGATGGCTACCTCAAACCAAGACTGCACTGGCTGTTCCAGACAAAGGTGCCCTGGGTCACCCCTGTGCTACCTGAGCCTGTTTCTCCCTACACATCATGCTTCTGAGAGGTGTTTCATTTCTTTTAAGTGGCTCCCAGTTCTGCTTTTAGAAAGTAGCTCTAAAATTCAACTTTCAGAATGGTATTGATGTATTCTTGTTACATATCTTTTTTTGGCATCTGTATGAGTATTTTATATGGTATTTTTCAACGAAAGAATATTTTCTTGTCATATTGGTGAAAACATATACAGAAAAGATGTGATAAAAATGTCAGTTATTACACATTGTTTTCTCTCCCATTATCCCGAGATTAACAATTTCTCTTATACAAGTGCACACAAGCATATCAAGGCAAAAAAGATAGAGCTTGTGTTGGTTGGTTATTTTTATTTTCAAAATAGTAGCATAGTGTTATACATTTCCTTTCACTAGCTTTGGTTCACTTAATACATCATGGATAACCGCCTATGTCAGGGGATATTCATCTGTATTTTTCTACTTGGGTACACATATCTAAACAAATTTTTACAGAAATGGAAACAAATATTACAAGCTGATTTCCTATCTTTTAGAATAGCGTTTTTCTTCTTTGGATTTATGTCCCTGAGTTTGGCATATCTAACACACTTTTTTTCCCCTGTTCTTTATTGAGGTATCGTTGATAAGTAAAAATTGCATATATTTAAAGTGAGGGATGCAATGTTTGATCTACACTGTGAAGTCACTGCCACAATCGTGGTAATTATCACGCCTATCATTTCACAGAGGTATCTACTTTATTTTTGTGGTGATAATACTTCAGATCTACTCCTGGTGAATTTCCAGTATACAGCAGCACCTCATTGTTGACTGTAGTCACCTATAGTCACCATGCTGTACAGTGATTCTGTTGCTAGTCAGTGTCTTGGTCCCCACCTTTGAGGGAATGAAAGGCATGAGTTACATTTGAAAAATTATGCCAGAGGTTTCTCATCGCTCAACATCTCCTTGTTGGACTTCCCAACTGACATTAAACACCAGGAAGGAATGAGATAACACAACCAATGGGAATCTCTCTCCTCGTCGGTAAGTCTTCATCTTGTGAATTGCTTGACTAAAATCTCAGAGGTGAGCCACTAAAATAACAAGGGGTTCTGCTAGCTTGACACTCCCCACATGCTTCCAGGGGGCCCTGGACTATAACTTTTTCCCCAAGGAGTGTCCTGATTGTGAATAACACATGGTGTCAGTTCAGAGAAGTGAAAGGTTAACCTAAGGGAATGCCACACCTAAGAAAGTGGGTTACACCACAATATATTTATATTTTCCTTTGGCATTCTAAACACTTTTCCTCACATCACCCATCATCACGTGGAGTCTGACTGGGCACCTGTCATTGCCATGGGCAGGTGATGTTCTCTTGAGGAGTCCTTTCAGGAAGAACAGCCTGCCGTCCTAGCTGCTGGGTGTCACTGACAGCCAAACTCCTAGGGGTCATCTTGGTCACGAGAAACCACGTTGCTCCTAACCAGGCCATGCCTCAGCCCTCTCCCGGTGACTCAGGGCAGCTCTGAAGGTCATCGGGCTTCAGAACTTCCTGCAGGGCTGGCTGGAGCTTCTAGTGAGATGGCACTGGTCCTCCAATCCTCTAGCAGCTTATCACACTTTATCTCTTTCCTTCCACCTGAAGATTCTCATACATACAACCACACTCAACTTTTCCTGCCTCCTTCTTCAATTTCTCCTTTAAGAGAAATATCACATTGGTCAGTTTTTTCTTTGTTGTGACCAAAATACCAAGAATCACTCAGAGGAGGAAAAGTTTATTTTGGCTTCATGGTTTCGGAGGCTTCAATCCATGCTTAGCTGTTCCTATTGCTCTGGGCCTCAGATGAAGCAGAATATCCTGGTGGGTGGGCACAGCAGAAGAAAGCTGTTCAGCTCACACAGCCAGAAGGAGAGGGAGAGGGAGAGTGGGGGGGGAAGGGGGAGATGGAGAGGTGGGAGGAGGAGAAAGAAAAAAAAAGAGAGAGAGGGAGAGGGAGGGGGAGAGAGGGGGAGGGAGTGGGAGAGGAGAGAAGATAAACTCTTCCAGGGCATGTCCCCAGTGACCTACTTCCTCCAATGAGGTCCCATCTCCCAGTATTCCATTCAGCTGTGAATGGATTAATCCAGAAAATGGATTAATTCACTGATAAGGTCAGAGCTCCAATCATTGCCTAGCATTCCTACTTCTGAACCTTGCTGAATCGAGGACCATGTTTCCAACGCATGAGCCTTTGGGGACATTCCAGTCCCAAATCATAAATGAACATCATCTAAGCTTGAAATTTTTTAGCCATCATCATCAAGATCCTTCCCTCCTACGCATGCGATGAGCTGGGTTTTCACATTTATTTCTTTACCATGTCTCCCATGGTTGTCTCCTTTCTTTTCCTCGTTCCGATGTTATTGCTGCTCCTAGAGAGTTGAAATAATCCTCCTCATCTCCAGCTGTATCTTTCCCATCTACTTTGCACTGTAGAACGACTCGTTCTTCCTAAACGAATGTCTCATCACATAGTGTCCCTCATCCAAAGCATCAGACATTCTGAGTGATCACTAGTGTTCTTCATCAAGATTTTTCCAGTTCCCTTCCCTCTGGGCACATAGTAGGACTGCTTTTTCTCCAATGGTGTGTAATTGAGTGTGACCACAGAGCTTGCTTTGGCCAATGAAATGCAGGTGCGATTAGATGTCACTTCCAGGTGGTAGCCTTTAAGAGCCTTAGAATATTGGGTGCCACTATCACAAAATGCCAAATTGTCCTTTATAGAAAGAAATTTCCTACAGTTCTGGAGGCTGGAAAGTCCAGGTTGAAGGCACCAGCAGGTCGGGTCTGGAGAGGGCCTTCCTGCAGCACCCTCAGGTGGCAGAGGGGACAAACCCTGTGTCCTCCTATGGGAAGAGGCAGAAGGAGGGAGAAGTTAAATGGACGTATTCCCTCAAGCCCTTTTTAGTCCGTTTAGAAAGGAGTGGCCTCATGGCCTAATAGCCCTTAAAGGTCCCACCTCTCCATATCAGGAATTATGTTTCAGCATGAATTTGGGAAGTGATACAATTCAAGCCCAGACCCTGTGCACGCAAGACTTGGTCCCATTTCCCTTCCATGTGATGCTGCAGGTGGTGGGATGTGTCTGGTGGTTCCCCCGGGGTCCCTGAAGCAAACCCCTCACTTCCTTGAGAGAAGCATGTGGCAGGAACCAGAGATGAACCCTTTCTTTGGTCTCCTCAATCCATGTCGTAACTTGTCTATCCTTTATGGTGTGACCACGATACAACTGTATCCCTCTTGAGCCTTTTATTCCAATGAACATTATTCCAAACCCTCCATTTGCTGCTATCCCAACTTTCCAAGATGTCTTCTCTTCTTTTCTTAAACAATCCCCAGATCTAGTGAATCTGATCTTCTTATTGTTTCTCCCTATAATTTATTCCCAAGTCACTTCTGATCACGTTTTTCTATTTCTTGGACGTCTGTCTCCTCCCATTTTCTCTTCCCATTTAAATTGTTTGCTGCCTTCCAGGCAGGCAATCAGAATCCTGCTCTTTCATGAAGCTCTCCTTGCCCACCCCAAGGGCCAGAGGTTGTGAAGTCATGGGGCCTTTTGAAGTTGCGTGATATCAAGTGAACAATCCATGCTGCTTCGTGCCTGTCTCTAGAGGCAGTAAAGAACATGACCCCTGCCCCGGCCCCTCAGAAAGCAGTATTACAATATCCTGAAATAGGATTTCAAAATGGTCTGAGTCCTTTATCACTATTCACTAAGAAACCACATGCACATTCTTCTAATTTAAAGTTTATCAGTAATGTCCACCATACAATGCAGCATGTCAATTATGCTAATCAAATGTGTCCCTATTGTGACACATGTGGTCTATGTTAATATTTATACAAAGAGCTCTTATACCATATAATTAATATATTATTGTGTTTTTTTAACATTATGCTAAAACACATACATCATTATTAACACTTTATGTTAGACATAGAATTATGTTTCTTTAGAATACCAAGTTTATTTCTTATATTTTCATAAACAGTTTTTTTTTAATGTTAGCCATCTAATAGTTTCACACCCCATCTCCATAGGCTGTCATATTGATTTTCATTCCCATATGTAAGCAAAATCATTGGTATCTTACAGCATTTGAAGTTAAAAAATGTACATATCCAATTGCTATCCACCTTAATTGAAACTGAAAGGAAGCTTAAGGGACATGTTCTACTGATAAAATACAAAATTTGTAAAATAATTTAAAAATCAGTATATGAGTAATGCCCTTGGGTATTAAATAATACCCTTTGATCTGGCTTAGTTCAAATAATACGTACATATCTGTATGTGGCGAGGCAGGGGAAGAGAGAGAGCATGTGCACAACTTCTGTTTTTGATTGAGCACTTCCTTTGATTGATATATTTGCACTAAATCCTTATGGTTATTAATTTTAATTGAGAGTAAAATTTAGAGTTAATTTGCAGATATTGATGCTTTCATTTTTAACTTTCCTTAAATTGCTAAAAGTTATTTGCTTTAGAGCATTCAAGTATTCATTCAACAAACTTTTATTGAGCACCTATTAAGTGCCAATCACTATGCAACTCGCTAGGGATATAATGATGAATAAAATATATTCTTTAGCTTCAAACTACTCACAAGCTAATGAGATCATTAGTGACTGTAGCAATTTTACCCTTTGCTCTAATTATCATGTGATTTCTGGAGTACTTTCCAAGCTTAGAGAATTTCATCTAAATTCTATCCATGCAGAAGCAGAACTCTGTACCTTTCCCTTCTATGGACAGTTGTGGTATAAGAAACAGCAGAATAGAATAGACATTATGATTGCTGTATGTATATAGGTGACTCTGACCAGTGTGATTCTGCAATCTGTACAATTAGAAAAATGAGAAATTATACCCCCATGATTCAAATGTATGAATTGCCAAGATCATTGTAATATCATGAATAGCTAATAATAATAATAAAAAAACAGTACTCAACTTGGAATAAAAAGATTGAAATTTGTATTGTGGCTTAGTTATTCCCTCATCCATCACCTTTTGAAAAAACAATTAAATTTTGAGTATTTTTTATTCTAAAATGGATACAAATTTATCTCATAGACTGTATAGAGGATTACAAATTAACAGCTATGAAAACAGTATCATGTATGACTCTAATGTGTTTTTTAATAATCTTCATACTATGTAAATTGTTTCTTTTCTTTCTTGAGTTCTTTGGGAAAGAAAAAGTTACTGGGACTATTTCACTGACTAAATTTTATAGCTGAAATGAATTCCTTTTGAATCAACATCATCATTTTGCTGGTTACTAATTTGCTGTACTCCTCTATTTATCACACAGTGGGCTAGCCTGCATATTCAAATCTATTTCTTAACCTTAAGTAACCTTTCAACCACATAGGTAATGTTCAAAAAGCCAGTGCCCAGGTTGTATTGCAGATGGATTACATCCAGATCTCCAGGGAAGGACCAGCCATCAGTACTTTATAAAGCTCCTCGGGTGATTCCAATTAAGTTGAGACCAACTGCTTTGATTAACTATCTCATTACATATAAAAACACAGGAAATAGAGACAGAGACGTTCATCTCCATTTTGTAGAGAGGAAGCAGGCTCAGCTAAATCAAAGACTTTATTAAATGTCACAAGGCTCACCAGGACCTTGGATTCAAACCCGGTTCTCTCTGGTTTCAGAATTTAGATTCTTTTTCCTGTGCTCTTTCCTTGTATTGTCACTCTTCTTCTGCTGGCACTCAAATTGGAGGGTCTAAGACAGGAGAATTCTGAGAACAGCTAAATCCTACACTTTTAAGATTCCTTTTTCCCTTTTGGAGTGCTAGGAATCAAATCCAGGGCCTTGGGTATGTTTATCACATGCTCTCCCACTGAACACCTCTGGCCCAGAGAAGTTCCCTTCTTCACATAGCATACTTTCTGTAAGTATGGATTAACATTTTAACCTGAGGTGTTTTGAAATTTGGCGATAAAAATGTCCCATCCCAGATAACAAAGCAAGAAGCTTCATTATTGAATGTGAATAATGGAGATGCTAATTCAATATGGTGTAAAAAAAATGGTGGGCAAAGGTGAGAAGGAAAGAAATATCAGTGTAGTAATAGCTTTTAGAAACCAACTAGGAATGCTGACCTTAACCTATAATTATTCTGGAATATATTGTTTCCATTTACTTATCTTCAAACTTTATATATTATTTTGTATTTGGTTAGAATCTTGTAAATGAAAGTAACATAAATGTAAACTTTTAAAAAATTCTTAGATTTTTTTTGAGTCTCATCCTTTTAATATCTATTATAACTCAGTCACACTTATTGTGTTTACTGGTTTATTTAATAATATGCCAAATTAGTCTGTGTTTTCTGATTTTTATTCTATGACTTTACTTTTTTCTCTTTTGGCTTTACTTTCTTTAAGATATTTTAGGTTTTATGTTATCCATACTTTTTTCCCCCTATGGTTTTGGAAATTGCTCTAGTTAGAGTTCTTATTTGGAAACAGTAGAAATCTACTTTCACCTGAGCAGAAAAGGCTTTACCTTTAATGAGAAAAGCAATTATGAGAAGCTCCTAAAATTGTTGACAAGGCTAACAAATTCTGCTAGGAAAATAGGCAGGACCAAAGAAGGCTGGGCAGCTAAGAGTGCAGCTAAATCAGGTCCCAGATACATCCCATTGGATACCACCATGGTCCAGAAGAGCATCTTGGCTGTAGTGTAGAACTCCATAGCCAACAGACCTCAACTCTGAACCCCTGAATGTTGCTTCTCTGTCTCTGCCATTGCTACTCTGCCCTGGGAAATGGACCTTGTTCTTTACATTTTGCTTCTTTGTAAAGATGTCTATGGATTCAGAGACCTAAGTGGGGTTATATGTTAGGCAGGCTCAAGTCTTATTCTTATGTACCAGCCTCTAGAGGGCCCAGGAAAGAAGCAAGCAACCCAACCATTTGAACTTCTATGCTCTGAAGGGAACTCTGCTTCTACCAACACATGCCGCAGAATCCTTCATTTGTAGGAAGGGAGTTGAGGTAGCAGGTAGGCAACAGAAGTAATAAAAAAGATAGAGAAAGAGAGAGAGGGACAGAGGGAGGAGGAAACAGAAAAGGAAAGGAAGAAAGAATGAAGAAAACCATGAGTTGAGTTTATAATTTCAGTTTTTCCAGAAAATATTAAAATATTACCTCAACATTATATCTTTAAAAATAACAGTCCAAGTTAAGCCATATCTGTACAAAATTAAGAACATTCTTTACTTCCTCTTATACATGGTTTTAGTCAGCTTTTTCACAACTGTGACTAAAAGACCTAAGCAGCACAATTGGAAAGGAAGCAAAGTTTATTTGAGGGCTCATGGTTTCAGAGGTCTCAGCCCATAGAACTTTGGTTCCATTCCTTGGGTTAGAGGTGAGGTTGAACATCATGGTGGAAGAGTGTGGCATAGGGAAACAGCTCACGTGATAGATCAGGAAGCAGAGAGAGAGAGAGATTTCACTCTCCAGATACAAAATATAAACCCCATAGCCACACCCCCAATGAACCACTTCCTCTAGCCACACCCCACTTGTCTCTAGTTACCACTCAGTTAATCCCATTAGGGATCAATCCACTGATCAGGTTAAGGCTATAATTCAGTCATTTTTCCTCCAAACCTCTTGCATTGTCTCACACACGTGAGCTGTTGGGGTATACCACATGTAAACCACAACACACCTTTTCTCACCTTCTCCTGACTTGAACTGGCTATTGGAAATCCCTCTGCTCTTACTATGCCATATTGATTCTATGATGCACACTCATGGAGACACTGTGGAGCAGGCTGGCTAAGGACCAAGGCTGTACAACTAAACTGCCTGTATCCCATCCTTCTTCACCATCCAACTGTATGGCTTTGAATAAGTTACTCAAGCTCCCCATACCTCAGCTCCCAGCTCTGAACAATGAGTACAATGATAAAACCTGGCTCATAGCATGGTGTGCAGATTAAATGCACCAAATCATTTAAAAATATTTAGATAACTCTTGAGATAAAGCAGATGTTCAACAAACACTTAGCATTATTATTTTTTAATTGTATGTACTGATTTCTTGAGCAGCTTTCTTTCTCTTGGTTTCAGTTGTGGATTCTCTTCTTTTCAGTTTAGCTTACATTCTACACTGCCTCCCTCCTTCACTGCTTTCCTGCTAGGAATTCTCAGTCTCGGGAAATGCCTGAGTGTGAGTCTGGTAAGTCTTTATCTCATACTTACCTTTAAACTGATGGTTTCAGGGTTCTAGCTACAAAACTTATTCTCCCTCATAACTTTAAAATATTATACCCGTATCTTCCATTTCCAGTATTAATTAAAATAAATCTGTGAGCCAATTGTTTTATTCTTTGCCAAAGAATATCCTTCTGTTTTTCTCTTGCTATTCTGAGATTTTACTACAATGTGGCTAGGTATGGATAGTTTAACTTCTTTGGTTCTCACAGAGAGGTTTAGCCCGAGCTGATTTGAATGGATGACAGTTCATGCCAGAGTGTGAGAGTTTGCTTCCGCAGGTCTCAAGTTTCTCACTCAGTGACAATGGACTTGGCAAAGCCATGTTCAGTGGGTAAAGTGTGACTATAGTCATAAAGGTTTTATTTCAACACCGCTAATTTTAAAATTAGAACACTCTTAAGAGCAAATTAAGGTGTTAATTAATTAATTAATTAATCTGGGATAGCCGTCATAATCAGGGACACATGTAACTCTTTTTATAGATAATTCATTAGAATGACTTTTAGTGAAATGTGTATATTGACCCTTGTCAATCACTTTAAGTTTGCAGTCAATCAATCAGAAAGTAGATATAAATATAAGGAAAAAGAAAAATTAAATATCTCAATGTGAATGTTTTATTCTACACTCAGCAATTTAATGTATGATTAAAGTATCACCAAAGATATGTAAGGCAAAAAATATGGACACTCTCGGTAAAGAAAAATAAATCTGGATTTCTATTTAACACTATATGGAAAAGTATACTACAGGTTGAGTAAATACTGATATAGAATATAAAGTGAATCAAATGTAGCATAGAAAAATTTCTGTGTGATCAGGAGTTGAAAAGCACATCTTAAAAAAAAAAAAAACCAAAAGCATTAAAGGTAAAAAATGTATTACTTTGATCATGTCCAATTAAAGGATTTTGGGACTCACCTCAGAACATCAAAAGCAAAGATAGAGATTTGGGAAAGATAAAACCAACAAGCAATAATAACAACTATGTAGGAATAAATCTAACAAAAGATGTGAAGATTTCTGTGTTGAACCATACAACCATATTAAATTATATGAAACAGGACTTAAAACATTTATGTGACTCCTTAGAAAGCAGTTTAACATTACTAAAATGAAAATTTACCTGCTTCCTGACCCTGTATTTCTGGTACTTAGGTAAATAACCAAGAGAAATCCACTAATGGTGTACATGCTTAACACAAGACACTTAAAATATCCACATAAGTGCTGTCCATGAGAGCAAAACACTGTGAAAAAAAGATCTAAAGGCACATCAATAGCGGGGAGCGGTAAGCATGGAATATGCACACATTCACATCCAATAGAATGCCCTATGGTGGTCAAAATAAACAAGTCACAGTAACCAAAACAATCATAGCTGAATGTCAGCAATGTAGTATATACTATTAAGGGAGACAAGTAGTCCCCATAGAAGAATGATGTGGTGCATGGTATCTTTTCTATCAAGATGAAATAGAAAGCATAAAATATACTTAAAATATATATGCTAAAATTAAGTTAATAAATGCCAATATGTGCATGTGTATATATTTGGAAGGGATACTGCTGTGTAAAAGGAAAGCAAGACAATAATGGGCAAGAATCAGGATGACAGCTGCCTGGTTTGGGGTGACAGGTGGGTGATTCAGAGTGTAAACTTAGATGTAGAGCATTTCCATCATAGACTTTTTGAGGGATTGTGATTTCCCACATACTTCTTATGTTATTAAAATTAGTAAATGGGTAATCAAAAGCAAGCAAGAAGGCTGGGGTTGTGGCTCAGTGGTAAAGTGCTTGCCTAGCACGTTTGAAGCCCTGGGTTCTATCCTCAGCACCACATAAAAATAAACAAAATAAAGGTATTGTGTCCACCTACCACTAAAAAATAAATATTAAAAAAAAAGCAAGCAAGCAGGACATGCACAGACCAATTAAAACTCTGGAGTAAATCAATTTTGTGTGCTCATAGTCTAAGAAAGAGATTAAAGTTAAACCAAGCAGAAACGAATACCTTTGGACCACACAGAGAACAGAAGATGTGTAATTTGCTGCCCACGTCAGCTTAAGCTTTCTTTGGACAGTGATCAGGTAGTTCAGATGTTCTGAGAAACTCAGAGATCAACAGCCCGTGCCACTAAACACAGCCAGTCTTATGTGCTATTTTATCCCAAGGTTTTGGATCTGAATATATAGCATCGTAACTACGCTGAATGAAACTAAGCTTCAACATTTATGCCATGGCAGAATTTTCTGGAGGTAAACTCTGCCTGGGACTTGACACAGCCATCACCCTAACGGCATCCCTGAACCATGTGTAATTCCCCTGCCTCCCTGGCTGGATTTCACTCTAGTGACTGACTGACGTGCTCTCCTCCCTCCCTCCACACTCGCCTGACTAAGTCCTTTGTATCCTGTCATTTTCAACTTAGATGTCACCTGGGAAACCTTCCCGACCTCCCTACCACCCACTCCTGCCTGGACTAAATTTATCTCTCTGTGCTCTGGAGTCTCTATGTTGCAGAATTTAGAAGATGAAATCGCTTCCCAGACAGAGATCTTTCTTGGAGGGCAAAAATCTGTACTCCATGCATCTTAGTATCACCTTAATTTGACTGCTCATCAAAGATCAATGCTTTCTTCATGTACAAGTGTATTTCTTTATGTGCAATTTAGGAGTCAAGTAAAAGAAAACACTCTACTTCTGATATTTTTTTGTGCTACTGTGTTTTATAAACTATTTGCAGTTCTGTTTATCTGATGAATACTAAGTGAGATCTGCAAATCATTCATGTTCCTGCAGCTCACCGCTCTCCCCACCTTAGTCAGAAATACCACGTGTTATAGCTCTGGCTACCATTTAGTCTGTTACCAAAGGCACCCATCTCACTAGAGAGGGGCTCATTTTCCAATCAGACATAATGAACCTTTGAGGAAGTGCAGCACTTGGAAGAAAACACTGCTTCATGGAGTTTATTTCAACCCATTGACCACATGTCAATGTTTATAAAGACACTTGCTTCCTCTGGTATCACTGGGTGGGATTTCCCTATAGATTTCTGGAATTCCAGAATGCTTTAGAATTTCTTAGAGAAATTAATTAGCACAAGATATACCTATTGCCAAATTATTTTATAATCGGAATCCAAAACTCCCAGAGAAAGTAATTATACCCTAAGAAGTGATTGGTGATGGGATTAATCTCTCTTTGATATTCATATAGAATATAAATGATGACAGCATAAGAATTTAGAAAATTTATAACACCCTAAAATATTCTAGAGCTCCTTTTTATTTATTCTCACGAGGAGATTCTTTGCCCCACCTATGTTAATAAATATACCTTAGAAAGATAATGTGGTTAATGGAAAGGGAGTGAGGTTTAGATTGAGGCAAAAAAAGTTTAAATCCTGGTCTCAGCCTGTCACTTTAGTTAGTTACATACAGCCTCAGTCTCCCCAGTGCTAAAATGGAGAGAGATCTGTGCTGTAGCTTAGTTTTCATAACGCATTTGGCACACAGTGGCAAGCTGTCATGCTTACTGGACATGACAGGAAGAGATGACCAATTACCTAGTTCTTTTTTCCTTTCTTCTTTGGATGGGCTTAGATGTTTAGATGTCTGTACATCCTTTTTCACAGTGAGTGTTTGTGAGTGTGAATGATACTCTCTGTAAGCCATCACTATCAGCTGGGGAAAATAGCCTTTCTGTGACATGGGTGCTTTCTGACTTCCTCTGAGTAACAGTTGGGGTTTATAACTGGCCTGATTGCAAACGGTATGCTCAGTTTGTAGAAATGGTTACATAACCAGAGGAAACAGGGATTCGGAGATAAACATGCTCCTTAATACTTTGAATGCATAGGTTGCCAAGTGAAAGAAAACCTGTTCATTTCATTCAGATTGGTTCCATCAAAACCTTGCACACAATAAACAATTCTTGATTTAATCTGCACTTTTCCATGCTGCTTTAGAGATACATCTTCATTTCTGAGCCTAGTAGTGAAACTTCCGATCAGTGCTTGCTGTGAACGTGATGCAGAGAGTGTGGGGAGATGGGCTGGAGATTGGTGCGGCTTCTCCCCTGGCCGAGGAAATGTGCTCCTTTCTTTATGCAGATCTGTAAGTCTTTCCCCAAGGTTAGAATTTCCAACCAAAAATCATCCTCCAGGTTTTCTTTAGCTCCCATCTCTTCACTTCAAATACATAGGTGACTTTTTTCTTCCTTCAAAAAAAAAACTTTCTTCCTGATTCCGAATGAGGATTTAGTTAAATGCCTGTTTAAGAATTGATGAGTAATTTAAAGGATTTAGGGGAACATTCGGTGCTATTATATGCAAATACATGCCATGCATGGCTCCCTATGTCATTAACCTGACAGTCATTTCATGCATGACTCCCCATCTTATTAAGCTAGCAGTATGGAATATTTGATTTACTAAACTGGTATGAACTACTTAGTGTGCTAATATAGGAATATAACTTTTAAATTTCTTTGGAATAACTATCTTCGAAACAGATTCTTGAAGACGATAACATTATTTTGACAGCTGTGTTCAGTTTCTAAAAGTCTATTTTAGGAAGCATCTTATAACTGGTGGAAATGTACCTGTGTGATTTGAATGAACCATACAATAATTGAAAATGAAAACCATCATAACAGTAAGAGCTCTTGGAATTTTGCAGCGAGGGATTCAACAACACAGGTAAATAAATTTGGTGGAAACGTTTGCTTCCAGACAGGATGTGTAACAGTGTGTGGTTGCCTGATAGTCTGCCGCTAGGCTCCCAGTTACCATGATGCTCTAAACACTCTCTCTTTACAGCCAAGGCCCCCCTGGCTTTTCCAGCTTTTGTTGCCATAGCAGCATTCGTTGGCCATTGGATTTACAGGGAAAAAAAAGAGGGGGAAGGGGGCTACATATTTGTAAAGTTGGTGCAGTGCCAGATGTAGCAGGAATTATAAATTCAGGATGCTGGAGTCTTCCGTTAGTGTCCATTTCAGCTGGCGCCTAATGTCACCCACATAATCACAAACCACTTTGTCATCATTCAGACCAGCTGCATGAAATGAGACAAAGGGAAATTTAGCAGCAACGAAGGGAATGGTAATTTAGAAGGCTTTTAAATGATGTTTTCTATGTTCTTCAATCAACAATATTTTAAAGCCTTTAATTTTTTTTTTCTTATAATAGGATCTCCACGTTGTTGCTGGCTTGCCTGATGACATATTAGCACCAGGTTGGCCAAAAAAATGTCAGAGACTAGAAAGGAGGTCAAATAGATAAATGCAAAAGGAGTTGAAAGGAAATATTTACAGTCATCTTCATTTCTGCTAGACTTTTTGCATTTCAATGACATAGGTAAATGTGCCTTTGCTCTTGGACAAAGGTATAATTTGAACGGGAATGTTCAATGTTTACCAGATCCGCCCTCAGTGCAGACTTCCAGGTCTGTGATATTATGTTCATCGCTCTTTTCAGTCATGACACGTATTTCAGAGTTCACAAGGCAACAGGGAAAAAAAATGGTCATGGGGGAAGAAAACCACGTGAATAACCCAGAGAAGTTGGTGAACTGCGACATGTGCTGAGCTCACATGAGCCATGAATATGGAAGGGGGCTGGCCGGGCCAGGAGGGGGGAAGGATGTTAGGCGGGGAATTTTTCCAAGAGAGAGGGAATATAAAATGTGTTTGCTTGCAGCAATTCCATGATTTTGGCCAGGATACCCACTGGGATATACAACGGATGAAGTAATCTGTGAAAACTGGAATGGTTATTGGTAGATCGTTGAAAATAGAGAAAGCTGTTACCAAAGAGTCTTTTCTTGGTTAATTTTCCTCTTTATGAACCCTTTATCCTCAATTGTCAATAGCGCCTACATATGAGGATAAACAATTAATTAGATGGATGGAATAGGACAAGGATCCCAGAAATCAGCTCACCATTATCTGGGAAACTGGTCAACCGCAGCGGTAGGCTTGCGAATCAGTGGGGGAAAGGAAAGACTTCAGATTGGGGACAATCTATATGGAAAAAAAAATAATAAAAGATTTATATACTACACCACAGGGGAAAAAATGGAATTGAAATTTGAACAAAATAACAGTTTAAAGGAGGTATTGATTTTTTAAACAAGCAACGAAAGTACAAATTTTAAAGCAGAAATAACATGTTTGTTTGACAAGGGACAATATAAACACAATGAAAAGACAAGTTAAAATCCAGGAGAAGATATTTGTAACACAATAGCTGGCAAAGGATTATTTATCTGAATAAGTAAATCACTCCTATAAGTTAATAAGAAAAATAATTTTTTGAAACTCGGTTAAAAGTGGCTAAATAATATGAACAGATCACTCACAGAAGGACCATAAATAGCCAAAGATCACATGGAGATGCTCAGATGGTGAACTATTTTACCAATATCAGATTGACAAACATTTAAACTCTGATAATACCAACGATTGGTATTGATTTGGAAAAACAATGCTGGTAGGAGTTCAAAATGTTATCAGGGCTCTGGAAAAAAAAATTCAGCACGTTATAGTGACATTTAGATGTATCTCTCTATAGGACTGAGCGATTCTATGTGTGGCATGGTGCACACAAAATGTTACAATGTTTATTAAATGGCAAAATGCCACCTATTCATGATGTGTTTATTATGGGATATTGCATGCCACAGTATATTGTGTAATACTGCATTAAAAGGGATGAAATAGTTAAGAGTTGAATAAATGAGGGAAAAATGTTGAGTAGAAAAAACAATTTTTAGTATCAGATACAAATTCAGATGCCACATGTAATAATGTAAACATACTATTATGTTAATATAAAAGAGGCAGTTTATATAACTCTCTATTAAAGCACAAAAACACCCATAAGAAGAATATACTCCTGATAAAGAAAAATTGCACACTGGATTAAGAAGGGCAAAAGAACATGAACTGAATCTGTAATGATTTCTACCTTTGAAAAAAAAAAAGAAATAAAGGTAAGCATACAGTAAGTCCTGGCTGATGCAGGAGCACTTCACCCTCTCTGAAGCCCTGTGGCTGAAATAACCAGGTTCTGAATCTGAGCAAACCCTGAGTCTCAACCCCACAGCAAATGTATAGGAAATATGGAGAACAGAGGAGCATCTCAAAGCTCACCTAGCGTTCTAAGCAGTGAAATCCAGAAACTGCTTCCAACTCCAAAGACAAATGTCCTACCTCCTTCTTCAACAACAACAGCAGCAGCAGCAGCAACAAAAACACCATTCAATGGAGGGGGGAAAAAGATGAAGGTGAAAGTTGAAAAGATACCTAAAAGTCCTATCGACCAATGTGAACCTGAGGGTCTTATATGGATACTCCTTTAAAAAAGGTAAAAAGTAACATTTAGAGAGAATATAACAAACTTCTGAAGTGGGCTTATTTCTCTTAAAATAATGGGCTCAAGTTCCATCTATTTTCCTACAAATGACATAATTTCTTTTTTTCTTTATGGATGAATAAAGCTCCACTGTGCATATATATATTCCACATTTTTTTTTATCCATCCATTCATTTGATGGACAAGTAGACTGGTTCCATAGTTTGACTGTTGTGAGCTGTGGGGCTGTTCTCAGGGGTATGTGTGTATCACCGTAGTGTGATGACTTTAATTCTTTAGGATAAATACGGAGTAGTGGTATGGCTGGGTCATGACTGGTTCCATGCCTAGTCTTTTGAGGAACCTCCATACTGATTTCCATAGTGCTTATAGTAATTTACAATCCCACCAACAGTGTAAAAGTGTTCCTTTTCCTCCACATCCTCTCCAGTACCTAAGGAAAAAAAAAAAAAAGTGCGTGCTGGTGGGGTGGGAGGGTCTTATGAAAACTGAAAGGAGATTAGTAAAGAAAAGTGACCAGGGAGAGTGAGGAGGGAAAGAAAAGGGTGAATATTGGGGAGTGATATTGGCCAAATTATACTGCTACATTGTGTGCATGTATGAATATGTAGCAACAAATCCCACCATTATGTACAACTATAATGCACCCATAAAAATAAGAAAGAAAAAGTTACACTTAGAGACAATTGGAAATATGAATACCAACTGCATATTTCATGCTATTTTAGGTGTGAAAGTGATAGTACAATGAGTTTAGAACTATATAGTCAATAATTGAAGATAGCATTGAAGCCAACATTCCCAGTTCTTTTTTTTTTTTTTAACTACTAATTAAGATCAGAGAGAGAGCAAACAGCTCTGAGCACATTCCTAGAGTGAACAGAAAGGCCCATTCATTCTTTCATTCAGCCACAGTGTAGAGAAGCCATCATAGTTCTTATGTAATACTCTTTAACATGCCGGAGATAAGTCAACCATGGAGCTGCTCAAAGTCTATGAGAGAAGAGAGTAAACAAATACACCCCCAAATAAATGATTGGTCATCTACTAATAAGTGCTAGACAGAGAAATAAAACAGGCAAGGGTCAAGAAAGGGAGAGTTTTTATTTCACATCATGCCAGGGAAGGCCTCTGGTAAGCAGGTACTATTTAAGGGTAAAGATCTGAAGGACACACAGATGTGCCAGTACCTGGGACCTGGAGATTTGGGGGCACAGGGAACAGCCAGTGGGACCTGAGGTGGAACCAAGGCTGGGTGATCTGGGAGGGGAAGAGGTCAGATGGGGCTGGAGAGACAAGAGGAGAGTGGGATATCTGCCCAATTTTTGGCCCAATGCTCCGGGGCCCAGAACCACAAATATACGGAGCACTGGAGGAACCCAGCAGCCCCTTCAGGGTAGTGCCCAGGACACATTGTCCATCAGATCCCTCATCAGACAAACCAGAGGGAGCACAGGGTTGGATATCTGCGCCTCCGCCAGAGCAGTACTAACTCCAGAGATGGGAATTCAAATCATTCCCACAGGGGTAAAAGGACCTCTTCCCAAAGGAACAGTAGGCTTATTATTCGGACGCAGCTCTTCTACTCTAAAAGGACTTATGATAAGTCCTGGGGTAATTGATCCCGATTATGAAGGTGAAATAAAAATTATAGCCAGACTGCGGGAGATATCCTAGGGAGACAGGGCACGTGGCGCCTGCAGAACCCCCCCAGTTCCCACTGCTTCCTCCCTGGACAACCCCACAGTCCAGGATGACACCCTTTCCTTTCTGTTTCTTGCTCATTTCTTCTGAGCGACCTTTTGCAATTCTCTAGGCTAAGCTGAGCATCGCCAGATGGAGTTTCAAGTGGTACCAGGCTGCTGACTTCCTCCTCAGTTGCATCATGCACTTGCAGTAACCTGGTGATTTCCTTCATTCCTGTCATAGACTGGGAATCTTTAAGGAACAGGTAAATCTATTTTATCCCTCAGATCTTGTGTCAGATATCAGATTTTTCTTTAAAATATGCAAAATTTTAGTTGAATGGAAATGTTAATTTCACTTGGAGTGTTAAGTACATATCCATATTTTTAAATGTTTTTTTTTTTTTAAATGTTTTATACTGCACTCCTTTAGTGAGTTGGCCATAGTTCTACATGAAACCGGAAGGGTCATTAGACCGAATGATACAATAGTCTGGTATATTCATGTTTTACAAAAAATGTAAAAAAGTCTCTCCAGTGTCCCTATATTATGTTGTGTATAAATCCTAAGCAGTAGAAAAGTTAGCAATTAAAAAATATGTCTTTAAAAGACAATTATTCAGTATATTGAACTGGTACTTTATTTTTTTAAGAAACCAAAATTTAAATTACTGCACTTAGCATCATCGTATAATTAACTTAGTTGCATTCTTTTTAAATAAAGATTAGTGTATGGATAAATTACACTACATTATGTTTCGTTTCTTCAATCTCGGTATTGAAAATATTTTAAAAATTCTATGCACTTCTTTAAAAATTCCCATCATCTCTACTAGTCTACATGTGAAAGATCACTAGAAACACTGATTAATCTACTAGCTTATGATTTTAATTTCCAGAAAAATGATTAGCATTTTTTAGCTTTTTATATTCAAACCACAAACAGAAGCCATTTTCAGAAGTCTTCAATGGCAAGTAATTTAGGCCTAATATTTTGCTACAGTAGACTGCAGTCTTGTCTATGAAACTTATTTAAAATATTCACTCTATTATCGTTAAGGCTTTGTTTATAACACAACTCGATTTGTTTGGATTAATAGCATGAGTGACATATTTTAGAGAGTTCTTTGGTTTTTATGTTTTTGTGATTCCTGTTATTTACTTTTTATGATTTGATCATATGAAAATGCTGAATATTATTTTTAAAAATTTTGCAATTATTTTATTTTATTTTGACTAACATATATTAATTAAATGTATAAATGGGCTTGGTGTGATTTTTTTCCACACATGCAAACAGGGTACAATGTTGCTATATAACCTCCTTATCTCTGCCTACCCTGCCCACCCCTCCCTACCTGCAGTAATCGATGTTATACATCAAGGTCCACATTTAAGACTTAATGCTCCTGCATTTAAGACAGTTCATGTGGCACCTGTCTTTCTATGTCTGGCTGACTTCATTGAACATCATGTCCTCCAGTTCCATCCATTTTGCTGCCAATGATGGTATTTTATTCTTTCTGGTGAGTCACACTGTGTTACATTTTCTTTATCTATTCATCTGTTGACGGGCACCTAGGATGTGACTTAACTATTGTGAGTAGTGTGGCAATAAACATGGACACAGAGGGGTCTCTTTGGCATGCTGACCTCATTTTGTTTGGATATACACCCAGAAGTGGGAGAACTGGGTCATATGGTAGATCTATTTTTAGTGTTTAACCTTCTCCCTAATGGAAGTACTAATTTGCATTTCCACCAACAGTGTTTGGGTTTCTTTTTTCTCCCCATCCTCTCACATCATTTTTTTTAAAATATGGTTTTAGTTGTAGATGGGCACAATATGTTTATTTTTTTATTTACTTATTTTTATGTGGTGCTGAGGATCGAGGAAAGTGCTCTGCCACTGAGCCACAATCCCAGTCCTCACATCTTGTTTTGATGGTAGCCATTATAACAGGAATGAGAAGATGATACCTTATTATAGTTTTGATCTGCATTTCCCTAATAGCTAACGCTATTGAACATTTTTTGGGGTATACTTGTTGTCCATTTATTGTCTTTCTTTTGAGAAGTGCCTAATCAGATAATCTGCTCATTGGCGATTGGATTAATTGGCTTTTGTTGTTGAGTTTCTTGGGCTCTTTACATATTTTGGATGTCACCTCTTTGTCAGAGTAATAGTGTACAAATATTTTCTCCTATTCTGCAGGCTAACTGTTCAGTATGTGTGTATGTGTGTGGGGGTGTGTGTATGTTTTAATACCTTGGAAGAATATTACATGTATTAGAAATATGGCTTCTCCACCAAATTTGTTGTAAAGTTGATTGTTTCCTTTGCTGTGTAGAAGTTTTTAGGTTTTTGTAATCCCATTAGTCTATCTTTGCTTTTGCTTCCAATTTTTGGGGAGTTACATCTCCAAAACTCATTTGCTATGCCAAAATCTTGAGGTGCTTCCCCTATTTTTCTTATAGAATTTTCAGGTCTTACATTGAGGTCTATGACACCATATGAGATGGGTATGTCAGTGGTGAGAGACTGAAACCTAGTCTCATTCTTCTGCATATGGGCAGTTGATTTCCAAGAACTGTTTTTTGAACAGGCTGTCCCTTCTTCATTTTGTGCTTTAATTGCCTTCGTCAAGAACCAGCGGCTGTAGCTGTGTGAGCTTATTTCTGGAATCTCTAGTCTGGTCTATGGGTCTATGAGTTTGTTGTTATGCCAGTCCCATGCTTATTTGATTACTATGGCTCTGTAGTGTCTTAACATCAGGTACTGTGACACCTCTAGGTTTGCTCTTTTTGCTCAAGATCTTTGGTTCTTCTGGGTACTTTGGGATTCCACATGAATTTTAGGATTCCTTTTTCTAGTTCTGTGAAAACTGTCTGATGGTATGAATGTTCGTGAGAATTTTATTGAATTTCTAAACCACATTGTGTAGTAAATACATTTTAACAATACCAGTTCTTGTAATCTGTGAACATTGGTGGTCTTTCTATTTTTGTATGTGCCTACTTTAATTTCTTTTGTCAGTGTTTGGTAATTTTTATTGTAGAAGTCTTTTGTTTCCTTGGTTGATTTTATTCCTAAGTATTTATGTTTTATAGCTATTGTGAATGGGATTGTTTTCATGATTGTTTTTCTCAGCAAGTTCATTATTGATCCATAAAAATACTATTGATTTTGTATGCTGATTTTTCATATTGTAGTTTTGTTGGATTCATTTATCACTTTTAATTCTCTTTTGGGGGGACTCTTTAGGTGCTTTTATGTATTGACTCATATCCTCTACAAACAAGAATAATTTGACTTCTTCCCTTCCTATTTGACTTCTTCCTTTCTATTTTTTTCTCTTGTCTAATTGCTGTGGCTAAAACTTCCAGTACTATATTGAGTAAAAATGGTGAGAGTTGTTCCCTAGTCTTATTTCTGATCCTAGAATTTATTAAGCTTTTTCCTATTCAAATACTGCACACTACTGACTAAACTGAATTGGTATGCATTGGCACAATCTTAAATTCAGATAAACATATTTATTACTGTGTTAATTACTTTATTCCCTGTTTTCCAGAAGAAGCATAAACTCATGTACACCTTCATTAACGAGATAAACATTAAATATATCAAACAGTGCTACTTGGAGAAGAATAATAAAGGTGACTATAATACAACAACATTTCCATTATGTTCATGGAATGCATTCATGGCAATATGAATAGCCGAGGATTCAATCTTTTCTGAGTGCTTTTAACAAAGTCTTTATGAAGATTAGTTTCCAGGGGAGAGAAGATGATGGATTAGGAAAAGGGTACATTTCTCAGCAATTCCTTAGTTTCAGACTTAAAAAGCGGGAAGACGGCTCCTCAGAAAAGTGGGTTACTAAGGGGAGGAACTGAAATTCAGTGCTAGTCAGTAAAAGAAACCACAGAGACCCAGAAAGTCAGAAACTTTGAACATAATATAAGAAGTAATATATTACAGATGCACCAACTTGGCTGCTGAGGGGAGGGGAGTGCAAACAGAGAGAGAGGAAAGCAAATGGGGTTAAAATGGTGTGGGGAAACCAGTGGGGTAGAGAGGAAGTCTGATCTTAATGGACCCAGAGTCAATTGGGGAAGTTGTTGAGTGAAAAGCAAACCAAAATCTCTAGGTCCATAGTGGATAGTTGGGCAGGAACCAGGGTCATTGTGTGGGAACAATTATAAGCACCATGTACCTGTGAGCAGAGTTGAAACATTGGAAACTCATAAAGTAAGTTGTCAGTGGACCCAGCAGTCAACTTCTGTGGTCCCCAGAGTGTGCCTGGACCAGTTTGACTGAAATGGGTGCAAAGAGGATTGTGCCTGGGCATCCAGGCTCTGGATACTAAGGCAACATGGCTCCTTTTGCTGCTGGCGTTCCATAAACACTCTTGGGAAGATGCCAATAATGGCCAGACAAGAGCGGCTGGTGAATGTGAAACCTGTGGGGTTTAGACTGTATACCCTAAAAGCAGAATTTATGGGAGGCCCCTGAGATACAGACATCCAACAGAGATTAGCATCTCCCTAGCAAAAGGAGGTGTGAATCAAATCTCAAATGCCCACCAAGAGAGTTCCAAATGTCAGCCAAGAGCAACACCCAAATACTGGAACTTCCAGTTGATATCTCTGCAGTAGCCCAACTACTGGAGCACGCCTCATGTCAGCACCCTGCTCTGTCCCACCATATCCAGGGAGACAGGAAGCTGATAGCTGCTAGGATCAGCTTTAGCTCCTGGCCTCAATGAGTGGTGGGGTGAGGGACACAAAGACATTAAATTAACAACTCTAACCTCTGGCCCAAGGGGCAGAGCCCCAAAATAAATATAAGAAATGAAAATCCATCTTTGCATATGGTTTTGACCACCTCAGCAGAAACAAGCTCTTTCTCATTAAAGTATTTTAATCTTTTATTCTTAATTTTTTCATATTCCCAATTTTTATTCTTTTTATTTACTTTTTAAAATTTGATTTCATTCATTTTATAATTTTATAAACGTTTTCTTATTTTGCAAGGTTGTGTGTGTGTGTGTGTGTATTCTCATTTGTCAAAGTTTTTCTGTGCCAGCAATTTCTGTAAATCATTAATATTTCTTAAAGTCTAGCTTTAAGTCTACCTTCTAATAATTAAAAATATTAGAAATTTAATTCTCTTATTTTCTCAGAATTTTAGGAATGTTTTATTTATATGTTTATTTATCTCTACAAACCAATCCCAATAGAGTTTTTTTTTTATTTAAGAGATAAAATAATATAATTTATGAAAAACTTCCAGAGAGGTAGGAAGGTAAGCCCATTGCTTAAGTAGAGACAAAGAGCAGATGCAGGCCAGAACAATTTCCACTGTAAAATTCAGCCACAGGTTGAAAGTAAACACCAACATAAAAAATCACATCGCTCCACACATGAGAAAGGTATTCTTTCCAACGAGTACAGACAATTAAAATCAATTTGAGATCAAAATACATAAAAAATAAAATGTCTGAAAGCTAGATTCTCCTGTCTCTCCACTAACAGGGAATAGAAGTCTATCACCTACCAACAGCGATCACCAAATAGTGAGATCAGGGGTCGGCGACTAGTGGGTCCTTGGGCCAACTGTCTATTTTTTCTTTCTTTCTTTTTTTTTTGGTACTGGGAATTGAACTCAGGGGCACTCACCCACTGAGCCACATCCCCAGCCCTATTTTGTATTTTATTTAGAGACAGGGTCTCACTGAGTTGCTTAGGGCCTGCCTTTGCTGAGGCTGGCTTTGAACTTGCTATTCTCCTGACTCAGCCTCCCAAGGGGCTGGGATTACAGGCGTGTGCCATGGTGTTTGGCTACCACTGCTATTTTTGAAAGACACACAAATAAAAGATTTAACACTTTAATACAGTTGAAAGTGAATAAAAATAGTATTGTGGGACATGTGCATAAGAAATTAAAATTGTAATAGCTATACTTAGTGTTATTGGCCCTAGCCATGCTTGTTCATCTACACATTGTCTGTGGTTGCTTTTGATTATTATTATCTGAATGTCTGTATCCCCCCTCACCCCGACCCAATCCATATGTTGAAATCCTAACCCCCAAAGTGATGGTTTGGGGAAGTGGGGCCTCTGGGAGGTGATTAGCTCAGGGAGGTGGTGCCTTGCTGAGGACAATCAATAACCTTGAGAAAGAGGCTGATGGGAGACACCCCTTCTACCAGGTGAGGACCCAGGGAGAAGCCGTCATCTGTGTACTAGAAAGTGGGCCCTCAGTAGGCACCTTGACCTTGGGCTCTCCAGCATTCGAAACTTCGAGAAACATATTTTTGTTGTTTATGAGCTACATTGTTGATGGTACTTTGAGTAGCTATGTGTCATCACTAAATCCAAAATACTCCCCTAAAAGCTGATGTGTTGAAAACACAGCTCAGTGCCTCAAGGTTCAGAGGTGGGGCTTTTAGGGAATGATTGGAGCAGGAGGTCTCTCTCCTCATGGATTAATCCATTGCTAGTTGAATGGACTACTGGAAGGTGGGAACTAGTGTGGAATAGGTCTCTGGGGTCATGCCCTAGAAGGGCATCTTTTCCCTGGCCCCATTATCTCTTTGTACTTGCTGGCTGGCATGAGCTGAGCCGTGTTCCTCTTCTATACTCTTCCACCATGATGTGCTACCTCACCTCCGGCCCAGAGCCATGGAGTTGGCTGACCAAGGCTGAGAGCTCAGAAACTCTGAGTCCCAAATAAACTCTTCCTCTAAGTTGCTCTTGCCAGGCACTTTGGTCACAGTGATAAAAATCTGACTAACACACCATCTAAAAAGATCAAAATAGCACTACCATGGCAGAGTAGAGTAGTAGCAACAGAGACCATATGGTCTCTGAGCCTAAAATATTTACCATCTGGCCTTTTACAAAAATAGCTTGCCAGGCCTTGCATGAAACCATAACATCAAATCCCAATCATTGTTGCCATCAATGGAAAATAGCTTGTTGGTTATGTAAAAATCAGAAACAAAATCAAGAAAAGAAACTTAGTGCAGGAGAAAAAGGACTATGGAAAGAGAATGAAGAGTGCTATTGCCAATACTCTGAAACAATTAAAAATGAACATTAATATTAACAGTATTAGCATCACAAGCCTTTGTGGACCTACTTACCAGTCTTTGTAGAATTTTTCTGTGAAATTACCTGGGAATGGTACTTTTATATGACAGTGCTTTAATAACTGTTTTTCTAGGTCTGCTTTGGAAATTCCTCTATAATCACCATTTTTGCTATGGCCAATTGTTTAAGATTACATTTTCATGGAAAATTGCACATTTATCTTGATTTTAAAAAATATTTGCTTTGATTTGTAAAAAAAAAAAAACTAGTAATACAGACTTGCATGTGTGTATGTATTTGTGTGTGCTCAGAAGTGTCTCTCAATGGTTATTTCTAGCTTGTTACTTCTAGGTTTGTGCTTGCCTTTAAAAAACAATTAAATTAGCTATTTTTTTGTTGTTGTGGTTGAATATTTTCAGGAACCACTATTATTATTTCTACTGTTTATCTGATTTCTACCTCATTAATTTCTGCTTTTATCATTATAATTTTTCCCTTCATTCTATTTTTTTGGTCAACCTTGTGTTCTTTTTTCAAACTTTGTTAGAAAATACTATTCTGTATTTTTTTATTGATGTATTTATGTATGACTGTGCATTTTCTGTAAATCTGTACTTTATCCTGTGATATGTAGTATTTGATATGTAGTATTTCCATTATAAGGGTGTTCCAGAATTCCTACAATTTCATGGTCCTCCCTTTATCTGAGAGGATTTTTTGTAAAGAATTTTAAAAATTTTAGGTAAAAGAAAATAATTATGCATGCCTTGGTTCTCTGTTTTGGATTTGGGGGGTTTCCTTAATTATTTTCTCAGTTTGGGCTTCTATTCCATTTCATAATGATAATGGACTATTATTTGTGTTTTGTTTGTTTGTTTGTTTGTTTCACGGAGACCTCAGAAATCGTGGAGCAGAAGATGTAAGCCAGGTCCACAGAATGCATGAGCATAATAAAAGTGTTGTTTTATATCAATGAGTTTTCAGGTAATTTCTTATTTTTGTAATTTATAGATAACTGGGATATGATAGGACATTGAGAAATCTTACTTTATGATTTTAGACTTAAAGGTCCCTGGCAATGGATGTAATATTAGAGGTCATAAGATCCAATCAGACATTGAATGTTTGAATCCCCTTTAAATGAAATTGCTGGTCATCCTCATATAGACCCTGGGCAGGTACCTCCATGTCTGGCAGTTTCCTGATTTAAAAAGCCTTCATATTCAGCCTAGTGCTTTTTTTCTTCCTGGCTTTAGCTAGTAGGACATAATATAAAAGAAAAAAATTAGGAAGACTGAGAAATCACACATTAATATAGACCAGACCCAGATTTTCGAAAAGAGATAATGTATGTAATTGTTTTCTGGTTCAGTTTTTCTAACATTTAATAGAGCCAGAGTAGGTGTAACAGCTTTTATACTTTCTGCTTTTAGCTTCTGTTTTCTATAAGACAAAGACAATTTCAAAATGGTACTTTGTTCGGTATTCAATTTATCAAATATCTGGCAGTCAAAAATAGCTAGTCAGACTGACTGATTTTTTTCACTGTTATGAAAGCATTTCTTTGACTAACAAAAGAAAATATTAGGATTTCTATGACTATGTTCTTTTGCCTTTAATGAGGTACAAAAGTGCCATCTGTTTCTATTATTTGTGCCCATGGCTGGCTACTGACCTCGATGTCCAGAATAGGTAATTGGTGAGTCATAGCTGTGCTTCTATGGAGTTTATAAATTATTTAGTGATTAGCTGAGTTTTGTGATCTAAGGATTAGAAACTGTTTTCAAATGTCCATCACTCATAAATCTTGGTTGGGGTTGTGTTTTGGGATGACAAAACTTCCAATATCCTGAAGGCTTTGGGTCCAGTCCTGAATTCATCTCAGCTCTCCACGTCTGGTGTCATTTCCACCCATCTTAGGAACAGCCCCCAATGACTTTCTTGAACTTAAAAAGCCAGTTTTGAGGATCGATCTCAAATTCTCCAGGAATTGACCCAAATATCATGACTGCGATGGGTCCCGGTCTATAATAGATCGTTGTGACTCACTGCCAGGCCAGACTTGTCAAGTCTGTATCCCCCAAGAACTGAAAAATCCTGAAATGACATCTTCAGTTTGAAAACACTGAACTTACATCATCTGATGCTGATAAAAACATTTTGGAGAATATGCTTTTAAACCTTAACTTTTAAATTATATTTTAATTTCAATTTTCCAGTACCATTATTATTTAACAATAAAATTTGGGAATTTTGACAGCACACACACACAAAAAAAAAAAAGAAAGAAAAAGAAAAAAGAAACAGAAGTGACAGATTTAATCAATTGGAAGATAGAAAAATTAAGAAGTTGCATCTAGAAAATTCAAGGGAAACAACTGGAAACTTCTAAAATAAATGAATTGAGTTTTAACATCTATGCTACCTATAGGTAGTGGGTATATATGGGGGAAAATAAGTCTCCTTTTATAATATTTCTTAAATGTTCAGAAAAATGGAATTATCTCATCTTGTTCAAGACCTATGAGAATAAAAGTCTAAAATTTTACCAAGAGAGAATTATTGAATAATTTTAAATAATTCTTTATATTATCTTATATAATGTTGACTAAAAATTTGGTATGTACAGTGTTACTCTAGTTATGTTAGCATCAACTTTATGAATAAAAATGTGACCAAAAGGAGGTACAAAAAATAGTATTTAATATTAGTTTTGTTGTTATTTTTAGTTCAAATATTCTTACATTTCCAAAAATTTTTGAGTACATATTGTATAATTTGAGTAAAATTCTAAAAATTTAAAAATAATGTTGAGACTTTACTGTAAAAAATATAAATTCCCTTAAAATTTGGGAAAATTAATTGCATTAAAATTAAGCCAGGGTGTGACCATTTCTAAATTCTAGAAGTGATGGTGCATAAAGTCATTTGATTTATAAGAACTAGAAAGGATTTATTCTCTTAATGCAACCCTTTTTTATTTTAAAGAAAATGCAGGATATCATATTGTTTCAACCTCAACTATTTTGGGATATGCTTCTAACGTATAAAGAATCTTTTTTGAAATAATACCATAATATTATTATCACAGATAAACATTTAACAATAATTTCTTAATATGAAATATCCAGTCAGTATTCAATTTATGAATCATCTCCAAATTTTTAACATTGCTTAAGTCAGAATTTAAATAGGATATATGTGTGGCAATGGTTGATGAGTCTCTCTAGTCTCTCCCGTTTGGTAGTGCTTCATCTTTTTAGGACTCGAATTTTATTTACTGGACAAACTAGGTCTTTTAACAGACTTTATACCATGTAGATTGGTTGGATTCTGTTCATTATTAAAGCCCTATGTTTTGTTTATTAAATCTTTGTATTTTCCTGTGCATTTCAAATTACTTTTCTGTAATTATTTTAAAAGGTGTTGAAAAGTTTTGACATATCCATCATTAGGATATGGGATATCTTTGTTTCTCCTTTGAATCTCAGCTTGTTTCCGGTAGAATCTAGCAGATGTAATGCTGTGATATTTTTCAAGCCAATCAGAAAAACAAACACACAAATTACACAATTTACACCTGGCTTTCTCTTTTGGATTCTCACTCCTGAGCAACCATTCCCTACCAAGGGCAACCTAACCTTACATTCCATATTTCCTAGGGACTTACGGTAATGTCTGGATATTGGTTGTCACAACTGGGAGCGTAGTACTTCTTTCCATCTAGTGCCTGGATAGGGATATTGCTTAACATCCTACTATTTACAGGATAGAGATTTCTAGTACAGTCTTCCAGCCCAAAATCCAACTGATTCTGGAGTCAGCCATCTTTCTCTAAGGGAAGTCAGCTGCTGTGTAACAAGAACGAGTATTTTGATACCGTCATACTGAAGAATCCAGTTGTAGATTTTCTAGAAAAGTCTCAGAAAAGCTCCCAGGTAAGAGCTTTCAGTTGTCAACTTTCAGCTATATGAGGGAACTAAACATTCATTCCACCTGAGTCCTTAGATCACTACTGCTTTAGCTAAACTTTGCTTGGAACTGACAGAGTCCAAGTGAGAAATGCCCAGCCACGTCCTTCCTGAATTCCTTGCTCATAAAATTATGAGAGAAATAAAAATGTTGTTGTAATCCACTGGTGATTGGATTGAATTGTCATAGAAAACTGGAGACTGAAATTAACCATTACTTAGATTCATTCAAATTAGGAGTTGTAAAATGGCTATAATTCTTTCTTTCTTGATTTATTAATTGGAATATTTTATAAAGAAACTTCTCAGTTGACTACTTGATTTCATAAATTAAGTTTGCCTAGAAAAATCAATATGACTATTTGACTTTACAACGTAGTAAAACTATCAAGTTTTTAAAAATAAGACAATAAAACTGGGGAAGAAAATGTTGAAATGAATTTTTGAAACCAAGAAGGGGTTGATAAGTATCTTAAAAGACAATAGTTACATTGATGGTTGCCTGTTCAACAGTTACAATAGAGGGCAGATATCAGTGGATGATGGCTTAAATTTACTGGAAGGAAATAATTACCATACTTGAATTTTATATCCATGAAAATATCCTTTGAGAATAAATGCAAAATACTGGTCCAATTCAAATTAATCATTACAATAAAAAATACTTTGAGGTTTTTAGTAGTTATGAGATTGCCACACGATTTTCTAGCCAAAGAAGAAGAGTTTCACTGACATCAATGAGGGGCCGGATGACTGTGTTATACCAATGTGAAGAGTCACAAATGACCACACTAACACTGGGCTTGACCTACAGTGTTCCAAGGAATCTTCATGTTCCTTTTGCCCCTCTGTGACCAGAAGTAAAGAACTAAATTCCTGAGTCAAATGTCTAGAAATCGTCTCAAGATTGCTTCTGAACTCACCTCAGATTGTAACATAAGAAAATAGTACATTTTAAAAGTGTTACTCTCCTGGACTTTGAGAAATTGTTTAAAAACAAAACAAAACAAAGATTTATTTCTCAAATAATGCAGGCACTGACAAGTAGTGAGACTGACATCAAAGTCTGGAAACTGTGGAAATTCAAGTTGTTTGGTACCAGTTCATCTGATATACTGCTACCCGGTGTAAATTGAGAGGCAAATTCCTATCTTTTGAGAAAGTAGCTCTTGTATGGGGGAAAAAAAAAATCTTAGTGCATGTTGATTGCTGCTGATAATTTTGACAAGATAAAGTTAGAAAGAATTGGGAGGTTTTACTAGCATTAATAACAGGAACAATTGAAAAAATCCAGAAACAGGTTTGGAAAAGCTGTTTGTAAATCTGTTCTAAGAGTTGGCATTTTAAAATATGCCCCCCCGCCCCCCCCCAAAAAAAAATACACAAACAAACAAACCCCACCACCAAATTCTAATCAAACTTCTAATTCAGGTTACAGATCAAATTAAGATGTGATCTTTCTACCTGTTTATGCCAGATGGTCTTATGGACACCATAATTCCATCAAGAATGGAAGTTGTGGGGTTTTGGAAGCAAACAAGACTGGAAAGAACATTGGTGGTCATTGTATAGGGAACCCTAAGTAAACAGAACTAAGCTTTTGAAAAAATTGTATTGCTGAAGATATCATGAACCTCAACCCCAAAAGTCTTGAATTTGGGGGACATAAGCTACATTTGCAACCCTTGCATAAGCAGGAAATGGGCTATACATATCTTACAGGACCTGTTTTCTAATGCCATTTCCAATATGCCTAAGTAAGAAAATTGAAAGTGAAGAACATGGCAGAAGGAGAAACAAGGCTTTAATGCCTAATGGACATGGGTTTTCCACCAAAAGAACAGACTGGTCTAATTCTGAAAATTCCAAACCCATGGCCTTCATAATGCCTGACCTATAGGATTTCTGCCACCACCTACTGCTCTGTTCCTTCCAGATTCTTTTTCTAAACCATAATCTTTCCTCAATTATCCTATCCCTGTGACACAATGGCCTGTTGAGTATAAACAGAGTGGAAGATAACTCTATTTCTTCAGACATCGGTTTCCAGAAACAGAACAATGTACATGACAGCTTGCTATGATTTGCATGTGAAATGTGCCCCCAAGACCCTGTGTTAATGCAGGAATGTTTGGAGGTGAAATCATTAGATTATGAGAACTCTAAACTAATCCGTGGATTGATTTATTTGATGGATTAATAATTTGAAAGGACTTCGTGGTTGGTAAATGAAAGTGGGGTGGAGCTAGAGGAAGCTGGTCTCTAGGACTGTACCCTGGAGATTTTATCTTGTTCCCCTAGCTCTTCTTTTTCACTCCCTGGTTCCTGTCACAGATGAGCAGCTTTCTCCTTCCACACCCTTCTGCCATGATGTTCTGTCTCCCTTCATACCCAGAGCAAGGGAGTCGGCCAACCAAGGATTAAACCTCTGAAACTATGAGCCGAAATAAAGCCTTTCTACTCTAAGTCATTCTTGTCAGGTGTCTTGGTCATAATGATGACCAAGAGAAGGAGGTGCATGAACCAGACCACAGAAGTCACCACGATTAGGGTTCACCTTTGCAATGGCGGTTGAGAGTGGTTCTCTGCAGTCCTCAGTTAGACATATCTCTTCATTTTTTTATTGGTTGTTCAAAACATTACAAAGCTCTTGACATATCATATTTCATACATACATTAGATTCAAGTGGGTTATGAACTCCGAATTTTACCCCAAATACAGATTGTAGAATCACATCCGTTACACATCCACGTTTTTACATAATGCCATACTAGTGACTGTTGTATTCTGCTACCTTTCCTGTCCTCTACTATCCCCCCTCCCCTCCCCTCCCATCTTCTCTCTCTACCCCATCTGCTGACATATCTCTTCATGAAGGTTGACTTAATAAGCAATTGGATAATTTGAAAGGCTTTCCCCCATTACAGACAGACAGTATTTCAGTTGAAATGCAGTTGGAAAATGGAAAAACTTGAAGACAGACATACTGATGCAGCTTGATATCCATATAGTTGAGTGAACTTATTTTTAAAAATGATAAAAAATTTAGTTTAATTATCACTAAGAAAGTTGAAGTTTTCTATTTTCCCCTTTTAGCCCTTTGTGCTACCATTAGACTATTGTCAATGAGTCATCATAAGCAAAGCAAAGTAGACTGCAGGTGTTGATAATGATCACTTATACATTATCACACTGTTCCAAAGCTACACTTTGATACTTGTTCCAGATTTAGCTATTTTTATTTTAATTGGTACTTTTAGAGATTTGGTACCTATCCAGCTGGCATGGTCCAGCAGGTGAGGCAGAGAAATAGCACTTTTGTCATGGTTAAAAAATGAAAGTAAATTGACTAGCATCTATCAATGATAATTTGAAAGAGGCCACTGCTTCTTTGTTGACTCATATATTCAGAAGATAATGGCAGAGGGTATTGTCCTCTGGGAAGACTTGTACTCTTAGCACACAAAAGAGATATTGAAAACACCCACAAAATAGCATGAAGAGCAAACAAGGAGCATTAATATAGTTTAATAATTGTTGATTTTGATGTTTTATCTATCACTAATAAAATTAACATTTATTGGTCCAATCAACAGACCAATGGTTGAGACATAAATAACAACATAAAAATAATGTATTTGTTCGCTAATCATTGAGGAAATTTGCACATTTCTTTTGTATTCCCTCTAGCAAGCTCTTAACACTGGTCCTATGCCTAAATGAGTATCATGTTTTACCCAAAATCTCAATACATGAATCTTGGAAATAATAGTCATTCTATACTTACTTGTTGATGTTGCATAATCTTTAATTCAGAAGCAACTGATTTGTTTTATTATAATATACACGTATGCTACACTCCATAAAGCATTTGTAGGTCATTCAGCCATGAATTCCAATAGTCTTGTTTCCCAGTCATCTCATTTTTTGTTTGCTTGTTTGTTTGTTTGTTTGTTTGTTGGACTAGAGGGACTATATTCTCTGATCTGTTAGTTTAATGGGAAATTTTTTTTCATATAACTGTTAGCTCCATTTCAGTCCCCAGTACTTTCCCTTTCCACTCCCCTCCTTTTTCCCCAATCCTCTTCTGCTAATCTGTTGGTCTTCCTTTTATTTATTTTATAGTTATATATAGAATTGGAAGGTGTTGTGATGTATTCATACATGCACACAGCATGATTCTGTCCACTGCCCTCCCCACTTCTTCTCCTTTCTCTCCCCATCCCTCCCTCTTAGGCCCTGGCCTCTACTCTCCTCCCACTTCTATTTTTGAGAGACCCTCTTTTGTTATTTTTTCTCTGTAGCTTTCACATATGAGGGGAAACACTTGACCCTTGACTTTCTAAGTATGTCTTATATTTATACTACAAGGACTATATTCTCTGATTAGTTAGTTCACTAGAAATCTTTGACATATCACTGCAAGGGGATTTTTACTGCTATTCTTTCTTCAATCAGTTCCAAACACTTTAGTTTTTAAAACTATAAATGTCCATAAAACCTAAGAAGGTAGAATCTGACTGATCCAAAATAATCCCATACTATTTTTCTTCATATTATTTAGAAATTGTGCAGATAGATTGTTCTTATTAAAGAACTTTGTTGCTATTAGGATAAGAAACTTGAGACCTTTTTGCTGACTTCCTTTCATTAGCGTAATCAATCAGAGTTATAGTTTGAATTCAAACCAAGGGAGAATACTATGTAGAATTAAAGAATGAAGGCCAGGGTTGTTGAACATTTAGATGTCAGAATCTGAGATGGAACAATGAGAAACTCACAAATTCATGCCTAGCCATCTGTGTGTGTGTGTGTGTGTGTGTGTGTGTTTAAGGACACATGTAAGTTGAATATTGACATATACACATACATGATTATATGTAACATTGAATATTAAATTCAATATGGAATTGATGGCAGTGTATATCCAGTATTGTAGGTTGAATTTTGTCTCCCATGCAGATATGCTGAAATTCTAACAACCAGTACTTGCAAACATGACCTTATTTAGAAATAAGGTCTTTGCATTAAAGTAAAATGAGGTCATTAGGTAGACCCACGATCCAGCATGATTGGAATCATTGTAGGAAGAGGAGACAACCCAGAGAGAACACCACTTGACATCAGAGGCAGATTTGGGTTCAGCAGCTGTAAACCAAGAAGGGCAAAGAATCACCAGCAAAGTACCAGAAGCTAGGAAAACACAAGGAAGTATTCTTCCCCAAAGCTTCCAGAGGGAGCATGGTCCTGCACATACCTTGATGTTGTATTTCTATATATGGAAGATAGAAATACAACATCAAGATATATATATTAAGCCACCCAGTTTGCAGTCCTTCATTACAACAGCCCCAGGAAACTGACCCATCTAGCTGCAAACAGCTGAAAAAGAAAACTAAGTTTTTCAGGTGGTTAGTTAAACATGTGAAACCAGTTCACATTTTGATAACACCTTTGGTCCCAACAACTTATCAAAGGTGGGTAAAATATAAAACAAGAAATTTAGAAGGACAATGCCCTCCTCGAATACAAAGGCAACATCATTTTAAGCAGAAACAAAAAAAGAAATGCAAGATTGTGCACAGAGTAGATGCTATGACATTTCTGAGTTTGGGCTCTCAGTAGGCAGAAGTTTTCAGGACATAAAGTGCATCCTCAAGAAAGGCACAGATTTGACATTTGTTACTTGAAGTCTAGAGCCAGTTACAGTTCCTGGTGAGAAATAGAATAGATAGAGTTATGGCCTCATGACCAGGAGATGTGCAAAACCACCCCCAAAAGAAATGAAGCTGAGAAAGTCAATTTTACCAAGCTTCCAAGGGGCCAGACATGCTTATTTTGTAACCACCATTTTGGAGAAGAGTAAAGGCACAGGGCTAGTGGACCCCTGTCTGTCTATACCACAGTAAACAGCAGGATGCAAGCTCAGCAGTGCAAACAGATGCAAAGTTCTTCAATAAACTAATGTTAAACAAAATTGGGGGTGGGTAAGTGAATTTGCCATAATTAATTAGGGTATTTTCCAGGGTTACAAAAACAGTTTAACCTCATGAGATCCATTACTCCAGAAATCTCACATAAAAAAAATCAAAAAAGAAAATAAATCATATGATGACAAATGCTTAACATGTCTTCAACAAATTTCCAAACTCATTTGTTTGTTAGGGTTTGGATGTGAGGTACACCACCTCCCCTCCGGAAAAAAAAAAAAAAAAAAAAACCTCACATTGAGCAATGTAGCAATGTCCAGAGGTGTCATGATTAGACTATGAGGAGACTCTCCAACAGTGGATTCTATTAACCAGGTGATTAATCCCTTTGATGATTAATAATTTAAGTGTAGATTGCTGGTGGAGTAGTCAACTGTGGACAGGTGGGGAGTGACTGGAGGAAGCAAGTCACTGGGGACATCCTCTTTGGGTTATATTTTGTCCCTGGCTCCTCACTGTCCCTCTCTGCTTTCCAGCTGCCATCAGCTAAGCCACCTGCCTGGACCTCACCCATCCACCATGATGTTTGCCTCACCTCAAGCCCACAGCAATGCAGCCAGGCAGCCATGGACTGAACTTCTGAAACCAGGAGACACAATGGACATTTCCTCCTCTAAGCTGTTCTTTGTCAGGTATTTGGGTCAGAGTGACAAAAAGTGGACTAGTACATCACACTTGGTAACTCACAGGTAAACTGTACATTTTTTTTTAACTTCTCTAACTTAATTTTAGCCACATGTCCAGTTGGGACAAGAGGAGCTAGGGTGTGGCTCAGTGGTAGAGCACTTGCCTGGCATACCTGATGCCCTGGGTTCAATACCCAGCATTGCAACGAAACAATCAAAAGGAGCTACAATAAAACACTGAGATTTCCATACAGTAAGGGACAAGAAAGTGATACCTCGGTACACAGCTTCTATTCAACAGCAAAATGCAGTGATTGACAGTGCCATATTCAAAATTGATTGCAAGAAAGGAAAAATGGGAAAGAAATTATAAAACTAATGATCACAAAGAAAGATATAAAACTGTTCTTATTTTTCTTATGATCTCCTACATTGAGAATGCAAGGCAATCTGTAGGCAGATATTAGAACTAATGAACATACAAAGATCAATTTATTCCCTAATAGTGAATACATTAATAATTAATAACAATAATCAATATAGTATGTTATTTATATGTTATCTATAAGTTATATAGAGCATAAAGCTTAAAAAAATTAGAGATCATAGAAAATGACACAAGTAAGTGTAAAATTGCATTCATATGTTTCTTTTGGGGAGAAATTATGGTGCACTCCAGATTAATATCTAAATATAATATAATTTAAATAATAAACATTCAGAGTCTTGTAGAGAACTTGAAAACTACAAAAGCAAATACATGTGGCTAGAGATAATTGCCACAATTTTAAGAACTGTGATATTAGACTTGAGTTACCAGGAATTATAATTATCATAAATAAATAGTAAAGATATTGATGTAGGATAAAATCCAAATAGAATACAGGAATCCTAGAAAGTGACATACTCATATATGACAACCATAGATGATAGAGGTGGCATTACAAATGAGCGGGAGAAAAGATGGACTTTATTTATTATACTAGGACAATTATTTATCCATATGAAAAAGTGAGTTACTTTAAAGCTTTTTGAGAAAAATATAGAATAATATCTTTGTGACTTTCCAGTAAGGAAGAATTTCCACTTGAGACCAAAAGCACAAATCATAAAGATAATAGGTATGCATTTGCTACATCATAAGTAAGATATTTGGTACCAAAACAAAACAAAAAACCTGCAAACTGGGTGCTATGGCACATGCCTATAATACCAGCAGCTCAGGAGGCTGAGGCGGGAGGACCTTGTGTTCAAAGCTAGTCTCAGCATCTGAGTGAGGCCCTAAGCAACTTAGCAAGACCCTGCTTCTAAATAAAATACAAAGAAGATCTGGGGATGTGGCTCAGTGGTTAAGCACCCCTAGGTTCAATCCCTGGCACCCCTGCAAATAAACCTGTAAATAAATGAAAATCTTGCCATAGACTGAGAAAAGATATTAGCAACTCACAAGTAACAAACAGAAGTACCAACTGCCCAGTGGGAACCTGTAAAGAATACAAATGAGTAATTCACAGGGGATTAAATAAGGATCACCAATAAATGAATGAAAGGGTGCACCTGCACTAGTAATCAAGAAAGTGCAAATCAGAATATGAGAACCATTCATGCCCATCACTGGAAAAGTGGAAAACAATATGAGAATATCAAGGGCTAGGGCTGTGGCTCAGCGGTAGAGCACTCATCTAGCACGTGTGAGGCCTTGGGTTTGATCCTCAGCACCACATTAAAAAAAAATGAATAAAATGAAGGAGTTGTGTCTGACTACAACTAAAAAATAAATATTTTTTTAAAAAAGAATATCAAGCACTAGAGAAACAGAAGTTCTTGAGTTACTATTCACAGGACTGCTAAATAGTTCGGATTACCTGGAGATAAGTTTAGTAATATATAGTAAAGTTTTTAAATCTCATGACACAGATGCTTTAGAGCTAACCGAGGGACCCCACTCTTGTGAGATCTAGCAACAAAGAGTGTCCCTCAGGTTCACACCTATGCATTGTGTAAAACTCACTAACCAAAGCTGAAGAAATCACAATGAAACTGCACTTTGAAGTCCATTTAGAATTAAACTCAGTAAATTGACTTCACAGTGTGCACTGTAAAGAGCAGGCTGCTCAGTAAGAAGGTCCTAGCACAGAAGAGGAAGAGCTATTCATCCCCAAAGATGCAAATCTCAACATAGAATCAGAAGAAGTATGAAAAAAGCAAGGCAGCCTGAATCCTCCAATCAATCAGAACCCCAGCGACTGATTATAGAGAAGAAGAAAGGGATAAAATGCCAGAAAAATCATCTTAAAGAATAGTTTTTAAGATGATCAATCAATTCAAAGATGATACACATAATTGCTGAATGAATTGTGGAAGATAATACAGGATATGAAGAGCAATTTGATAAAACAGAGATTTTGAAAAACAACCAAACAAATCGTGGAAATGAAAAGCTCAATAAGTCAAGTGAAAAAACAAATCAGTTGAAATTTTCATCAATAGACTAGATCAAGCACAAGAAAGAATCTCAGGACTCGAAGACAGGGCTGACCTGAAAGTAGAAGAGGGTAGGATTAAGGAAAGGGATGGGTTCTGCAAGGATGGGTGACAGGGCAGTGGGAATCTGGATCTGATAAAGCACCATATATGCTTGTATGGAAAGCCACACTGAAAACCATTAATTGGTACAATTAGTATAGATGTACACACCTAATAAAAAAGAAAACTTAATGGGACATGTACAAGAAGGAGGGTTGCAAAATAATTCATTATACTAGAAAATGGAATAAGTAAAATTTATATCAACTGGAGAAAAGATAAATTAATTACTATGATTCACCTCACAAATAATGTATGGATTTAAAAATACATTTTAAAAGGTGTGTGTGTATGTCTGAACATGGCTAAATCTTTCAAACAACAAAGTAAAAAGTGAATTACAGAACATGAAGAATCATATGTCATTAATATACATTTTTAAATCCTCCCATGTCATATATAATAAAATAATGTGTTTATATTATAAAATTTAAAAATGTAGGACAAAAATAAGATTTTTTAAAAAAAATATCAGTTTGCTTTTTGGTAAACATTTTTACAGAATTTAAAATATATTTGAGTTGGAACCTGGAGTTACCAATTTTCAGTAGGTGAAATAAAATCTCATTAATTAAAAGGACACAAATATAATGAACCTTAAAAATCTACATATAATATGTACTAATCTTCCAAGTTGTCCCCTGAGACTTTTTTCAATAAGTCAAATTTCATTGTGTTTCTCTGCACTTCCTCTTCATTCAGTCAGAAGGCAAAATGACGGGAACCAAAGAAAAGAGATCAGAAAAGGAAAAAAAGAAATCCCTGGATTATTTACAAACTAGATAATCAACTCTTAACTACAGAGGATTTGACCTTAATAAATACCAGTCTACACAGTGAAACTATATATGTAAAATGACTCTAAGGTTGTTGTTTTGAATCGATTTGGAATTTTAGACTTTGAGTAGCAGATACCCTGATCATTGTCATGTAGAAATTGTCATGTAGAACATTGTCATGTTCTTTTCACTATCACTTGGTTTTTCAATTTAACAAATATTTATTGACATCCATTTCTACAGTTTTCATGTGGGGCCTGGATATAGAGTGAAATACCTCCTGTTTTTCACACAATAAAGGGTTATGGGTTTGGCTTCTCTTCAGGCTCCTAAAAGACATGGCTGTCATTGTCTCCTTCCCTCCTCCTCTTCCTCCCCTCCATCCTTAAAAGAAGGTGGTTCATTGGGGTGTGGCTAAGCGGTATATATTTTGTATCTGGAGCTGGTGTCTCTCTTTCTGCTTCATCATGTGATCTGCGCTCTTCCCACTCCTTATCCCTCTTTTCTCCTCCTCCTCCTCCTCCTCCTCCTCCTCCTCCTCCTCCTCCTCCTTCTTCACCACTCTCTTTTTCTGCAGCAAAATGTCAGTTTTTCCTTATTGCTTTTTATCAATTATTTTATTAAGAAACTTTGGAATGCTCTATTTTATCATTGTTATGATTTGAATGTGTCCCCTGAAGTTCCCAGGTCACACACCTCATCCCCAGTCAACAGTGTTGAGAAGTGAAACCTCTAGGAGGTGATAAAGACCTGAGGGATTGTTATGGTTTGGATGTGAGGTGTCCCCCAAAAGCTCACATTTGAGACAATGCAAAGTGTGGAAGAGAAAGGAATGGGTTGTGAGAGTCTTAACTCAATCAATGAGTTGATCCCTGATGGGATAAACTGGGTGGTAACTGGAGGCAGGTGGGCTGTGGCTGGAGGAGATGGTTCATTGGGGGTGTGGCTAAGGGGTATATATTTTGTATCTGGAGCTGGTGTCTCTCTGCTTCATCATGTAAGCTGCTTCCCTCTGCCACACTCTTCCTCCGTGATGTTCGGCCTTGCCTGGAGCCTGAGGAATGGAGCTGGCTTGTCTATGGATGAAGACCTCTGAAAACGTGAGCCCTTAAACTTTTCCTGCTCTACAATTGTGCTGAGCAGGTCTTTTAGTCACTGAAAGCATGGTCTACCATTGTGAATGGATTAATGTCAGTACCATTGAAGTGGCTTGCTTGTTGTGGGACTAAATTCCTGATAAAAGGATGAGTTTGTTCTCTTCTCCTTCTCTCTGTCTCTCCTTCTCTCCTTCTCTCCTTTCTCACAGGGTGGTATGCCTGTGCATAAACATACCTCTTGCTTTCCACCCCAGCATGATGCAGCAGTACAGCCCTTTGATCTTGAACTTCTCAGCTTCCAGAACTGTAAGAAATAATCTCTAGTCTTTTTCTAAACTAGTCTATGGTATTTTGCTATAGTAACACAAAACTAAGACGAGTATCAAACACTAAGCAGTGTGGGAGGCCCTGGGTTCAAGCACTAGCACCACAAACAACACAAAACGCAAACATTATAAACAAGGTTTCCTGTAGAAAGTGATAAAAATTCCTCTAAAAACAATTACCTCAGACTACTGTCCAACTTCAGAGCTCTCTTCCTGCATAAAGAGAACATTTCTCCCTGGTGTGTTGGCATACACCCATAATCCCAGTGACTTGGGAGGCTGAGGCAGGAGGATCACAAATTCAAAGTCAGTCTTAGCAATTTAATAAGGCCCTAAGCAATGTGGTGAGATCTTGTCTCAAAATAAAATATAAAAAGGACTAGGAGCAGGGCTCAGTAGTAAGTGCCTCTGGATTCAATTCCCAATGCCAGAAAGCAAAACAAGCATTTCTCTGGAAAGAATGAGTTTGTATTGATTCTTTTTTTTTTTTTTTTTTTGATGGACTTTTACAAGGGAGCAACTGACATATAGTTGCATGGTTATGCCTAATAATTGAGCACTATAGAGTTTTAAAAATGCTTTTCCATTTACTTCATCATTGAGTTCTTAAAATAATTCTGTAAGATCATACATGTGGTGTTTCTCATTTTACATATGAGAAAATTGAGATTTCAAAAGGCGATGTGACTTGACAAGATCATTCAGCTAAGTAGGAAGCAGAACCCATTCAAATTTAGGTCTTCTGATTTTAACTGCAGGGTTCCTTTTATATGCTCAGATGCCCTGTTTTATTATAGAAAAGCTAAATTGAAATCTTGGCATTGTGTACTCATTTTTTTTTTTTTAAAGTCTTTGGTAGACTGCACCATTACACTCAGCAAAGAAGAAGTGGAGTATTATTATTATACTTTAGATTTGAAGAGGACGTTAGCAGGATAATGCACATAGAAAGATCTAGTGGAAACTTAGTAGATTGTATGTAGTAGAAAAAAATGTTTTTGAATAGTCTTAGTTCAAATTAGTAGAATATAGTGGAATTTCTGTAAAAATATCACTGGGGTTACAATGCCTGTTGCCATCTCAGTGTCCTGGGACATTTCGAAATGGTTCCTTTAGACTCTTTCTGGACCAGGGCGAGGCTTGCCCTGCATACCACCACCTCTTGCTGCAAGTCTTTACCTTCTCTCTGTACAGTTATGATTATACACGCATCTAGGCTGCTAGGGGTGGATGGGAGAGGTCGCTAGGGGATACTAATGGAGCTCAAGGGACAGACATGAGTGAGGATCTGCTGGGCGATTGTCAGGAATGGGCTGACCTCTGGCTTCTGACCGCACTGAGTTCTGCTTTCTTCCAGGAGCTGCTGGTGAGAGGCCCTTACTCTGTCACTTTTATTTCCCTACATTCTCTGCTGATTAACCGTACTCTTCTTCTGCACGTGACACCTTTTCATCAGGCATTTAGGAATTGGAAAAATTATAAGAATCTTGATCTGTTTAGATACTGTATCAGTAAATTTTGAGCAGAGGAACAACTAATAGTAGCAAACATTTAATGTATACTGTGTGGCAGGTTCTCAGCAATTTATGCATGTCAACTCAACTTGTACAGGAAGCCGAGGCACACAGAATTTAAATAATTTGCCTGAAACTATTTGATTACCAACTTTCAAAGCTGGCATTAAATCCAAGGAGTCCGGCTCAATAGTCTGCACTTTTAACCACTTGTCTATCCTCCTTTCAATAATGCAGCTTAATAGGAAGCCATGGGGAAGCCCTCAGGCCCAGCTGCCATGGATGATCGTGGAGGGTGTTCAGGAGAGGGTAAAAGATGATTTTAGGGTAAAATTAACATAGGCCATGAGTGCAAAAGGTGAGAGTACACCAGAAAATACCTCAACATAGCATGTCCCACAAATGGATATTAACATTACGTACAATAGTATGCATCTCATATTAGATGTCGCATCTTTATTCGTTTATCAATCAGGTGAATTTTTTTTTCACATTGTCATTTTTAAGAATCAGTATGCTGGGGTTGTGACTCAGTGTTAAAGTGCTTGCCCAGCATGTATGAGGCACTGAGTTTGATTCTCAACACCGCATATATATAAATGAATAAAATAAAGACCATCAACAACTAAAACTACATTAAAAAGGAACCTTGTATTTAAACCACGTTGTCTATGAATTTTCCATCTTGCAGTACTTGAACATCAAATTGTGTAATTCAATGTCAAAAATGAACTAACAAATTTTAGAAAAATAGTTCTATCTTGCTTTCTCTAACTTAGATAGTAGATTAGCTCATGTGACTGCTCAAATTGAGAACACAGACTTTCTCTTTTATTCCCTCTTTTTGTGATATCCCTTATAGCCATGTGAGCATATTCATGGTTTATTTGGGGGAGAATAAATATTCAATTAACTCTGATTCTCTTTGTTAAATATTTTCCAATTGTTAACTTGCAATCATGTTTGTGGTTGAGATGTTCTTTCTGAGCTAAATTTTGAATTCTCAGTTGAATGTTGTATTGTACTCATGTGGTAGGCTATGAATTTAAAAGTATCCTAGAGATAGCACATAAATCAATTTGGTAATAGTCTATTGCTTTGGGGATAATTGCATTACCGTTTTGGTGTCAAGAGTTGTCCTGATGAACAAGAGCCATCTTGTTAGTCAGCTGTATTTTCAAGCATTCGTGCATGAAGGACTCAGTGCAGAGTATAAATTAGAAATAGTTAAATTGATTATGCTAAATTAGTATTCCAGTTTTATTACTCTGCCATATGAAATAGTATTTCATAATTCAGTTTCAGAACACTTTTCCTTGCCACTTCTGCTTATCACTTTTATTCCTTGAAATAACTGTTGAATATTTATTTTTTTTTTCAATGAGGAAACTATACTATGCTCCCTGAGATTGCTTTGTATTTTATTTGCCTTTTTAAGCCTTCCACCTTTCTTCTTTGTAGGATTATTTCTTCTAGCCTCAGATCTAATCTTCGAGCAAGAGATTCTAATGATTGTACTTCAGACAGGAAGATAAACCAGTTTTCCAATGCTCCCCTCAATAAGTGCAAATTGAAAGTCTAATACAGCATTTTAATCATGTGTGTCTATTTCTAATTATGCATTTAGTTTTGAATTATTTCTTAATTATTTCATGCTCCGTTTACCGATGTACCATGCTATCCTATAGCTTAAAATAGGCCATAATTAAGGTTTCAAAAATTCCAGTGATTTTGATTTACTTTCTGAATATTACTTTATTCTGGTCTTATAGAGTATAAAGTTCCCCAACCTTTAGATTCTAATGCTCATAATCAACCATGCACCATAGCCGGTTACCACCAGAATCTACCAAGCTGAACAGAAAAGTGGTTTATGAAAAGATATTAACTATCTCAGGATTCTCTGAGATTCAAAACCGTTTCCTCCAGCACTGCTCATCACAGGCTGCCAAGGTCTAGGAAGAGCCATCCTGACACCACAGCCCCCATAGGAAGCAAACCCTAGGAGCTTGAGCTTTCTGAAACTCTGTCAGCCACAGCAAGATGTCACTTCCTTTCAGGATCTCTATTTGCCGAGCACTTTTTGTTCCAACTACACCAGCAAACACTGTGCGATGCCTGGAATAGTGTCGAAAACAGCCAGAGGAGTTTTATATTGGAGCTGGACGCTGTGGTGCAGGCCTACAATGCCGGTGGTTTAGTAGACTGAGGCAGGAGGATAACAAGTTCAAAGCCAGCCTCAGCAACTTAGCAAGGCCTTACGCAACTCAGCAAGACTCTGTCTCAAAAAATCAAGGGCTGGGGATATGGCTCAGTAGTTAAGCACTCCTGAGTTCAGTCCCTGGTACAAAAAAAAAGAGAGTCCTACATGGAATTCCATTATTGTAGCTGAAGTCCCATTCCTAATTCCAGAAGAACTAGATAATTTGGATTAAAATTTTCACTTTGGGAAAGAGATGCCCATTGTGAAAATTTCCCCACATATAGAAAAACTATTTGAAAGATAATTGTCAGTTATGAAAATGATTATTTTACATCAAAATATGCTACAGAGGAAAATGTGAAATTACAGTAACTATTTATCATCCCATTTAAACAAAGTAGCTCTGTGATAATTATGTCACCAAAAATACAAATTTGAAATCAAATTATAAAATGAAGAACAGATTTTTGCTGACCTGTAAAAATAACTTGATTATTAAAGAAAATAATGCTCATATTTTAAGTCTACCTCTATGCTATAAAGAAATATGTTAATTATTAAAGGTTATTTCATGCTAACACTTTCTGAAGTTTACTTTCTTACTTTCATGTGGTAGGGTATGAACTGGAGATATTAAATGAAATAAGCCAGGCATAGAAAGACAAGTAAACCCACTTTCTGGGTTTACAGCATGTAGCCTGTTGCCTAGATAAGGAAATCATGATGATTTGGTGAATGATTAGCCACAGGTTGATTAGCAATATGATCTTAATAGTACCATCTAGACTTCAGGCCACTTAATGCAACATGGACTCATTAGATGCATGCTCATTTGTAATGACTTTTAAGCCTTATTCTATATTGACCTTGAGCTCACGTTTCACAAACAAGTAGGTAGTATAAAAGTAATGAGTTTTAATGTCTACGTTATTATGTTAGAAATTGTAACATCAATGAGAACCACTTCTGAGGGTTTCTGCATATTGAATGAACCAGAATCCCCTTTGCCATGGGAGAGTTATGTCATGTTGGGACATTAGGGTAGTGGATGTGAGGCAAGACCAGAGGCAATGGCATGAAAAGGCACCATTGTGGCTCAAACCCCAGAGGACAGATGCATGCCCCGATGGAGACTTTTTATGTCGTTAATTGCAGCAATTCCGTGGGCGAACAGAACAACACACAACATGGTAAGGAGGAAAACTTGAAGTACTTATGTTTTTAAAAACATCATTTAATAAATTATAAGAAGACTAAAAGGAAGTCAAGCAGCTGAGTGGGTTGATTCCCCAGACAGCCCTTAAAAGATGGGAAGGAGAGGACGCCAAGTGTGGACTGTGGATAAAATATTTACAGAACAAACCCCACAGGCAATAATAATTGAATATTTTATATTTTGACTTATTCAACTTTTATGATTTAATTTTTTTCTTCATTGACTTTAATTATGCTTTCCCCAGGGTCACAAGCATTGAAAACTTTGAAAATATAAAGCTGTTTTGTTTACTATGTAAGTTTACATAGCTGTCTTCAAATTGAAGTATATATTTTGTTAAAATCTTTTCCTAAGGGCTGTTGTTCAGAATTTTAAGGTGTCTGCTGCTCCATTAAAAAATCCTTAATGATTTGGCAAAGATAGTGCTTTTTCTGTGATAAAAGTTTTAAAGTTTTCTGCATTACACTAATAGTTTTTTCTTAGCAGATATGAATATCATCTTCAATATCTATATAATGGCAACACATACTAATATTCTTATAAATATTTTCCACCTCTAGGTAACTAAATAATGCCTGACTCATATAGGAAATGTACTATGAGACAGGATTCAAACTATTCCTTTATTTCAGTTGTTGATTAATTCATTATATATGTTCATTCATTCATTCCAGTACAACCTGCCATTTGAGATTCTAGGAGATAGTAGAAAAATGAATAGCAAAAGAAAGAGGGAAGGAAGTAAAGACAGCAGGAATGAAGAATGGAAGACACAGAGAAAGAGGGAGGGACAGAGGAAGAAAGAAAAAGTCAAGAGATGCCTAGATCTTTCACTGTCGAGTGCAGTTCATTCCTTCCTGCCACCACAGGAGGTGATGGGGTGGGCTGCCACTCAGGTTTTAAAACTTTTACTGACAGATCTGTGATTGGGCCTTGATTGGATCTGGGCTGGAAAGGAAGAAAAAGAACCAAAGTACAACATATCCCAGCTCTTCCCTTCTGCGAATAATCTGCATTTCCAGGCAGAGAAATTCAGTGACTTAAGTAAGGCTTCCTTGGCTGTACATAGGGAGGAACATAGCTGTGGTGGAGTATAGCATTGGCAAGAATGCTACACTTTTTAGATACTATAGATCATATTTATACCATCCATATAAGCCACTTATTTGAAACAACTCATGAATAAAAAGGCCATTTAAAAAAATAATGAAATCCTGTCATTTGCGACAACATGGATAGAACTGGAGATGTTAAATGAAATAGGCCAGGCACAGAAAGACAAGTACCACATGATCTCACTAAGTTGGCCTCTAGATGCTGGAGAAGGTGGGAGATGAGTGCGGGAGAGGCTAGCCCCTGGGTACTAAGCATCCTTAGGAGCAGGAGGCCCAGGTGTGCTATGGCACAGTGAGATGACTAAAGACAAAAACACCGTACAGTACATTTCAAAAAGCTAGAAGAAAGGATTTTGAAGGTTTTCACAATAAATAAATGATAAATGTTTAGAAGATAGGATAGAAGAAATTATTTTAAGTGTTTTCACCATAAATAAATGTTTGAAAAGATAGATATACTTAACCCGATTTAAGCATTATGCAATATGTGTGTATTAAAGTTTTATATGGTACCCCATAAAAATGTGCAGTTTTATATTTTGATTTATCAATGAAAAAGAGGAGTGAAATATGGCTATGTGAGCAATCTAAACATGATGATTGTACAAGTTATGTATACTTGGGTATTTCTATAGGCACCAAAGCATCAAAGAATGGAGAATTTGATTATTTCACTGGTTTAATTTTTTAGCTAAATTAACTTTTATTTTTCCTTTGTATCTTTTACAATAAGCTCAAAAAGCTTTCTCCACAGTCAAAAGAAGTCTCCAATATAGAGGAATCGAATTCAGTTTTCTAGTGAATTTTAAATATCTGCCACATGCTATTGTTTCTAATAAAACCTACAATTTTATTTTTCTGAATTTTGATACAATTAATAATCGTTGAGTAGGAGCTCTGTGTAATGTAGTACGCTATGGAGAATGAGGTAGCTCTTCTTGCCTAACACTTGTTTGTACCCATACATCTATGCAACTAAATTTCAATTTGGCCTATTTTTTGTTGTTGCTGTTTTTGAGACATAATCCAAGTAATATTTGTTTTTGGTGAATGCTGGTGTTTTTTTCATAATCAACTGGAATGGAAAGAAGTAGCATAAGGATCCACATTGGCAAGAGTGGCTGGTGGGCTTTGCCAGCATAGCAATCCAAAAGCTCTCTATCTTGCAGGTATTGTGTGTCTATAGATAGAAGTACTTACACAGAGGTTTGTATGTATATATGGGTGTGTGTATGTGTATGCATTTGAAAAACATTTCTAAAGTTATTATGTCTTCCTTTTTTTAAATCACCTAATATCCACAGTAGGAAATTTTAAGTGTTTATAGGTAGCTCCTTATTTTATTCTCCTTTATTTGAGTGAAGTGTTTTCAGATAGAACCCTATCCTTACTTCTGCCTCATCCAGGCACATCTTTTCATTAAAAGCCAAAAACAAGAAATCAACTGTTAAACTGATGCAAATTAATCCCTGGACAAAGGCAGTTCTTGGGAAAAGGTGAATTTGAACACATTGCCATAAGATTCATCACAAGAAGTTCATCTCCTCTCCTCTCTCTCTCTCTGTCTCTCTCTCTCTCACACACACACACACACATACACACACACACACACAAAATACTTGTCTGAGACATATACATATATTTCACACAAGAATTCCCTGTTTTTCTCCTGATACTCCTGACATACCCTATCTTGTCACTTTATCACTGGGCTCTGAAAATAAAATAAATACAGCAACACAGAAGACTTGAGCCCAGCTTCCTTTCCTTGTGTGGCAGCCAGCCCCTCTCTATGGAAGCTGTTCTCAGGTCTCGTACAAGAGCTCCATTGAAAAATTGCACTGGCTTGCCAAATATCTTAATGACTTCTCTCTCAGCAGTGGGTAATGGTGAAATGTTATTCTAGTAACCATAATGTCTCTCATAAAACAATTGCATACAATATGTCCTGGACTTCTATTTTAGTGAGCTCTTCTGTCAGAATAGCAGTGCCAGTAACCATTTAGCATTTCGTAGCAAACTGCTTACCAGTCCTTCAAGTGTAATATTGCAGAAAGAGTGAAGAAATGCGTGATTAAAAACGTTCGCTGAGGGTGGACCATTGAACGCAACCTGACGCCGCAAAATAAACCAGCCTTCACATATGTAGGCGCTCATCATATAAATGACACTTCTATGTGGTCATTTAATTTTACGATCTCAATTCTCGCATATATTGCTCACATAAATATAGTGTTCTCCTGCAGGGAGGTCTGCTGGGTGTTATAAAATCAGTGAGACCTCGATGGGTTCAAATGGACATCTTTTATAATTATTGCTATAAAATTTCTTGACAATGCATTTTGTTGTCCAATGGCTAAAGAAAACGATTTTCCAAAAGAATGGATTTCAACAAAGAGAGTCACAGAGCCTGGGAATTTGTTCCTGTGCTCACCCATATTTAAATTACCTTCTTTGCTCTCACCTATGGGAGGCCTTCCTGCTCTTCAGAATATGTTCTTAGAATGTGGCTTCCGGATAGTAGCAGGCCAGGTTTGCATTGTTTTCCGGTTTGATGAGACAACATGGAATGGGATATCTAGAGGGAAGGATTAATTAGCTGTTAAGTGAAATTAAAATCTACTTACCAGGATTTTTTTTTTCCGTGCACTTGGAAAGTTAAGGCAAGGGTAGGGAGAAGAGTTCTATAAAATCTGGATTAGAAATGGTTTGGAGAAAAAAAATCACATCGACTTTGAAAAATGGCCCCAGGAGCATCATGTGTTGCTTAAAGGACACTACCACTTTTTTTTACTTTTCTGGTTCACATATTGGTATATTTTTCTCTGCAATATTGGGACATTTTGATTACCTCTTAGTTTTTTTTAATCTCTTCTAAGATAATAATACAGTTATTATTTTCTGAATACTACTGTTGCTGTGTGTGACCAGTGTTGAATGGCACCCTGGTTGGATTTGGGCGTTTGTTGCCTAGATTGCCCCGTTACTACCAAAGCAAGCATTTCTTAATGTGGCTGATTGGAGATTCAATCAATATTTGCTATTAATTGTGAAAAAGGAAATGAATTGTTTAATATATTTTTAAATGCTAAAGTATTAATGAATTGTCACATTTATTGAAATGCCAGGAAGGGGAGTAGCCTGTGAGCCATGGCTTCAATCCTGTGGGGATAGCAGTAGTGCAGTGGGCGGGCGTCCAGGAGGAGATGGCTTGAGGGCATCAGAGGCTCTGGGTTACTTGTGCCTGGGTCAGCTCTGTGATTCTGTGTGGGGGTCATTTGATCTTTTCCTCTGGTGCTATTGGTGCTGAGCTGGCTGAGGGCACTCACGCTGAGATGAAGATTTGGGTCCCTGCCACTCTCCTTCCTGAGGCTTGAGCAGGGTTCCTCCTCCACAGGCAGGAATGGGGTGTCACAGAAGCCTGAGCCAAACAGGGAATTCCCTACTCCTCATCACAGTGATTGGGTTAGAGAGAACACACCCTTGGTACACTTACCTCACAGTGGATTTCTGGGACTGTCATAGGAACCACTGGAAAATACTAACAATAACAGTGGAGACTGATCCAGATATTGCTCTTAGAGGAGCTATGAGGGAGTTTACTCCACGGTGCTGGGAGCCATTAGCCAAGTAGGTATGACAATTTCCTTGCCAGCGTACCCCATGTTGCTTAGTGGAAGGACTCGTGGAAATAGGACATTTTGCAGTGACATTGCATGTAAGGTGACCTTGCTCAAGGACCAGGGCGGATCCGGGTTTAGGGTGTTCCCGGTTTAGGACAATCCGGGTTTAGGGCATTCCCGGTTTAGGACAATCCGGGTTTAGGGTGGTTACAGGTTTAAGGTTATTCCTGCTGGGAATAGGGCGTATCCTGCTGCCTGAGTTCCCCTTGAGTTCTCACGGGATTCAGACAGTATTTTTTTGGGAGACAGAAGCCCAGTGGGTGTGGATTTGGGCAGAGAACGTGGATTTCCCCAGAACATGATTGTAGACGGCTGGTGTGAGTTCGGGAATAAAGAGTTGCTGTTTGAATCTACAAGCTGTGTGGTGGCTCGTGATTTTGTGCCCAGCCAGACTGCAGCACCACGGCCCTGATCTCACACTCAGCAATGTCCGAGATTGGAGGTTTCCCATGGAAGAGAAGAGTATGAAATTGGAGACAATGAGATTGCAGGTCTCGGATCACATTCGAATCCTTTGTTAACCTTCACCTGAAACTCAACTTGCCCCAGAAGGTTTTAGATAAAATAAATTGAGTTTCCTCAAACCTACTGTTGAGGGAGTCCCAAAGTACAAGTCTCTTACCTTAATTTTATCATGACATCAGTGACCTTCCCCCCTTTTGCCCAAGAGGTTTAGAGGTTGACATTCTGAACCAAAAATCATACCCATAATCTGTTCTTTGCAGGAAGCAGATTGCACCATGCCCATCTCTGCTTCCCCTTTGCCTAGGCAATCAACTTACTCTACTACAATGAATACAACTGTATTTCTCCATGTGATTCCATGATGAAAACCAGAGTCTGTTTTCTTAAGGCAGAGTCTAAGGAGAGAGGCCATTCAAGATTCAGTCAGAAGAGCTGCCTGAGAGGAAGAGCACAAGAAGGTTTAGAAGGCCTCACAGACAAACCAAGCTATTCCATGATATGTCCAGGAAGGTTCCTGGTTGAGGGGACATAAACCTTAGACCCAGAGAGGTAAACTGCAAAAATCCAGAAAGGCTGGGGCCCAGTTGAAAAAAATCCAAATTACAGAGCAAGCTTAACATAAGTAACTTCAAACATAGACAGGATATCTCGAGAAAGGGGCTAGCAAGGGAGTGGGAAGAGAGAAGGTTCAAGGAGCACAGACAGGGCATAAGTTAGCCCAGGAAGGGATTTGTAAACAATTGGTTAACAAGGGAAATTTGGCTTTTTGTTGTTGTTATTAAAACGGTTTAAAGTTAATAAAGTTTGAAGTAGGGGTGACAGGATTAAATTTTGATTATTCTAATAAAAACACATTTAGTTCAGGATAGATCTCGTTCAAATGGATTACTGCAGAAAGGTGAGGCAGACTACTACCCTGTCTGTTAGAGTCTGTAAACAAGTCTGGATGGTGCCTGGCAAAATGCCAGAGGGAGTGGTTTGAGAAGTAACAAAAGCGAGTCATTAAGTGTAGAGATTCCTGATTGGTTGACTGATGTATCTAGTTTATGCTAATTAGATAAGCTGTGTGGAATGTATAAATACTGCTCCTGTCCTGCAATAAACGGCTCCTACTCCTGCTGTATCAACGTACACAAGTTATTCGTCACCCCCCGGTTATTTTGCTGCAGCCAGCCGGCCTTCTACAGATGGTGGCCCGTTACGGGGAGCCCCGGGACACTCGGGGGTAAGTGACAAAAAAAAAAAGCTGCCCGTCCATAGATAGGACGGGGGCAATCTGCTCGTCCCTAGGCAGATAGGGCGAGAGGAAAAATGACCATTTCGAGAAAATGGAGAAGATTGATACAGTATGTTTGTGTCTTGTTTTGTCTAAGTGTATTGTATTGTCTTTGTGATGAAAATATGGAAGGGGTGAGAAGTAAATTACTAAGGGAAGAAGGCACCCCAATGGAACCAAGAATATTTAAGGCATGTGTTGATGGAAGCCCAGGAACTCTAGTCAGAAAGAAACAGAAAGTTCAGAAGAAGAAAGATTATCAGAGGAGGAAGGATTATCAGGAAAAAAGTTGCAGCAAAAGGCTATTACTGAATACTTTTCGTTACTGGAGGGTGCGTGAAGCGGAGAGGCGGCTGCCGAGTGTGCAAGCCGGTCACAGCGCAGCAAGGATTTTCCAAGAGGCTGCGGCGACTGGCCTTTCCCCGCCTCCTGACCGGGGAGCTGGCTCTTCCACTGCCGCGCCCAAATCTAGACCTGACCTGGAGGCACAGTCTCGCAAGCTCTTGCTCCCTGTGCCCAGTAGCAGTTTGAGACCGGGACTCTCCCCAGGGCCATCTGGGGCTACCCGGGACGCTACAGCCGGCAGAAGACGCTACTGGCGTCCGCTGATGTTTGGTCATTTTCAATGCCAATAACTAAGCTACAATGGTTCTCCCTGACCTGGAGGCTGATAAATAATGAGTACTATTAATACTTATTTCAAATGCAAAAAAACCTTGAGATAATGTACTAAATTGTTCAGAAGGTTGTTTTCTTAGTGAAATGCTACAGGATTTTCTTTAGCCATCCGGAGTTCCTGCCTTCGTGCCAGTAAAGACCAAGGTGGAAGAATTTCTAGTGTTGCTGAAAACCGGATGAGACTTCGGCTGAGAAACGGGCGAGACTTCGAATCAAGCTAGCTGCCTGCAGAACTTACCTGGACTGTGATTTAAGCTAGCTGCCTGCAGAACTTACCTGGACTGTGATTTACCGGGACTGTGAGTTAATCTATTGAGACACTGCTTTACCTGGACTGAGACAACAAACTGTAATCTATAACAAATTGTAACTCGGTATCTTTGCTAACAGTGTCATTGCTGGTATAATTTTTCCAAGGGCTTCTTGCATGGAGCCATCAAGTGGCGTGGTATTGTGGCATTTTGTATCCTCCCTTTCTGTTTGTAGCAGGTTATTTATGGTGTTTCTGTAAAAACCACTATGGTCGTTATTTAAATTAAACAAAAGGGGGAAATGTTAGAGTCTGTAAACAAGTCTGGATGGTGCCTGGCAAAATGCCAGAGGGAGTGGTTTGAGAAGTAACAAAAGCGAGTCATTAAGTGTAGAGATTCCTGATTGGTTGACTGATGTATCTAGTTTATGCTAATTAGATAAGCTGTGTGGAATGTATAAATACTGCTCCTGTCCTGCAATAAACGGCTCCTACTCCTGCTGTATCAACGTACACAAGTTATTCGTCACCCCCTGGTTATTTTGCTGCAGCCAGCTGGACTGCGGCACCTGTCCAGTGAGGGAGATTATTGCTGTAAGAAAGCTCCAACTGTGATATTTGCAAGTCTTCAGTTTCAGACAGAAATGGGTTTTCTTTTATAGGGAGTAGTGAACAAAGCTAGGGGGAAAAATGAGTTATAAGGAAATTGGGCAAGAGTTTAGAATTAGTGGTACATCAGAAAAGGTTTTACCATGAGGTCCCTGTACTCCTGGGAGGGATCACGAAGGAGGGGTTGCATGCTGTCTTATACAGAGGATGGGATAATATTCTTGGCCCTGGGGGAAGGAGGGAAGCTTAACCAAAGTTTGGTGAAGTGCAGTTACCAAACACTTTGTGCAGATTGGCCGAGGCTTACAAAGCATTCGCCTATCACTTATGATGCAGCAGATGGGAATTTGGAGTTTCTATATGGTATCGTTGTAGGTAAACCAGGGGCAGTTGTGAATTTTATCTGAGTTGCATGGGGAGAATTGTTCTTCTAAATAAGCCATTGCCTGGAACACAGAGTGGGGGGACTTCCAATTATATCTGTTTTCTAGGCACACAAGGCTCAGGTAAAGTGTGACTTGGTCAGAATTCAGAAGGATCCCTTTATCTACACCATGGAGAAGAATTTGAGGGAGCCTAAGGGGCAAAAGTGTATGGTAGATCAACTGCAATAGTCCTGGATCAAGCATGGAAATGACCAAGCATTGCAGACAATTTCAAATCGTGAAACAAGACAAAGCAAGCATCCAGAGAACTTAGTGTGGTTGGGTCTGGGAGGAGAGTGAGATACTTACCTCTTGAGTCCTAATTTATAATTTATACCAATCCTTGGGTTGTCTTTGACTGTTAAAAAGTTTATCTGCTTTACACTGAATTTTCTAAGGTTGCTTTTAGTATTTTAAGTAAGTGGTCAGTAAGTGGTTCCCTTGAGCTAAAATTTCTCTAGTTGTTCTCCAGTGGCCATTTAGTTTTTTTGATCTATAAGAGGTTCTTTGAATCACTGCCTTTCAAAGAAGTTTTAACCTTTCAAGGACTCAGATTTCCTCTTTACCCCATATCCTCTGGCCTCCGGTTTTGGTCTGAGGTCTTCACTTCTTAACCAAGGGTAGTTTACAATGTCTTGTTTTTCTATCAATGTTTGTTCCCCAAAAACAACTATTTTAGGAGTTTATTCCTTAACCCAAGATCTCTATCAAACTTAAAAATAGTTTTAAAGATTGTTATTAACCATATTATATATCTAATTTATACCAATCCTTGGCTTGTCTTTGACTGCTAAAAAGTTTATCTGCTTTACACTGAATATCTAAGGTTGCTTTTGGTATTTTAATTTATTTGAAGCTTTTTGAAGTATCAAACATATATGAAAATATACAGATAGAGTGATAGGTCAGTGAATTTGTATGAAATGAGGACACCTTTGTAACCAACACCCTGATTGCAACAGAAGTGACACTGAGAAGTCCCACACTGTTCCCACTTCTCAACACTGCCCTCTATTTTGACCTCTAATGAATAACTTAACTTTGATGGTTTTAAAGCCTTATAAATAAAATAATATGGTATACATTATTTTGTGTCTATAGCCTCTTGTTATATTTGTGACATTTATATTTTTACTTGTAATCTTTCTATTCTCATTTCTGCACTGTACTCCATTTTTAAGTACATTATCTTTTTTTTCTATAATTGAGGACATATGAATGTAGGAAGGGGGTCACTCTTTAGTCTATAATAATATATCAGGAAAAAATCCAATCTTCTATGAGAGGCTGGACTGTGCTTACTTCTCCCTGCCCTGCAAAAGCACTCCAGGCTACCGAGTTGCATAAAGCAAAAACAAAAATAAACACAAAAAAACAACCAACAGGGACATGAGACAGGCTGCTTTTTAAAATATTGAAATAAAAAGCTTATTTAACATGTATAAACTAGTTGAATATTTTTCCTTTCCAAAAATAAAATTTAAAGATAAGTTCCAGCCGAGGATCGAATGGGAAATTAGTTAAAATTCATAGACACAGAGACACACATGCTCTTAAGAAGACAAAAGAACTAAAGACAAATAACTATTCAAAAGATGATGTCACATCAGAATATGTGATAATCCCCAAAGTGTTAAAAACAAAAATAGTGGAACACATGTCTAAGACTTTGAATGGAATTCTGTAAAAATTCTTCTTTAAGATAAATTAGTGCAACAGAAGACATGTATAGATGTTGAAGTCCTAATCTCCAATGTGATTGATCAGAAGGTTAAATGAATTCACAGCGGTGGGCCCCTTAACCCAAGATGATGGGTGTCCTTATAAAAAAGAGACACCAAAGATACGTACACAGAAAAAGGGCCTGAGGACACAGCAAGAAGCTAACCAGGGGGAGAGGTCTCAAAAGAAGCCAGACCTCCTAACATCTTAATCTTGGACTTCTATTCTTGAGACTGTGAGGTCAGTTTCTTCTATTTATGGCAGGGAGTCTGGAATTTTCTTATGCCCTCCTGTGAATTTGATTTCAGGGTACAACTTAATATTAAAACTTATATATCATAATTTTCTGGGATATATTTTGTCTTTTAATCTACAGATATAGTTATTTTATTTTCAAAAAGTTGTCTTTTCTTTGAATATTTTTGAATATTTTCATCCATATCATTTGTCCTCTTCTTCAATGTAGAAATTATATATGGGTTGAATTCCAGCTCCATAGTTATTTGATCTCATTAGTTCTCAAGTTTTTCCTTCTTACTTCCTGTTAGGTCTCTCTATTTCATTACACGTGTGCACTTTGGCACACCTGTCCCTCTTGCATTGTAAGATCTGCATTTGGGCTAGAGTATGGGGACCCCATTGAACTTGGGCCTAAAGCAGATGCTTCAAATACTGCAAACCAGCTTTGTCATCTAGAAGAACGTAATGCTCTAAGAAAGAATTCTATGCATGTAGCCCTCAAGAAATCTGTGAATAGAGGCAATTCTAGTTTTCTAACCAGATACCAATAGGTCCCAATTCTCATTATTACTTTATGTCCAATATGCTGGTTATAGATAACTCTGAAAAACTGTATAACATATATTAGAAACACATTATGTCAATGGTTAATGCCAATGACTTCTGCCTCATCAACATTTGTCTGAATCATTCATTTCCCTGATTTAAAGATGCAAATTAGATATTTAACTGAAACATACATTTCTTCCACAAGAGAATTCTCCTATTATAAACACATTTAATATTTCTCTTTGCATATCTTTAATACAGAATACACTAAAATCATTTTCATTATCTCTTTGAGCTGATCTAAATATTGAAAATTAACTCCTACAATTAATTATAGAATTTAATACTCATTTTTCTATATTTAAGGATTAAATTAATAAAAAATATTATTATTTCCCTTTCCCTAAGAGTGAACACACTTTTCTGTTTCATATCCTTCAACTGATATGGGTTGACAGTCTTCCCATGCTTTTGCAAGTGTCTTAGCTCAGCTTTGTCCAGAAACAGATAATGAGACAAGTATTTAAGTAAAAGAAATTTGTTTGGCAAATAATGCAAAACAAACAAACAAAACATTGATTAGAGAATAGGAAAGCATGTCAGCAATGGAAGAAAGAAGATAAAGGTGAATTATGGCATTTGCAGGTTAATGGGTGGAGCTAGAGACTATCATATCAAGTAAAATAAGCCAATCCCAAATAACTAAAGACCAAATGTTTTCTCTGATATGCAGATGCTAACATACAATAAGAGGTGGGGAGAGGAAAGAATAGAGTTTCATGGGGTTAGACAAAAAGGGGAATGAAGGGAAGGGAGGCAGAATGGGAATAAGAAAGGCAGTAGACTGAATCGGACATCTCTTTCCTGTGTTCATAAATGAATATATGACCTGTGTGACTCCACATCATGTACAACCACAAGAATGGGAAGTTACACTCCATGGATGTATGATGTGTCTAAAGACACTCTACACATGAAGAACAAATTAAAAGAAGGTGATGCCTAGTGATGTTTCAAAAACAAAATAGTCTTTGAAATAATAGGAAAGTTAACTCTGCCACTGTTATTCTGAACATGTATCATTTCCACAGATCCTTATCCTCCTCACTGAGCCTTGGAAACCCATCACCTTGTGGCCATGGTGATGCTCTTCATAGCTTCCTCTGCCTTATTAAGGAGAATCCAGGCTCCAGGTCCCTTTTGCAAGCAGCAGGATGTTGTAGGGCCAGGAAGGAAGTGGGACCAGCATTGGGTGTCTTGGGCTTTATCACTAAGTGACTTACAGGGACTTCTCCTTCTCTTCTGTTAAGTCACACTTAGGTGACATTGCAGTTACCTCTCTTAGGGAATTAATGTATGGCTGCATGGACAGAGACCCTGCCGCAGTCCTCCACCTGTGCCACAGCTGTCCACGTAAGGGTCTGCGCCTGTCTCCATGCTGGGTGGGGGATGGCCAATTTCACATGTTCTCCCTTGCTGTGAGCCATTGTATTAAATAAACATTACATTCATATTAACAAAACTAAAGAATATTCTATTATGAAGTAAAATACATATTTTATTTTGCAATTTGTAAAGTGTTTATAGTGTTAGCCATGCATCACCACTATCCTATTACATGAGTAATAAATTATTTAAAAAGACAAATAAACCTCATATTTCCACGCCGCTAGTGGTACATCTTTCCTGTGCTTTGAAGAAGAGGCACCACATTACCATTTTGCACTGGTATCTGCAAAGTATGAGTGAGAACTTAATGAAATTCATAGCAAGAGAGAAAAGAAGGAAAGGAGGACAGAGAGAAATTAATATTAATACCTAATACAATTGTAAAAGTTCCTATTATAAATAAAAATGTTTTGTGACACATATCTGAAACAAAATTAATTGCAATGTCAGAGTTAATTAATACTCATAACTTTGTGATCTTTGACAGTCATCCTGTACATATCAAAGGTTCTCTGTGTATTTGCCCATTTATATTCTACTGGGCTTTGATTTTGATGCCATTTCCTGACATTTTGCTTAATTTTCCAGAGGTAAGAGCCAAATTATATTGGTCTCGGGAGCAAATGAAACAAAGAATTTACTAACACAGGAAATATGCAGCATGCTCTGTATTCTATTGAGGGCTAAAGAGAGCCTTGTTTGTGCAAGAATGTAGTTGGAAAAAAAAGTGAAAGTCAATTGCCTGTTTTTTTTTTTTAATGGAAACAGGCCAAGTATAATCAATTATACTTGGACATTTTGTAAAAGTAATGCTTTCTGCTGGCATTAATGATAGGTGTACCTCTGGAGAAGGACTGCCAATCAGGGACACACTGGAAGTAAGCTGGACACACTAAAGGACTGTTGTGGGCTGTGGTGTGGATAAATGGGCAGCGTGGGTGTTGACGCTGGAACAGGGCATGGAGTGAGGGGTGGAAGGGTGGTGGGGAGCAAGGCTCACTAAGTACTTTAAAATGCCACTGTTTTCCAACGTGCTCTTTCCGACTCTTTGAGATCAGGTAGAGGATGTTCTCTCTTCCTGAGGTACATGGTCAACAAACCAGAGTTTGTGAAGCCAGGTCTTCCACTCTTTGTCTTCTGATGCTTCTGTTCTTGGGGATCCCCTTCCTGTACGTCTCCCGATTTCTACATATTTCATCTTCTTGTTCTTCTGCCCAACTGGCTTCCCCTATTCCTTCTGAATCTTGTGAACTTACAGTGGAATTTGATCTATTTCTTCTTACATGTGTTGAATCCCAAATGTCTTCAGGTTAAAATCATCTCGTCTCAACTCTGGATTCCACAGTACCAAAGATGATAAATGAGAAGCTCAAGGCAGAAGAAAATTGGAGTAATTCCTGATCAAGGATCCTGTTGATATGTGGAAGTGACTAGAAGGGGTCATTGGATGCGTTCAGACCCGAAAAGACAGAACTCGACTTGAACAGGAAGTTGATGTGCAAAAGCAGAACCAGCCAATGAACAGACACCATGCAGGACTGGCCTCTGGTGTGGGTGGTCAGCAGGGGGATGGGGTGGGGTGAGGTATGGAGCAGTCTTAGAGGAACTTGGTTCTGGATGTACTTCTTTTGGCCGTTTCTTTGGCTCGTCTTTCACATATCCATAAGAAATTGATACCTGGATAAAACAGATATTCCTGTCTTCCAGACCAAAAACAACAAAAACAAAAAATGAAATTCAGACCTACTGAATAACTTGTGTCATTTCCCCCTTTATTGTTCCATGTTAAAACAGGGAGTATTTTTTTTTCTGCAGAGGTTAATCATTATGCAGATAAATTCTGCACACCCACCTTATAAATAGTGATTTTTCCAATTGCCCCAGGTAGATAATTATTATGCAAAGTGAGAATTCAAGAACCAGGGTTGTACCGATTTGCATATATCCCTAGGGAAGGTGATGTTATGGGTTGAACCATGTCCTCCCAGAAGACATCTGGAAGTCACAAGCCTGGCACTGGTGCAGGAATCTTAATTCAAAAGAGGGTCTTCAGAGACATAATGAAGGTGAGGCCTTACTGAGGTAGAGTGGGTCCTACTGCTGGTGTCCAGGAAAGGAAGAGATGGAGGGGTGATGAGCATGTGAAGATGAGCTAGAGACTAGAATTATACTGGTGCTGATTGAAGGACGTCTGGGGCACCCAGAGTTGGGAGAGTTAAACAGGGATCCTGTCTTTGAGGCTTTGAGGTAGCACAGACCCCTGACATCTTCATTTCTATGTCAGTCTCTAGAAGTGCAAGAGAATAACTTTCTGTTCATTTGAACCATTCACTTTGTAGCCCTGTGTTAGGGAAGCCCTCCGAAACTAATACAGAGGATAAGACATTCTTTCTTGTAGGTAGCAATAAATGAGCCTGGCTCTAGTAACCCTGCTTTGGGGAATCAGAGTAAGTTTCCACCTAGCTTCCAAAGTCTGAATTCCCCACCCTTGAATGCATTTATTGTTGGTTATTTGAATTCCCCACTCTTGAATGTATTTATTGTTGGTTATTTTTTATAGACCTGGGTGACATGTATTTTAATTTAGGTATGACTCCCCTGTTGATCTTTCTCAGCTGGCGTAAATTATCAATTACTATTTGTGTTCTAAACATTTCACGGAAGGATCTCTAAATAAAATCTAATGCAGGAAAGAATTGAAGAGTAGTGATGCACAATTCAAATTAGTTTAATTCAACTTTGAACCTGTTTGTAGAACTTCAAACATTTATTTCTATCTTGGCTTTAGCAAAATAAGTATTAAAATATCTGTAGTATCAAAAATACTAATGATGACTAAAAATATCTGTAGTATCAAAAATACTTTTTTTTAAAAAAAGAAATTATTACCATGCCTGGTTCAGATGCTCAAAAGATTAAAAAAACTAAAACTTTTTAAAAAATAATATGGTTAAAATAAAGATAGTTTGAATGCCACCCTGCCCCCCCCACCCCCGAAATAAGAGAGACAGAGAGGGAGAGAGAACCAACGTTTCAGTGATTTGTATAGAGATCCAATGTGTACTCCAAGTATTCCACTCCATGCTTGAGAAAACCAGATGCCTTGGGTGATGAACATGAGATACAAATGGAATTGCTATTGAGATTAGAGAGATGTTCAGGCATAGCTCAAACCTCTAAGATTTTCATATTCCTCTCCAATTTTTTGCCAGAGGAGAGAAGTATGTTATGAAAAGATACCATAAAAATGACAAAATAATAACAATAAGTATGGGAAACAGAGGAACATAATAAATCAAACTCTGGGGATGGAACCAGCAAAGAAAAAAAAATACACTATAGGAAACTTTGCAAGACAAATAACCTTAAATGAACAAACTTCATACTTACATAAGATGAAGGTAGAGGTTAAAGAATCTTGAGAGAAATACCCACCAACACGAAAATGTGAACATTATGTGTATACATCCTGATTGGAATATGTAAAAAAGTACTTATGACATAATAATATGTTTAATATTTTTAAAATTGCTAATATAATATAGTTTAATTCTACTATAAACCAATTAGTATAATTTGCCACATTTATTTATGTCTTAGCAAAATAAGTATCAACTATGGTCCTTATTTAAAAAAAACTGCCACAATTTAAGAACATAAGCTGAAGTTATTACACAAAATTATATAACATCTGTTATTGATTTCACAATAGTCCAGGGGGGGGCAAGGGAGAAATAGATTATTATATAGCTGAAACAAAGTTGAAATTAACTTGTATGTAAAAATAAAATCAAGGGCTGGGGTTGTGGCTCCATGGTAGAGTGCTTGCCTAGCACGTTTGAAGGCCTGGGTTTGATCCTCTGCACCACATAAAAATAAATAAATATAGTGTGTCCAACTACAACTAAAAAACACAAGTATTAAAAAAAATAAAATAAAGTAAAATAAAATCTGAAGGAGCTGTATGAAATGGAGTGTGGATCAGGAAGCAGGACCCATGCACAAGCCAGGGGCTGACCAGGACCTCACTTGGGTCATCTCCAAACTTGTCAGGAGCACCTGCAATAACTGTAATAATTGGATAGCTCCTGCATACCCAGAGGTTCAAAATGCACATTAAGATATTATCAGACTCTTGCATTATGAACATTTCCATCCATTTACACATTCTTTCCTTTATCTTCTTGGTCACTTGACCCCTTTTGCTTTCCCAATATTTAATGGCCTCTATGGGCTCCTGTGTTTCCCACCTCCCTCAGAACACTGAGGTTTGGAGAATTTAAGTAATCAATCCAATGACTTAACATTGTAAATTACAGAAGTAGAATTCAAACTATATTTTAAAATATGGTTATTGATTCAAGTTTAATGAACATAAAGAAAACTATATCCTTCACAAGACTCCTAAAGCACAAGAAGTAAAATCAAGAATCAATAAATGGATGGATTCAAACTAAAAAGCTTCTTCTTAGCAAAGGAAACAATAAATAACATGAAGAGAGAGCCTACAGAATGGGAGAAAATCTTTACCACACACACCTCAGACAGAGCACTAATCTCCAGGATATATAAAGAACTCAAAAAACTTAACACCCCCCAAAATAAATAAGCCAGTCAATAAATGGGCAAAGGAACTGAATAGAAACTTCACAGAAGAAGAAATACAATTGATCAACAAATATATTCAAAAAATGTCCAACATCTGTAACAACCAGAAAACTTCAAATTAAAACTACACTGAGATTCCATCTCACTCCATGAAGAATGGCAATTATCAAGAATACAAGCAACAGGGACTGGGGATGTGGCTCAAGCGGTAGCGCGCTCGCCTGGCATGTGTGCGGCCTGTGTTCGATCCTCAGCACCACATACAAACAAAGATGTTGTGTCCGCCGAAAACTAAAAAATAAATATTAAAAAATTCTCTCTCTCGCTCTCTCTCTTAAAAAAAAAATACAAGCAACAATAAATATTGACGAGGATTTGTAAGGGTAAAAGAAATTGAAGTTAAAGCGTAAAAGTTAAAGCGTAAAAGATCGGGTGTTGTAAAAGTTTCTAAGCTGCAAGGTCTGAGTTAGCTGTTAAGACAATGCTTAGAACCACCCAGTAAACATTTCCCCTGATTGGTTGTTTAGTAACTGAAGGGGTCTGTGTGGTTGCACGCAGGCATTGCAGGGCCTGGACCAATCAGTTTAAATGTAACCCCCTCCTTAGGAATGACCTATCACTACAGCCTGACCTGTTCCCGCCAATGAATGAACCAATCATGTTTAGGAGTTGTTGTTCAATTTTCCCGCGCCTCATGATGATTTGTTCTGATGTATACAAAGCCCTCCGCCCTCCCCAAAAAGTGTACTTAAGCAATCTTCAGCCCTTGCTCGGGGCTCTGGGCTGCTTTCCCTTCTTTAGTGGGCACGGAGCCCCAGCATGCTGGTTCAATAAACCCCCCCTTCTGCCAATTGCATGAGTGGTCACTTGGTGGTCTCTTTCTCCGACGTTTCGCGGGACCCTTACAGATTTAGGGGAAAAGGTATACTCGTACATTGCTGGAGGGACTGCAAATTGTTGTAACCACTCTGGAAAGCAGTCTGCAGATTCCCCAGAAAACTTGGAATGGAACCACTGTTTCACACAACTAATTAGAACAAATAAATTATTTGTTTAATGTATTACTCAATAAAATCTCCCCAAATTGACACATCTGTTTATATAGAACATTACTTGTACTGAAAATTTCTCATGTTTAAGTTTAACCATCACCCAAATCCTTCTGTGACTTATAAGGACCCCAAAACTTTTAGTGACTAAGGCTGCCTCTCTTATCTAGGTAAAAGAAATATGGCACCAAACTAATTAAATAGAAAGGAAAACTGGATTCAAGACTATTGCCACAGGGAAGAGAGAGATTTGAACTTATCTTCATTGAAACAAAAGGTAGGGGGAATTTTCAGCACTGCCTATGGCAGGAAAGGACAGGAAACTGATGAGAAGAAGGCAGTCACTGCTAGATGAGATCATCTGGGCTCCCTAATTGGCATTTACTGAAGTGAGGCTCCTGTGCTCTCATAGGATGATGGGGCACTATCTTTCTTGGGGACATTTCAAAGGGATGGCTCTCAGGTCCTTGTAAAAGACATTGCTGGGTTTTAGAATATGTACAAGTCAAAGGACAGTGAGAGAAAAATGAAAATGGCAAGTGTTCTAATGTAAATGGTCCAAGGGAAGCCAGGGGATTGTCATTTGGAAGAAATTGCTTGGGCATTTCCATATGCAAAGATATTCTAGTTCTTTAAAGGGCTGGAATCCAGACCCTGGTAATAAGGATGATAGGAGATTTGTAGGGCATGGACTTTTCAGTGAGGTTAAGGGAATAGTGTTTGCCTGATGGTGTTTAGAGAATAAACTGTGCAAATGGCTATGATAGAGCACAGATGCTTGGGAGGTGATAACACCCAACAGGAAGAGGAATTCTTCAGAGTGTTAAGGGTTAGTATAACGAGGTAGAATGGCCTGAATCTAGACCATTAAGCTGGACATTAGGAAAGTATTTCTAAATGTAGGGTTGATGAGATTTGGGCATAATTTGCTCAGAAAAGGTCGCTAGGGTGTCATCACTAGGAATACTCAGGAGTGAACAAGATGATATCCATACTGCCATTTAAGGCCACAGTGACAAGGTCAAACCCACAGTAATAGAGAAGAGCAGATTCCATGACCCTGAATGTGTTTTCCACCCTCATGATAAGATTCACCTGAATTTACAAAACAACAGAACAGAGCATTATAATTTGTAATATTTAGTCTCAAGCAAGGATTCACACAACAAAAATGTGTTTCTCTGTTTTCCTTTAAGTAGCTTTTAGAGGGTAGATGTTGGCATCAGTGAAGAGAATGAAATCCATGCCCATTTTACATGATAAGGAATTAATTTGCAGCCAATGTGCTTATATTAACAAATTGTTATTTGGTTAGAAAATAGCCTGAGTGGTACTTTATCTCCTTAATGGCACTATTTAACAACTCGTTTTAGATGTTTCTGCTTAATTTTCATGCTAATTTTAAGCTGTTTCCATTTTTTTCTGTTTTAACAGTATTTTAAATTTAACAATGTATTGATGTTTACATTTTGGTTTTATTTGATTTCGTTTATTTTATTCAAAATAGTTTGATTGGCACTTGATAGTTTAGTAAATGATGCAAAAGATTCTGAATAAAATTTCTGCAATACAGGATTGGATTTCTATATTCAGTGAATGTCAGGGCAGGCCTTTTGTATTGAAGGGCAGAGTGTGAATTCTCTATTGTAATTTTGAATATCTCAAAGTATTAATATAATATTGCATTATTATTATATTATTTTATTATTATTACATTATAATATATAATGTATTATTATATATATTCTTTCAAACAGGGGAGAATCTGTAAATAAGGATCATTGCAGACTTTTGTCAGGAACATTGATTCACCTTGTTCCCCAACCTCTACCTCTTTCCTGATGTCATAGAATTAGCCATTTAACAGGCATCAAGGTATTTTCTTGTCTGCCAGGAACAGTCCTAGATATTGGCCCATAGAAGCAGTCAGCAAGAACAATAATATCCATGCCTTCTTTCAGATCTAATCCCAGTCAGAGAGACAGAGGAAACACTGACAACTAAATATATATAACAATATCAAGAATTGATAAAGGTCATTGAAAAAACTAAGCAAAGTGAATGACTGGGTGACGGAAACTTAACTAGGTAGGGAAGGCTCTCTGAGAAAAAGTGATCTTTGGACTGATTCACTGGATAAGAATACAGACCTCAAAGATCCTGCAAAATGCACTTAAATGCCAGTTTTCTTTATGTGCAAGTCTTACTTTTTATTTAAGTTTTGCCAAGGAACAAGTCAAACTGTTCTAATCTGTAATGTTTAAAACTGACACCAATCCATTTCACAAATACTGCATAAATTCCACCTGTCTACTATGTTAAAAGCACTGCTTGAAGTCTTTATTTATAAAGTTTCTCTCAAGACCAGAGAATTCTGGCTTTGTGTGCGGATTTATTTCTATGTAATGTGAATAGGTTTTAATTTGAACTTAATAAATGTCTACCATATGAGAAACACCATGGCTACTGCTCATGAATGACAAAATGCTGCTTAATTTCAATGGCCATTTGAAGAAAGTTTTCAGTATGCTTTGCTTTTCTACTAATGTCTTCTAGAGAACTTCAGACATTAGTAGAATTTACCATTTATCGCCTCATCTCATATCCAGATTAGTCCAATTCCCTTCTGACTAGCACTTTAGACATTTCAATTATAAGTCTTTAGTTAAGACAGAATTATTACTTTTTAAAATGTTCATTTTTTTATTACTTCTCTGAGCACTGGCTTTATGATTAGTTCACTTAAGGAACTGATCTGCTTTTGAGTTTAAATTGGGTGAGTTTTGTGGGATCAAAGATCTGCTAGATTGAGGTACCTTTTCAGGGTTTGCATGCAGAAAAGATGGCATGTATATGGTGGTGTGGTCTGAACGAGTCTACCTAAATTTCTGTGTTGGAAACTCAATCCCTAAAGCATCAGCCTTAGGAGGTGGGACTTTTGGGGTGGTATTTATGTCATGAGTGTTCTGTCCTCATAGATGGATTAATGCTCCTATAAAAATGACTGACAAGAGTGGACTCTCTTTGCTTTTCCACTACATAAGGACACAACATTCATCTACTTCTTGCTCTTGTTTTTTCCACCAGGTGAGGATGCAGTAAGAAGGCCCACACCAGATGAGCGTAACTTGATCTTGGAACTCCCAGCCTTCAGATGTGTGGGAGAATAAATTTCTATTTTATGATTTATCCAATCTGTGTTATTTTCTGTTATAACAATTCAAAGTAGACGATGACATACAGTTACCAGGCAAGAGAGTTAAACATTTTATAGTAGGAAAACAAGCCAGGAAGGAAAACCAAAGACCTTAGGGTAAGGTGACCAAGATTTAGTTCCAGCTTGGTCACCTACTAAACACAATAAGTTAGTTAGCCTTGTCAACTCTAAGAGATTTAATTACTCCCTTGAATAATAGATTCTATTCCCTCCTCTTCCTCCTCTTCGTCTTCCTCCTTTTTGTTTTCTCCTTCTCCTTCTCTTCCTTCTCCTTCTTCTTCTTTATAAAATGGCTATCATAGTGGTTAAGAATCATAAACCCTGGGATGAACATAGGTCTACTTTCAAATCCTAGCTCTACCACTTACTGGTTTTGTGTCCTTGATAAAACGAACTAATCTGAGTCTCAGATGCTTCACCTGTGAAATGGATCTAATAATAACTCCTAAATTATGGTTGTGAATCACTGTAGTAATAAACTTAAAGGTTAGTGGCGTAAAACTTTTCATTATTCTGTTTTGTAGCTCAGGAATTCAAGCAGGGTCCAATAGAGACAGGGCTCTTCTTTCAGTCATGATGACTAACTAGGGCCATGGCAGCAGGGGCTTAAATAGCTAGGATGGTGTGACTGGGATTATAACAAAGAGCTTTTGTCCTTGCTATTCAATGTTTCCTTGCTCCTCTTAGATTTCACGTTCTGGGTGTGAACCCAAGATGGCTTCTTCTTGGGTCTCTCTGTTCCAGTAAAGATGGGTAGAATCATGGGGGCTGAACCACCATCTCCATGTTTCCTCTTTGCATAGTTTGTGTGGATTCCTCCCGGATAGCAGTCTCAGGGAGGCAGTTAGGTTTGTCATTGGGGACTGACTTCTTCTAAGGGAACCTTCCGTGAGCACCAGTGAGAGCTACAGAGTTCTTATGACTTAGCTCAGGAAGTTCCAGAATGTCTCTACCACGACACTGTCTTTCAAGCAAGTCATCTGGGCCATCTCCAGTGCATAGGGAAGGCAGGACCATAAACCCAGGGAGGCTGGAGGACAGATCACATCAAGAACATCCAGTTCAAGGTGAGGAGAGAGTAGACTCTTTCTCTCATGAAGGACCATGAGCCCACATGGAAGGAAGAATTTCACAGTGGCCACATCAGTTTCCACATTCTTCATGAAGATATTTGGAGTTTTGACACAGTTGTCCTATGTAATCTGTGCCTCACTCAATAAACTTTGGCTGAATCATTGTTTGTAAAGATATGTTTTAAAGAATGTGCTACTTGTAGGATGGCAGGTAGCCATTATTATTTGTGGAAAAAAAATGCAGTTTTTTTCTCTCTTCCTTTTTACTTAATCAATAAAATCATAATTTTAGTATTTAAGTTTTATCCCATGCACATTTCTTATGTTTAAATCAAAAGGGCAGTGATCCTTACAGATATTCTTCTTATCTGAGGTGTCTAAAGCCTGGAAAGAAAGGAAGAATTTCCCACAAGCTTGGCAAATTGTAACAATTATGCCACTAACCTCTAAGATCATTCTACAGTGATACATAACCATAATATAGGAGTTATTATTAGATCCATTTCACAGGTGAGGCATCTGAGACTCAGGTTAGTTCGTTTTATCAAGGACACAAAACCAGTAAGTGGTAGAGCTACGATTTGAAAGTAGACCTATGCTCGTTCCAAAGTTTCAGCACTACTTTTGATTTTTAATGATTATCCTAAAACTGGAAATGTAGTAAACACTTGACACATTATTCTTTTTCCTCTCCAATCCTTGATCTTCCTCATTAATTATGATATGCTTTGGTGCTAAGGCAGAGGCAGCTAGAGAATCCTTCCCAACAGTATTTCAGGCATCCATTATAAATTGACATGAAAGTTGCTGCCTATCCATGTACCAAGAAAGAACCCTCATAAGTGGGATGAGTGTTCAATAAAAGAGGCTCCAGAGACTGCCTGTCCCTCTACCACATAAGCACACAGCAATAAGTTTCCGACTGTGAGCCGGAAAGTGGACCTTCATTGGACACAGAATCTGCCTTTGGTTTGGACTTCTCAGGCTCTAAACTGTGAGAAATAAATTTCTGTTGTTTATAAGTTCCCTGGTGTCCAATATTTTATTATAACTTCCTGAATGGACGAAGAAAATTGCTACTGAGAAGTGAGGGCACTATTATAATAAATATCTAAAACTGCAGAAGAGGTTTTGGACCTGGGAAATGGAAGAGGCCTGAAGTACATGCTGGGAAAAAGCCTGTATTGCAATTAATGAACCCTAAAGGGCATTTTTGTAAGGGTTCAGAAGGAGAGAAGAGCTACAGAGAGAGTCTCCTTCTCAGAGAATACCTCCATGGTCGTGTACAGAGGTTGGTAGAAATATGGATGGTAAGAGCCCTCCTGATGAGGTTTCAGACCGAAATGAGAAACATGTTATTGAACAATGGCGACTTTTCTTATTATGTGAAAAGAGCTTAGCTCAATTATGTTTGTGTTCCAGTGTTTTGTGGAAGATAGGACTTGTGAGCAATGAAATTGGAGGTTTAAAGATGAGAAAATTTCTAAGCAAAATATTCAAGGTATAGGTTGGCTTCTCTGGATGGTTTATAGTAAAACCATGACTGAGATGCCTCCCAGATTGGGTGTGAGGTGCTCAGACCAGCTGCATCAGAGCTTTCCCCACCCTTTCCAGGTGCGAGGGCTTCTCCGTGTGGGGGTGTGGCTGACCATTGACCTGGAAACCAATCACTGACCCTGACTTTGGAATGCTGTCTCCCTCGACCTTCATTGGATGGAATTTTCCCTTGAATTTTTTGTTCCCCAATAAAAGCCCACTCTCTGGCGTGCTTCTTCCTCTCTCCTGCTGGCCTCTTGTGTAAACCTTGCTACCGCCAGGTGGCTCTAGGCAGGAGCCGGGAGAAGCCGTCTCTGAGCTGGGCAAGAAAAAGGTAAATTGAGTTTTATGTGTCTTTAATCTGATCTCACTAGTTAACTTCTATGTTTCGAACCTCTAGTATGAAGCTAGCGTGCTGGTTGCCGGCAGAGTGTGCGGCTTCCCAAAGCTATGTGGCTGGACCACTGATGCAGCAGTTTCCAGAAGGTAAGACCCAGTGTGTCTAGAAGGTGGAATCTCCCACTGCAGTGCATAGGGAAGGCAGGACCATAAACCCAGGGAGGCTGGAGGGCAGATCACATCAAAGGGAATCACATTTTTGTGGGGGCAAGGTACCAGGGAATGAACTCAGGGGCACTTAGCCACTGAGCCACATCCCCAGCCCTATTCTGTATTTTATTTAGAGTCAGGGTCTCGCTGAGTTGCTTAGAGCCTTGCCGTTGCTGAGGCTGGTTTGGAACTCACAATCCTCCTGGCCCAGCCTCCTGAGCCGCTGGGATTACAGGCTTTCTCCACTGCACCTGGCAAAGGGAATCACTCTTGAGCCGCAAGTTTTGTCGTCCTTGGCTCTTTGGAGTTGATTTTCTCAGGCACTGCCACACCTTGCTTCTTTTCTCCTTCTCCCTTTTAGAATGAGAATGTGTCTCTTGTGCCTGCTCCATTATATATTTCAAAGGCATGTAACTTGTTTGACTTCTTAAGCTGGAAGGTAAAGGGGAATTTGCCTCTTGATGCTTCACATCTGGAGTCTCTCATATCTGACTTAGGTGATATTTAGATGAGACTTTAGATTTTAGGCTTTTGAGTCATATTGGAATGAGTTAAGACTTTGGAGGATGTTTGCATGAAATAAATATATCTCACAAGTGAGAAGTACCTGAGTTCGGAGGGGCCACGTGTGGAATGCTGTGGTCTCTGCTAAACTCCTATGTTGAAATCCTAACACCTGAGGTGATGGCATTAGGAGGTGAAGGCTCTGGGAGGCGATTCAAGGAGCAAGAGTCTCATGAATGTGATCAGTGTCCATCTAAAAGAGGCCCAAGTGAGACCCTTTGCCCCTTCTACCAGGTGAGGACACAGCAAGAAGTTGCTCTCTCTAAGCCAGCAAGTGGGCTCTCCCCTCGATCTTGGACTTCCCAGCTTCCAGGACCATCTGATGTTTAGAAGGCATGGTATTTTGCTCTGACAGCCTGAATGGATTAAAACAATATAATGTGTTGATGATGGGCAAATTTGAATCCATGGAAGATATTTTGAATAAGTAGGGAGGGTGGTGAATAAAAGAACACTAACTAGGTGTGTAAAGGGGAAGGGAATTTAAAACACCACAGAGAAAACTTGCAAAATGTAGGTCCTTTCCTTGTTTGCTCATTTAGCATATAATTACCCAAGGTCAAGAGTCCAGCTTGATGAGATAGAAAATAGGGAATGTCCGGAAAAGCAGAACCAACAGGCTGTGTGCACACATGCACACACACGCATACAAATGCGCGAGCACACATGCACAGAGAGGGAGAAAGTTATTTTAAGAAATCAACTCACACAATTGCAGAGGCATGGCAACTCCCGAGTGTGCCCTTGGCACGTGGGTAGACTTGGGACTGAGAAGAGCTGCACTTGCTGGTCCTTGGGCAGTCTGCCAACAGAGCTCCATCAAGCAGGGGGTAGGGGTCAGTCTGCCTCTACTTAAGGCTGTAATTGAATGAGGCCCACACGCATTGTGCAGGGTGCTGGGATCTACTCAAAGACTGCTAATTTAAATGGTAATAGCATCCAAACACCCTCCCAGAAGCATCCAGAATAACATTTAACCAAACATCTGGGGTCCATGGCTCAACCCAGTTGACATAAAATTCACCCTCACAGAGAGCTATGGAGAGTTTTAAAGGGAGCAATGATGAAGAAAGTATTTTATGAAGATTCTTAGGGAAATATTTTGCATGCTGGTTTAAAGAAGGGAGTAGTTGAAATGTCAGAATAATGAAGAAGGGTTGGCTAGACATTCTCCAGGCAGGAGCTGAGGAGACATGGCTGAGAAGACCAGAGGTGACCATCAGCCACTGACACATCATCCACCCCGAGAGTCACTTTTTAATTCATGAAGACTTTAATTGCAGCATTCTAAACATTGCTCAAATCAGGCAGATTCAGCTCTGTTATCAATATTCTGTTTGTAGCCATGTTTGAAATACTTCCTTACATTTCAGGAGTTTGGAGCACTTCATCTAAAAATGAGGGCATTGTCTTGAAGATCAATGGAATAATAATGTATTTGAATATTTAAAATTGCACAGTCCAGTTCAGGAGACTACTACAGCAATCTATTCATTTAATTCCATAAATCCAGTTATATAAGCTCTAAAAACGCAGAAGAAAGAAAGAGTTGACATTTTCTCTGGTTGAAATTAAATCTTTACCTCCCCTATCCTAGGAAGGTAGGTCACACTAAAATACAAAGAGAAACAGGAGATAACTCTTGATCTTTGACCTCACATGCACCTAAATCCTGGAGGCTTATGGGTGGCATAGCTGCTTTTCAATGGGAATTTTGACTCAATCAGATTTCTCTCTTACTTGCTAATTTTAGAATCCAGTTCCTTTTTAAATTTAACTCCACAGTAAATATGTTGTAGAGGTTCAATGTCATGTGTTTTATAGTGCACCCACGCAGGGAAAGGCCAAATCCCACTGCAGCCGATGTCAACATGGTCTCTGGCCAGGCCTGCATTGGACAATGAGCTCATTGGCTTCCAAAATCCCCAGATGTTGTTGCTGAAGATGTGACCTCAGCTTGTATTTTTGCAGCCTCTAATTGGAGAGGAACCACCTTGCAGATGATCACAGGCATATTTGCACCCCCTCAGCAATAACATATCTGCAACATCCTGCTAGTTCTTTTGGCACAGAGGCTGTGATCATTAGGTGACTTACTATATGGAATTGAACTGGGAAGATTTTTTTTTCAAAGGTGAATAAATATCTAACATTTGCCAAACAATTCTTTATGATTAGAATGAAACAGTCCCTGTCTGGGCAGAGATGTGGCTACATCCTCTGCTACAGTCATTTTTTTTTCTTTTTATATTTTATCGTGTCCTATACACAGATAATATATGTATCTCTTGATTTGCTTTGTTAGAGACTGTAAATGAAACTTCACAAAACCATCTTCAAAATCATGTAGTGAAACAAGAGTTGGTAACATTTTTTTTCCTTATCATCATTGTTGCTTTCTGTTGAATAAATGTACATTTCTTGCTGACTGCAAAAAATAACATTAAAAAGCTGTTCCCAGCTAAAAGATTTCAACACACGGAATTATATCACCCGCTTTATTCCGCCCCCTCCCTAGCAGAGACGGACGTGGTTATAATAGCCAAATCAAAGAACATTTGTTTGAATGATCTGTAATCAGCACTGCTGCTGTCCATGGAAGTTGAGAACAGTTCTACAATCATAAAACCTTGTACCTGGGAGACTGCATGTCTCACTCTCAGTGTTGGCACAATTATTATGATGCTAATAATTTCTTAAAATAATGGAAAAATATGAGATCACTAAGTCTTTCAACAGTGAATGCAATATGATGATTAAAATATTCTGCATGCAGAATAACAAATACCAAATTCAAATGGTAGAGGAAAAACAAACAAAAGCCCTGGAAAATTCAGTAGTGGACTGAAAAAAAAATCAGGAATAGGAAGACAGAAGTGTGCAGAAATGAGTTACTTGGTTTTCTACCCAATTTCTAAATGGAAAAATCCAAAGTCTGCCTCTGAATCATCTCATTTCTAACACATTGCTTGGATTCTCCTTTGAAAATATGGGAAGAACTTTACAAATCAAAATATTTCTAATTGTGCTCAATCTGCTCAGATGGAGAAAACATTTAACTTGAGATGTCGGGCCACTGGTCTTTTCATTTTTCACTGTACCAAACCCTGTGCTGATGTAAGCTATTCAAGAAAAATAATATTTACATCGAACTTCAGAATTTGTAAAACACTTTCCCCCTAAATTCTCATTTTATCTTTACAACAATCCTGCAAGGTAATCAGGAGGCAGGCAGAGCCGTTACATTCCAGGGGATAATATATAATTGATTTATCATCATAAACTCTTTTTCTCTGCCAACTTGGCTGCTTGGAGCCATTCTTTTTCCTAAAAGATTCTGACTTTTCTGGAGATGAACATTTATCCTCTCAGGACAGTTTCCCCTTAGGTTACTTCTTGGTGTGCAGTACCATTGATATACACATTTCTCTTAAAATATAATAAAAGAAAAAAAAAACCTATCAGCTAGGTTTCCAGGAAGAGTGAAATAGCACAAGAACAAGAAATATGGAGGGTGTGTAGTTGGTGAGAAGTGGGGTTTGTTTCCGTGGAAGAAATTCTCTAACAACTTGCTTTCAGGTATGGTTGCATTGATTTAGGAAGAATAGGGAGAGAAGAACTCAGTATCGTCAGTTATTCACAAAATGTCTTTTTTCTGTTATTTAAATGTGTTTCTTTTTTATAATTAAAGTGAATTTTGCTCTAAGAAAGTCAGCAGTAGTTGAACATTAGAATAAGAGCTATGTACTACACAGGGTTTCTTTTCTTTCTTTTCTTTTTCTTTTTTTTAATAAAGTCAGAATGCTGACGACAATACTTCTTACACTAGCAAAAGAAAAACAAAATAAGGTTAACTGTTACGTTTCATCAAGATTATTGTAGGTGGAAATGAACAGTCTGGATTTCAGTTTGGTTTAGGTAAGAAAAGTTGTTTATATTCAGTCTCAAGAGTCAGCTAAATTTGGTTTTCTTTACCTCCAATTCCATTAAGAATCTGGAAACGTAGAAATACATGTTTATATAATCACACACATACCTGAATTTAAATTAATTACAAAAGTGAGGTAAAGTTTTATAAATCTTCAAAGTCAGAATGAAAAGTTGGAGAGTATTATTAGCTTTATTCAAAACATCATACATAGTTATGGAGAAAAAAAAAGAATGATTTAGACACAAATAGTTCATACTGTTTTCAAAATTTAAATGATATCTTTATTTAAAATAATTTTGCATATGTTTCAGAGCATATTAAGGAAGGCTAGAATATTGAAATATAATGAAGAAAACAAATCATCAATAATCCACTCATACAAATTAAATCTGCTTGCACTTTGTTACGATCCTTTCAAAATTTCTATAACTTTTATGTTTTCAGTGGTCTTATGGAATTCCAAGTTTTAATATTGACAATGTAGTGTTCAGGAGTAAAAAGAAATTAGAAACCAAAGAAGTAGAAGTGAGGCCAGAAATAAGAGGGCTTAAAGCCCAGCTAGGTGAATCAAGCAAGGGTTTAAAAGCAGTTAAGGGATGGTGCCATCTGCCCTTCTTCCAGGGGCATCCAGGTAAGAAACAGGGAGCTTTCTCCTCTGAACAGAAAGGGCTAAGCTCAGGTAAAGCTCATGCTAAAAAAAAAAAAAAAAAACATAAAAACTCTTGCCACATATTAACCAGACATGAAATGGGAGTGTACTACTTTATTACTGAGTACTCTCAAAAATAAAACTGCAAGCCTATTACATTGTTCCTTTCCTGGTCAATTACTTTACTTTCTATCAAAATATTTAAATTTAGGGTTTTTATCAACTACATAGTGAAAGCACATCATGTATAAATTAGGCTGACAGTAATCTCCAGTTCCCAGCCTATAACAGCTCTTGAGCAAGTGTTCCAATAGATGTTTTTCTTCTCAGAGATTTCTTTTTCTAAGGTCATATTCTAGCCCTCAGGGTCTTGTGTGTGTGTGTGTGTGTGTGTGTGTGTGTGTATGTGTGTGTGGTGGGGTGGAGTTTGGGGATTATGCACGCGCAAGCACTGAGGATCGGCTTGAACCCAGCTGAGATACCACCCAGCCCCTCTAGTTCTTCCTAGTGTCCATTAGGTTCTGCCATGCTCTGGGAAAACATCACCCTGCTTGCTAACTTGGAATCAGCAGGTGCCCCAGAGAGGTGCCCTGCCTTCCCTGGGGCTCCACGGGAGCCTTCTTCCAGCCCCTCGGTCCTATTACAAGTGCACCAGCTTCCCAAAGAATAGGGCCCCCAAATTGAGTGAAAGTAGTCCCCTCGCCACCCTACACCTGATACTTCTACAAGTGTGGTGTTCTGTGTTCACTAGAGGAGAGGGACTGGCCGCATGGACGTGTGGATTTTTCCATCTTTGGTTTCACAACTAGACAGATCATTCACTGATAGAGAGTAGAAGGTCAAATATTGATCCTCTGTGATTACAGGTTAGGGCAAAGGATGGATGAACTACCACAGAAGAAAGAGCCCCAGGGAATTAGCAGGCCAAGGTGGCTTATTTTGCAATCAGAGGCAATTTACAATGAAGGAAGTCATCGGATTCTATCAGTCACTGGTGAAAGTTGTTTTTTTTTTTTTTTTTTTTTAAGCCTTCTATGGAGCCCTTGGGACTTGGTTTATACCTGGAACTCTAGAAGGAGATGATCTTAACTATTCACTAGCAATGCTGTCACTCAGATATAAGCAAAATTGGGATATTACAAACACAAGTGGCACCAATAGAAAAAGAGAACATCACTTTTTAATCAGTAAGGCATCTTTGCTATTGATTTTTAGGTTTTGTTCTGGGGATTGAACACAAGGGTGCTTTACCGCCAGGCTACATCCTTAGTTCTCTTTTTTATTTATTTGCTTGTTTATTTAATTTCTGACAGGGTCTCACTAAATTGTTGAGGCTGACCTTGAACTTCCAATTCTCCTGCCTCAGCCTCCCAGCATACTGATACATACAGGCAAGTGCCACCACACTCAGCGCCACTGACATTTTCAAAACAACCATTTATTGACATATCCAAGAGGAAGATGGACAACTGGAGGATGATCTCAGTCTGGAATCCTGCAGGTCATAATTCAGTATTTCTCTTTTACACATTAAAATATTGTTAACACTATTTGGAAAAGTTACTTATTCATAAAATTTTTTTATTCTCTGCTCTCTGAATAAAATGTGTCCTCTTCCTTCTGAATGAATCCTTCACATATGCCTTTATTCCACTCCCATCTACATTCTTGAAGGTCTTGTTCCATTTATTGTAGTTTTTTTTTTTTCTGTATACAACATTGTTCTCTTTGAAAGTTCCATTTACTCTATGTATAAATAGGTCAGTTTGTCTTTCCCTAAACAAGGTAAGTCTTCCCTCCCTTAAGGTGTTATCTTAAATCATATGGCATTTTTCTGTGTCCCCAGTTCTAGATTGAAAGCTTTTCAGTCATTGCTTCATGTGGCTGATGAGTACGTGCAGGCTTCAGGACACAGTCTTTCCCCTAAAGGTCAATGGTGCCTCTTTGGTACCAAGTATGTATTTGTGACACTTGGCCCTTTGACTGGTGTGTGCTTCTTTCTTCCTTAGAGTTCCCCTTCCCATACCTCTGAGTTCCCCTATGTCCCTAATTGGTTGCCTTCCTGTTCCCACACTCAGATTCTTGGATCCAGAGTTATAGAAAAAAAACACTGAATCTAGGATGAATATAAGCACAGGCAAGACTTTGTTCAGGGACTTCTGCTCTAGCCAGAAAGGAGACAGAGACCCCAGGAGGACTCGGGCAAAAGACAAAGGGGCAGAGCTTCTTTGACATGTGGGGTGGGCAGGCCGGGGTCTCTAGATGTCCATGCACATGGTTATGGGTTTCAGTTGAGCCCTGGTCCTCCCCGTCCTGCCTACTTGTGGGTCACATGTCTCATCATCATCCTCTCTCCTTACTATGCTCACAAGGTAAAGGCAACTCAGGGTTACTTTGGTGACTATCCTGTATATATGTTTTCCCCCGCCCCTCCTGGATCTGCCTTTATCATCTGGAAAAATCTAATACTAATATTTTCAGACGAGGACGATCCTGCTTGCCTGGCTTCCTCTGGCAGCTCTGCTGACCACCCAGCCCCAGTGGCAAGGGATGTCCAGCTCCAGTCTCCTGATGTGGTATCTCGCTCCTAGCCTCAGAGGCTGCTGAACCGTTAAACTCTGAATTCCTGGGCACTTGGGCATGGCTGCTAGCCTGCAAGATTGAGAGCTGGCCTGGCTGTGTTGTCCCTGAGTGTTGTCTGTCCTTGTCCCGAGGGGTCTAACTTTTCATGGGGCTCCCTGATTGTCATTTCTTTCACTCACTGGCTTCTCCTCTGCCAGTCTGCACTTGAAGACTGTGGGTAAATCATGACCTTAACTCTCTTTTATTGACTTTCTTTATCTTCTCTTTCTGGGATAGCCTGGCACAGGAGTTTCACCTTTAGCTATGCAGTGACTGCCAAATCAATATTTTTATTCCATTTTGAATTACACAAACACACACACACACACACACACACACACCCCTTGCATTTCCAACTTTTGGCTAAATGTCGTTGTTTAAATGTTTTGTTTTTCCAGCATGGGTTAGACCACTCTTTCTCTTTTTCTTTCTCTTTCTCTACACTTCTAACCCATTTGTGTTAATGGCTCCACTCTCTTCCCAATTTCCTACTGTTTTATTTTGAGACAGGGTCTCCTCATATTGCTGAGGCTGAACTTGAACTTGTGATCCTCCTGCCTCAGCCTCCCAAGTCCTTTAAGCATTCTTTAGATGCTTAAATCCAACCAATGCTGAAACATAGCAACTTGACCTATTTTTTACCCCCCTCCTTTCCATCTATGTATTAATTTCCTGGATCAGCCTAATATTCTTTCTTACCTGGCCAAAATATTCTATCAACCATTTCATATGTGTTAAGCTATGTTTTTGACTTTTTAAATTCCATCCTAAATACCACTGGCAAATCAAATCCTCTTAAATGGGGCTGGATTGCTTCATTTTCCCACTCAAAATTTTTTTAACTGCCACCTGCTGTCTATTGACTTTGTTAAAAGCCTCTCATTTCCGGTAATTTGCCAACTTACACCACATCATTTATTCATGAGACCTCTATGGCACCTACCCATTCCTTTCATTTGTTATACCTGTTCACATCTCTCTCGTGTCTCTTCCTATTAGCCATTCCTTAAGAACAAGGGTCATGATTCCTGAAGCTTTTGATCACTGACAGTATCTAGTATCATGCCTTACTAGATATTGACATTCAATAAATTCAAGATGTGGTTGAAGAATATTTTGTTGTATTTAAAGAGTGAGAGATGGGGTGTGAAAAGAGAGACTTTAAATGTTAACTGCCTCATTGAATATCATAGTAAAAATTTTACAAAATAAAAACAGATGTATTTTCTGATACCTAACTGGTTGTATTTATCCTATACTGGAAACTTAAAAGTAAATTAAATATTTTTAATAACAAAATAAAATTTAAGATGCCTTTTAATATTGTTAAATAACAAAAGTGAAAAATAGTTAATCTTAGCTATTGGCAGAAATCCATTAGCTAAGATTAACTATACACTACTGTTGGGTCAACATGTTGGTATATGCTTATGGCATAAATTATAACAATATATTTTTAAAGTCTTAGATTCTCTGATTCAGAAGATCCCTTCTATGAGTGGATCCTGTTAAACTAATTGAGAATTTGCTTGCGAGTTTAGCTTTTAAGATGTTTATTATAGCACTGTCAGTAATATGTAATTGGAAAGGAGAAAAGAGAGGCATAGGATAGGAAGGAAAGAGAGAAAATCATCAGTATTTGCTGGTGACATGATCAGCTATATAGAGAACCCCCAAAATCAATAGGTAAGCTATTAGTTTTAATGAGCAAATTGGTCAGGTTTGCTAAATACAAGCTCAACTAACAAAAATCAATAGCTTTTTTCTATGGCAATAATAATAACAAAAGCAAGTAGCTAGAAAAATAGAGTAGATAATAGGTCATTTACAACAGCAAAATAAGCCACAGCAAAATAATGAAGGACTATTTATTGGAGAGTGATTTAAGGAAGTATAAATCTATTGTGACTCCTCCTCAGAGAATAAAACATTCTGAAAGAAGAGCACAACATAATGCCGAGCAGATAAGATAGGAAACAGAGCAGAGGGCTCAGAAAAAGACTCATAAAGGACTCCTTGCAGAAGGCCACAGAGGTCCAAAACACAGGAAGAAGGAGATATTTGATTTAGCTGGGTCAAATTAAAGCTCTCTGCAAATGAATAACACTTTAAACAGAGATAACGTGATTGTAGGAAAGGTATCGGTAATGCCTGTAAACCAACTGAGTAGTCGTGAGCACTTGCTTAGCATGTGTGAGGCCCTGGGACCTATCTGTTCCTGTCACTGCAAAAGAAATGAACAAGAGATGTTTCCATTCAGTAGTAATCAAAACCTGGAAATTATAAAAATGGTGAAATATCATTTTGTGCCTGTCAAGTGGTAAAATTTAGAAAATGGATACTAGTTATACTGGTATAAAAAGGATTACCAAGTATATTGTGAAATGAGGACCTTCTTGCCACACTGACTCAGCCATACTGAAACAAAGTCTGGTTAGATTGAATGGTATTGCAACAATTGTGATCTACAATCCCAAGCATAGATATATACTCCAGAGATGTGCTTAAGTAAATCATTAAAGGGACACCTAGGAACATGTATAGGTCAGCACTGTTTGTCAAAATAGGGGATTAGAGGAAAGTTGATATAGATTATCAATGACTCTGGGAACAGATAGGTAAAGGTAGAGTAATACTATAGAATTCCACATGAAGTCATTAACCAGTGGTAAAATGATGGTATTTGAATGTGGTTCTAGACCCTTTAATGCTGCAATTTATATCAATTTAATTAGGATATATTTTATAACAATAAAGTAATATCTGAGGATCTATAGCAAACATAGGAGTGGGTACCAAAAGGAAAGAGGATATAGAAATGAAATCTGATGTACAATGAAGCTGCCATCATGTGTAGCAAGAAACTATTTTGTTCATCTATGGATGGTGTACACCATGGCAGCCCTATAAGATGGTCTCATCTAGTGAAAACATAGAAAGCTTAGTTTGTGTAAGCACATTTTAGGTTATTTTTCCAGCAATAAATTCATCTAATGGCACATTTCTCAGAACACATATCCCTGTCATTAAGCAATGCATGACTATAAAAATATATGAAAATAAAAATATAATATAGGAGTTTTGCAGGTATTGGTTGGGATAACAAGTATGAATGAAAGAGTGTGATAAACTCAATTTTCTTCATTTTTCTCAGTTTAAACTCAATCTTCTACTCCAGGTGTTGTATATTAAAAAAAAAAAAAATTCTAGCCTTTGTTCTTGGTTCCTAGGAGCTCACCTCTAAATTCTTCAAATTTCCCAAGTGATAGGAGTGTTCTATTCATGGTTACACCCTAGACAATTTAAGCTAATTAGTTATTAGCTAATTTTAGCTATTCTTCTTCAGCTGTTTTTAACTACCATTATTAAATGATAATTTCGTCATCCTGTGATGACCCAGGTTGGGGGACTGACCACAACAGAAAGATCAACCTGTGATTTAAGGGTTGGGATTTCAGCTCCGTGATGACAACCTGATGTCCTGGGACGGGAGTGGGGGCTGGAGATGAATTTTAATGGCTTGTCCAGTGATTCAAGCACTGCTGTCTAGGAAGGAAACCCCAGTGAAACTCTGGACACTAGGCCAGGGTGAGTTTCTTTGATTGGCAGTTCTCTGCCTGTTGCTGCTTGTTGTGACAAGGGGGTGATGTGACCTGGGGGACTGTGAAACTGACTTTGCCCTGTGTCTCTCCATTTGTCAGGTTCTAATTTATGTTCTTTTGCTGCATAAAACTATAACAAGAATAAGAAATATAGCAATTTCCTCAGCTCTGTGAGTCATTCTAGAGAATAATGTGTTCTGAGGGGAGAATGGGAACCAGCAGATTTGTGATCAGCAGGTTAGTGAAGGTGACCTAGAGACCTCTGCCCTGTGACTTGGGTCTGAGAAAGGGTGGTCTTATGGAGGGACACACCCCTAACCTGTAAAGTTTGGCCTTTGCAGATGGTTGGGGCCAGAAGCCACTGCACATACATACAATAGTGGTGCCATCTAAATATTTAAAAACAGGTTATTGATAAAATAGATCAGATAGATGCTTTGATTCATTCAACAGTAAGTTGACATAAAATATTATAGATGGATAATACTTTAAATTGCTATGGGTAATGTACTAAATGAGAAAAGAAGATAGAATATTGCTATTAAAATTTTTGTTTAAACAATCCACATATATCTCTTGGTGTTAAGGGTTTTTTCCCCCAATTTTCTTTTGCTATTTTCTAATTTGTCATCAATAAACTTGAATTAATTTTCTAAGAAAAATAAAATGCAGTTTTTGGAATCTTTAGAAGTACATAATAAAAACTGTTCATTATTTTTCTTACTCAATAACACATTTTCCCCCGTATGCTGAATACTGCTAGCGTCAGGTCTGAGGAGACACTTTGGTGAGCTCAAGACTCTGTATAAATGTGGTTAGTTGTAGCTCTGTCTCAGATCCTTGCTCACTTGTCTGCTATGAAGCATCCAGGGCTCACATTTGGCCTTTAGTTGTTTTGTTTGGCTTCTTTAGGGCCTTGGCTTCCAGCTCACAGGGCTCCTGTCTAGGTAACCTAGGATAGTGTGATCCATCATACAGCACAGGTGGTATGGAGACCTCTTGGCAAAACGCCATTTATCTCCTCACCTCAACTTGTACTATCTATGAGGTAAAATTGGACCCCAAAGTGTCCCTGGAAACGGGGTGCCATATAACTCAGTATAGAAAAACCACACAGAGGTATAGGGACTCAGGCCAGAGCACACTTGTGACATCATTGCCTATGGTGTGGTGTACCTGGAAGGAGTGGACCACTGCCCAAGCTGGTGTGTTCTGTATGGCCATCCTGTTCCAATTTAAACAGTATTGCTGTGGAAATAAGAAAAAAAGAGATGGAATTTAAAACATCAGATGTGGAGGGTTTTTCCTCCCCATTTTTAAACTTGAATATCAACTTGTCTCTTAAAGAATGATTGCCACATGTAACGAGGCAAAGTAATTCTACTTGTGTCTTTGAGAACATTTTCATTGCCTGATGTAATAATAAACATTCACACAGCTTTGTAAATGGTGACATTCTCTGGTCCTTAAAATGTCAGGTTTAAGTTATTAGCCACCATATGATTTTAAAATATAATAATGTTGGAAAGGATCCCATAAAGCTACTTCATATTATTCTTACATTATTTATTTAATGGGATATACATATATATTAGTGTGTGTATTTATATATTTATTTATATATAATAAATATACATATATATTTCTTTAGAAAGTGATATAGAGACAAGATATTCTATATATATGAAATTTCTTGTCTCATCACTTTCTTATCATTTATCATATTCTTATCATTTTCTAAAGAAATTGTGTGAGAGGGCAGAGTTTAGAGAAGTGAACTTGTGGTATAATTGGAAATTTTAGTGTCTATTTCTGTTCCTCATTTTAACAAACTGAAGCAGGTGTAAACATTTTTTTAAAACAAGAAAATGACCTTGGTGTAACATTTCCCCTCTGCATTTCACCCTTGGTTGGTTAGTAAGCTAGTAATGATAGTGAGCACTATACTAGGTGCTATGGAGTGACATCAGTCTCATTGATCACCAGGAAGGGGCAGTGGTCATGAATCAGATGCTGCCAGAGATATAAGCTGCTCTTATGCCCCAAAGAATGTACTTATTTAGTCTGAATCTGGGGCCTCAGGAGCTTCTTCTAATGGAAGATTCGTTTCTTCAAGTGCCCTACCTTACACACACCACCCTCACGCCCTCTTCTAGACACATATCCTTTAGAAAGGAATGGATGGAAAAAGAGGCAGGGTTTTGTGAGAATGAAGGAATTCATGAGGATGCACAAATATTAACTCAATATCATAGCTTATCATAGCTTTCTTCTTCTGCTTGCTTTGAATTCTATGTTTTAACACTATCAGGACCACTGGTCCTTTGCCTGTGCCACCTTTTCACTGTTAATTTCCCTTTGCACACTTGGATTCTGTCATACATCATTATAAACACTTCTTTGGATGGACTCCTTTGCTAGTTTCTTCCCAAATATTTTCTGGGCAAAATCACAACTATGGTTCCACATTTTTAGACCACACAGTGCTTATCTCTCCAGAGCTGTGTATTGCTGGAGGAAAACATAACATCACTGACCATCTCACATTAAATTTTGACCACAACCCTCACGTGGGACATTAGTATATTTGACAGGCAGTCCTATAAGACGTTGCTCTGGAAATCTAACTTTCCCTTGTTTTTAGACAATGATTTCACATCTCTACCATTTTCTTCAAACTGTCAGCCCCTCCTCCTTCTTCAATGACAAATTTTTTATTTCACTGACAAAAGAGAAATAAGCAGAAAAACCTTCCAACTGAGGCTATCACTTAGTTTGCTAAATGCACTGCTTGCCAACTTCATCATGTTTTCCTACTCAAAGACTTCTCTACTGCATGTTTTTTGCTCTGCTAAGTTATCACTGCTTCCTTACTACAGGAGAATCTTCATGAGCTTGTAAACATACGGTGCTATCTCCTGTTGAACTCATCTCTTTGTAGCCCTTGCTTCACTTCTCCCTTCTAAATTATAGATTCCTTGGGAGAAGGGAATATTGTCAACTATGGTTGGTCTTAACGGATGCCTGTTGACTCAATAGAGATTCAGCAAACACAGAGTTCTTCCTTGAAGATGATTTCATGGAGAGCCTTGAAGGGCTTCTACCATTTCATTCCCCCCATAAGAATACATCAACCCATTTTTTACATGCATCCTCCTGAATCATAATCATGAAAGCTACTATTTCCCAAATAAATCATCTCAGAAGAGCCACCATTTTTATTTTGCTATGACTTTTAGGTCAGGCATTGAAATCTGGATAGAAGTAGAAGTGATCACATCTAGGAAACAGGAGAGTCTGACTTGCCCATTTTCAAGACTCCCTTTACCAACCATGGTCCCAAGAATGCGGGCATCTACACCCCAGATGGCACTGAAAAAGCACCCAACCTCATGCAGAAGCTTGTCTCCTCTTCCCCTGAGTTCCTTAGCCTATGGTTCTTCAAGTGCATTTCAGGACCTGTAGCTTCTTTGCTCACTGGAACCCTAAGAGATATGCTAATTTTCAGCATCACCTGTGCAGGCTACATGAAACACTCCAGAGGTCCTGCATCAATAGAGATTCAACAAACACAGAGTTCTTTCTTGAAGATGATTTCATGGAGAAACTGTAAGGGCTTCAACCTCTTAAGTTACTGATCAGTCTTCCAGTGCTACTGCTGCTCAATAGTTTAGAACCACCACCTTAATCTGCTACCCTCAGTAATGTAGGAGGCACTGCTAAAATTAGCTGCGTTTGAGTCAAGTCTGATTAAACCTTGGCTTTCTGAAATCTGATTTGTGTAATGTCTCTCTGTCTTCTTTTCCTTGTGTGCAAACTGGAGATATTAGTAACACTAACTTTGTAGTACATTCTAAAGTTTAAATTAACTCAGCCAAGTGAAACACTTAGGGCGGGATCAGGCACATAATAAGAACCAACTACAAAGCTGATGATCATTGACATCATTGACAAAAATCTTATCACCAAATGATTTTTGATGTGTCTTCTGTACTAGTTTATAAATTATCAGAAGAAAAATATATTTTATATACATTCTATACCCTTGTAGAACTGAGAATATCAATGTTACTTTTATAGTCATTAACTGAGTGCTTACTAGGTACCAGGGAATATACTCAGAGCTGCTATGTCATTTAATCCTTGAATTCTATTAATTAGACATCATTACCATTTTATAATAAATATCTTTAGCTGGCTGTTTTGAAGTATTCTGCTGATTACTCAAACTGAAAGAGAACTTTGCATTAATTTGTCCACTGCAATTATTTTTACATTATTTCAGAAACTTACAAAATATCATAACTGCTAATGAGTCTCAACCATTACTTATATCAAGATAAACAAGTCACACAAATTGTAGATCTTTTGTAGCTTCATTATTTGAATTGCACAGACTTGCCGTATACCCATATATTTATGTATCTCATTAATTTGTTATAAAGAGCAAAAAAAATTGTTAATGTTAAGTCAAATTGCCTGTAAATGACTTAAGGAATATGTTAATGATCTTGCTCCAAATGAATAATTATAAAGCAGGTGCAGTTGAGATATGATCATTTAACTGACAGCAAACAGCTTTTAATGGCTTCAATAACCAAGATAATGGTGATATCAGAGAAGCCGGTTAAATCATTGTTCACAGCATCCATTTAATGCACAAGAGAACTTCAGCTGGAATCTCCCAGTAGACCCATTGTCCTGCTTATTTAAATAGCAGTTAATTTAAACACATGCACACACAAAAGTCAAAATTCCATTATTTCTAACATACTTCTTTCTAATAAACTGTATTCTCCGGTAATTGAGCTCCTGACAGAAAGAGGCATTTCTGTATATTTACATAGGTGTCACATTGCACTTGAGAGTCATCCCCCAGGACACTAATCCCCCAGGAAAAGAAACTCTTAGGTGCAAATAAAGTGGGAAATGTTTCGATCTACTGTGTTTAGGACACTTGGTTGAGATGAACAGGGTCCACATTCTAAAAACACACTAAATTTAATCCCAGTGCCCACCAACATACATATGGACGGGGTGGAATAGATGTTGGTTTCTAGCTGATTTCATTTGAACTTTGCACTTTATCTTCTCAGCAAGACTCTGGATATAATTGAGTGTAATCAAACTCCAACTAGCTTAAGTAGGAAAGGAAATTTATTGATTCCAACATCTGAAAAATACATGGTAAGATTTCATCTCAGTCATGGCTAGACCCAGAGACTCCACATTTTCCTCTTCTACTTGCTTCCCACCCCCTCCTCTCTCTCTTCCCCCCTCCTGTACTGGGGATTGAATCCAGGTTGAACCCAGGGTCTCACTCATGCTAGGCAAACAGCTCTATCATGGAACTACATCCCAGCCCAGAAAGACAGTCTCTCTCTTATCTTAATGGGACAGGACAGCCATAATGTGTACCACCCCTTCTTGACAGAGACCACAGCGCACTTTAACAACCTCAGATCCTTCACATTTTGATCTGGTGAAAATGCTAACAGGCCTAAATTGGGTTTGGTAGCTGCCTCTAGGCAGGGAAGCAGACAATTCCTTTTGAACTGAAACATGGTCTCAGTACTCCACATGGAAGCAGGGTTTTGTTTATCAAAATAAGGGAAACGAGATCTTGGACACCTCAAAATAGCATAGCCTTTTGCATTTTACTGTAGACTGTCTGGTGTAGATGCACCAATCTTTTTTCTTACATGTCCTTTAAAATATAAATCATAGCAGCTACCATAAAATCTCTAGAATATGGGCTCTTCTTCTCTACAATACTATTCAAAAAATCTGCATCTATTTCCACATTTAGGACTTCTCCACTTTATGTGCATTCTGCTTGTCTGGTCAGGACCTGAATCCTCATGCTACGACCAACCATGACTTGATCCTTATCTTGGGATCCGTCACTTGCAACACAATATTCATCACATCAGGATTTCTTTTTTCTTTTTTTAATTTTTATTTTTTGTGATAGTGGAGGCCAAACCCAGGGGCACTCTACCACTAAGCCACATCCCCAGCACTTTTTATTTTATTTGAGATAGGATCTTACTAAGTTGTCAAGGCTGGCTTCAAAGTTGTGATCCTCCTCCCTCGGCCCCCCATGATTCAAAAGGTCCCCCTCCATTGTGCACATCACACCTGGGTTTCTAATTGCAGATTACAAGTCCAGTCCAGAAGTATGTGGTCTTCTTCCTAAAATGATGTCCTCAAAGTCCCAATTCTTCCATGCGTTCTCCCTGTGTGAAGAGTATCAGGAGGTTGGTAGTCGTAATCTCACAACCTAATAGCTCTGCACCATCAGTGGAAAAGTAATGGAGGATTAATTGAGATGATGCACACAGTAGCTTACTGCACCATATAGAAATTACTCAGTAAATGAGAACTTTGCATTTTGCAACTCCTTATTATTATTCTACCATCATTCCCTGAGGGCTTGGAGCAGGTAAATCCTGGGATTGGCTTGACTTAGGTGATGTGATAATCCTTGTGAGGGAAGGGAAACATTCCCCCTCAATCAAACCAGAAAATGGATTATTCCAGGGCTAATTGGGTTCTTTCTGGAAGGAGGAATAATAAACCTCTGGAAAGCAAGAACAGCATATATTCACTATATTTTCATTTTCTGCCACCTGGTCCAATACTTAAATATTTACTTTTGCTTAGAATTCTTCAACTTTGAAAAATCGGTCAAAGTTTTCTGATGTCAAAGTTGAAACCAGATAAATGTCCTCACTGATGTGAATTAGGCCATTTAATGGATACTGATGATATTGATAACACAGTTGTTGTAACTATTAAGGAAGGGGTAGAGAATTGGTAGGATTAAAGTGTTTCTTTCCATATTTGCAAACTTTAGTTAAATTGTATCTCAAGGTGGTGTTATTTAGAAGATTACTTAGAAACCATTTTCAGACAGAGACATTGATTCAAATTATTTAAAGATAACATAGTTTTTACAGGTAAAATTAATATAGATAATATGATCTCCCTTTATATATTATGCTATCTATTTTCAACATTTTTTATGAGTTTCTTAAAGAAAGGAAGAAGGGGAAGAAAAAAACAGTATAGTGAGGATGTCTGCTCTGACATAATAAAACAGGTGTACCTTAATAGGCCTACCAGGAATGTTTTAGCTGTTAGCATCTTTTAAATGCTTCTGCTGAGAAACCATGTTTTCATAACAAGGTTGGTGAGTATTAAACCTGTGATAGTTCTTTCTGGGATTACTATAATTTACAAAAACAATAAAAACCTGCTAAAAACATTTATGTATTTTTAAATGTTGTAATCTAGGGATCCCACTGATATTTGTGGTGAGACACTGCCCAAGGCTACATAACCCGCTTGTACATTGCCAGGACTGCAATCTGTTTTATGACAAAACAGATTCATTTATCTCCAAATAAATAAATTACTTTTGTGAACATTTAGAAACATTTGCATAATTAGGCTGTAAGATCTTAGCAGTCTTTTTCATAATAATTAAACTAATCTAATCTTGGACAGGGTAAACAGACTTACTAAGATGAGAGCAGCCTTCAGGCAAGGAACTTACCGCGTTCTACAGGAACTGTAAGGCTGATGATGTTTGTTAATTATGCACAGCTTTTACTCCCCAGTAATAGCAGCGTTTGTATTGCCTGAAGCTCAGATAGCTACTCCCAGGCACATAAAATTAGACTCTGATTTTTTGACATTCTCTTAAAAAAAAAAAAAAACAAAGAAGATGCTTCAAAATGATTATATGCTTTCAAGGAGGAGGGCATTAGCTTTCCACTGATGGATCCAGGATCTGCATACAATTGGCTCCTTCTTCAGTCACGTGATCGTGATTATCTTTAGATCTGGAATTCTTCAGACTGTACACAGATACACAGAGCTGAGGCTTAATGAAAGAGCGGCAAAATGAATGATGATATTTATTTCAATCTTCGGAATTTCCTGGAATCCCACTTTCAAAAATGATGCACTTTTGCAAATCAGCCATTTCAAAGAATGCTCATTATATTTGTAATTATCAAAAAGGAAACACTGTGAAAATTAACAAATGCACAATTTCAGTGCTTTTCTTAAAGAGTCATTTTTTTCAGACAGGTCAACTCATGCAATGTACTTAATATTGACTTCACTGGAAGAAACCACTACTAGTCTTCTACTTAAAGATGTGAAGTGTAAAAATGGACTCTCAAACAAGAAATGCATCTTTTCAAATTAATTTTAAAAATTATATAGTATTTATTCTATTTCCTACAGTTAAAAAAACTTCTATATATGCATTCCCCCTCCCCCCAAAGGAACTCTGAAGAACTAATGATTCCAAAACCAAGTCCTGAGAGCATCAGTGAATTGCAAATTTATCAATGGTCTGAAGCTTCTTTGGGGCCACAGGTGATGAGCAATACTTGATGCATTCCTTCTTGTTCACATGATACATTAAATAAATATGGTTGCAATAACACTAGTCATCAGAAAAGTGACTCTATTATTTGTTCTTTTTCATATCATCTTTGCATGTAATTTATTCATTTATACACATTATACTTTATATTCACCTGCATGTAGGTGAAACTCTAGAACAATGACTTGTTCCTGGAATAATGAAACCTCATTTTTGTGGTTTGAATATAAAATGTAACCCTCAAACTCATGTGTTGAAGGCTTAGTCCCTAATGCAGCAGCATTCAGAGGTGGGGCTTTGAGAAGTGATTGGCTTATGGCGGCTCTGACATCATCAATGGATTGATCCATCCATATCTGCATGGACTACTGGGAGGTGATAGATTTAAAAGTAGGACCTAGTTAAAATAAGTAGGTATTTCTTGTTGCTGTCCCCTTTCTCTCTATCTTGTTGTTTCCCGCTGCCATGAGCTGAGAGGTTTTCCTGTACCACATTCTTCTGCCATGTTTCTGCCCTGGCATCAGTCAACCAAGGCCTGAAACCTCTGAAACCATGAGCCAAAATGAAGCCTTTCTCCTTTAAGTTGTTTATGTCAGGTATTTTGGTGACGGTGATGAAAAGCTGACTAATTAACTCACAGTGCATTTAATTAAGACATTACAAACTGCTTCCCGTGGGAACAGACGTGTGATGTCACAAGCATGAGGCATATGAGACTGGAGATCGGTTGCTAGAAATTAAGGCTGAAAGGCAAGTGTCAAATCTCCAAGCTTTGGTTGATCTTGTACTTCTGTTAACAAAATTATTTTGTGGAGTAACACATTTCTAATACATGCATGTATATATTTGGTTTTAAATTAGGTACACATCCTGCTATCACCCATAAGTGATTAATAATGCAATCGGAATCTTAAGAAATCTTTGGAAAAAAAAACAGGCAAAAATGAATCTCATAACTACCCCCCCCCCACACACACACACCTCCAATAAGGAATTTCTGTATTCTGAGTGTGGGGAGATGGTTCTCCATGGGTCTTCCATGTTTCTGCACAATTTGGGAGGTGGGATACTGGAGATCGAATTCAGGGGTGCTTTGCCACTGAGCTACATCCCCAGCTCATTTTCTGTTTTGAAACAGGGTCTCAGTTGCTTAAGGGATTTTTGAGTTGCTGAGGCTGGCCTCAAACTTTCAATCCTCCTACCTCAGTCTCCCAAGTCACTGGGATGACAGGTGTGTCTCACCAATCTCTCTGTGCACATTTTATAAGAAGAGGCACTGACAAGCTTTTATTCTGGACTATCTTTTCAAGAATGTTTATATAGTAAATCACTTTGCAAACTAAAGATGGTGCTTCATTATGGAGCAGAGGACAAGTTTGTTTCCTGTACAGAAAAATAAAGATAATGTCTGTCTCTAGGGCAAAGATGAAGCAGTTTTGCTAACAGATCATTATAAAAGATTGGGGTTCCCAGGATTGTGGTTCTTCAGCTGAGATACGAATTACTTGATATGCAATCTCTCTCTGCTGATACCTATATAATATTTATTTCTTTTTCAGAATTTTGTTTCTGATATTCATATATATATATATATATATATATATATATATATATATATATATGTCTTAGTATTGGCTATAAGTTCTGATTAGATTGAGACTTTGTGAGCCTGTGTTTAATAGTATTTATAAATCATGGGTTTCTTTTTTCTTATTATGAGGGGTATTTACTCTGAAATTTCATTTGCAAACACTACTAAAATTTAAGCTTTTATGATAAAACAGAAGACTGCAAATTTAGTTCTAGATATTTGTTTCTAAGTAAGTCCAGATCTATTTTCTGAATGGGACTCAATTTTCAGATTCGCCCTACATTATATCTTTTGATTCCACCACCTATTTTTCTATAGTCATTTAAGCGCTTTTTTGAGAAACACATCCCTGCAATGCTGAATGAAAAAAAGAGAATTGCAATTTAGAAAATATAAACAGTTGTGCCCAGTTGGCTTCAAAGGGTAAAGCAAAGAGTACTTATCCTATGAGACAAACTATGAGAGGACTCTTTTTTTTTTAATATTTTCATTTTTTAGTTGTAGTTGGACACAATACCTTTATTTTGTTTATTTGTTTTTATGTGGTGCTGAGGATTGAACCCAGGGCCTTTCATGTGCTAGGTGAGCACTCTACCACTGAGCCCCAGCCCCAGCCCGAGAGGACTCTTTGAATATAAAACAAACAAACAAAAAAACCCTCTCAATCAGAGAACAGTGAACATTATAAATGTTGTGAACCAAACTCTGTCGTTGATGCACTCTGTTTAATTTCATTCCAGGCACTTGGTCAAGGTCATCAGTTGTTCATGGCAATCCAGCATGTGAACCTTGGGCCTTTCTAAAAATCAGGGTAAGGTAATGGCACATTGAACGCATGAAGGAAAATTTGCTCTAACATCATGGCAATGAGATTCAGTACATTCCTCCTGACATACTATTGCAGGGTCTGCCATATGCCAGGTGTGATCAGATGTGCTAAAAAGAGAAAGAGGAAGAAAACAGCAGCCTGACTCTTTAGCCCGGCTGCAATGAGGAAATCCCAAGAATGTTAACCACCAAAATATTCTTTGATGATGAGACTTAACAATCATGCAGATCTGTTATATTTCATTATCTTAAAAGGAACATTTTTCTAGCAGTGTAAAATTACCTTGTAATTATGTCTGTTGCTTTTAGATAGGTATTGTCTCTGAAAATGTCAATATTTCTATGGCTTTGAAGTTGTAACATTATGTCTTATAGCTATTTGACATTAGCACTATGGCTTCTTTAAGTATTGATTTGCGTTCTAGAATCTTTCCAGAATCACTAAAAGAAATTGTCCAAAACCTTTGCCAATACAAAAATTATTCCTTCTCGTGGACTAAGATTCCAAAAGGAATCCTACTCTATTCGATCTGAGCTTAATTTCCTTAGAGAATATTCTTAGGGAATAAGTTTTACAAGTATTTGCCATTACCAATTTTATAATTTGCAGTAGTGAATTTGCAGTCTGGTCTAGCACTTTCTATAAAACATACTAAGCCATCCCTCTGCATTCTAATAGCCTGTTCCCAAGAACACACCTGCATCTCTGCTCCTACTAATTGAGTGTGTGAATCACATGTGTGTGTTTCCAAACCTATGGATGTCTGTTTTGCTTTTCTAATAATTATAAAATGTAATTAAAATTATATAAGTGAAATATATGTCAAAACACTTGTTGTTTCTGTGAAAATTAATTAGAATGCTCTGAAAAGACTTCATAAAAATGAATGGCTAAAAGTTTCACTTTGTAATAAGGTCTATTGAATATAATAGTCTTTTTATGGGAGGACATAACAATTTAAAAAATCTAAAATGTTTCTGTGCTCATGATTTTATAAATATTTTCCAGTACTAACTTTAAAAGTGTGTTGACACTGTTAAAAAATATTAGTGACCAAATTTATACTCTGAGGAAAAATGTAGTTCTACGTTGGAAAATTGGTGAATGAATGTATAACTTTTTGTGTGTGTGAACTGGAGATTGAACCCAGGGTGCTCAACCACTGAGCCACATTCCCAGTCCCCTTTTAAAAACATTTTATTTGGAGATAGAATATCACTGAATTCCTCAGGAGTTTGCTAAATTACTAAGATTGGCTTTGAATTTATGATCCTCCTGCCTCAGCCTCTAGAGCCGCAGGGATTAGAGGCTTGTGTCACTAGGCCGGCTATTTGTAACTTTTAAATGAGTTAAAATATTCATGATGTATTTCACTGAATTCAAATAACCAAGTAACCACAAGGCCAAATTTTGTGAGATTACTGATATTTTCTGCAGTTCTCTAGGTGAATGTATTCTTTTTACTTTCTATGAAATTTCACACTCTTTGAGATTATGTTTTCTTCCTCTTTTAATTCAGTATCTTATGAGCAATAACAATTTAATAAAGGTTTGTTCAATGAATGAATAAATGATTAGTTTGAACCTATATCTTAGAAACCATGACAGTATCATTTAGAGAGAGATTTAAAAACAAAAAAAGCTCACTTTTACCAAACTGATTTTATATTGTTTTGTGTAAACTTGGAATTACTGGTTTATACATGATTAATTATCTTTAATTCTTTTTCTCCTCTGAAAATTTTGTTAGATTGAACATTTTCTTCTTTTTCCCTAAAGGAAAGAGTAAAGTGGAATAGAGCCCTTGATGATAAACATTGACAAACATAATAACATTAGTAGTATAATATTACTATTGTAATATTCCATGACTGGTGAATTGTTGGAATTGTAAATGAACTTTCTAAAAGTGTTGTTTTTGTGAGATTTTTTACAAATCAATTTACTTAGAAGAAATGGAAACCTTGGAAGACAAGTTCATGAATGAATACGGCATATTAATCAAAATGCTCTGCTTGGCGTTGTTCCTGTGGTCACCCAAGGGAAAATATGTCTGCAGCTCCACAGCACGCAGGAAACCTCATCCCGACTCTCAGGCAAAACATAGTGTAATTGACATGTCCTACTAATCAGATGAGTATAACACATGATAATATCTTTTCCTCTGTGACTAAGAGTGATATGCTTCAGTGATTATCACAGCATGCACGGGGCTTCCATCTTCACATATGCTTAGGTGTTCAAGCGGTGTGTTCTGAAAACCTGCGCCAGGCCCTCTATCCATGTGTGGTTAAGTAATTGAAGCAATTGTCGTGTGAGTGGTTGGTCACCACATCTGTATATTTCCCCAGGCCCTAATCAGTACCAGATGTTCTACCATATGATGGTTTATGAGGCCACAAATATTTCTGATGATCCTCCTGGAGACGCTGGTCCCATGTTAAATTTGCCTGCAGCATATCAATGACCACCCAGGGGAGACAGCAGGTGGCCAAAAAAGCCCCTCATCTGAAGGGCTTGACCAATTGAGGGTTAATGAGTGCACCTTTCCCATAGCTATGGAAGTGGCTGAACTCATGCAATCTTCTAATCTCTTACCATTCCCAAATTCCTTAAAACTGAACTGCTCTTTGCATTAGCCACTAGTGAATAATCTACGAACGTTGCTTAAATACAGTGACTAGCTTCTTTAGGTGGTACCTCTTGACTTTATGATATTCAGTTCATTGTGGAGGGTACCCATATTTTCTCTCAGAATGTGGTTGGTGTCTTCGTTTGTTTGGGGCACTTTCCTCCCTTGTCTTTTCATGTTGCTCATGTGTCTTCCTTTCCAGCTCTGTGGGTCTAGATTGTTATTGTTTTTACCCTTTGGCTTTGTAGTGCTCTTGCAGGGTTCCAAGACTTCTCCTTTGTGGGGAAGGACAATGTTAACAGATCCCAATATTAACAATATACCACCAATGAACAATTAAGATGTTTATAGTTTAGTCTTGATGTACAGAAATGTTAGATTCAATTATTATCCAAAATACAATCAATAGTTTTGTAAAAAGGTTTACAGTTTCTGACGGTGGAAAAAAACTGGGGGTGGGGCATAGGACGATATGCTGAGGATGTTGGATGTGAGGATATAGAGTTAATATATATTAGGAAGTGTGAAGGAGAAATCTAGTGAAGAGGGTTAGTAGCAAAAGAATAGACAGGAAGTAATTTAGGGTAGGCAAGTACATGAGATGACAGTGGAGTACATAAAACAAACACACATATTTATTTAGAAAAATACAGATTTGAAATAGTAAAATTTGGAGGGGGGAAGAAAAATGAAAGAATAAAAAGGAAAAGGGAAAAAAGAGTATATATAACACCTCTATATTATATTATTCAGATGACTCAGTCCTCAAAGTCCTATTTCATGCAAAGTTCTTGATTTTACATATGTTGGGGATGTGAGGGCTGAAGGATGGAGGGGTAGAAGAGAAAACACCAACCACCAACCAACCAAACAACAACCAACCAATGAACAAAAAACTCGAAAAAAGAAACCAGGGTTGTAGCTAGCTTTAGAGATCTGTATCTTTCCTGCTTCTCTTCTCATTCAATAGGTGGGGTCATCTGTTGTAAGCTGGTGTCTCTGCCCTTCAGATGGTGGAGGTAACCATGGTGTGAAGACTGGTCCTGGCTCAGGGCGCCTGGATGCGGGGAGTGGCACCTGCCATTCCCTGAAGGGAGACTGCACCTCACAGGTCTCTCTTTGGGGCTGCTCATATGACTTGAGCACCTGGTACTGTCTCCCTCTCTTGCCTGGAGATTTCCCAGTTCCTGGTCTCTCCCTCTCCCTTAGCAGTTCCCAATTGAGGAAACTCTCACCCCAGGGCTCCCGTGGGCAGCTCCCTGGTCACACTGCACACCTTTGTTGGGCAGCTACTGTGTTGGGTTACCTCTGCTTGGGAGAGGAGAAGGTTAGAAACCTGGTACCTGGCCTCTGGAGATCCAATCTGGGAACTACCCCCAGCTAATATGGTGAGAATGTTGAGCCAGGATGGCGGTGATCTGCTTTCAGCAACGGGGTGTCTGGTGAGGTGGGGAGAGCCAGGCGATGGCATTGTGCTGTGGGTAGGTAGCAGCTGACCAACCTGCATGGGAGCAGAGCAAAGTCTTGGCAATCTGCAGATGTGTGGATAGGTGATTGATAGTCTTGCATGGGCTAGAACTTTGGGCTTTGGGTCCTGCTCCAATGCCGGGTGTCCTACTCTGAACGCTGAGGCCCGGAGCTCTGTGCTGGGTCATAGCACTGGTGATTTCTGCAGAGAGCTGATGGATAGGGGTCCTCTAACACTCTCAGAGATGCAGTATTCTGACTAGGTGAGATCTGCAGGTGCAGTGGTGCAGGGGCCCGAGGTGGCTCACTCCCTTCCTGCTGTCATGTTCCCTTCCTCAGAATGTTTTTCTATACTTTTATGAAATTCTTATGTCCATGATTTTTTTAAAGGCTAAAGTGTGGTTTATCTATTGATATCACTCCAGGTAAGTGTTCTTTGAAAAAGTTGCTTCTAATCATTCATTTTATAATTATTTATTGGATAATTTCATGTGTGCACACATAGCAATAAACAAATAAAATAGAAAAAAAAATCTCTCTTCTCATACAGTTAAAATTTAAGCAAGAGATACTACTCAATATCCAGGGAGTCCATATTCTGTTTAGGTAATGGATTGTAATTATCCAATATGAAATGGGCACCTTGTGTTACAGAAGATAGCCAAGAAACGACAGGTGACAGGTGACTGACAGGTGACTGACAGGTGACTAAGGCTCTCCCTCACCTGGCTCTTCACAGTTGAGGATTCTGGAGTGAAAATGAGGTGGGCAGCAGGTGTTGGCCTCCTTGGTCACTCTCTCTGTGCTGAAGGGAAGACACAGCTGCTATAATTATAGAGACGGCCCTTGTCTCCGTCAAACACTTTAAGCCCTCCCCGAAGATCAAGGACATCTGTGGGCCTTGTGTGATGACCAAGAGCAGCCTCCGCCTGGGGTGACTCCCAGCAGCGGTCATGTCCCTGACAATCCCCTCCATCCTAAGACTACAGCTAGTGCCTTCTGGTCTCCAAGTTCAGTTGAGTTGACTAAACTGGCTTAGACACAGGGCAGATATCCCAATTCTGACTCCAATGAGTTTCTTGCTTCCATTTTCTCTGTGCCCAGGGCCAAGATTGGCCAGTCTCCAAAGTGGGCCTGGCTTGTAGTGTCCAGAACAAGCAGGACTAGCTAGAGGCAAGTAGAGAGCTAGACTTGGAATTCTTCCAGCACCTAGATGTGCAAGGTGTGTACCTGGCTGGACACTCATGGGCCTGCCAAGAATGGATGCGGTCAGCCCTGACATTACTTAGAGCTGTGCTGTCCTTTGCATTAGCCATGAGTGAGTAATCTGAGATAACTACTGAGACTGTTGGTTGCTCCTAGAGGTCACAGAGCTGTGTGATCTGGCTGAGAATAACTCAATTGGGAAGCCATGAGGGCTGTTTCAACGGGCAGAAATGCCTCTCTAAACAGGTGAGGAGCTCAAAGAGCCCTAGATACAGAATGGACTAGTGACGGGCAAGTTGGTCAGATGTTCTAGGGCTAAGGTGAAGCAAAACAGCAGCAGTTCAGCCTCAACTGTATGAGCAGAGCTTCCCGTTCCTAGGCCAAAGATACTTGTGATTCTCGATTCTCTCAATGATTGCAGTCCTGCATCTTACCTGTAATCATGGGGACTTGGTGACTTCCTGGCACCTCTTACCCTTTGGGGTCCCCTCTTTTTGAAGCATTAGTTCATTGGTTGGTTGATTACCTCATTCCCGGAAACATATGGCAGAGGAATGAGAGGCTTCTTCTGTCTGTGTCACAACTGGGGCCACTGGTTATCTGAGGCCTGGGCCCATCTATGAGGCAGAGTGGCAAGTCAGAGAGAGAGAAAGGGCCTGCTCTGGGCCTGCATTTCAATGGTTCAACCAGTGAGGGGCTCAGTCAGCAGCTTCCTTCCTATGGTCACTGTGGACCTCCCTTAGGTCAGCAGGGAGTGACTGCAGCTTCTTCCTCTTCCCCCTCATCCTGCTCCATTAGAGAGCATTGGTTTAGCATCTTCTAGTTCTCTAGGACTCTATGCTTATCCATACTAATGCAGAAGCAGCAATAAAATATAATCAAGATTTTGAGAAAGTTCTCTCTAATCTTACTGCCTGGAGTAGCCTCTGTTAATATTTAGACTTCATCCCTCCTTGTTTTCATTGTTTAAACCTTAATACATAGACGGTTTCACAACATGCTTTTCATTTCAATGAAGTCTTTCAAACTGTAGGCATTGCTATTATAGAGCAGGTGTGCCAGATATTAGAATGAAAAGTCTGTTTTATTTGAGCATGCATGCATTTGTTGGATGGCTAGTGAGGAGACACTGTCCTAGAATTTCATTCGAAATTTGTATTTCCTGCTTTGTTCATTGTCGGGTGGACGGTCATTAAAGGAGGTCGAAGGCTGGGCTCTGAGTAGCATTTGGATGGGTACCTTGGCTCTTCCACTTCACACCTGTGCAGTCACAGGGAGTGAGCTGCCAAGTGTGGATGACGCCAGATGACAAGCACAGCCCCACAGAGCTGCTTCTGTATCAAGTGGGTTAATATCCACAGGGTGCTTGGAACAGTCTGAGAGACATGCAGTGAGTGTTTTAAAGTTTTGACTATCAGTGTTGTTACTATCGTCCTATGTTTTTCTGATTCTGCATGGTTTTCTTCCACCAACCCCCCAATCCCCTCTATCTGTGTTTGCCTCCTGTTTCTTTTTATGTCATTGCAAATAAAACTCCATTTGTGATCTGAGCTATCGCCTGATTCCCACCACTACATCTTCAATATGTGCCTATAGCTGGGCTCTCTCCCCAGAGCCCAGGCTCCGCTCTTCTTTCTTTGATACATCCCCAGAGAATATGCCAGAGGCACATTTGGTCCACATGGCCCCAAATGAATGACTCATGTCCACCTATATTTGGTTCTTCATCCTTGATCCTTTCCTCTGCTGGTAATAGCACCATCTAGCAAGGACACGGGCAGAAGCCTAGCAAAGGGATGCCACTCCAAAATATGCTCATTTGGCATGGGGATTATTCTGAGCTGAATGCACTGAGAAACAATGGGCACAGAAAGAGTCTTCTGCTCTCTGTTTAAAAGCAAGGCACAATTTCCCTTTTTAAGGGAAATTTCCATTGGCACAGATATCTTCTCCCATCTCAGGCAGAGGAGAGCTACCCAGGATTGCAGATGATTCTCACACCTGAGATGGCACAGAGACGAGTCTGCACAAAGAACCTTACCAAATAACCCTGACCTACCCCAGATTTTCTAGTCACTGTCCCACCACTTCCCATCCCTAGCACCCCTCCTGCCTTTCCCTTTTTTCATTACTTCTGTACCATTTATTTCTCTCTCATAAAATGCTGTGTAAGAATGGCTAAACTGTGGAACCAACCTAGATGCCCATCAATAGATGAATGGATAAAGAAACTGTGGTATATATATACACAATAAAATATCACTCAGCATTAAAAGAGAATAAAACTATGGCATTTGCAGGTAAATGGATGGGATTGGAGAATATCATGCTAAGCTAACTGAGCCAATCCCCCAAAACCAAAGGCTGAATGTTTTCTCTGATTAATGGGTGTTGATCCATGATGGAGGGGGGAGAAACATAGGAAGAATGGAGGAACTTTGGATTGTGCAAAGGGGAGGGAGGGGAAGGAAGGGGCTAAAGGGGTAGAAAAGATGGTGGAATGGGATGGACATCATTATCATTATCCTAGATATGTGTATGATTGCACGATTGATCCGTCTCTACATTGTGTACAACCAAAGAAATGAAATGTTGCACTCCATTTGTGTATGATAAATTGAAATGCATTCTTCTGTCATGTACAACTAAGTAGAACAAATTTTTAAAATGCTGTGTAAATCACCAGGTCTAAGTGACACTAAGTGTCTCTTTGGATTTACATTTCTGTTATGGTTTGGATGTGAGGTGTCCCCCAAAAGTTCACATGAGAGACAATACAAGAAGGTTTAGAGGAGAAGTGATTGGATTGTAAGAGTCTTAACCCAATCAGTTATTTAATCCTCTGATAGGGATTAACTGAGTGGTACCTGTGACTGGAGGAGGTGGGGATTAGGACATGGTTTGGGGGTATATATTTGTATCTGGAAAGTGGAGTCTCTCTCTGCTTCTTGATCACCATGATATGAGCTGTTTCCCTCTGCCCCACACTCCGCCATGATGTTCAGCCTCATCTCTAGCTCCTAGAAATGGAGTCGGCCCTCTATGGACTAAATCTCTGAAACCATGAGCCCTGAAATAAACTCTTCCTCCTCTAAAATTGTGCTGGTCAGATCCTTTAGTCACAGCAGTGAAAAAGCTGACTAAGACAACTTCTTTTCTTTGGAATCCCGATGCATGTAAATTTAAAATACAATTTGGACTTACTTAAACTGAAAAGTTTTTTCTCAGAAGGAGAAACAATAAGAGAGGTAAATAGGGAGCCTACATCATGGGAACAAATTTTTACTCCTCACACTTCAGATAGAGCCCTAATATCCAGAGTATACAAAGAACTCAAAAAATTAAACAATAAGAAAACAAATAACCCAATCAACAAATGGGCCAAAGACCTGAACAGACACTTCTCAGAGGAGGACATACAATCAATCAACAAGTACATGAAAAAATGCTCACCATCACTAGCAGTCAGAGAAATGCAAATCAAAACCACCCTAAGATACCATCTCACTCCAGTAAGATTGGCAGCCATTATGAAGTCAAACAACAACAAGTGCTGGTGAGGATGTGGGGAAAAGGGTACTCTTGTACATTGCTGGTGGGACTGCAAACTGGTGCGGCCAATTTGGAAAGCAGTATGGAGATTCCTGGGAAAGCTGGGAATGGAACCACCATTTGACCCAGCTATTGCCCTTCTCGGACTATTCCCTGAAGACCTTAAAAGAGCATACTACAGGGATACTGCTACATCGATGTTCATAGCAGCACAATTCACAATCGCTAGACTGTGGAACCAACCCAGATGCCCTTCAATAGATGAATGGATTAAAAAAAATGTGGCATTTATACACAATGGAGTATTATACAGCACTAAAAAATGACAAAATCATGGAATTTGCAGGGAAATGGATGGCACTAGAGCAGATTATGCTTAGTGAAGCTAGCCAATCCCTAAAAAACAAATACCAAATGTCTTCTTTGATATAATGAGAGCAACTAAGAACAAAGCAGGGAGGAAGAGCAGGAAGAAAAGATTAACATTAAACAGATACATGAGGTGCGAGGGAAAGTGAGAGAAAAGGGAAATTGCATGGTAATGGAGGGAGATCCTCATTGTTATACAAAATTACATATAAGAGGTTGTGAGGGGAATGGGAAAATAAACAAGGAGAGGAATGAATTACAGTAGATGGGGTAGAGAGAGAAGATGGGAGGGGAGGGGAGGGGAGGGGAGATAGTAGAGGATAGGAAAGGTAGCAGAATACAACAGTTACTAATAGGGCATTATGTAAAAATGTGGATGTGTAACCGATGTGATTCTGCAATCTGTATTTGGGGTAAAATTGGGAGTTCAAAACCCACTTGAATCAAATGTATGAAATATGATATGTCAAGAGCTTTGTAATGTTTTGAACAACCAATAAAAAAAAAGAAAAAAAATACAATTTGGATGCCTCTTTTTTCCTTTTTAATCTACCTTTTGGCAGCTGAATTTGCTTTTCTTAGGTAGAGAACAAGGTTTTCGTCCCCTGAATTAGAAAGCATCCGGAATGCTACCTTTCACTTTCCCCAACCATTCGATCCCTAAATTTTTCATTTAAGATGCTTCTTTAATCTGCCTTCTTCTCTTGAGGATTCCCACTAGTATTCTTTGCTGCATTCCTCATGTCCTGTGTAATTATGGATATTATTTACCATGCCTAATAATCAGAAACCTCCCCATGACCTGAGCACCAAGCTCAGCCACCTTACCCTGGTATAGGAGCTCTACAACCACACCCGACCGTCTCTCTGTCTCAGCGTCTGCAGCTCCTTCTCCTTCCCCTTCTCCCTGGCTTCTTCTCTCCCCAGTCCACCTTCTCTACCTCCTTCTATTTTCAGTGCTGGGGTCACACCCGTGGGCTCATACATTTTGGGCAAGTGATCCTCCCTTGCATGACACCCTCACCCTTCTAGCTTCTTAATTCCTCAAATTTGCTCTACATTCATTCAACTCATCAGCAAATGTTTCCTACTCTCCCTTCAATTCAGAGTGTCCTTTCCCAGTCCCACCCCCACTTCTTTGCCTGCTTAATCATCTTCCAAGACATAGCTCTGATATCATGTCCTCTAGGGTGCCTCCTGAATCCGTGACTTGTGTCAAGACCACTTCTTTGGCTTTCAGGGCAGACTGTGCGACCCTCCCCCTCAGGGTCCCCTGTGCTGCACGATATTCATGTGTTTATGTGCCAGCCTCCCACACTAGATTATGATTTCCTCTAGTTTGGGGACAGTGTCTGATTCACCTTTGTATCCCTAGTACCTGTCATAGTTTAATAGTCATTCTCAAGAAACATTTATTAAGTTGGGACAAATGAAAACTGTTCATGTGAAGAAGACGTAAACTATGACAGATGGCTGGGTCGGGTGATACTCGTGGGATGTCATAAATCTGGGTGATGGCTGAGCATCCAGCATGGGTTATTTTGTTTGTAAGACTAAAATGTTGCTTGGCAAATGCGATGGATGCGGTTGGCTGTCTGTTTAGGGCATTTCCTTTTCTTCCTCCCCAGTCAGGCCTCCACTCCTCCTCTGTGCTTGCCCATGCCTGGGGAGTTGTACTATCCCTGGCTCAGTACTGACTCAGGAATAGCCAGGAGGCTCATTTGGGACCACTGAGCCTGGAGAAGAGAGATTTCTGCGTGATTTAGGGTAGGCTTCAAGAGCTGATTCTCTCTCCCTCTGCACACTGACAGAGTGGTTGTAAAGTCTTCTTCCTGTTAGAGCTGCCTTACTCTTCTGTGTTGGTGGGAGATAAAGATAACACACAGACGACAGATTGACATCGAGGATCTCAAAGAAGTTGAGATTGGAGTTGCACCCTACCTCTGTACTCCAGATGTACATGCCTTGATGCTTAAATTTGAGATGAATGTTCTGGGTATTTGCAGTTGAAGATATCGTCATTGATTGGGTAAGAATGAAGTCACTGGAGGAGAGTTATCCATACCAATCTTGTCTTTCTGGTCTTCTTCTATTCCTCAAGTATACATTTGTGAGTGAAATGCTGTCCCTATATAATTCATATATCGAAGCCCTAACCCCCCCAGCACCTTAGAATGTGACCTTATTTTGTCATTGCAGAAGCAATTATTGCCATTAAGATGATGTCATTAGGATGGGCTGCTAATCCAAAATGTCTATTGTTCTTATAAAAGGAGGGGAACATGGACACAGGAAGAACATTATGCAATGATGAGAGCAGAGATTAGGAGCCTGTTTCTCTAAGTAAAGGAATCCCCAAGATGGCCACCAAAAGCTAGAAAAGAGTGTCAGATTCTCCCTCACAGCCCTCAGAAGGAATCAAGCCCTGACAACCTTGATCTTGGACTTCTGGACTCCAGAATCATAAGACAGAAACTTTCTATTGTTTAAACAACTCAGCTTGTGGTGCTTTGTTCCAGCAGCCTTAGAAAAGCACGATGCACCAACCCATTTCTGAGTTAGGGCTCCCATACCAGCTGCTCCTGTGCTTGGAATGCTCTCGGGCTCCAGCTCCACGTTGCAAGTGCCGACTCTTTTTCACACCTCAGTTTGAGTCTCCTCTTCATCCAGGCCTCCCAGGACTAGCTGATCTAGAGCAGCCTCGCTGGGTACTTTCCATCATTACCCTGCTTTCATTTTCTGCTTCATACTCACCACTCTCAGATATGCCCCTTGCATATTTAATTGTATATTTATTGTCTGTATCTTCTCTGCCCCAAACTAGAACGTGGGTTCCCCTGCAGAATGGGAGTTTTTGCATCTTGTTCACTGCTGAGTTTCGAGGACCAAGAACCTTGCTGGATACATATCAGGTGCTCAGTAGGTATGTGTTAAAGGAAGAGATTTGCAGTGTGTGAATAGAAGACAAGAATGATTTATGTCATTAGGCTTTTGTGTTTAAGGTGAATAGTAATGTCCTGCTTCTACCTTTTCGAATGCAGATTTAATTAACTTTCTCTGCTTCTGTTAGCTTATCTATAAAACAGAGAAATAGAGCCTGTTAGGTTATTTTGAGAATTTATGAAAAGCACTCAGAACTATGCTATGGTGGCCCATTCCTGTAATCTCAGCAACTTGGGACACTGAGGCAGGAGGATTGCAAATTGAAGGTCAGCCTCAGCAACTTAGCAAGACCTTTAGCAACTTAGCAAGACTGAGTCTCAAATTAAAAATAAATGATAATAAGGAGGCCTGGGGTAGAACATCCTTGGGTTAAAAAAGCTAAAGAAAACTGTAGTAGGTAAACAGCCAATATTTTTAAAATGTTAACTTTTTGTTACTTTTAATATTTTTTGTGTCTTTCTCTTTCTCTCTGTTTTCTAACTGTGTCTTGACTCAGTCCTTGGCTTGATGTAACCACCACACAGTGGCTCCTAAAGATAATATACATTTTATTTGGGAAAAGGGTTTTGGCAGATATGATTAATTTAAGGTTCTTAAGATGGGAAGACCCCTGGGTTTTCTAAGTACAGACACATCCCAATCATTGAACTAATAGATACAGACAGGTAGACAGGTGAATATGATTTGATGATTGTGGACAATTATTAGCACAGCAACTAAGGGACTTCTTCAAAACTGTTGATAGATGAGTAAATGATGCATGCACCTTAGGGATACTAAACTGATTATTTTTTTGTTCTGGGGTTCAACCCAGGGCCTTGCACATATTAGGCAAGAGGCAGACTTCTGTGCCCCATCCCCAATTCCTGATGCTCATAAAGAGAAAGCATGGAAAACCCAAAAGACTTGCCAGGTCTCAGTTTAATACTTAATTCAGTTCATTAACTCTACACAATGTTTGGGCAAGTTTCCTTCATGAAACAAAGCTGAAAATAACCATATTTCAGTCCAAACTTAGAAAGAGTCTGCAATATACCCAGCAGATTGCCTGATACGTAGTGGGCACGATGTTACTTTACAACTAGTGATTTTTAAAGCTGTATATATTAGTTTTTGTTACATGACCAGCCACCCTAATGCTAAATTGATAAAACAATAAAATGCATTATTTATTACTTTGCTATTGCTTGGCTGGGCATCCCTTTGGTCTGCGGGTAGGGTTGAAACTGGGTACTCTAGGGCCTCAGTTGGAAAGGCAGGAAGCTGGGGACTTTGCTCTCCATATGGCCCTCATCCTCTAGTAGCCAGTCCAGGCTTGTGGTATAGTAAGAGAAGGTTTTTTAATAACAAGAAGAGCAATTTCCAGTGAGCAGACACTATTCACAGGTCTCCTAACTTTCCATTGACTAGAGAAAATCACTTTGCCAAGTTCAGATTCAATGGAGGTGAACTAACTCAATTCTAGGCATGACTAGTATAAAACTGTGAAGTACATGCACATACATACATACATAGATATGTGTGTGTGTGAATACAAACATATATTCTTCTTTTATATAAAAATGTAGATTTTATAATTTGTAGAAAATATATAAATCCCTATCAATTAGTTCATTCAGAAAAAAAAAAGATTGCTTTAGAGAATCATCCAATTCATATGAGTGAACACAGCTAATTCTCAAGTTAATAGGACCCTTGTGTGTTCATCTAAGAGCTGAATTTAGCCACTGTATATGCCACTCACTGCCTTTATTTACATTATAAATTGCCACACTTTATTATGTCTACTCCCATACCATTCCATTATACTCTATTATTTTAATATAATATGTTAAAATGGAATTAGCAATTAAATTACTACAGCATTATTCATATAACCTAAAGTGTTTGACCTCAATCTCCAGAAGCAGGGGGATTTGTAATTGACTAAACCTTCATCTACATACTGTGATATATGAAGTCCTTTAATTGTACATGATTTTCTTGGTGGTGATGGGGTCAGAAATTCTGCTTTAACTCTACTCATTTCTTATGCAAGAGCCTGTTATATTTAGGACATCATTTGAATCTTGTTTAGATTTACAGATTTCAACATGCCCCATAGGATTCCCATACTGTATTAAATTTAAAAAGTCTCCAAAGCATTTTCATTTGTTATATTACAGACCCCCTGTGATTTCTTCTACACATTCACCAAAATGCTTATTCTTGAAATAGTCCTTAGGAAAGGATCAAGCTGTCTATGTCCTTGCATTTCTCAGTGCCTACAATAGTGCCTGGCATATGGCAGGTGCATGAGAGCCATAGGACAGTGGTAATAAAGTATTAACAACCTGGACAGAGAAAGTTACTGGCTCACAGTATGAAGGCTGGAGGTCCCAAATCCAGGTGTTTGTAGGGCCATGCTTGCTCTGAGACCATTGGGAAATTCAGACCTTCCCTCTTTCTGGCTTCCCTCTTTGGCTTGCTGCTGCCAACTCGAATTTCTGCCTTTATTGACACGTGACATACTCCTTGTTTGTCCTTGTATTCCTCACAGGGCTGACTTCCTCAGGATACCTGCTGTATTCAAAAGGGGCCCACCTAGTCCAGTATAAGTTTATCTTAGGTAATTATGTCTGGATTGTCTTATTTTCAAATAAGGTGGCATTCTGAGGTACTAGACATTAGGACTCCAACACCCTTTAGGGAGCATGCAATTGGACCCCTACCCATAGGTAATTTTCAGATTTCTATGGGTTATCATCATATTGACCATTTTGTTAAAGAGTATTCTTTATCATTTCCATTTAGTTTATAAAAGAAGCATTAGTCCAGATAACTAAATGGGAAAGGGACATTTCCAGAAAAATAAGAAAATAATTTTACGAGGTTCAACTCATTTAAAAAAAAAAAAAGACTATCAAAATATCTAGTCTCACTTGTAGCAGAAGATACATAAATCAATGGCAATACTGTAAGGACTAGAAGTTTGCACACATGGAGGATATAAAATATCACATCCAGCCTGGTATGATGGTGCACACTTATAATCCCAGTGACTCAGGAGGCTTAGGCAGGAGGACCACAAGTTGAAAGCCAGCCTCAGCAACTTAGTGAGGCAATGAGCAACTTAGTGAGACCTTATCTCTAAATAAAATATAAAAAGATCTGGGGATTGGGCTCAGTGGTTAAGAGCCCCTGGTTTTGATCCCTGATACCAGTATGTCTCTGTGTGTGTGTGTGTGTGTATGTGTACATTTTATATTTATATCTATGTAAATATATATATACATATATACGTATATATATATGTATATATACACACACATAGATATAGATATATAGATATAGATATATATTTTTTTGGTATGTGGATGTGTATACATATCACATCCATGTATTTCCTTTGTCACTTAAAGCCTATTTAAATAGTGATTCATTTTTTTTCACTTTCTTGAGGAAGTTTGTTCTGACTTCTCCCTTTGGGTCCCCACATTTTTCTTTTATTTGTGATTTTACATTTATTTGTGTGAATATTTGATTATTCCCTTCATCAGTGGGCTTCACCTTCAGTAGGACTATATCTATTTTCAATTTTTTCATATGCAAGACTTAGCACAGCACTTGACAGTATGTACTAAATAATTACTTGTTGATGAACCAGTGAAATGAATACCTGAATTGGTGAAATGGATTGAACTTTACATATTCAATAGCTACAGAAACTCTTCTTACTGTGTTTGCTATAAATTGTTACATATTTTATATCATTATATTATTAATACATAAATTATTATATATTGTTAAAATATTTATCTTATCTTGATAAATAAAATATAAGCAGGATTGCAAGGACAGTGCTTATCCACTTAGATGAACAGATTCCTTTCAAGTAGATTGCAGGCACCCAGTTGCATAAAACATTAAGTATGCTAATTACAATTAGTAATTATCTACTGACTATTGGAATTCTTTCTCTTGGAAGCATTTAAGTAATCCTAATTTAAGTTACTATATGCACTTAAAAATTACAATGCCAAGTTCTGCATACATATTTTATATTAGTTTTTAATTTATGTTAGCTCATCTTTTCCACAAAGTTTGTGTTTCCTGTAGCTTCTGAAATAAAATGGGTATATTTTACATACATACACACACACACACACACACACACACACACACACACACCCTGGGGATGGAATAACACTAATTCCCATTCAATTCCAAGTCAATCATATTCTTCTTAGAATTTTTGGACTCACCTTGCTAATCCATGCTGTTAAAAATGAATTAACTGGTTCTGGCTTTTAGAGAATATCTAATTATTTAATTATCTCCATTATGTGAATAAAGCTTTAGTGAATCCTCTTCCCGGTGCTATCATGTTCTTCCTTGGGGATGAGCCTCATTTAATGTACAGTGAGTTCATACACACACACACACACACACACACACACACACATATCATAATGATATAATGTTACAAAGCAATTTTAATTAAAACTACAGAGACTATGTTGTGGTAGTATTTTAAAATCATCTTGCTCTGAGAATGATATAAAGTGTTGATGTGTGTACTCCAGTGGGAGACCCTGTAAATGTTAGCTTTCAGTCATTTTCCCCGGGACCATGCAAGAGTTCCTCTCCAGTCCCTGGTTGGGCTCTTGTGGGAATAGAAACACCATGCTCTTGGCTTGACATCAGTGCCATTTCCAAATGTTACCATGGTGATCACCTATGCTGCATCACTAACCCTTCTCACAACAGCTCAATTTGAGATTCAAGTTTTACGTTTCCATGATTATGGGAGGGTAATTATTTCATTACTCCAGGGAAGAAGATTTAGGAGGTAAATAGCTCTTCATTAAATCTTAAATGACTCTAGTCTTTTTAGGCCACAGAAATGCCAAATATTAAAGGGATGAAATTCAAAAGACTAAAACATGACTGGGAATTGGAAAAAAATTCAATTTTTGTGTAGTATAACTATAAATATTTTTCTCTAGTGAAAACATCCTGCATAAAGTGTAAGTGTATTGTGTCAATAATTCATGATTTAAAATAATTTCCATGTAAAATAAATGCACAGAAATGGCTGTGCATATGTTTGAATAGAAGTGCCTTTATAAAGCGAGGGATTTTAGGAACTAACCTGGCTTTAGAGGAGGCAGTGCCATAGTTTACAGGGTATAAATTTTCCATGCATCTAAATAAGAACCTCCCTGTAAAAGAAAGGATTTTCGTTGTACAGATGATCGCTTTGTAAAGAATTATTGTTTCTTTTATTTACTGTTGGTGTTTCCAGATTATGCAGTTGGAAATAAATATTAATGTGCAATATTTTAAAGTATACTTGATTTTATGAAATGTGATGAGATAGTTGTGAATTAAAGATACTTGGGGCATGTTTTAAATATAAAAATAAGCGGCTGCATTTGCTCCCGCTCTTCAGCTCTTGGGCTTTACCCACAGCATTGGAGGGGGACTCTGATGTCCTGGAGCTGTGGAAACCACACCACACCTTTCTGGAAGGGATCTGGAAACGTTATAAATTGTGGGTCAAAAATGGTCAGCGTACAGACACTGTGGGTTACTTAGGTTATTCCACCAAGACAAACGTTTCTGCCACAGTGTTGAAGGGACACCTGGAGGCCAGGGTGGAATTCAATCACTATTTTCCTAGAGAACAGCAGGTCTGTCTCAAGCCCAGCTCTCTTTCTTGGGTCTTTAATACTTTTCAACACAGCATCTACCTGTAAAGTTGACAGGTTTTTTTTTTTTTCCTTTTGGTTTAGTGGAAAGAAAATTAGTCGGAATTGATTGTTGGGAGGCTCACTGATTGAGTAATTAATTAATTAAAATTATTCATTCATTCAGAAACCTCTGGAGAGGTGGGATGGGAAGGTTAAGAGGCTCAGAGTGGCTGTAGTCTCCTGTGCCTCTTAGCTTCTTACTTAGATCTCATCCATCACAGCCTTGTCTAAGGTATTCTCGTTCGCAAGGTCATCAGAAAATAAAGACTGGGAGGTGAACAGGCACAAACAAGGGCTGTTCACTCCCAAACAAAATCACGTGGATCATGGAAACTCAATGGATATTACATTTTTCAAGGTCAGAACTCATGTTTAATACAAAAAGACTCCTCCTGAAAGGGTTCCTGAATAAATAAGACCAGACGGTCTCAGTCTCATGCCTTCTCACATCCAGTTCCATTCAAGATAAACTTGAGGTAATGCCAAATAATCCCAATGGTTTAGCACCACAAAGTTCATATCTCACTAAAGCAAGGCCCTTGGTAGGTCTGAGTGACACTTTGGGACAACTAACCTGCTCAAGATAGCTGGGTGACTCCCTGTCCTCCTTCAGGAGTGAAGGGGCAGGTGGAGGAGAGGGAAACAGGGCAGCGGTTTTTTATGGGCTTGGATTTGAAGGACCATGTGTAACTTCCCCTCATGTCTCACTACGTAGAATCACTAGTCTCAGGTGCCATGTGACAGTAAAGACCCAGGAAGGAAATTGGAGCTCATTCTGGAGGTTCTGGGTGAGTCTCTACAAGACAGAGGAAATAGTTTAAGAAAAAGGAGGGGTCCTAAACTCCCCGGGCAGGCATTTCTTAATTTTCACCAGCTAGTGCTGAAAATCTTATTTTGTTCTGCTTGTGTAGGACTGGGACAGTGACAACAAGGAGGAACTCCTGGAAGTCACACCAGATGCTCTGTGGCTTGAAGAGGAAAGGGAAGAGGAATATGGCTACAGATTGAAGGAAGGACGACTAAACTGCACACTTTGAAATTTTAAAAAAATTACTAAATAATGTTGTGCCTGCAAATAAAGTCCTCTGCAGGAGCAACAGCGCCATTCTTACGGTTAGCACAGATTAATGGACACTCTCACGTCTCATGAGCAAAAGGATTTACTAAAATAACTTTCCAGTTTCACTTTGTGCTAACAACTTTACCACTACCCCAATTAATTCCCCCCAAACTGTTAATAACCATGTCATCATAGACCATCATGTAAATGAGCTCTAAAAGGTAAAATCTGAAGAGCAATCTTGCCATTCATTTATCTGAGCTAATTATAATGTAGGAATAATTCTCACAGCAGGTGAAAACTAAGAAAAAGTATGCTTTTCCAGGAAAGCAAACATTTTAGGTTTTGACATCAAAATTTTGGAAGAAAGCAAAAAGCTTCCTTTATTTTTTTTTTCAAAGTAGAGGATATCATGTTTGTTATTTTTGTTACAATCACATTTTAATGAGGTATTTGTAAAGAGAAAAATTATGGATGATTGTACTATCGTTTTTTTTTTTTTTTTTAATGGTAATGGCATATATTTCATTCTACTACTGTTTTCCTGAAGAAGTTATTTACAGAATGGACAAGGCGGAGATGTTATACTTGAGAATTAATAGGTTTTCATGAACTGATTGGTTATTTCGTTTTAATTCCATTAGGATCTATTAGCTATGATACATGGAGAATGTAATGTCTTAACTAAGGCAACTTGGTATAGTGGAAGGGACAGATGGAGGTTTTGAAGGTTTGAATATGTGCTGTCCTCTGAAAGTTCACATGTGAGACAATGCAGGAAATGTTCAGAGGTGATGTGACCAGAATATGAGAGCTGTAATCAGTGGCTTAATCAATTTGATGGATTAATTATATGAAAGGACGATTTACCGAATGGTGACTGTAGGCAAGCAAGGTATGGCTGAAGCATTTTGTCCCTGGGGACGTGCCTTTGGGGTTTCTATTTTGTCTGTGGTGAGCAGAGCTCTTTTTGCTTCCTGACCATCATGTTCTGAACTGCTTTTCCTCCTCCATCACCTTTTGCCATGATGTGCTACCTGACCTCAGGCCCAGAGTTATGGAGTCAGCTGACCATGGACTGAACCTCTGTAACCTTGAGCTCAAATAAACTTTTTCTTTCCTAAGTTGTTCTTGTTGGGTATATGAGCCACAGCCACACCAAGCTGACCACCACAGAGGTTCACAAACTAATCCATACTTTTAGCTCTGTGAATTTTGAGTTTGCTACTTGATACCACTGGGGGGGCCTCAAGGTGAGGGTGGGAAGAGGCAAATATGGTGTGTAATGGGCCCATTTCAGGTCTTGACATGATTATCATAGTCTTTACCTTATATTTTCTGTGGCATATTTTTCTCCTTGTTTATTCATCTTTGTCACTTTGGTTATTCACATTTTCTCCCATTTTATTTCCTTTCCTTTTGAGGGAAAACTATACAGAGAAACAGATGTGTCGCGTATCATGTTAAAAGTGTTCCAAAAAACTTCAAAGGGGAAAAGAGTCAGAAATGGTAAGACCAGTCTGAGTAAGAAGAAACCTTAAAACTCTTCTGAGAAGCATTTGATAGTTTGAAAAGTCTGCATGTAGTGAAATCAATATTTTAAAAATTTGATTTTCCATCTGTGAAAAAGTTGCAAAGTCATCATAGATGGAAGGAAAGTTACCTGCTCTGACAGTTTAGTTATTCATGGAATTAGGTCTAAAAGGAACTCATTAAAGTTAGATAGAGAGGAAAGTCATGAACTTGGGTTAGACAAGGGAGCCTTGTCATTTCTTCATTTATCATAAAGCATCAATGGATATTTTACTATGATACTATTCTATAGGATTTTGCCTTTTTTGTTTCAATAAAAGTGAGATTTTGGGAAAGCATAATTTTACTAATAACCTTGGCAAACACAATCTCATTTTTATAAAACATTAATATCTTTTGTTAAGAAAAATTATACCCAAAATTTGTAAAGAAATCAGAGAATGAATGCTGTCCTTGTTTTATAGACTTACTCAAGGATTATTTCGATTTATAGGAGAATGCACCTATATTCAATTCACTATTTTTTACATAAAGAATTTTGTATTTCTCCTTTACATGTTAATGTGTGTGATTCTGGATGATAGAAAATATAACCTCAGACATTATAGTTTTATATCTCTATAGGATACTAACTGGTTTTATACTGTAGTCTGTGGACATATCAAATCCCTTTAAGCATTATTTGACTGGTTATATACATCTCAACTTCCAAAAATCTCCTTTGAACCAGACATACCATTTTACTGACTCCCTCAGTTATGGTTTGGATATGAGGTGTCCCTCGAAAGATTCTGTGTTAAGCCAGGAAATTAAATGACTTGATTTTGAGAGCTGTAACTATTCAGTGGATTAACCCATTTGGTGGATCAGTAATTTAAATGAACTAACTGCAGGCAGGGTGGAGTGTGGCTAGAGGAAGTGGGTCTTTAGGGGTGTGCCCCCCGGGAATGACATCTTCCTCCTTTTTCTCTCTGGTTCTTGGTGGCCAGGAGCTGAGCTGCTTTCCTGTGCCACACCTTTCTACCATGATGCTCTGCTTCTCTTGGGCTCAGAGCCATGTAGTCAGCCGGCCAAAGACTGAACCTCTGAAACTCTAAGCCAAAATATACTTTTTGTTCCCATTGGATATTTTAATCACAACAACAAAAAGCTAACACACTCTAATTAATTGATTAATTCTCTAATAATGTTATTCTACGTTTATATGAGAATCACATATTTTGGAAAATGATACTTGGCTTGCTCAATCATGAGCTCATTTTTACATAAGGATAGCAAGGGTTTTTTTTTAAATAAAACTTCCAATGTTAGGAAGGAGATAATGTCTCTCCATAGTAGACTGATCCAACTCTATGTTATTAGTCAGTTTTTTAACTGATTATAGTATTATAGCATTGTATGTATCAGTAAGAATATCAGTATCTTCTATAAGGATGTGTTCAACTGGGAAGTAAAATATCAAGTTTCTCCTGAGAATGTTTCTACATTTGAAAATTTTAGAACACAAGTATTATCATAAAAAGGGTAAGTAAAATAATTTTATGTGCTCTGCAAAAGAAGATGTGGTATGATACACATGGTTGTGTATTATTAAGTGGTATATTTTAAAACATCATTTAATAGGGAGAACATCAAGCAGTATAGATGATAAAGTTTCTTTGTTTGAAACTTGCATTGCCCGTAAACATGATTTTGGACAACGGGATAAGATTAGTGATGAGATAATGACAAGCAAACCAAAATTTGTTTTATTTTTCCAGCACCTTACATGTGTTCCTTTTTCATCTTCCTCTCAGGTATCATTTCAGGTCCAAATAAGAAGAAAGTGGATTGTTTGAGGAGAATGTGATAGTAACAGAATCATTTGTAAGTGTGTGAACATGGTAGAAGATAAACCACAAATGTCAGCACAGCCTGGAACAGGAAGCTGTTGGCCCTGAGAAAGTGGAACCCTGGGAATGACTATTGTGATTTTTCTCTCACGTCTCCATCTCCTCTGGATACTCTCGTTTGGTTAACTGCACCCCCCTCAAAAAAAAAAAAAAAAAAAAAAAAAAAAACAGAAGACAGGAGAACATGAATGTAATCCACATTGGCCAGCTTCCTGGGACACAGAGTAGGTAGGGTGAAGACGGAGAGAGAATGGACCTACAAACCATATGGACAATGTTCTGCAGATTGGTTAATACTCAGTGGAGATGCCAGTTGCAGAATATAGTATAGGAGAGGCCAGTGCTGGAAGAATAGTCAAGCCATGTGCAATGCACCTGGTCAAGACAAGGGGGCACAGATTGAGTGACAGCTCTGCCCATCCATCCAGACAGGAAACCAGGTCTGCCATTCAGTAAAGTCAGGAAGCTGCAGCCATATTCCTATGGGGTTTTGGGGACTGCATTAGCATTCTATGAACAACTAACAGGGACAATGGGACAATTCTTTTAACTTCGAGTTATATATTTTTTTTCATGTGTAAAATCAGAGCATTATAATAGAATGAATGTTTATCTTCCTATAATTTTAAGTGGAAAAATAAAAACAGGAACCAACTTTTTCCATTACTTTTTATATTGCCTCACTTCTAAGTATTTTTTTCAGAAGAGCAACTAAATCAGCATCTTTTGTGTTCCTATATTATTATTTATCAATGAATTCTCCCTGAAGGAGGCAATCAACACCAGATTGTTAGGGTCACTTTAATCAGAGTGGTAATGGTTTATTCTACTCTATGAAGTTGATATTTACTCTCTATATAATGAAGAGGCACCAAGTGATAAAATGGTCAGCTGTAAGAAATAAGCATTATATCCAAATGGGGGAAAAATCTTTCTTTTAATTAGATGTCCCTCTCAAGTATAAAGAAAAAAAAGGTAAGTTAGTGTCTTTATTGCAAAAGAAGCAAGTCAAGGTTAAGTAATTTGTGTACTAGTTGACCCAGGGAGAGAATGAAGGGATAGGTATTTAACCTAAGGTTAGGTGCATTGCTGGACTTGGGGCCTGCAGGCCCTTCCTGAATTTCTCTGCTGAGATTGGCCTGTGCAGTCTGATTGTCCCCGTCAAGTGTGTGCTTGGATTGTCCTCCAGCTTGCATGCCTCTGCTGATTACTGGCAGCTTGAAATTGTCCTGCAAGAGAATGAGGGCTCTTGATTAATCCCCATGCACAGTATCAACATATTATTGATTCATTATTAGCACATCATGTCTCATTTCCTGGCAACGTGGGCAATGTGGAGACAAATGTGAATTTTTTTCAAAACAGATGCAACCTGGTGAACATCCAACTTGGGTAACTAATATTTTTTTCCTGGATAAAATCCTTCTACTATATAAGATACTGAAAGTGTTTCTTTTCTCTAAAGAAGAACACCAAAGTTCAACTGCTCTATTTTAACCACTGTAAAGCAATCTGACTTATTTTGTTATTTATGTCTTCAGTTATAAAAGTAGCAGATAAAAATTCCCTAGGTAGAGTGTGCTATATATATTAGGCACTTCATTATATAGCTTTCACTCATATCAGTGTTAAATACAGAGCTTTAAAAAGACATGCAAATATTTATTAACTTATCCATCAATCATAAATCTATTTATTTACCAGTCCATTTACTGAGACCTACCGTATTATAGTAGGTACCAGGAATACAAGACTAATGTTTTGGTTCACATTCAGAATTCGAAAAGTATAGAAAAGGTGGGCATATAAATAAAACACACCCTTAATAATTAAATAATTAAAATATATACAAGGTAATAAAGGGATATTGAATTCTCAGGTGTGATTTCAGAAAAAAGTCATGTCCATGCTGGGGATTGGGAAATGAATATTTCTGCAGATGAAGAGGTTAAAAAGATAATTTTGGGTAAACAGAAACAGATGATGAAAGCAAACTATAAGTTTCCTCCTGGATACTGTAAGTATTTGATTGTTTCAGAAGCATACATTTAAAGGGGGTTGATGAGGTATCACTCACTTTTCCAGCCTTAGGCTGGAAAGGTAGGAAAGGGATAGATTTTTGAGGGTGTAGGATTTTAGTTTAGTAGGCAATAGGGTTCTAAGCAATGCAATCCAATTAAAAATTTACCCAGATATATTCTAGTGCTATACAATTGGAATTGTGGATACTAGTCAGAGGATGTTAAAATAGGGCAACAAAAGCCCATGCCTGGATTATCGAGGGCATGGAGAGGTGGGATTCAAATGTGTCTAGGAGAAACAGTGAAATGAACTTGGTTTAAACTTGATGTTGGAAACAAAAGACTTGTGAGGGTGACTCTGTCTTGTGTTTGTTCCCTGTGACTAAGGTAGAAGGAAGCCATAGAACAATAAAATTGTGACAGTAGAAAACAGAGATGGTAGAGGGAAGCAATAATAATTGGCACAGTTTTGACCTTGTTGACTTTATGGGCTGGGTGTCTAGGAATGGGCTGGATCTCAACATCTCACACCCAGGGATAGGAATTGAGCTAGGTAATGCAAAAGCCCAAATTGCAGGCAGAAATTATAGTTGCATGAATTATTCTGTTATCATAGTAATGGCTCTGTCTCAAAGACAAAATAGTCCAAGTTAAGACAGAGGATATATTTGCAATTCCAAAAGTCTAACTCTATTCATGAAGGTCACCTCTTATATTGATCACATTTTCCTTTAAAAAATAAGACTGCCAATAATATCTAATCACTGAAGGTATTCCTATTAAGGTAAATATTGCTTCTTACTTTTTATTATTTTTAAATGGTTTTAGGCTTTTGTAGAAGTTGCGATTTAGTGCAGAGTACTTTTGTGTACCCTTCACCTATGACATCATCCTAGGTGACCACAGTAGAAATAGCAAACCAGGAAACTGGACACTGCTGTGAAATTATTATTTAAACCCAGGTCTTATTCAAATTTCTAGGACTTTTACATACACTCATGAGTTTGCTGTTGTTTTGGTATACAGTCTAAAGAAATTTTAACACATGTATAGGTTCATGTGACCACCACTATAGTGCTCCAGATACAGACTTTGTCACCCCCCAAACTCTTTTTTTATCAATCTATATTCACCCCTATCTCTACCCGAACTCCCTAAAAACTAGTGATATTTTCTATATCTTTAAAGTTTTGTCATTTTTAGAACATTATAGAAATGGAATAATGTGGTACATACTCTTTTAAAAATGGCTTGCTATACTTGTCACAATGCCTCTGAGATTCATCCAGGCCGTTATAGGTACCAGTGGGCAACTCTTTTTCATGGCATGTTAGGTCCACTTGCAAAGCCTGTCTCTGGCCTGCAGTGGCTCTGTGCTTTGGATCACTGTAGTTACCATAATTACTACATGGTAATTCTTCACTTCTCTGAGACGGAAATTTCACCATGATATATTCACCTGCAAAGAGTCATGGAGATCACCCAACATGGAAGCTTTGCTGTTGCAGCTGAAGACTTCATCTGAAATCAAAAGGAAACCAAATAGGAAGTAGATGGAGCCCATCAGATTCTCAGGATGCAGATGCTTTTGAGGTTCTGGAATCCTCATGGTTAAATGGTACAAAGAAAGCTAAAGAACCACAAATAATTGTAAGGGGACACTATCCAAATGCACGGAGATTGGAGCCTCCCTGCTGCCCCTGCAGGCTCTTGTCCTCCCTGCAAAGCTGGTAAGAGCCTGTAGCGTTGGGCTTCATCTGGGGCAGATATTTCTCCTTGCAAATACGAACACTCTGATGTGTAACTGCAGGAAACGCCCAGCAAGTGCTGTAAATGCTGGCCGAGGTTTCTGGGTACCAGGCCACATGGACCTCAGGAGCACAGGCTCCCCTAGCCTAAGAGGCCCAGCCTTCCATTTGTCAGGCTGTCTGTGAGGTTCAAAGATAGTCTGTCTGGACCTCCATTTTTGCTACTTTTTAAAGATCTTAACGTCAGAACTTGAAAGCTTCTGCTTTGGATTAGTCATCAAAAACATGATATTGATCTAGTTTCAGCCCAGAATGATCAAAAGCATGGTGAAGGGCCAGAAGTTTACAAAACATGGCAAACATGAGAATGTCAGAAATGATGACTGGTGAAATAAATGAGTGACGGGGTGAAGGGGAAGATTAAAAAAAGAAAACCTTCCTAATTTCTCATTTTAATCACAAATGGTGGGTTCCACAAGCAAAGGCTGACACTAACACTGAAAGAACTGCCTCCGGGGGAGGTGGGACATCGCCAGCCGCCTAAGTTCAGGAGAGTCAGGTAAAATACAGCTTCCTACAAAAACTTCAACAGAGGTAAGACCCACTCAAATGCTATTATTTGTTAGTTGTTTACAGAGTAATAATCACTTAACAAAGTTTTGGGAAGTTTAAACTGACTGATTTTACTTTTTTAGAATTTTTTTTTAATATTTATTTTTTAGGTGTAGATGGACACAAAACAATGCCTTTATTTTTATGTGGTGCTGAGGATCAAACCTGGGTCCTGCCTGTGCTAGGTGAGCGCTCTACTGCTAAGCCACAATCCCAGCCCCTGATTTTACTTTTTACTATTGTATGTGTTCAATTGGACAAATGCCAGGCCCAGGATCGGGGGTCAGTAAATATGTACTGAATAGAACACAGGCTTTTTGACATCCTGAGAAGGGTCAGGTGTCCAGCATTCGGCTCAGCTTCTGGGCAGTGATGCTTCTCACTAAGCCTGTCTCTCTACCTGCCTCTTCACAGGACTGTAGGCAAGGACTGTGCTATACTCACTGATGGATCCCGTATTACCATAGCCCTTGGCACATATCAATCAGTCTATAAAGACTTGTTGAATCACTTACTCTCTACAGGCAACACTTTTTAAGATAAAAATTTAAAAACTCATTTATTTAAGTTTAGTTGTTAATGTATACTTGGTTTATTCCCTGGGTTCTGCTATTCATAAACATTGTAGTCATGTCAATGTTTATAGCAGCTCAACTCACAATAGCTAAACTCTGGAACCAACCAAGGGGGGCCCTTCAACAGATAAATGGATAAAGAAAATGTGGTACATGTACACAATGGAATGTTACTCAACCTTAAAGAGGAATAAAATTATGGCATTTGCCAGTAAATGAATGGAACTGGAGACTACCATGCAAAGTGAAATAAGCCAGTCTTAAAACAAAGGATGAATATTTTCTCTGATATGCGGATGTTAATTCACAATGGAGGTGGGGAAGGAAGAATAACGTTACTTTGTATTAGGTAGAGGGGAGTGAAGAGGAGGGTCTACTGGGGGTAGGAAGGATAGAACAATGAATAAGACATTATTACCCTAGGTACATATATGACTGCATGACTGGTGTGATTCTACATCAATTGCAACCAGAAGAATGAGAAATTATATTCCATTTGTGTAAAAAAAAAAAATGTATGGCTCTATAAAATGGTGGACAAGGAAAAAAATCTATAGTCATTGATGAGTGGTTTAATGCCTCCCAAGTTTGTTTTCCTCATTTTAATGGGGCCAATAATTCTAATTCTGCTAGTAAAGATTTTTTTTGGAGAATAAATTAGATAATACAATCCAAGACAATATGTGTGTGGTTTTTTATTAATTTATTTTAAAAATGTATATGAAGCCTTTATTTACATGCCATTTCAAGCCAGTCATTCATTGTTATGGATTAGCTATGAGGTGTCCCCCAAAGCTCCTGTGAGACAATGCAAGAAAGTTTAGAGGTAAAATGATTGGGTTATGAAAGTGTTAATCTGATCAGTGCAAAATTAATCCACTGATAAGGATTGTTAACTGTAGGCAGGTAAGGTGTGGCTGGAGAACGTGGGTCCCTGGGGTTGAGCCTTTGCGGTATATATTTTGTCTCTGGTGAGGGGAGTCTCTCTCTCTCTCTGCTTCCTGGTACAATGTCCTGAGCCACTTTCCTCCACCACACTCTTCTGCTATAATGTTCTGCCTCCTCACTTACAACCCAGAGGAAGGGTGCAGTCATTTATCGACTGAGACCTCTAAAACCATGAGCCCCAAATTAACTTTTCCTCCTCTAATTGTTCTTGTCGGGTCTTTTGGTCACAGTAGCCAAAAAGCTGACTAAAATATTCATGCTATATTTTTTTTCCTTATTGATAGTTTTAATGGTTGATTAGGAGAAAAATACTTTTAAATCACTTCCCTACAGCCCCGAGACATAGCATGTGTACCATGTATAATTATATTCTACAATAGCTTATAAACAGAGATATATGTAAATCAATTTTTAAAGACATGGAAATTCTCACAATTACCCAAAATTCTTGGCCCCTTCTGATACATCAAGTCCTAGATTATAATGAGCTTTGTTAGCTAGGAGGGAAGTGGTTAGTGTGTTTCTCAGATAACTAATGTGCATGCTTCCAGGAGATGACCAGGCAGGTTTAAAAATTTGTATTCCTGCAGCATAGTTGATCACAATAAAAGTACAATGAAGTTAAAAAAACAATTGCATGGACACTGGGATACATCTGGGAATTTGTTTTCAAATATTTCCTCTGCTCCTAGCTATCTAATGTCTGTAAACAGATGAACAGACAAAACCATACACACTCAGAGCACTTTAATACCAAAGTCCAACTTGGGGCCATTTATTTCTTGTTCCTAGAAATGAGCTACCAAAGCTATGGGAATCCAAGCAAACTGTCTATTTTCCAGAATTTTTGTGATTTGGCGATATACTGCAATAACAAAGGACACTACTTAACAGCATGATGATAGTAGTCTGGGGTCAGGTAGACAGAGAGCACAGAGGGTCTGGACCTACTTCCATGAGCAGTATGACGTCACTGAAGATACTGGTGTGTGGAAGCACAGGACCAAAACAGCAGTTCAGCAGCAAAGCCCTCAGCTAACGGGAGATGGAGCCTGTGGTTGTGCCACGAGCAACCCATCCATGTTGTTAGTAATACTAAGGTAAATTCTTGTTCCAGATTAAGAGCAGCTGAAATATGGATGGGTGTGAGCCCTACTAGGAATCATCTATCACTCATGGTACAATGCTGTGAACTTGTGAAGAGCCAGTTGCATGTTTTTCTATTTGTTAGGTTTCAAAATGTGTTGATGCTCTTTTTTAAAGTGTGTAAGTGCTTCTAGAAAGAATGATTTTCAGGCTGTACATCTATTCCCATGAATTCTTCTCACTCTCACAGGCATCCTTACTTCAATCAATGGTGTGTGTGGGAAACTGTCTCAGCGGCGATGTGCATTCTGCCTGTGAATACATCCCTTTAAGCCCAGATGCTGACTTATGCTTCTTCATGTATAGCTACTAAAACACATCAGGAGTGCAATTCAGTCTTAGTGTATATTTCAAAATTTACCACACAGACATAATAGCACTACTTGACAGGCTTGTTAGGAAAAAAAGTCCATCAGGAGACCCAGTTCACTCCTTCCTGTAGAGACTTTGTATTGCCAATACATCAAAATCAAGGAAAAGTGGATAAACGGTGGTAGAGGAGTACATTGCCGGGGCTGGTGGTAGTGTCACAGAATCAAATATATGTTATAGTCTATCTTCATTGAGGCTCAATTTGTCTTTGAGACTCTATCTTAGTTAATATGACTTACTTATCTATAGAATGAGATACGCATCACCAGCCACCTGGGGCAGGTTTGTTTTTGAATATCGTGTTTGCAATGACTCACTTACGGCAAGGGTAAATCTTTCTTTTCCTTGGGTTTCCTGACCATGATTGTACTCATATCAACATGGCAATCGGGATTATGAAAGAAGGATTTTTGTTGGTAGTTTTAACTATGGGGGAAAAAATAGTAGCTGGAAATTAGAAACTTGGGGCATGGATATTGAATTAGTTCTAACCACATCAACAAATTTAAATAAATAGATAAATAGGCCAATGGTGTCCTGAAGAAATGTATGGGTGTTAGAGTTGCTCTAGAGGAAGATACAAAAATTTAGTTAAAGGCACGTCATTAAGCTAGAGATTTGAAGTGTGAGAAATCACCAGGCAATGAAAGTTCACCCTGCATTTTTATTAGTCACATGGGCTCATATGTAGAATTAGACTCCAGAGGGTGACCTGCTTGTTCCTGTTTGCCTGGGGCCTTCTCAGTTTGGGCACTGAGAGCCTCACATCCTGGAGAAATCTATAGTAGTCACCCTAATTCTTAGAAAGTTCTCTTAAGGGACATAAGCATGGGTCTGTCTCTCCCTTCATTTCACCTTCCTCCATTTTTCTGAGCCTCATGGAATTCATCTGCACACCATAATTATCAATATCCCTTTTTAAAATGTCTATGATTGGTTGAAGACCTGCCTTGTCACAGAAGCAAGAGGCTTTTTTTTTTTTAATGTAGACGTTGGCATCTTTTTTTTTTTTTAATGTAGACGTTGGCATCCTTGACCTCAGTTTCATACAAAAACTCCACAACACTGTTCCAAACCTTTGAACTAAAATTCACATTCGGTTTCCTTTAATTTCCTATTTCACAGATTGTATTTGTAGGTTTGAAAGGTGTTTATGGGTAGCTTGTGAGCTTGCAATTTATTTTGATTACAGTAAGGTCTTTATAAAATTTTCTATTTTAAAATCAATGTTGTTGGAAACATCTCCAGATGTGCTAAAAGTACTGAAATAGACACAATCTGTAGCCTGTCGGGAAAGCCAACAAAAACCGCTGGGTCAGGAGCACAGCTGTTTCTAGAGGGCATTAATTTTTTTTTTTACAGTCTTTCCCATAGGCCAATATTCTTTTATGCATTGATTTATATTTTAATAATGACAGACTCCACTGGCATGAGCATTTCGGTTCCTCAGAAATTAGATAAAATCATAATTTAGACACAGGATAAAAGGTGGAGGGAATTAGCATTTTGCAGCATTAATTAGCTCACTTGCCCTCGCTTATTTCTGATCAAATGGAGACGCTCAGTGCCGCAGCGCACAGGGCTACGAGTATCCTTCAATTGTACGATATGACATTGATGTTTCTAATGCATGTAAATTCAATAGCTTTGCCTTGATTTTAAAAGTATGGTTTTAAAAATAGTGGATCATTTTAGATGGGTATGATAAGCAACGAACAAAAGAAGCGATTGGATGCACAATGTAACGTTGAAGGGGTTTCCTGTTGAAAGAAGGAGAGCTGTGCAAATTTGCCTGAGAGGTAGGATTGCGCAGGCTTGCTCCCTGCCTGGTCTTCTCCTGCCTCACCTTCCGTCTTTTAGCATCTTCCTTGTGATTCCAGGTTGCTCCAAGCAGCAGGCAACCTTAGCAGGCAAGCATTTCATTTTAAATAATGGTTGATGTTGTTTTCCAAAGCGAGCGACTTCGTCTTCCTGCAGGGCCAGCCGCCCGCTCCCGGGCCCCCTCTCTGCCTCAACCTGTGTGTTTGCTCCGCTGTCATCGCCTGCACTGAGATTCTCGCTTTCCCTTTCCACATGGCTGCTTGGTGTGCAGAAGATGCCTTCTTACAGATGTGCTCCCTCCCCTGACAAACAATTACTCCTGCTCCCCCCAGCGGGAGGCCATTAGGACATCATCACGGGTTCTGCTAAGTCATCTCACAATCACAGTTTTGTGCAATCACCTCTCATCTGAGACTCTCTAGGCATATGCCACGCAGGGAAACTAGCAGTCACAAACGGCAGCACCTCCAGGCATATTATTTGTTATTTTGGTCCAAAAGTGTAAAGGATAATGGCTAATACACTAATGTCTGGGGGTCTCATTGGACACTCTGACTGGCATCATTTGCAGCAAACTTGTGAAAGACGGAATGGGTGATCATGTGCTATTCAAGAGGGAAAAAGAGGCGCCTCACATTTCCATAGCAATTACTCACAACGGTGGAGAAAGATCTGGCCATAAGAGTGATTTTACAAAGTTATCCTATTCAGACTTTCAGCATTCTGAGCTTCGAAAAAAAAAATAAATGATCAGATATTATTTTCCTTCGAAAATGGTTAACCAGTTACATGTTTATTTTTATTCTGATCTCACAGCACCAGCTTATGTGAACACACATAGCAAAGACCCATCTAAAATGTATTCCTTCTAAATCAGAGAAACACACATGCGCGTGAAGGCTCTGCTGGCTCTTAAGGTCTCTGACAGCTCTTCCTTTTTTTAACAGGTAGCACCTCACTGGGATTTCAGTGAATCTGTATTCAACATTTACTATATTATGAAATAAGTAGATTTTGGCATAATGCCACATTAACACTTGGATTGTTTTTTATGGCTTTTCAGGTCTAGATTACTGCTGCACTGGGGTGTCAGGCGTCTTTGTGTAGAATCAGAGAACGTGGGAACAAGCCAGGGCTTCCCCAGGGGCCCAGGAGACTGATGCAGCAGGGGGCGCTGTTCTCCTCGTCTGCAATCTCAGCCCCCGCCCCCCCCCCATTTACTTCTGTCACTGGTTTTGCATAAGTTCCTAAATTTCTCTTCCTCACCCTTCCATGATAAAATGCCATTACTTTAGATTCGCTGAAGTGAGATGCAGTAAGATTTGTGAACATCTGGATTAGAGGCCCTCTGGAAGAAACACTCTTAATTTTGCCCAGGACACAGAGATGTTTGAACTAAGCATGAATATCACGTCCCAGTCTGGCACAACACGGACACTCAATAAATACTTACTAAACTGAACTGAGTTGAAGTCAAGAGTTCTATAGAACCTTTACTTTAATGAGTAGGTGAAGAATCATCCTAAAGGGAAAAGTAGAATATCACTCACAACAAGCCATGGTCTTCCTTAAATTTTAACAACTGCTTGCATTTGGAAATATGCTCTCGAAGTGCTTAAATTCAATATACTCCTCTAAGTGGTTGTATAGGCATGTCTGTTCAGTGTGGCTTCTACTGTTCATTTCTATATTGAATTCATCATTCTTGCTTGTTTTCTTCCCCCCTACAAAGAAAAAATAAGGACCCACAGGCCTAGTTTTCCTCTCTGCCTAGATCTCTGCAATCAGAGTTAGGAAAAGAGAATTTAAACTATTTATTCTATATTTTATCTGCATCCTCTCTTGCCTCTACTGGATAAATTTACCAAAAAAAAAAAAAAAAAAAAAGAAAGAAAGAAAGAGAGAGAAAAGAAAAATAAGTTCCAATTGAGTTGGCTAACTGGTCTCAGTGACATAAAAATGCAGGAACTCTAGTCTTGTCAGGGTGCATCTCATTTCAACTGTCAGATATATTCAATTTCTAAATCCAGTGACAGAGAGACAGAGAGAGGAGAGAGAATAGAGAGAATGCACGTTGTTCTCCTCATTTACTTGGAGAGAATAAAGTCCAGAAACTCAGAGAAGTGTGATGGTTGACCTTAAGATTTTCAAATGATTTGTTGCCAATTATTTAACTTACAAATATGTGCTGAGTACCTACTATGTACAATTAATTGTTAGCTCATATAAGTAGATTTAAAAAAGCAAACAGGATATCTTCTTTTAAGCGCCCCCCCCCCAACAAAGTTTATAACTATAGCACACAATTGCATGAGATAGAACTGTCAGGTACTGTTAGAAGTTAAAAGTTGGATGGGCCTGAGTTGGATCCCAACTCAGCATCACCATGATCGTGCCACTCAACCTCATCAGACTTCATATCTACAGCTAGGCGGGACACATAGAAGCGCCGAGAAGTAAACTCACATATCTACCGCAAACCCATTTTCAACAAAGTGTTAAGAACATGTGTTGAAGGAAGAACAGTCTTTTCAATTAATGGTGCTGGGAAAATTGAACATCTACATGTAGAATGATGAAACTAGTTATCTCTCTCACCAGGTATAAAAAAAATCAGCTCAAAATGGATTTAAAACTTAAATGTAAAACATGAAACTACTTAGAAGAAAACAAAAGGAAAAATCTTCAAGAAAGGCACATTGGAATGGGCAAATTTTTTTTTTTGATAGGACCCTTTTTTGAATAAGGCACAGGAAACAAAAGCAAAAATAGATGGGATTAATTTAAATGGAAAAAGCTTTTGCACAACAAAGGGAATCACCAAGAGAGTCAATCTACAGAATCAGAGAAAATATTTGTAGACTATATATTGGCAAGGGGTTGGTACCAAGACTATATATAATATATAATATTCATTTATACACACACATATGCCAATTATTACATATATATGTGTGTGTGTCTGTTTGTACATGTGTGTATTATCCTATATGGTAGCCCTTGGTGTCTGCTCCCTGAAGATGCCCCATCACCTCGACATTCCCCACAGTAGTACTGGCTTCCTGCCTCCCACCCCAGCCAGCTGTTGGAACCATCAGCTTGGTCCCACCTCCATGGAGAACCTGAAGTCTTCTCCTGTATGTAACTCCAGGGGACATTTCTATACTTATAGCAGTGTTGAAAACCCATGTGTTTTACACAAAGAGCCACCCGTTCCAACCTCACCCCAACAAAACCTTTACCATTCCTGGGGAAGACAGGGACAGACTCATGGATTGTGTATTGGCTGCAGCGATGTACAGTGATGTAAGTAGTAAAGCCATTGTGGAAAAGTGTGGAGGTTCTTCAAATAATTAGTAATGGATCTACCATATGATCCACAATTCCACCATTCTGCACACAGTCAAAGGAAATGGAATCAGCATGTGGAAGAGACACCCACACTCCTGTATTCACGACGGCCAAGAAATGGAAGCGATCTGAGTCTGTTAATTGATGAATGGGTAAAGAAAATGTGCTCCACATACACAGTGGAACACTATTCAGCCATAAAAAGAATGAAATCCTGTCATTTGTGGTAACAGGTGGAATTGGAGATCGTTATGAAACAGGTTCTTCATGATCTCACTTGTACATGGAATCTAGATTAGTTGACCTTAGAGAAATTGAGAACAAAAAGGTGGTTACCACAGTTGGGGACAACAGGGGAGAAGGAGTAATGGGGAAATGCTGATCATTGGGTACTGAGTTACAGTCAGATAGGAAAAAGTTCTGGTAGGCTGTGGCACATTGGGTTGACTACAGACAACAGTATACTGTAAATTTCGAAAAACCAGAGGTAAAGATGTTGAGAGTTTCACCATGAGGAACTAATAGACGGATATGTTTAACCTGATTTGAATATTACACAATGTATGTATGTATCCGCACATTAGTGATACACCACTAATATGTCCAAATATTTATGTTTTTTAATGCACCAATTAAAAGTAAATTTAAGAAGAAAATATAAAGTAGATTGCCAGGATAAGCCCAAACACATAAAACATAGGTGGAGGTCGAAGTCTACTGTACTGAGATTTAAAAATATATCCTGTGATACTGTTTATAAGAAGCTCACCCAGAACAATGTGCCACAGAAATGTGGAAAACAGTGAAATAGGGAAAATGTGCCAGCCAGATGTGATCTCTAAAAACTGTGCTAAAATTCAATTTGACAAAGAAGAAAAATCAGGCCTTCTCTTTGCAAAAGTCAAGTGTGGGATACTCAGCAAGTTTACCACCTAATGCTGGGAATGCAGTTAAATCCTACAAAGATTGGGATTTATTGCATGGTCTTGATTATGGTTGTCCTCCAATAGGTGGCAAATGAGATGAGCCTTGAAATACAGCTAATCACTGGGTTCTCCTGATTGAGGTTAATAACCGAATGTGCAGAACTGTTATCATTCACTCCTGACAGGTGTTGGCATGGATCACCCCCCTGGGTCAAGAGCAAAAGGAAGGCAGAGTCAAGAAGAGGGACGCAGAAACTCACAGAAGCTAAGAGAAAGCAGGGTTACGCCAAATGTGCATGGCCTTTGCATGACAATGAGGGGAAGAGGTTCATCCCAGATTCCTAAAATGCACTAATGGTCCAAAGAGACTCACTTCAGAGGAAGGGAGAAGCAAATCTGTGCAGGGGAGTATAAAGAAGGAATCATGGGAGAATTGAGGATTGACCTGGGCTTTCCATGTGTTGAACCAGAGGACAGGGGAAATCAGAAGGCGATTCAAGCACCACCTACCCCAGGGTTATTGGGAGCTGATAGGAACCAGAGGAAGACAAGCCCCGATGATCTTTCTGATCCACACTTTGGTCAGCATCATTAGGAAAGTGAGATGCCAAGGGCAAAGGAAGGGAACATTAGTCATCTCCATCGCTGCCTGGGATTCTGTTTGAGGATAAATAGGAAGTCTCCCTTCTCTCCCATCGAGGAGAAGCACAATATATTTTGGGTGGTTAGCATGGGGCCAGTGCTAGGGGAAATAGAGCACATGGTCGAGATGACTGACAGCTCATGGGGAAGTGAATTTTGTAGTTGGGGAGAAAAGCCTGAGCATTTAACATCAGCCAAAGAGGTGGGTTTAAATAAGATGTCAAAGGGAAGCTCTTGCATATTATCAAGAGGAACAGGGACATCATAAAAGCCATGCTTTTTTGGAAGTGGACCAGAATGAAGAGGAAATCGAAAACTGGAGGAAGAAAAATCAGAAGACTCATAGTATTGAAGTCCTGATCTAAGTCGATTGGAATGAAGAGAACAAGACAGGCCTCTGGTAGAACAAGGAAGGATTCACAGTTGGCTAGAGAGATGCAGGAAGGAAGAGGGTCAGGTATTAACTGACCAAAGCAGTTACAAGCAAAGTCTCAGAAGTCAGATTGACTGATTGGCCTTGCGACCTTGGGAGAGGTATGTGATTTTTCTGTGCCTAAATTTTTATCTATAGAATTGGTGTAGTAATGGCACCTACCCATTGATGTTGTTGAAAAGATTAAATGAGCAAATACATGTAAAGTGCTTTGAAAAAGTATTTGGACTAAAGTAAGTGCACATGGCTCAGATATTTTGAGGAATTTGGACTTCTATTCTGAGAAATACATAGCTATAATGGTGCTGTTAACTGAGAAGAGGGTGATGACTGGAAGCACATACTTGGGGCAGAGGAGAGGGTGAGAAATCATGTTGTTCATACTCCCTTCTTGTCCACACTGTGTAGGAACACCTGTTGTTGGCGGAGGACCAGAAGGAATTAGGTAGGACCATCTTAGGTTACCATGGTAGGGCTAGACTGAACAAAGAAAAATCACCTCACTCTCATAAAAAAAAAGAAAAAAAAAAAATATATATATATATATATATCTGAGAGATATTTTAAGTCCAAGGACAAAGAAGTTGAAGGAGTTACTTTGAGTGATTTCAGTAATGAGAGCAGTTTAGGTCCTCTGGAAGCGTGATCCATCTGGGGCAGTGGCTGGGAACCTGACGAAAGTGAGACATTTTGAAATAATAGCTATAGGGAGTGAAATAGTCACCTAGTGATGAATAGAAGAAATGTAAAGTCACCTGCCTGTGGAGTCTTTTTAGCAAAATGTCTTTTTTGACTTCATTTTCCACATGGGTGATACATTTTAAAATTTAGATATTTTATGTCAACCATGAAACCCTGAATTTTTCCCAGATGAATGCGGGAAATGCCACTTGGGAACTATGGAAAATGATTTGGGGGTGGTGGAAAGTGATGTGTTTGTGTGGGAGCTGAGAGATGTGTGTGTGTGAGTGTGTGTGTGTGTGTGTTGTGTGTGCATGTATGTTGGCTTGTGGATAATGGTGAATTGATATAACACCATTCCAAGCATTTAACTTTGGCTTATTTTGAGTTTCACCAGGTAGCCTAGAAGTTTCTTAAAGAAGATTATGACCAATAAATTATCAAGCACATTAATATAATCATTGGGCTTTCACAATAATCCATTGTTGGTAGTGCCTTGAGGAACCTAGTGTCATAATATCTCATAATATTATCCTAGTCTATCCTTACAGTGTAGGTAATAGTGTAAGGAAGATTGAAACATCCTGGCTTTCCTTCTGCATATTGATTAAGGCCCAAAAGAGGAATGAGAGATCAGTCAATTCCATGCCACAGTGATTATTTGCACTTAGAGTAATTGGATTTTAGCCAGATTTGTATTCAGGGGTGGATTTCCATATCCTGCAGAGTGAGCACTGTTCATTTTGAGGTACTTTTCATCTACTTTACATACATAATTGCTCAGGAACTGGTGGTTTTGTTTTCCTTAATTGAGCAGTCTTGAAGGTGAAGTGGACACTGGACTTTTTTCTACAGTTTCACTCTGTGGTCTCAAGAGAGAATCTTGACCTATAGCTGACATTGTGTCCAGTAAACCACTAGATCTTTGGGGGCCTTCAGTGGGTTTTAAATGGTTCACTTTAGGGAGCTGGTATTGGTCTATGGAAAAAATGGAGTGCTGGCTGGTTTTTAAATATTCTGCTTCAACTTTCTGTGACATCTCTAATCAGCCCATCCCATGGAGGGAGAAAAGGAGGCGTATGAGAAGTAACTTGGGTTCATCAAAACCCCTTAGCAATAGATATGTGTATGCTACCTGTACTGAAGTTTAAGAGTAGATGAACTTGATAGAATAAGAACCATGACATACTAGTATGATGATATGATGATACTAATCACAGAGAGCTCCCTGTGCGCCTGGGTATTTTAAACCCTCATCATAATTTTCATATTAGATAAAATTATTCCCATTTACAGTTGATGAAACTGGGTCTTAAAAATAAATTCCCAGCAATGACATCTCTATTCAGAGGGAAATCCAACATGCAAAAGGATTTCTGTCTTGTTCTAATGTTAGTTTGTCTTTCAATAGGAAAAAATGACAAAAGATTACATGGGCTTAGTTTTGCATATAAGAACCCTCATGTCATTTATACAAGATTATTCACTTTCATTATACTCTGAGAGTATGGGACCCCTAAAAATGTTATAACAACAATAATGTCCACTTGAATGAAAGCCTAGCCCTTGGTATGTTTGTTCCCGACCATTACTATTGTCATGTTCCTTTAAGTTAGAAGCACAAGATACTTAGTTTAAAATAAGCTCTTAAAATCTTAGACTGAGGTAACATGTCTTAAATCATTTTATGTACCCAAATACTTTTACTTGAATTCAGTAGTCATGTTTCTGCTCTGATTGAATTTACCATCATGCTTAGCAAGTGAGAAGGTTCTATCTCAATTTTAAGACTATCTAGTTCCCTGTATCTTCTTATACTATTTATACTTGTGGGCCACTTGATACAAATGTTCCCTATCTCAGATTGTTGAATCTATCAATCATGTTCCTTTGTAGACAGACTCTGCATCCATGGATTTAAGTTAATAATCTGATAGTTCAGTAACCAGTCAAAATTTTTCTCTGGCTTTTTAGCTGGAACCTTACCCTGGCCATGAATTTAGTTCTAGAAACTAGACAGACAGCTTCCTTGTTGACTGTGTACACATCTTTCTTCTCATTGACCCCAGATCGCTGCTTCATTGATCCTGTTTCTGACCAGTTTGCTTCTGCCACTCTTCCTGAAGGCTGAAGTCTAGGCCTCCAGCTCCAAGCTTCATAATAGATGCTCTGATACCTGCAGCAGATCTTTGCAAAGTTAACATTCTGCCTACCTGCCCCTTCATGCACATCCTACCAGGTGCTTTTCTAATTACAATCCCTGCCTAACAATTTGCTCTTGGCTCTAACAATGAGAGCATGTTATATTCCAGTGGATTTTTCTTCATCCTGAGTCTTGACCTTATATTGACCATCTAACCTTGAACTGTAATTTAAACACAAATCTTAGGTGAAAAATAGTCCTGCATTTTAGAAGTTTTTTTTATTAGGGTACGGAGTTAGTATTTTTTTTCCTTGAAAAAGTTGAAGCCATCTAATTGTCCTTCTATGTGGTAGGACAGGATATGCTTAATATTTCTCCTTTTTTGTAGAATTGAGTGTTGAACCCAGTGCCTTATGTATCTTAGGCAAGAGCTCTATTACTGAACTACATGCCCAGCTATTCCCCCCTTATTAAAGAGAGAACTCTGAGAGACACTGCTGTGACTATTCCAAATCTCTTATGCAGGCATATGCACATGAATATGACCAACACCACAGTCTCCATTAATAAACTTTAAGAGTTTCTCTAAGTGTTCGTCATAGATTAACCCAATGAATTCATCAAATTCATACACATCAAAAATAGAAGGAAATCCCCCCAATAATCCATTCAAAATCCACAAAGAAGTCATTCTACAACCAAATTACAAGCATTTCTTGACAATTTCCACTGAATATACACTACACTATGTGAAGGTTGTGTAAATATCTCTTATTTACTTTCAAGGAATTCACCAAGTGGAAGACTTGGTCTGCATAGACTACATATGACATTTTATCTATGATCATTCTATTGATCATAAAGCAGAATGAGAAGTATATCAGGGAACTGTCATTGACATCTGAAATATGTAACTCAGTAGACATACTCCCTTTGGAAAATTGGTCATGAAGGAAAGGGTCACCTTGAACTCACACCTAGACCTCATGCCTGACATCTAGTGGCCTCTCCAGGAATTACAGTGCTCGATACCAGGTATGGTTGCTGGTAAGACTGAAGAAAGGATACTTCCCCTCTAGCTCTCTCCAAGACCTGGAAAACCTGGACAACCACAACTGCCCTTCTTTCCACTGCATTTTATAAATATAATCCCAAAGAAGCACATAAATTTAAAGCTAGAGCATTCTCACAACCTTCACTAATCACATTCTAATCCCTATATATGGATATGAAGAAAAACAACACTTCAGAATTTCTGACTTTAATGAATATTTTCTATGAAATCAACCTGCTGTAAATTGAGCTCTTCTGTTTACTTTGACTGTGTTTTATCGTTATTTCTTCTTGAAAAAAAAAGTGGTGATAAAATGCAAACCTACCTCATGGGGAAAAATAGTGAAAATAATTATAACATAGCTTATAGGTTTTTTTGTAATTTAAAACATTAAATATATATAATTTTATATATATGATTTTTTTCACTATTGGATTAAATTCATAGCCTTGCACCACTAGTCAAGTGCTGTATTTCTGAGCTACATGCCCAGCACTCATGTTCATGATGTTGAAACATGATTGAAATATAGTAAGTTCAAGTAGTATTTACTATATATTATTTTTTATTTGTGGATTCACAATAATAAACATTACTAAACAGTTTTTAATGTGTGCCCATTAATGGTCTTATTACCAGGGAGAAATATTACTCCCTCTATACATTAAGAGCTAACTGTTTAGAGAATTCAGATGCTATATATGATGTACAATCCTCCAACTAAGGAGACATTGTCCAGATTCCAAACTGGAGAGATACTGTCCATCTCTAATGCAGCACTGTCATTTGCATATGAGGAAACATTACCTGAGACGTTATTCAACTTGCAAAGTTTATATAGATAGTTGAACCTGAGACTGGAATCTGGGTTTCTCTTTCAACTTCAACCCATTTACCAGTACCACTCATGTCTCATTTTAATGTTCAAATAAGTAGTAACAAATGAATTTTTACTCACAAAATCTGTTTTCTTTTCCGACATGACTATGGGTTTATGCTATGCACATATACTGGAAACATTTGGTATGCTTCCACATTTTGAAGAAATGTTGATAATTTTAGTAGTAAAAGCATTTTTACTGGTGAAAAATCAATAATACACATAAAAAAAGATTACACTAAAATGAACCCATAATCCCATTGCTCACACATATATGCACATACACATATGTATAAAGTGTTCAAAAAACATGTATTCATTATGTTCATGTATATTATACTTTTCTATAACAGATGCATATATTTCAACTAAATGCCACATTCAAATTGTACAAATTTTATAATTTGGTTGTTCATTTATGTAACATTTCTATATCAGTATTCACTATTATATAATTTTTATTAATTGCATGATATCTATTAAATGCTTGTACCAAAACTGGTTTAATAAATTACTCTTTGAGATCAAGTTAATAATAATCAAAAAGAAAACTTAGGCAATTGGTCAAGAGCAGGAGGCAAAGAAAAGTGAGAGGAAAATGTGGGTAGTTCCTTGAAAACCCTGCATCTACTCTGTCTTTGGACTTGGTTTTTTTGTGCCAGCAAGAAGTCTGAGATGAAGGGAGACCGGCTAGATGAGGGTGCTGATGTGCATCCTGATAGGGGAGGTAGTGGAGCTCTCAGCTGAGGGAACATCAAGTATCCAACTTAGACATGGGTTCTGTAAAAAGCAGCAAATGAAGCACATTCCAGAGCTCAATGTGTAGAGTTCAGAAAGATCTGTGGATAGTAATACCAAAATGAGAGCATTTGATAAAGCACAGTCAACATCCTGCTCTCTCCAGGGAGGTGAAGAGAGTTTGAACATGGCTTGTAGATACCACGTAATTTAATGTTGGAGTGTAAATGTACATAATTTAATTTTGAATGCAAAACCATTTCCATAGTTTTCCCACAACCCAGTAGAGGGCTATCTGGCAAAGGCATGCATGCAGATATGCGTGCATGGTGGGTAGAATGGCAATGCTAGAAGAACATGAGCCCCACGAAGAGAGTGACCAAGCTGGAAATGGTGGTGCAAGCCTGCAATCCCAGCCACTCAAGAGATCAAGGCAGGAAGATTGCAGCTTCCAGGTCAGCTTTGGCAACTTAAAGAGAACCTGTATAAGAAAGAAAGGAAGAAGGAAGGAAGGAAGGAAGGAAGGAAGGAGAGAGAGAGAGAGAGAGAGAGAGAGAGAGAGAGAGAAAGAAAGAAGGAAAGAAAGAAAGAAAGGAGGCTAAGGATGTAGCTCAGTGGTAGGGAGCCCCTAGGTGCAATCCCTAATGCCAAAAAACAGAGGGGGCAGAGGGAGAGAGATCAACCAAAACAGGTTTTCATGATAAAAAATTGAAATAAGTCTAGAACTAATTATGAAAAGTTCAACACATTTCCATGCTATAAAAGAAGAACAAAGATAATGTGAGCTTATCCAGATATGTGACAGAAATCAGGGCAAAGCTGCATTCTGTCTCATCGTTCTTTAACCTACCTTTTCTTTTTATTTCCATTCATGGTATCTTTGCAGTTATGCAAAACTGTCTGTTATGGGGTGTGCCTGGAGGTTTCCAGCTTACACTGTTGCTACCTTTCTTGTTTTTCCATGTTCTTCTAGGGCTCTATGTGACCACCCTTTGAATCCATCAGAAAAATATAGATTGTGCATATTTTCTTTATAAAATGCATTTTTCTCACTCAATGATGTACTCTCTGATTCTGTGGTACTAATAGAAAATTATTGAAAATGATGGTAAGGCTCCATGGATCCTGCTTGATGTACCCACGGGCACTGCCTATGGTCCACCCATCTGTCCTGTGTGCAGCCAGCACAGTGTGAGTGAACAGGGGGCTGTTTGGGGACAGGCCCATTGTGCTCTATCCTCCCCTATTAGAGGGTGCAGTTCCTAATTCAAAAGGACAAAGATAGGAATAGAAATCATCATGAATAGAATGCTATAGTTTATCCACCTCTGACATTTTTCAAATTTGTCTTCTTCAAACTGAGAATAAAGTTCCATGGCCATTTTGTAGAAAAATAAAATCATAGGTGTAGATTAGCTATACCAGCTAAAAAAGATGTGTACTTAAAAAAAAGTCTCAATTGCCCTCCATCACTCTCTGTCATATAGGAAAAGCAGACAGTTCTTCAAGTACAGCACTATAAAAATAGTATTCACACCCATGCCACTAGATGGTTCACACACTTTTATTTCTGTTAGAAAGAAAACTTAATTAAATTGCATGATTTATTAGCTGTGTTATACAATGAGAAAAGTGGTCTGGAAAACTTATATATTCTATGTAAGACCAAGTCAGCTGTCTCAGAGGAAAGACTTCTGGTCTTGTGTCAATTTTGCAAACTTCTGAATTGCTAACAGGCTCTTAGTTGAATGTTCTTCTACTCTTAATAGACTCTACATCACTAGTGGGGGAAAAAAGTGATGTCCTAAAAGAAGAAAGGCAGTATATATTTTGTTAAACAAATCTGCAGTCAACAATGATCTTTGTCTTTGATGCTAATAGATTCTGCTACATTCCTCTAACTATTAGCCTATAAAGATATTTTGTAACAGAGTGCACCCCTAATTTTACTTTCTCTGAAACCAACTGTCAAATGTATTTATCTGCATGCATTCAGACCTTCTACAAATGCACATCATTCTGTAATTGCCTTTAAGAGCATAACCTTAATTCAGGCTTACTACACTCTTTCTGGTTTATGGTGATATTGAACTCAGGCAAATTCATTCTTTGAAATCAATCTGGGGAAAAACCCACTGGTCTATAATTTAAGATTATTTGACTGCTCACTGGCAAACGATTACATAGCGTAATCATTTACTGAGCCTCAATCTGCATTTTCTGAAATTCTTTTACATACTCTGTGATAGATGAGAGTAGAGAAAGAAGAGAAAAATAGGAGCAAGCAGCAGACAACCAAACCATTTTGTAACTGTGCAGCTGCATGATGTAAGTTAAAATGCCTCTGGGAAAATTGGGAAAAAAAAAACCTGACTATTAGAATTCTCTAGGTATTTCCTGTTTGTGTATAGGTTCACAAAGACACACATACATGATCCTTCACATACAAACACCCATGCACACGCACACACTTCTTGTAAGGAACTCATCAGGGAGCCCCTCCTTAATTTGGGCCCAAGCTTGTAAAGAAGTCAGTTGTTTTTTCTTTTCTTTTTTTTCTTTTTCCTGACACTATTACATCAAAACAGTATCCAGGCATTAGACAGTATTTATTAGCTTGTAAGGCCAGAGATAATGATCCCATTCAATCAGAACACATGAATAATTCAATAGTCCCAACTTCACATAATTTCTGGCTCTACTTTTAAAACCAGCAAAAGAACCATTTGTATCATTTATTTATTTTTGGTGACAGTGGGTAAAAGATAAAGGAGGTTTTGTTTTTTGTTTTTGTTTTTTGTTTCTCCAGGAAAGAGAGCTTCTTGGCTCTTTCTTTTCAAATTGGTCCTAGACAGTCAAATGAACATGTATATATATGGATGTAAATATGAAAGAGCATGACACTACGATGGGAATACAATTCGATTACCTCTATGAATTATTTCTATAGAAATTTGTTGAGGGTATTTTAATCACTGTGAATGGTTTAGTATTATTGTACACAGTGATGCTGGAAAACAATTATGGTTTCTGCAAGACAGATGAAGCTACAATTCAGGGGTCGTTTCTGCAATGTGCAATTTGAAAGTATATTTGAAAGAAAGTGAACTATTTTAAGCACTAAGAAGAAAGTGAAATAATATACTCTTGTGACAGAAAATGTTGTGGTTCCTCATTTTCTAACATAAACAGTCAGAAGCAATGGAAGAAGCTCTGTCCTGCGGTACTTCAGTGTTCCATATCTGCAGAGTCCAAAATGGAAGCCACTGGTCACGGTGTCTATTAAACGTTTGAAATATGGCTAGTGCAATGAGGGAAGTGAATTTTCAATCTTATCTACTATGTTTAATTGATTTAAATTTAGATAGCCACGTGTGGCTAGTGACTCCTTGTTGGATATCATAACCCTCAAGTCCTCACAGAGAATGGTTATTCAATTATAAATGCCAACAGGTAGAAACTGATTATTAAGATATGTTGATCTGGACTGGGGATGTGGCTCAAGTGGTAGCACACTCGCCTGGCATGCGCGGGGTGCTGGGTTTGATCCTCAGCACCACATAAAAATAAAATAAAGATGTTGTGTCCACTGAAAACTTAAAAATAGATATTAAAAAAAATCTCTCTCTCTTTAAAAAAAGATATGTTGTTTTTTCCCTAAATATCACATCTATGGAAACTCTCACTTTCTTATTACAGATTATCTGGACATTTATGATTAATCTCCTTTGATTAATGCTCAAAGGTGCTCCTTTGACAGTTCATTGGATACAAACAGAAGGAAATGAGTTCTGATTGCTGTGGCTAAGACGTACTACAACACAGGATGTATGGCTTATGACTGGATGAATCAAGAAGAAGCAAAGGGACACTGAGATGAGGTAAAGTATATCACCATGGATTGACAACAGGCACAACTGCATTATGGATTTGAAAGACATGAAGAAGAAACTCTATTTGGGAAATTGTTCTTTTAAAAATTCTTTGGTCTTCAACAAGCAAAAAAAAAAAAATTCTCTGGTCTTCAACAAGCAAATTAGCTTTCCTAAATATCTAAAAATGGCCATACTTTGGGAATTGTAGACGTGCTGCTGGGCTTACTTCTTCTTTGTATACTCTTGTAGTATGTTTTTGATCATCCCCATCCAGAATATTCTAAAGAAGAGGAATCAGGAATGTGAAAGAGAACAGGGGTCAGGTCAATCCAAATGCCTCTTGGGTTTACTTAACACTTGCCGACAGGTATGAAAAACCTTGTTTCAATCAGTGGTCCAGAAGGAAGGTCATGTTTTAATCCCAAGATACAGATGCATTTGTTAACTTCCAAATTCAGTCCAAGTGTGCACTTTTTGCATTCATATTGGCCATTAATTAAAGGCCACTTGGGGAGAGTTTAAGCTCTTAAACTGGATTAGTGAAAGTGATCAAAAGAACCTATTGAATTTTTTAATTGAGTTTTACAAGACAGGGGGTGGACTTTGAAAAGAACTTCCTAAATCAGACATCATTGATTTCCTCATCGCGCCTTAAATTGGGGTTTCATTAAGTAGATTAGAGAAGAATCATCAGCCAAATATCATCTGCATAGCCACTGAAATATGACATGTTGTGTCAACAATTAGCATCAAGTTTCCAGGAGCAGAATTTAGTCAGTCTTTGGATCTTTGGATCTGAAACACACTAACGGGTGTTTCTATGTAACAGTGACTGATTTAGAAAGAATCTCATTGCTATTCTCAAGAGCATTAGAAAGTGTATTCTTTAGAAGTGTGTAGTAGCGGATTTCTTACATGGATAATTTGAGCACTGTGAGATACATGCACAATACTTGTATCCATTTTCTATTATCATCGTTGTTATTTTCGTTAAGTCATGCCTTTTTTGAGTTTCAACTTAATTTTCAATCTTCACACAACCCTGCAGATTACATGTTCCCATTTTGTAAATGAAGAAAAAAGGATTCAAAAAAGTTAATGAAGGGGGCTGGAGTTGTGACTCAGTGGTAGAGTGCTTGCCTACCATGTGTGAGGCACTGGGTTTGATCCTCAGCACCACATAAAAAGTAAATAAATAAAATAAAGGTATTGTGTCTATCTACAACTAAAATAAATAAATAAATAAATAAATAAATAAATAAAAGTTAATGAAGACTACTATTATGTGTAGTTATAATTCACCTATAAAATACTTAAATAAATAAATTCTGAATATAATTTCCAAAAGAGGTTAATACATTTCTTTATGATTTCATTCCTACCAGCTGATGAAAGAAAAATGCACATAATTTTTTTGTGGTTTTATGGGCAGTAGATTCTAGAACTAAAAGTGAATATAGAGCTGGGCTTGGGGTGTACACCTGTAATCCCACATTCAGTTTCTAGTTTCCAGGGGTTAAGGTGCTGAAAATGTATTTGTAAGATTACTATTCAATGTACTAGTCAGTAAGGCCTAAATTCTTTCTGAACTTCATTGCCCCACATAATTAATCAAGAAAAGTCCACTCAAAATCCTCCTAATTAGAATGTAATTCACTCAAAATAATTTACAGAAGCAATTTCCAGGAAGGCAAAAACTACATCCAAGTGAGAGGCAGTAGGTGCAGTGGTTTAAGATGTAGACCCAGTTTGAGATTCGCTACTTGGGTTCAAGGTCACTCACATGCTCCATGAGAATGACCCCAACCTCATCTGTAAAACAGGATGATCATCTCTCTCATGGCATCCTTAAATGAAAATTCAATTAAAAGCCTTCAGGTCAAGAATTTAGGATAGTGCCTGGCATGAAGCCAGAGGTAAGCAGTGCTATAAGTACCTGTTCCCTGGGGCATCTTCAGAGGTTTCTCAGAAATAGTTAATATCTCTTGATCTACCTCTTTATTTTCCCCTCTGCCATTATTCATTTACTTATTTCCTTATTTGTTCATTCTACTAAAAATGATTGTAAATAAGAACAAATCCCACTCTCAGAAATATGGAGGCTTTCTTTCTCAGAAATTGTATACATGAGTAATGACAAGTAAAATTGCCATACAAAGACCACAAATATTAAAAAAAGACCCCAAATATTCATTCACTATTTATTAATCAGTATTGTTTCTGGGTTTGTGATAAAACAAGGGACCCCAGGATGATCTTAACAATTTCAGAAGTCTACCACTGTACATTTTAATTCAGGGGTATAAACGAATCGTACACTAACTGTAAGAAGTACACTAACTGTAAGACTTGGTGTTTTAAAGATGTAAAATCAGGACACCAAGCAAACAGAAGGAATTGCAGGAATAAGCAATTTACAAGGGTAGAAAAAAGAAAGGTGAGAAAAATTTCCCAAATGACAGTGTAGTATAGGTGGAGGAGCATGGGTCCAGACATGGAGTGGGAGTGGGGTGGGGTCAGAGGATCCAATCCTGTCTGTGTCACTAGTGAGTAGTTCCTTAAACTCACATTGAGCTCATCCATAAAACAAGATTCATATCTGTGTCATTAGATTGTCGCAGAGATGAATTAAATAATATGTGGAGAACAAAGTTTGGTACCTATCAAGGGATAAATAATTAGCTATTTAGCCATGGCTGCTGTAACTGCTATTAGAAAAATCCCAAACTGCATACCTGAAGTTTAACCTATTTCATTACTTCCCAGGAGGCGACTCCCACTTCAGAACCATATTTTCAAGGTGGTTATCTGCATCTGCATCAGCCCTCTCTGCTCTGTTTTCCATACAATAATAACCCATCTGTTGAAATAATCTGTTTCTGTATATTTTTTCTTCTCCACTACAATATAATCTCTTTGAAAACTGAAATTTCAGCTTATTATTATTAGCATATGACAAAATGTCTAGCAGTTACTTTGTGAATGTTTCTTTTACTGGTAAGATTTAAGTACACACTTTCCTTCCCCCTCCTCAAATCTAATAGGCTCTGAAGGTCACATTAACACCTTCCAAAAGAAATCCCAGCAATATCATAACTTAAGGACGACGGACCTTTATTGTGGTTGTATTGATTTTCTATTGCATCATAACACACTGCACAAACTTACTGTCTTGAAGCAACACATTTCTCATCTCGTATTTGAGGTATACCTTAGCTAGATTTTCTTCTTCAGCTTCTCATGAGGCTGCAATCCGGGTTTCAGTACAGGCTCAGTAGAGGTCCCCAAGTGAAGAGGGATTTTCTTCCAAGCTCCCTGGGTTGTTGGCAGAATTCATTTCCTTGCAGCTGTAGGATTTTGGGGTTGCTTGCTTCTTCCAAGCCAGGAAGAAAGAGGCTCCAGAGCAATATGCTAACATGTTGAAGTCTTATATCAGGTAAATTACAGGAGTGATATCTGTGACTGTGCCCATAAAACATAAACATAATCATGGTGGTGACATCATCATCGAAGTATTTTATTAGTTAGAAGCAATAGAGGAAGAGATAGAATAAGACATAAACACCACGGTGTAGGAATCATTGGGGGGCCAACATAAAGTCTTTCCCCCACAGCTATGTTCAGGGGGTCCAAGAGTTCTGAACTTCATACTTGCAAATGATCATTCTTAACCTTTTATTCATTTGTGTTTTTATCAAAGACCTAGAATTATATGATAATAATAAGGTACAACAATATGCATTAAGAAGAAAAAACAGAATGTGAAAAAAGAATAGAAAGATACTGCTTCGATAAAATGCTAGTAATAAAAATCATGTAACTCTGAGGCACACTGCTCTATGAACTTGCAAGTACCTATTAGGTGATCTATTATGGTGCAGCCATCATTAGGGAGATAATTCATCACACTAGAAGGGTTGTATTGTGCTTTATAAATTACTATAATAATATGCTGCACCTGATAGTTATTAATTTTAATGCTGCCTGATTTATCATAATATTAAACCATTCTATATTTGAAGGAGACAAACAAGACAGATAGGCGTTCTTTTTCTTGGTGTTCTGAGATATGGTGAAACCGATATGCTTGAGAGTAATCATTAGCAATTGGGAGTTAACCACAGGTTCTGAACCAGACTTAACTTGGTCATTGCTGTCATTGATGTCAGTCTGTGCTTTACTATAGGAAGGCAGCTGTGACGTTATCCTGGGTGGTGATATCTGCCCACAGGTGATATTTGGCAATGGCTGCAGACGGTTTTCAGGGTTACAACTGTGAAGTTGTTACTGATACTTGATGGGTAGAGTCCAATGATGCTGCCGAATATCCTCCAATGCCTGAGACAGTTCTGCCCTCCAGCAAAGATACAAAATGCATAAACACTGAGAATTCCTGATGGAGAGGTAGGCAGGAAAAGCCATGGGCAGAAAACCTCAAACAGGAGGAAGCAGGACATTCACAGCTCCTTAAGAACACCATTCAGCAAAGGGGATGACGAGAGCAGAGGCTGCAGACCACTAGTGACTAGTGTGACTGAGGAGGGGACAACTGGACCCCAGCACTACTGCTCTTACTGGGATGGTATTGGGGTGAACTTCTGTGCTCAGAGGAGTAATAAAATAAAGACATAAGTGATTCACAATTATCATATATATTTCTCTTAAAATTGGGTTTTAGCCTTTGGCTCAGCTAAGCCATTAATTATGTTGTAATTTATAGTTTTACAAAATCTGTGGTCTAGGAACACATCTGCCCAACACACTCTTTCTTGAATGACTACAAACTTTAAGTAATCCACAATTTGGGGACATTTCATTTTGAGAAGACCAAAGTTCGAATGACCAATAAAATTATTACAGACACACTCATAGTTAATGAATTTTATATGTCATATAAAGAAGGAGTGTATGGTAAATTATCACCATCACAGAAATATTTCAGAAGAGTTTTGCTAATAGCATGAATTTTACTTTGGCTGCAAAATTCATATGATGGAATCTCATTCCCAGATAATGGTACTAGGATCTGAAGCCTTGGAGAAGTAATTGGGTCATAAGTGTAGAACCCAGCAGAACACCATCAGTACTCTTGTAGGAAAGACCTAGAGAGCCCTTTGTGAGGACACAGGGAGAAGTCACCATCTGTGGACCAGCAAGGGGGTCCTTGTCAGACACAAAGTTGGCTGTCACTTGATCCTGGACTTCTCAGCCTTGAGACATGATGGAAATAGATTTCACATGTTTACAAGCTTCAGCAACCCAAATACACCAAGACAAGTTCATTTCACATGTCATGTTACCAATCACGTCACAATTTCCAACATCTCAAAAGAGAAATATCTAGATTCCTGCTGTTTCTTATGTTGTTCTATTTCTAGATTTTTTTTAGTTTGGGAGAAATAATAAAGAAAATTGAAAACAGCAATAATTTGCTCCATTTGTTCAATATTACTGTGAACTGAGATTATTCCTTGATCTAAAATGGCTTCCATATAAAATAGTTTTGGTCATTCATTAACTAAATTTCTTGTGCTGTATGAATATCACTTTTTTTAAAAGTTTATGAGTAGTTTTCTTTTTTAAAATAAACATTTTTTTCTAAAATTAATATATATAAAATATATATATATATATATAAAATATATATATAAAATATATATATATATATATATATATATATATAAAATCTATATGGGTATGCACATTTATAATATAAGTATGTATATATTATACATTTGGATTTTGAAAAATAAGATTTGACTAACATTGGTAAGTTTAAGGACAAAATTCATACCAAATAATTATGAAGAATTAATAATAATAATTAAGACCAAATTAATTTAATTTTCTGCAAATATAAAAAAGATATTTTCTGTTGAGGATACACTTATTTTGCTTAACTCATATAATACATCTCAAATCTTATCTCTTTAAAGTTTCATTCAGAGACAACCTCTTCTTTAGTATCATTTAGTTGACATTTTCATCTTCTGTACAAATGGTTATAAGATTGAATTTGGTATGTGCTTCATCAAAATGTTCCACCATGGGCAGATCTAAAAATAATCTTTGGGGTTTTTTTCCTAAGCATATCTTTGCTCTTACGATGACTTAGTTTGTCTCGTATTGAGAGGTTGAAATTACTTTTTGAACATGGCACAAAGAATGCTTCTAGATTTTTCCTAAATTTAACTGTTACACTTTTTTTTAAACGATGACATGAGCCTTATGTTATAGACTTGTTCTCAATTACCAAAACCAAGATGTATTTTTTCAGTCCTTTAGTTCATCTTATTTATATGTTAAAAATCTAATTTCCAAAAATTTTAACTTTTCATTTTTAACTGAAACCTGAAAATCTATCAATTGCACATACAAATGGGGTACCATGTGATGGTTTGATAAATGTATCCTTTTTTTTAAAAGCCTAAATCTGGTTAAATATATCTATCTATTCAGACATGTTTCATTTCAGAATCCTTTTATATAAGTATGTATGTATGTATGTATGTATGTATTTAAATAGTACATGATTGCTCTCTGGTCAGCCTCTTATAAAACAACACCCAAAAGTGTATACTCCTCCCTCACTGTGACTTAGTACCTGTTGACCTATTTCCTCACCCTTACTCCCTCCAGCCTCTGGTAACTACCATTTAACTTCTTGTTTTCTTTCTCTGGCAGTTGAAACACACAAGCACATCACACACACACACACACACACACACACACGTCTACAATTCTATATAATAAATTCGACTATAGTTCTGAATTTCATAGTGTTTGTGTGTGCGTGTGCACGCACAAGCAGTAAAGGCAGAAAGAACATTTTCCAGAAGTATCTGATGGGTACCTGGTAGGAGTCAGCCAATGGGAGGACCTTGGCGTCCGATTTGAAAGGTAGAAGTAATGGTTCTCTAGAGGCAGTAACAGCTAGAGGCTCATTGTTGCAGCCTGAGGATTCAGTCAGTGGCCATTCAAAAACATCATGTCATAAAAGTGAAAGAACAGCCATGGAAATGTTTCAGAGTAAAGAAGGCTAATTAAACTGCATCCTGTGTTGTAGAGGAGGGAGATGTTGTGGAGAGCATTATTAATTTAGTTGACTAAGTTATAATACAGCCAAATGAATAAAAGCATTGTATCCATGCTAAATTTCTTGGAGTTGGTCACTGAACTGTGACTGTGTGATGTAATAGCTCTGCTCTTAAGAAAGACATAATAAAACCTTAGGGACAAAAGACCCATGATTTAAGAAACTTACCCTCTAGTAGTAGAGGAAAAAAAAGTGTATAAAGAGAGGGAGAAAAGAGAGAGGATGAGAGAGTAAATAGTAAATACAATAAAATGTGAAGAACAGGTGAATGTGTATAAAGAGTGTTTCGGCACAGTTTTAAATTCAGCAACTTCTCTAAGTTTGAAATTATTTCCAAATTTAAGAAACATGGAAAATGTGTAACTGGTCTGTCACATGACTAGATCGGAGGGCAATGATCTCATTACCACTGCAAAAGGTAAAGTGGGAGTCCATGGTATTTATTTGGAAGCCAATAAGATCTAACTGTCACTTGTGGCTTCCTGAAGTACAGCACGTATAGAAAGAAAGGGTTTGGAACATCAACTAGTTTTTTACGAGACAACATTACGGTGGAAATGGGAGCCTGAGAATTCTGAGTAGTTTGGCTATTTCTGACCCCAGTGGAGAGTTTAGAAAGGAAAATGAGAAATTCAGGGTTTTAACTTTTGAACTCATGGCATGAGTTAGGAGCCAGAAATCTTCTACGACGGATTGGAAAACAAATCTTAGATTTCTTATAATTGTTGGACTGAGATTTCTAAAACAAAGACTATCATCTCTGCAGATCACCGAGTTAAAAATGCAAATTGAATTCACTGCAGCTAACTTGTGAAATTTCTTATGTGCAAGTTAGGATGTTGATCACTAAAACGACTCTGGAGAAAATGGAATGCACTCTGATTCTCCATCAATGGAGGTATTTACATATTCCTTTATTATTCTAATTTAAAAAGCTAAGCATAAGATACATATAGTGAAATGCACAAACCTGAATTATACCTTCCTTACATTTTGACAAATGTGTACCCTTGTATAACTAGCACCCCAATCAAGGTAGAGGACATTTTCATAAACCCCAAAAGGTATAAGTTATTCCTTTCCAGTTAATTTATTCCTCATGTCCAAGAATAACTCCTACTCTGATTTCTGCCATCATAGAGTAGTTTTCTTTTTTAATTTCATGCGGTAGATAAAGAAATATTTGCCCAAAGAAGTCCCAATACCCATCACTGCAACCTGTGAATATGTTAGGCTACATAGAAAGCCAATTAAGATTGTAGGTGGAATTCAGATTGCTTATCAGCTAACCGGAAAGCCCCAAATTGCCAGCACACTGGGTTATAGCGCTGGGTGTATGTCTGTCCTTCCAGCCTCTCTGAAGGCTGAAACAAGAGGATCAAATGTTCATGACCAGCCTGGGAAAGACCCTGTCTAAATTTTTAAAAAATAAATAAGAAGGGCTGGGGATGTAGCTTAGACATAAAGCACTTGCCTGACATGGACAAAACCCTGGGCTCAATCCCCAATGCTGCCCAAACAAACAAACAAACAAACAAAAAACACAGAGGTCATGCAGGATTGTCTGAATGGGCCCTAGGTAGTGACATGGATTTTACTCTCAGTCAGACTTCAAATCTGCTGGGCTACAAGATAACAGATCTATATTTTTATAAACCATTAAGTATAAGATAACCTTTATGATACAGTCCATATGAAGCAAGACCACTGAATGATACAATGTGTATTCTTTCGTGGATGCCTTCTCTTGTTCAGTCTTATACTTCTGAGATTCAGTAATATTCCTTTATATACCAGCATGTTTAGCTGAATAATATTTAATTTTATGAACACAGTTCAACTTCTTCCATAGATAGACATGTGGATTGTTTTTTGAGTTTTAGTAATTATGAATAAATCATGTATTCTTGTGTGTTTTGTGCATGTGTGTGTGTGTGTGTGTGTGTGTGTAAAACCTTCAAGACTTCCTCACACGAAACCTGGAGTTGGGGTTTCTCTTAATGAGAATTACCACTTCATAAAAATACCTGTGTTTAAATAGTATAATACTAAGTTGAAACTTTTTTGTTGAAGCAACTTAGGACACCACAATTATGATTATTACTATTAATGATGATGACTAACAGTAAATCTCTTTTATAAAAGTTACTTATAATTTCTTTTGACTCTTATAAAAGTACTCTGAAGGAATCCAGAGATATCAAATATTTTTCCCAAGTTCCTATGGCAAGTGGACAGAGAACTTGAATATGCATGGGACATTTTTTCATTAATTTTTAAAAATTTACATATGACATCAGGATGCATTATAAGTCATATTACACATATACAACATAATTTTTCATATCTCTGGTTGTATACCAAGTATATTCACACCAATTTGTGTCTTCATACCGTACTTTGGATAATGATGACCATCACATTCCACCATCATTTCTAACCCCATGCCCCTTCCCTTCTTTTCCCACCCCTCTGCCCTATCTACAGTTCTGTTCCTCCCATGCTCCCGTTCCCTACTCTACTATGAATCAGCCTCCTTATAGCGGAGAAACATTTAGCATCTGGGTTTTTGTGATTGGCTAACTTCACTTAGCATTATCTCCTCCAACTCCATGCACTTACCTGCAAATGCCATGATTATTTTCCCTCTTTTATTGTTGAGTAATATTCCATTGTGTATAAACAAAAATCAACTCAAAATGGATCAAGGACCTAGGAATAAAACCAGAGACCATGCATCTAATAGAAGAAAAAGGAGGCCCTAATCTCCATCATGTGAGACTAGGCCCCAACTTCCTTAATAAGACTCCTATAGTGCAAGAATTAAAATAAAGAATAAATAAATGGAATGGGTTCAAACTAAAAAGTTTCTTCTCAGAAAAAGAAACAATCTGTGAGGTGAATAGACAGAATTGGGAGAAAATCTTTACCCCTCACACATCAGATAGAGCACTAATCTCTAGGGTATATAAAGAACTCAAAAAGCTAAACAGCAAAAGATCAAATAACCTAATCAATAAATGGGCCAGAGACCCAGACACTTCTCACAAGATGATGTACAATCAATCAACAAATATATGAAAAAAAAAAGTTCATCATCGCTAGCAGTTAAAGAAATTCAAATCTAAACTACTCTAAGATACCATCTTACCCCAGTCAGAATGGCAGCTATCATGAAGACAAACAACAAAAAGTGTTGGCGAGGATGTGGGGAAAAAGGTACACTCATACATTGCTGGTGGGACTACAAATTGCTGCAGCCAATATGGAAAGCAGTATGGAGATTTCTTGGAAAATTGGGAATGGAACCACCATTTGACCCAGCTATCCCTCTCCTCGGTCTATACCCAAAGGACTTAAAATCAGCATACTACAGGACACAGCCACATTTATGTTTATTGCAGCACAATTCACAATAGCTAAACTGTGGAACCAACCTAGATGCCCTTCAGTGGGTGAATGGTTAAAAAAAATGTGGCATTTATACACAACGGGCGGGACTTTTGACAGGAAATAGCAACTCCATTGCATCTCTCCCTCCCTCCTCCCCTCCCTCCCTTCCTTCTTCCCCTCTTTTCTGTCTTACATTCATCAATGACTAAATATTAATAGTAAGCCAGGCATTATGTCAGCGCCACCTGTGATGGCATATTGTATATTTATGTCATAATGAAACTTAGATTATAACCTATCAATATTTAGCAGTGATAATGCTGTATGGTATATTCACTCTTCCTATTTGCTCCCTGTAACAGGGCCAGACCAAGTCTTTGTGAGGGAACTTGATTTTAAGAAATATACCTGCCCACTTTAAATAGGAACAAAGAAGAGAAATTCTTCATATACCTACCCATGCACACAAAGTTAATTAGTTCTTTTACTTTTATCACATGACTTAAGTGTTGTCTCACATGGGAGGAAAAAAAAAGAAATGTATAGTCTCACATCTAATAAAAGCAGCAATATTTGACTGGCTTATTTCTTTGACGTGATGTAAATAATAGGACCCTTGATTCCTATTCTAAGCTTGATTCATTATAATTATCTCCCAGTGTATCACTCCCATTCAGATTAGCATTTCTTACATTTATTTGATCATAAAACTTTTAAAATACTCAGGTATTTTCCAAACACCAAAGACTCATGAACTCTAAATGCCCAAATTGCATAAAGGAGTAAACAAAAAGTTGACTCAGAAATAACTAAGAGCATCATAAGGTGAAACTGGGTTTAATCTACATGGTCAAGATACAGAGGACACACCAGACATACCGCAGACACAGTTTGGACCAGCAGTCATTTCAAAGATGATTCGGTGAAGTTATTGGAATGCATTGCCTGTCAGTGACCAGGCAGTTAGAAGACCATGATTAACATGGTCTAGACTTCTGTGAGTTGCAATTTTTGCATAAAAATAACTACCCATATCGATATAATTTTTTGAAGACAACTACATGACACCTTTTAGAAAAACAGCTTTGGTAGCCTCAGGGACCCTTGCAGTTGCATTTGCTGCCTGTTTGTTTTTTCAGAACACATGCTGCTACTGAACAAAGCACAGTTAGGGAAAAGCTGGTCTCACTTCTCTGCTGCTTCTAGTCTGGATGCTGAGAAGGGAAGGTCTGTAAGTGGAGAGTGCAAACGTAGCCGCGTTTATCTCTGGCTGCACTCCAAGATGCAACATAAATTATGTCTGCATAATCATTTCCTTTGTTTCTTTCCACTGGCCTGTATCATTGGTGGTGTTCTGCGGATGGAATTACAGATGACAGAAGCATAACATTACGACGCCAACTTTCAGACACTCACATACTAAATTTCATTTTAAAAAAGAAATGTGTCACGGTTGGCCACAAAAAAACCTAGATTCCCACATACAAAATGAATAAAATAAATTCCTCCATCATACAGAACTACTAAATAAAAGAGGAGAACATTTGGATTTGAATAATTGAGCTCATCTTTATCAGGGACATCTGCTGCAACACACTTACCTTCCTCTGTCCACCTGCCTAACATCTGTTTACTTCCTTCTTTTAGACATTTTTTTCTTCATGCTCAAGGTCAGAGGAGCTATGCCTCCACCATACTCCCTAATAAATTCTAAATATTCGGTCACATCCGTTTCTCCCATTGGAATGTGATTTTTGTTTGTATTTCTGAGTTTCCTGTGGGATTTGAAAATCTCTAAGGACTCTTGAAAATCTCTCCGACTCACAGTTGCATGGTGCCGTATTTGTGTATACAGCTATTTCTTTCTATGTATTTTTGCCTATGTGTCTGCATGCAGAATGACATACACCAAGAGGGACATATGATAATGATTTAATAATCACTTTATTATAATCCTGTGTTGATGGCATCAGAGAGCACAGTGTAGATGACCTCTTATCATATCCTTACTCTAGACTTGGATTGTTACAGGTATTAGATTAGCTGAAAACTTTAGTGGTCAGTTTTCCTAAATGGAGTGTTGAATTAAGTGGGTTAAATTAAGTTTCACCTCTATATGTGATTTGTTGAAATACACAACAAAATTTCCCAAACATTTCTTTTCCTCTTCCTTTTCCACTTTTTATGGTTGACTGCATACCCATGAAAGAATTTCAGCTATCATAATGTTAAATTCTGAGCAGACTGATAAGTTTGTATTCATGTTGTTGTTCTTCTGATGGACTTTAAATCAGCCAATGGTCTGGTCTCTGATTATCAAAGACAGTTGTATTTTTTTTCTATTTTAACATTTTTCAAATGAGGCCTTGAGTATCTTAGATATTTTTCTTTGAGTAGAATTCATAATTCCATGCCATAGGTGATAGATCTCTGAAGGAAGTTTAAAAAAGGAGTAGTTCTTAATAGGAAAAGTAGAAAAGTCTTCATAGAACAAACATTAATCACTGTTACCTAAAGAAAAGAATTGTTAGGATAGAGATTAGAGATAGAATTTAAGAAATTGGCTGGTGCAACTGTGGCCAAGTCCAAAGTTTTCAGACAGGTCAACTAGCTGGAGAGTCAGGAAATAATTGATTGTGTGATTTGAGTTAGAAAACAGTCCACTGGCAGATTCCCCTTTTTCTTGTGGGAGGTCAGTCGTTTTCTGTCAACGTCTTACACTGATTAAATGAGACCCACCTGCATCATGGAGGATAATCTGCTTGACTTAGTCTACTCTAGAAACATAGAGTTCATCTAAAAACTATCTAAAATAATGACTGATTAACTACCTGGGCACTATGAGCTAGCTAAGTTGATACATGAAATTAGCCATTACCATCCGTGTAATGCATCTCTTTTCTTTCCCCATATATAACATATAAACAGTATGGAAGGTCAAAGCCCTTAAAAGAATCCTGGTTGGGATCTCTTCTGCAAGAGCCAGCAAACAGGATCAATAGTTTTTGCCATTAAATTTAGAATAGGCTATGCCATCCGCTTATATGGCAATAGGTATCACTTAAGTCGTCGAACAGTGGTGTGCATCAGTTTCTTCATTGTCTAGGGCAACTATAAATTCACACAAATGTGATAAGCAGCAGACACTCTGTAGAATACTTGCATGCCTGTTGCCTGATGATTTTAGTGATAAATGCAGAGAATCTGATATCAAGTATTGGCAATGGAACCCCAGAGGCTGGGAGCTGGCTCTAAATTTAGCATCTGGGAGCTAATTGGGTTCTAAATTTGACAGAAAGATTGTCACTTCTTCCCAATCAGTGATGAGTACTAGAAGAGCCACAAATTGACCAACTTGCCACCCCGTCTTTTTTTTTCTGTCCATTAAGTACTAAGCGGCAGTTGCTTTTGATCTGTGTTGAAATTCTGCCACCAAAGCATCAGCCATGCTTGTCAAAACATTTGTCCACATGGGAAGGGAAGTCCCAAGTTTGGGCCATGTGCAAAGACAGGTGGCCATCTGGAAGGGGTCCTACCTCTGTAGGTCCAAGATGTGAATGGCCTTCCTGATGATACAATGCCCCAAGACTTATCCAGGCGCTTGTGGTACGGAGCGGACCAGGTGCTCACAATCCCACACAAGAAAGGAGGCGGTACAGTGGGTTGCCCTGTTCTCCTTGATGCATGCAAACTCCATTACAGCTGATGGGAATCGCATCTGCATTTCCAGAAAACATTCTGCCCTGTGAACTGCAAAGGAAAAGAAAACACAGGCAGGAGCTTTAAAAAGAAAAAAAAAAAAAAAGGATATAAAACAACAACAAAAAAGACAAGAAAGGAAACCAAAAACCATTTTGCTTCTGTACTCCTACGGTGATAATAAAACGTGTGGATACTGAAAATGAAAGCACACACTTCTTAAAGGAACTAAATGTGGGTGCGCACCCTCCCACCTATGCCGTCAGCCCAGATTCAAGATCAGATCTGGCAGCTGGTACTCTAGCTATTCATTTCCTTCTATAAAACAGCAGGTATATTTCACGGGGGTGTTGACTTCATTTTTTTTCTTCTTTTTTTGTTATTTATTTTCCACGATTTAAAAATATTATAATTATAAATTGCGGAATTAATGTAACTGTATAGACTTTTTATGTAGCACAGAAAATACAGGCTGTGGTAAGCATTTATATATCAACATATACTTCAAATAAGAACAGCAATCATAGATCGTATTTGAATATACTTAAGATTATAATTTTAAGCAATAATTGATGTAAATATCAATTAGTTCCTGTTAAAACAGGTAACATAAAAAAAAAAAAAACTCCAAGAAGAATGGTGTTTCTTTGAAGCACATAGGATGTTGTGAATGTGTAAATATTTTGAATTCTTGCCACATAACTAAGTATAAATTTCTAGCCTGGATCAAAATCTTGCAAAGAAATCTTGGCAAAAGTAAAAAAAAAATCACAGGAGAAACATTGAGTCAGTTCCTTAAAGAAAACAAACAGGCCTACAAATAGAAATGCTTTACTTCCAAGTCAGTTCATTTTAGCAATTTGCGTGGTAAAATAATGTCTTTTCTGTGGCTGTGAAAAAATAGTATTCAATGTAAGTCATGAATAGACCCGTTACTGATGATTAACATTGACTCCATGATAGTTAATATTCATAATAGAGATAGATATGGCCCCTGCAATATAATTTAATCAAATGTCTTAAGAATTTTTTTTTTAAACTGACCAACATCCAATTATCCCTGTGTGTGGTTTTTGTGCACAAAAGAAAGATAGTTTCTCTTGCCACCATGACCCCTGGGGCTGAAAGAATTATTAAGATTACAGCTACTACTTAGATTTGCATAGGCAATTAATAATTTTGGAACTTACATAGTCCCTCTGGATGGATTTTCCAACATTCTAATAATAAAGTTGATGAGGATAATTATGATGATAGCACTTACTACATCCTGTTCCTTCTTACAATAATACTGATATATACTCACAGCAAGATGCCTGCAACAGATGAGGAAACTGGACTCAGAAAGACTAAGCAACTTTTCTAAAAACACACAGCTAATAAGAGTCTGAATGGCAAGGTCCAAATGTCTATGGTCTAAATTTGTGGATTCTTTTTTTTTTTTTTTTCCTGAATTAAGGCTGTTTATTTTTATGTGGCCAAATGTTCATCTTACAACCAGAAATCTACTGAGTCTATGTTAGAGAAAACCAAACAAACATTTAATATGCCACAACAAATAATTTTGATGTACAAAGGAGCAACTTAGATGCCTCCTAACTTACTTTGCAACATAGTTCTTAATTGTAACCTATTTCCCATAAATAAAAGGCTCTCTGACTAATCACATCATTTTGTAGTACTTTAAAATGAAGTCAAATGGTTAAAAATTTTGCTACAGATGAAAATACCCTTGCAATGCACACTGCATAGAATACATGCGCATACATATGTGTGGAGACACAGGATGCTCCGGCATATTTACATTTTAGAATCAAGGGATGTCTACTAAAGATCAACTAGCATCAAAGTACTGGTTTGTTTTTGCTGACCTCAGACATTGCCTAAATCCATAACCACATAGGAACAAAGGGTCAGTACTGCCAAAGTGCTTCTGAGGTGGCTATTCCTCTGATCCCATATCTCACGTTTTGGGGTTCCATTCAAGTACGTAAATATAATAGTAGCTTTTGCTAGCAGAAGGGACACTAGGTGCTTAAAGGTTTTATCCTCCCTAAAGTTTTTGAAATAGAAAAGAAAACTTCCTTCTGTTTGACTCAAATTGGGTTTCCAGATGTCCAGGGTCAGAGGTGGGAAATATAAGTATCAAGTTTTGGCCCCCTCTGACCAGACAGCCTGCCCCGACATGAGAGTACTTTCCCAGAGGGTGGCCGTTTGTAGTTTTATTTTTCTGTTGCCTTTCCTGGTAAGAGGTCCATATCTCCTCTGCTTTATTGTGCCATTTTAATTCTACCTTGAAAGTGGCCTGCGCCTCTGTATTTACTCTTTAGCAATGACTGTAGTATGGACCCTTAAAAGATCTACCATAAACACCTACATATGGAAACCCTCTAATTCTCTTCTTTCTGAGTCTGATGGGCCAGGTTCTGTGTGGTAACGTTTTGATGTTCTCACTCTCTTGTCAAGATGAGAGAGGTAGGAGGTGAACTCATAAAAACATAGAAACAACAACTTGATTTTTTTTTTCTTTTTGTTCTAAGGCACAGTTCTGTGGTTTAAGAAGAAATATTTTTTGGTAGTCATATTTATTGAGAAAATATTCTGAAACTAAAATTTTAGTATAAAATTTGGTTGGAAGGATTCTTTCAAAGCTCTAAGGGTTGGGGTCAATTTGAAATATCACGTTATCAAAAGTAGCATCCAAGACTTATTTATTCTTCTTAATTGTTTTCTTCATTGTTTTAGTAATTTCTTAGTATGCATCGAGCACTTTTTAAAGACGTTCTGGGCCCAAAGCAGGGGCAAAACCATTGATCTCTTCCATTATCTTAAGAAAGTTGAAGGTCCACAGTGCCCTCTTATCTGTAGAGATGATTTTAGTGCTCTGGGCTTTCTGTGTGGATTTAGAAATGATAGGACGCCTCATAAGACAGTGTGTAAAGTGGAATGTCCAGCTAAAACCTTGCAGCCTCATGGTGAGGAAGCCACAAAGTCACTGAAATGCAATAGATGCATCCAAATCAATCTGTGATCTGCGACTCACAGGAGAGGAGGTGATGGAAAAAATGATATCCTGCAGCTATAGGCCCAGAGGTGCACTCTCTGGGTGCAGTTCTCAAACCTCAGAACTTCCATCCCCATGGGTACAAATGCTGCCACATTCAAAGGCAGAGTTTCCAGTCTGTGCCCTGTGGTTGATCCTCATTGATCAGACTTCTGACAAGATCTGCTGGTGTCTTTCAAAATCTGCATTGAACCACGGACAACTATCCTAGTTCAAAGAATTTATTCGGCTCATTATGGATAGTATCTGACAAAGAAGAGATAATTAAGTTGTATTTCCTATAAATAGACAAATAAATAATAAATTGTGCTAGTAGTTTATTAATAACTATTGAGTTGTATACATATGGGGTTCTATTTTTACAAGATAGGAACTGGGCATGGTTGTTTTGGATAATATATCAAACCAATCAAATATAAAGAAATGTTGCAAAACTGTTCAAATTTAGTGTTGTTGAAAGCAATAATAAAGGGCAGAGAGGCTTAATATTGAATCTCATGGCCATTTAAAGCCTGACTGTTTCAATTTGGTAACTTCACTTGTCAATGTTACTATTTTCTTACCTATAAATACCTCAAAAGTTTCATCATCCAGAATGAAAGATGTGCTATCTATAAAGCACTAAGAACAGGACCCAACATATCACAATTTTTATTAATTAGAATGTGAGCTTTAACAGGGAGACATTTTCTGTCTTATTTGTTCACTAATTTATTCCAAATACAAGGACACTGATTATACATAACAGCAACTCAAAAAATATTTTCAAGTAAATAAAGAAATGAATCCATCACTTAAAGAATTAGTTTCACTTAAATGATAAAATATGACCATTAATTTTTTTGTTAATAAAGAATATCAGGGGCAAAAGAAATAAGTCCCATTCAAATGCAAAAAAAATGAAGAAAAAACACGAACTGAATTTGCTTATTGTTAAAAACAACTTATATGTGTCAGTGTTAGAGTCTGTAAACAAGTCTGGATGGTGCCTGGCATTTTGCCAGAGGGAGTGGTTTGTGAAGTAACGCCAGCAAGCCATTAAGTGTGGAGATTCCTTATTGGTTGACTGCTGTATCTAGTTTATGTTAATTAAGATAAGCTGTGTGGAATGTATAAATACCTCTGTTGTCCTACAATAAACGGCTCCTACTCCTGCTGTATCTATCTACACAAGTTGCTCATCACCCCCCAGTTATTTTGCTGCAGCCAGACTGCAGCATGTCAGTTTTAAAATTTTAGATTTATCATGTTTTCAAGAGACACATCTAAGGGAAAAAAGTCACTCAGCCCTATAAGATGAAAAAAATAGTGGGAAAATATACTAGTAAATCTAATTAAAATAAAAGTGTTGTAGCAGTATTACTTATTAGACAAAATATAATTGAAGAGGAAAACTGTTAGTAGAGACCAAGAGAATCATTTCAAATTCATAAATAAAGCAATTTGAAAGAGAGTATAATGTATAAAAACATTTAAGTACCTAGCAACTTATGTTTAAATATATAAAACAAAATATAATAAATTTTAAATGTGATTTCATCAAATCCAATCATTGGAAAATTTTAACACTCTTCTCAGAAAGTGACAGAATCAAGTATATACAAGTTAGAAAAGTATTATATAATTTGAACTATACACATGGTTGAGTTTGATGTATATCTATGATCCTCCACCCAACACATAGAAACTGCATGCTCTTGTCAAAACCACATGGAATATTTCCAAAAACGGAACACATTTTATGCTACATGGGAATCTCAGAAAAATACCAAAAGTAACTACTAGATAGGCTACACTAATTGACTATAGTGCAATTAACAAAAAATGAAAATGAAAATGAAACCAAAGTCAAACCCTCCATTTCCTTAATATTTGAAACATAAGCTTCTCCTAACTAATTCAAAATAATTGTATTCACACATAGAAGCCAGGAGAGAAAAAAAATTCAAACCCCCCAGTGGTAGTCAAAGGAAGTAAAAGGAAAAATTAATTTAAAAACAATAATAATCAGGAAAGTTAATTCCTTGAATAGAATAATGCAATATTTAAAAAAACAGGCAAGATCATTTTATTTTATGAAAATAAAATGAAAGGCACATGTAAAGGATATTAGGAACAAAAATGGGGTAGAAATAGAGACATAATGGCGATATTTTTCTTAAAAAGCCATAAAGTTATGATAAATTACTTAATGACTAAAAATTGGAAACTTGAATATATTGGAGTATTTCATAACCTTATGTCTTTAAAATTGAATCAAGAACATATGGAAAAGCTAGAGTATATCAATAACCATCCAATAGTTGAATTAATAGCTATACTTTTCCCCAAAGCAATGTACCATGGTTGTATGTGTTTTGTCTGTAAGCTTTGCCATATCTTCAGAAGAGATTAGCTCTCTCCAATCAAATCCTGTCTAATAGAAAGTGTAAGAGAAAGAGTACAAAATATAGTACGGTCATTTACTCAATGCCTAAAGATGCTTTTCTCTCAAATGGTTAGAACGTCAAAGTTTTAGGGAAAAAAATAGGACATAGATTATACTGGTAAAGGCCACCTGAACCTCAGGTAAAGCATTCATCTCCAGGATATATAAAGAATTAAAAAAAAAAAAACCACCAAAACAAAACAAAACAAATAACCTGATCAATAAATGGGCAAAAGAACTGAACAGGCACTTCACAGAAGAAGAAATACAATCAATCAACAAATATATGAAAAAATGTTAAACATCTCCAGCAATTAGGGAAATGCAAATCAAAACTACTCTAAGATTTCGTCTCACTCCAATCAAAATGGCAATTATCAAGAATACAAGTAACAATAAATGTTGGTGAAGATGTAGGGGAAAAGGTACACTCATACATTGCTGGTGGGACTGCAAGTTGGAGCAACCACTTGGGGAAAGTAGTTTGTAGGTTCCTCAGAAAACTTGAAATGAAGCCACCATTTGACCCAGTTTTCCCACTTCACAGCATATACTTCAAAGACTTAAGATCAGCATACTATAGTGATGTGGCCTTATCAATATTTCTAGCAGCTAAAATCACAATAGCTAAGCTATAGAACCAACCTAGGCGCCATTCAATAGATGAATCGATAAAGAAAATGTGGTACAAATACACAATGGAATATTACTTAGCCATAAAGAAGAAAGAAATTATGGCATTTTCCTGTAAATGGATGGAAATGGAGACTATCATGCTAAGTGAAAGAAGCTAATCCCCCCAAAACCAAAGGCCCCATGTTTTCTCTGATATGCAGATGCTGACTCACAATAGGCAGTGTGAGGAAGGAGTGGAGATTTGCCAAATTGGAGGGGGGAATTGGGGGATGGGAGGGGAATGGGAAAGACAGTCGAACGAATCAGACATAACTTTTCTATGTTCGCATATGAATACACGACCAGTGTAACTCCACATTGTGTACAACTGCAAGAATGGGAAGGTATTCTCCATGTATGTATGATATGTCAAAATATATTCTACTGTCATGTACAACTAAAAAGAACAGGTAAAAAATAATAAATAAGAAAGAATATTCTGGTAAAAGGACTTTGCACGTCCACATCTGTGTGGGTTCTTAAAATCAGTACAAACACGGATGCTGGCAAGTCTCAGATCTAAGCACTCATTCCTTCAACTCCTCATCCCCCTCTTTCAGGATGAGGAGCCAGCGTTTCCACCATATGGAAGGTGGCCAACTGTGTAATGACAGACCTGACCCCAGGTCATCTCTGGCTCTGGCCTGTGAATTCCATCTTAACCATACATGTCCTCCTCACACTCGATAGAGAAAAATAGATGTCATCAGAATGAATTATCTGGGGAACTTCTACCCTTTAACTTCCAATAGTACTCAAAATATCAAAAAAAAAAAAAAAAAAAAACACTCCCTATCACTTATTTCCTCAAAGACCGACCCACGTTCAGGTTCATCATATTATTGCATCCCTGTGCTTTAATCTCTCTCTTGCTTCTGAGACGGTTCTCACCATCCACCATAGACCGCCATTCATCTTCTCTGGGTGTAATAAATTTCCACACACCCAGCCGCTCAGAACTCACACAGCTTTACCACTGGTGCTGGTCAGGAGACTTGCATGGTGTGGTTGGGTTCTCTGCTCAGTGTCTTAGCCATCTCTACTCAGAATATCTTTAAAAACATCATGTCCAAATATGAATTTATCATCTCTCCCCCCTTTCAATCATCTTATTTTCCTAATATGACTAATAGATCCACTATCTTTTCTTCCAAAGTAGAATCCTGAAATTGTACTTGATATTTCTTCTTCTTTTTGTTTCAAATAAGGTAGTTACCGAGTCCTGTCAATCTTGGAAATGTTGAATCTGTCTCCCCAGCCCCCCAAACCAAACAGCCATTATTTATTTCCCTTTCTCTTTAGCATATGGGATAACTTCCTCTCTGCTTATCCTGCCATCGGAAGTTCATCTTCCAAATTGTTTATACTCCAAACTGTTGTTCCTCATTATCTTTCTAAAATGGAAATGTCCAAGGAGTACCTTGAGATTCCTTTAAAACATTCAAACTCCACAATACTGATCTATCATCTCCTATCATTAATAAAGGACAGGCAGTCACATCATTCTTTGAAATCAATCAGACCTTCAAATGACGCGATTACAAATTTTCCAAATTTTTTCTGATGTGCTTAATTTGTACATTTTTTTTATTTTTTATTTTTTGAAATTTTTGACATTTCAGTGAGGCTAGAACATTAAACATGATTCTTGGTTGTCTTAGTCAGCTTTTGAATTGCTGTGGCCAAGATACCTTTCAAGAACAACTTAAAGAAAGAAGAGCTTTTTTGAGGCTCACAGTTTTAGAGGTCTTGGTCCATAGTCGGCCAACTCCAATGCTCTGAGTCCAAGATGGGGCAGTACATCATGGCTGAAGGGTTGGCAGAGGATGACTAGGAGCAGGGAGAGAGCTCCACTCACCAGGACAAAATATAAACCACAAAGACACACCCCCATTGACCTGCCTCCTCTAGTCACGTCCTGCCTGCCTGCTATGACAGAGTTTATCTGTATGAGCGGATTAACCCACTGATGAAGTTATAGCTCTCTTATCTGACCATTTCACCTCTGAACATTGCATTGTCTTACACTTGAGCTCTTGGGGAACATCTCATATGTAAATCCTAACATCGCTACAGCTTTGTAACCCAAAACGAGTACTGATTCCCTCTTCACCCAAATATGTAATCTGAGAAAACAGCATTATTTTAATTACCCTGGAGTATTTTAGTTAAACATAGATCAAAAATAAACCCCCCTGCTTTTTCCTCAAGACTTCTATATCTTTAAACCGCATTTTAATTTGATATATATATATATTTTTTTACATTATTTTGCCCAATTGGAAAGACAGGCTGCTCCATCACAGTTCTACTGCCACACTCTCTCCACACCCCAGAACCCCACCGAGGTACTTCTTGACATTGTAGGGATCCTATCATCTCACTCACAACACTTAGTAACCTAAGTTAACTTCTGGGAGAGGTGGTGATCCATGCCCAGGGACACAAGTGTGTGTCTTAGGCAGGGTGGTGGCTCACTTGGGACAATTTCTGGAGTGTAGAAAAGACATGAAATTCAATCCCACCTGGTATCTCCCAAACCAAAGCAGGGTTCTTTTTTTTTTTTAACAATTATTTATTTATTTATTCTAATTAGTTATGCATGACAGCAGAATGCATTTCATTTCACTGTGTAAAAATGGAGCACAATTTTTTGTTTTTCTGGTTGTACACAAAGTAAAGCCACACCAATCGTGTCTTCATACTTGTACCTAGGGTAATGATGTCTGTCTCATTTCACCATTTTACCTACCATTCCCCACCCCTCAAAATTCCCCTTTGCCTAATCCAAAATTTCCCCATCCTTCTTCCCATGCCCCTTCCCCTGATTTTGGATCAGCATCCACTTATCAGAGAGAACATGGGCCTTTGGGTTTTTTGGAGATTGGCTTACTTCGCTTAGCATGATATTCTCCAACTCCATCCATTTACCTGCAAATGCAAAGCAGGGTTTTTAACTGTCATTAATTTTTCGCTTTGGGAGGTAGCCATTGTATTTTAAAATTATGAAATATTTAGAGTTTGGGAATTTTACAGTTATCAAAAGGCTAATCCAACCTTCTTGTGTACAGCTACAATCTTTGGGGCATGGTATTTATGGTGTATAAATGTTTTCTAGATAAGAGAACTGTGGTAGAATCAAGTACAAAACATTGCTGGATAATATTTTTAAAAATCCTCAAGCTACTAGCAGACTTAAAATGGGTTTGTGTCTCCTATCTTTGTTTTCAAAGTCCTGGAGTGATTTTATGTATATGTTTTTCCGGTTACTTAGATATCACTGAGCTGAGGATTCCGTAGTGGAAACCTTTAATACTCTTTTATAAAAATAACAGTTTGGGAAAAAGACTTTTTTTCCTCCTACTTTTCCTACACACTAAATCTAAGATTTTAATCTGACCCTTTGCAAACCTCACTAAATAGAAGTTTTCATACTTGCTTATGGAATAAAAATGCAAAATGATCTGAAAGAGTTTAAGAATATTCAGTTCTTCAAATTGTTTCTGACATGACACATTTTAGCTTCAAAGCCATGGTGATTTATTCAGTGAAACAAGCTGTATGCTTTGATCGGTGGCTCAAGGTCCGTTGCTGGTCCATGATTTCCCTTCAACTCTGGCTGTCTTACCTCCATTTGGGGGCTGGATAAATTTTTCCTATTTGTAGCTTTCAGTCACTTCAGATTGAATATCATATTTCTCAAGAGGTGACTACAATATTTTCTTTAAAAATCGTCAATATATTGATGCTGATAAATGATGTGTAAAAGAACGGTCTATTGAAAAGGGGGGACGAGTCATTGTCTTACATAAATTCAGCTCCAATTTGAATGAGCTATCTGAAACAATCTTCTAAATAGAACTTTGAATAGTAAATAAAAAGTTTATATGTTTGGGAGAAGCATTTTTCCTAATATTAAAAAATATATTTTACTATGTAAGTTACTATGCCTTACATCAAGTTCTTAGATTTTAGGTCTAAATTAAACTTTATTTACAGCATCATTAAAAGTATGTCACAAGTCTTTGCCTATGTAAGGCACTCACTAAAACTAGGCAAAGTTGGGGAAATAATCTCTGGACTTGTGGAATTGTTGATTAGATAAAAAATTCTTAGGTTGATATAAATATATGAAATTTTTTCAGCACAAATCACGTGTCAGGTATTTTCTTTATATTCACTCATTTATAGTTACACTATTGTATAGAAAAATCTCATTTTTTAGACAAGAAAAAAGAGACATAGAGAGGTTAATCTATTGCCTAAAGTCACATAACAAGTAAGAGAAACATTTAGGATTTAAACTAGGAGCCCATGTTTTAACTATTATGATATACAGCCTTTGAAGAATCAACTTGACTTGTTAGTATGCTGTTGATATTTTTAAATACTAGCTTTAAAAGATCACTCAATATTGGTGTCTGTGGAGAAACAGAAACTGGCATCAAAGCACCAGAAAAAATGAGGTATAATCATATCCTTTTTCCTAGTTGAGGATATTTGAATATCCAGGAAGAAAGTCTATATTAGTATTTTATAACCAAAAACTTCTAAAGTCATATTAATAAATGCAATTATTTTAACTTGACAGTGAATCTCTCTGAGATTGCCACCTATTTTAAATATGCCCTTTGTATTTAATTTATACTTAATGTATTATATCCCCCCAATCAGGGAGGCTTCTGATCTTTCTAAGTTGAGCCATTATTTCACTTCTTTAAGAATAATTTTTTAATTTATGTTATTTCCCCATTATTCTGTGAATAATAACAACATCAAACTCTTGAAGAACATTAGTGGAATAAAAATAAAACTGAGCTGCTAGCCAGACAAAAGACTTTTATAAATTAGTCACTATCATGCAAAGAAGATCCGAAGGCAATACTTCCAAGAACAAAAATTGTCCTCTTTTCTATAGTGTGACTTGAATTCTGAACTCTAAAAACAGATATAAGAAGGTGTGATAAAGACAGGAAATATTATAATACTGTTGGGGATGAACACTTAACTGGATCAATAACCAACTGACCTCTCATTTATAAGACTTAAAAAAAACTCTCTTAAAAAAGATCTCTTAAAAAAAGATTTTACTCAAATTCATTACTCAATCTGCCACAGATCACTACAATATATTTCTGTGGGTATGAATATTGAAGTCTACTATTTTATGGCTATAATATATTTTGCATAGTTTCAGTTCATGACTGTCACCCTTGGCAATGGGGAAACAGGCATAAGGAAGCACACAGATACGAAGAAAACTAACAGGAATCAGATAACTAATTCTGGTTTACCAAGAATTATTCTTAGCTGGCAAGAGATATCTCCAAGGTATTTATTTTATTATTTCTGTTTAGGTTGAATAACCCATTTACTCTTTCTTCTAATCTCCATCTATCTCAACTCCATACCACTCTAGAACTGTAAAATTACAGTTATCATGTATATTTTTATGTATTTTTAAAGAAATAGTTCAAATGCTTAGATATTTGTTTTAGGATAATATTCAAACTTTTTAACAAAATTCATACCTACATATAAGCTAAAGCAAATAAACGATTTTTTTAATGCTTGTAATAACAGAATCATCTGTTTTATTGGAGCAACTAGAAATTGAATAATTGCAACCCAAGTGTCTCAATAGCCTCCTATTTCTAGCCATCTGTCTCCCTTCCTACTCTTTGAAAGTACTGTGGTGAATCTATTGTCATAAAGCATTTTCTTTATTCTGAGAAATATTAAGAATAAATGAGATATCCAAAAGCTTTCATGCATATGGGTTTCCCATGAGGACTTTTCCTTATCTTTGCATATAGCTCCACACAAGCCTACAATCTATAGTGAGTCCGAATTAGTTTTTGACAACTGATGAAGGATTGTAATATATCCTAAATCTAACCATTCCTAAGTATACTTAGAATAGCTTTCACTGTTTTCTTTTTCCTGAAACTTCCTTTGCCCCCCTGTATAAAAATTAGAGTATCAAAAAATTGTTTTCACGTTTTTCTTTGAGTCTGAAGTAAATAATTTCAAAAAAAAAATTTAAATACTGCTAATGTTGTCATCTTTTACTCTGGAATAACTTCATGTGGGCATTCAGCCAATGGCTCCTACCCTAATGAGTCTGCCTGCGAGGGTCTATGTTCACCAGATGGGGATGTTGCATCAGGAAAGAGCACTCCTTTGGAGCAAAACAAGGATTTTCCCTACAACTAGGAAGTGCAGGGGGCACACAGCCATCTGTGTTTTCCAGATTTGGGTGTGAAATAAGAGAAAAGGATATTAGGAAAGTATTTAATTATTGAACTAATTTAGATGATTTGCATTAGTTGGATATTGGCAAATCAGACTTGATTTTTTTTTCCTTTGTATCTGGATAGCAAAAGGATTTTATTATTAACTTCTCTTTTCCCATGCACATAAATCATTTATAAACATCTACATAAATGGTATTTTAATACGAAAGGTTTGATGCTATGGATCTGTTTTTTGAAAGTTTCTTAAGCTGACAATATGAGTATTATTTTATGTCTTTGTAATTTATTTCCATTCTATTTTATATTTCCTTATCCATAGGAAAATGATATATTCTTAAGATGTTCATGTAGACAATTATTTACAGTTAAAGTAATCATTGATATGCTTTTGTTCATATTACATTTTAACTACTATTGTCTCATTTTTAATATAAATGGGTATGTTTTGCAAAATAAGTATTATTCATATGTTATCAACATTTCAAATCATATGTTGGTTAAAGTGTATACGATTTTTTTGTGTGAATTCACTCTAAGGTGAATATTGAAAATTTAAGGCTGGAGAGAACAAGTTTGGAGAACTTCAGTGTAAGGAATACTTTGAGGTAGTTAGCTCAAAAAATACCTATGTCCATGATTTAACATTTTAAATACTGAAAACAGTGTGACTTCAATGTGCTCATATAAATTATAAATTTTTATTATCAAGCATTTGTCATAATAAGTAGAAAACAACATGAATATGTATTGATGGATAAGGGAATAATAAAATGCATAAGACTAAATTAAAATAATAATTTCACTACTCCAAATAAAATTTACATTCAGTATGATAGGTGCAACCATATCAGCTTGAAGGACAATCATTGACAGGGTTAACATCTTATTATACAAAAATATATATTTTGTCATTTTAATTTCATAAAATCTTTTTTAATCTGCAACCAAAAAAGAAATACTTCATATACAAATATACACGTAAAAGTGAAAATTTTCACCTAAATTCTCTATTTTGTTTTTCATAGTAATGTTTAGTCCACTTAAAAATTTTTATTGGGCATACATAAGCTATAAATGTTATAAATTCATCACTTTACTTCAAATTAAGCAACTCTTCAAATCCAACTATAATGCATTGCGTTTCAAGTTGTTTTGCTAAACCTGCAGTTACCGTGGATAGATCTGGGACACAAAAGTAAAAGCAATGAAGATAACAGGAAAAATACAACCATAAGAAGACAAAGAAGAAATTTATCTGAAATATCTCTGAGTGTAATAAGGCAAATCTGCTTCCCATCTGGAGTGGTTACTTCTAGGAATTTCAAAAGAGTTGCTTGAGCAGCTTCTAAAACCCCATCCACCATGGGGTCACACACTGTCCGTCTTGCTCCTTTCTCCTGTATAACTTCCACTTATCCAACTGCATGGCCTGAAAAATTGTTGTCAAGTGTCCATCATGAAATTGTCAATGATTATTCAGAGAAAAACATCTTTCTTTGACTCCTACTCTATTTAAAGCATTAAAATAGTAATTTTTTTTTTGGAAATTTTCATGTTAAAAATTGCATTTTCAGGGCAATGAGCTCAACTGAATAGAACCTACCTACCATGCACATGGACTAGGTGTTTTAGTTGTGTGATAGTCATATTCATGAAATAACCTCAACAAATAAAAGAGGAGGAAAAAGTACAGAAGACGATTTTCTGAAAGTCTTATCAGAGCCTCATTTCTTCCATTTCAAAAAAGTCACTTTCTTACATTGTTCTTATCCTCTTAGAAACCATAGGTAATCTAATTTATGTAAATAAAAAAAAATGCCTAACATGAACACTTCTTAAAGAAATCTTGTGTGGGCTGGGGATGTGGCTCAAGCGGTAGCGCGCTCGCCTGGCATCATGCGCGGGGCGCTGGGTTCCATCCTCAGCACCACATAAAAATAAAATAAAGATGTTGTGTCCACCGAAAACTGAAAAATAAATATTTAAAAATTCTCTCTCTCTTTAAAAAAAAGAAAGAAATTTTGTGGTAAATCCTGTCATTAATTGATCATCCATAGTATATCTGACTACTAATCTTGAATTTCACAATCTACTAAGTTTTCTTAGAGTGCAAATTATTCGTGTCGTTATTTGCTCAAACAAGCTATAAAATAAGCCATATAACCACATCTACATGAAGATGGATAGCACAGTTACAAAATAACAATAATTTTGACAAAATTTGCAGGAAATAAAAGGGTTACTTTCAAATCCAGATTGGAAAAAAAAAATGAGCTGTTGAGCACTTTAGTGTCAGTAGTAACTAAGATTTTTTAAAGAATGTTTTATCTTACACAAAATCTGCCAAATCTCACTTCTCAGCTGCTTTTTAGTCAATTGCATTTGATGTTGTATAGAAATAATAAGACAATCTAAAAAAAAAAGGATTCTTGAATTAAATTTGATTCCTGGAATCTGGATCCTGCTTTCTTGAGACATGCTCATCCATGTCTTTCCTGTTCATGGTTGAAATGAAGCAATATGAATGACCACAGAAAAATATAGACATATGCAATATAAAGGATGAAGCAGAGACTCAAATTAGGGTCTTTCCATGAGATGATAAAACCAAGTTGTGGTCAGGCCCAGAACTGTAAGTATTTGAATATGACATTGATGTTACTTTCTTTGCTGGGTCCCTTGTAAGTACTATAAGACTTGATTTGGTGGCCAATGCTTACTTACCTATAACAAGCCACCTAGCTCCTTTGTGGGTGCAAAAAAAAGTCCAGACATTTATGCCATGTGACAGTTATTCAACAATTTCAGAAAGGATTTTAATATTTACATTTCACATATCAAATATGAGCTTTACATAAAGTTCTGATCACTAATATTTGGGAATGCATATTCTAATTCATTGGACAAAATGTTGACCAGTTAGAGAAATATTATGATGCATGAATAAGAGAAAATACTATATAACATAAATTCTGATTCCTCATCTTTTTTAATTTTCATCATCCTGATTGTTAATATACTAGGATATTAATAATAATAAATATATATATAGCCATAAACTCTGCTATTGCAATGACCAAAATGCTGTCTGACATTTAAATGAAAAAAAAAAATCAGTAAATAAAATAACTTTGGTTCCTATTTACACAGATACTATAAAATCAAGTTGTTTAATAAAATAAAAGATTTAGAAATAATTAAGAATAGAATTATTAACCAGAATCCATTATAATCTATATTCTCCCAAAGAATGGCTTATCAAACCGTGATTGGACTTGAGGTGTCTTGCGTTTTACATCAGGAATCTGAATGCTAATAATAATGTCTACTGATATCCTTGATAAATATATTCCATCTCTCTTAAGCTAAAATACTTTTATCCCTATTTACATATATGAGAAACATGCATTATTTTTTCTATTTTATTGTTAAGTTATTATTGAGAATTCTCTTCAATGAATTTTTAATCAAAATGCAGTCATAATAGTTATAGTAGTATAAATGTACAGTTACTTCTAAGAGACTTAATGGGTGGTTGACTGTTGAGTTGGGCTTTAGAGGAAATATACTAGAGAATTAAGACAGACTTTGAAGGAATGTCAAGGAAAGTAGTGTGGAATCATCAGTTATGCTTTTTGAAATACGTTTTTAATGGATATAATAGTAGGCTCATGTAGAATGATACCTATTGTGTTTGTAAATATTGTAATAGAGCCTTTCAAGACACTCATTGGTCTTTGGGAATGTCAGTTAACCGTGACATAGTTTGATAAGCAGCAGGAAATACAAGGTATTATTCAAGCATAGTGTGAGGCCTGTAGTTTAGCACAGTGTTCCCCAAAGTTCTCCAGCACCATCACCTGAGCACTTTCTAGAAATGAAAATTTGCGGGCAATCCAGACCTACTGAATCAGGAAAAAAAAACAAAAAACAAAAAAACATTGGGATTGGGCCCAGAAGTCTATACCTGTTTAGGAAGTCCTCTTGGTGATTCTGGTACACACTAACAGTTGAAAACCATGGGTACATTGGTTTTCTAGTTTGGGAATTCATAAAAATCTTTTGAAGGACTTATTTAAAATATCTAGGGCAATGTAATCTCTCAAAATCCAGGAAGAATTTCTATGAACATTAATAATCTGCTTATTAAATTTAAGTGAAAATTCAGTAGGCCAATAACAACTGAGACAAAACTGAAAGAATCCACAAACAAAGCTGAAAAGTTTATGGCACAAGTAATGAAGACTTATTAAAGCTAGGGTGAACAAGCTCCTTAGAGGGGCCAAGGACAGACAAATAGAACAGAAGAGGGAGACCAGAAACAGACCTCCCAGCGTGTGGTCACCAAATTTATGACAAAGTTGACACAAATATGGCAGCAAAAGTATGTTCTTTCCAATAAATTGTGCTAAGAAAAATGAATCTTTACTCTTACTTCATCTAGGCACCAAATCAATTCCACATGGACTGTAAATCCAAACATAAAAGCTAAAATAATAAGCTTTGTGGTGAAAACAGGAAAATATCTTTCTGAATTTGGTGTAGGTAAGGATGTTGTCAATGAACCACTAAAAAATGATGAGTATACAAGAAAAATATCTGACTCTATTAGAACAAAGAATTTGTAATTATAAAAATATACTAAGAAGAAAATGGGAAGGCAAATTACAGCATGACAGAAGAAATCGATGGCACATCGATCAGACAAAAGCTTGAATCCGAATGCATCCAATGGCTTAAGAACTCTTTCAAGTGTAGGCAGATTCAATTACCCTTTAGAAGAATGGGCAAGAGACTCATGGGTACCTCACCAAGGTGAGTGTTCACTTGGATAATTAATATATGAAAGAGAAGGTGCTCAAATTTCTTAGACAGTAGGGAAATGCAAATTAATGGTATAGCAGGACACCATCATACACCCACTAGAACACAGTCAAAAATGAAAACAGAAAATATCAAGTTTTGCGAAGAATGTGGAATGGCTGGAATGCTAAACTGCTGTCAGCTCTACTCCTGGGTATATCCCCGATGCATGCACAGAACCAAATGCCCAAAACTGCACTCCAGAATTTTCTTATCCACGTTATTTTAATATCAACAAAGTAAAAATGACCCATGTAGATAAATACATTGCAATACAGTTATTCACTGTCATTCCTCAGTAAGAATTAAGGAAGAAAAAACAGCTAAATTTTACATAAAGCAAGGCTTAATCTCACAAACATAATGTGGAATTTTAAAACGTGAACAATTTGTGATTCCATTCATAAAAATTCCACGTGGGAAACAACTCTATGGGAAAAGCAGTTGGTGGTAGGGTGTGGATAATCAGGGTGAGCAGAGGGAAGAATTTATAAGTGTTCAGTTTTGATATGGGTTATGGGGGTGTGTTCAGTTTGTAGAATTTAATCATCTATAATAACTAATAACAATAATAATAATAACAACAGATACATTTTTTTGAGGATTATACTTCAATTTAAAAAAAAATTCTAGTTGGATGCAGTGGAACTCACCTGTAATCCAAGCAACTCCAGAGGTTAAGTGGGAGGATCATAAAGTGGAGGCCAGCCTGGACAATTTTTAAGACCCTATCTCAAAGAAATAAAAAGGTAAAAAAAAATATGAGAATGTATCTCACAGGGTAGGACCCCTGGGCTCAGTCCCTGTTTAAAATGAAAAATTCTAAAAAAATTTCAGAGGGCATAGGAAAAGCTGCATTTTAAAAACACCCATTACTAGAGAACATGTGTGATATAAGGCAGCCTCAGAAGGCTAAGGGTCTTTCATATGCTGAAGGTCAAGCAAGGTCAGGGAAAAGATGGGGGATCCCATAAAAATAGAGGGGAGATCGGTGGAGCATGGGAAGGATATTGGGGGTGTGTGAAATAAAATTGACCAAATTAAGCTATGTGCTTGTATGAACGTACTCCAGTGAATTTCACCTTTATGCATATCTATAAAGCACCAAGTTTTAAAACAAAACTATAAATAAATAGAAGAAAGACCACTAAAGTCCAGGAAGGGGACCAGGGGAAGGGAGGAGGGGAGGGACAGAGGAAGTACTGGGGAATGGAATGGAGCAAATTATATTCCATGCATATGTAATTATGTCAAAATGAACCCCAATATTATTTGTCACTGTAATGCACTAACAAAAACATCTAAAAAAACACTAGTTGGAATACATTATATGAACAAGATGAAGCTAAGCTACAAAAACTGTGAGAGAGTGAATGAGTCTCTTGGTTCAGGCTGGACAGGAAGGGAAGTGTGGTCTAAGGTAGAAACAGGAGGATTGGGAGAAGCAGAGAAATTCCAAGGTCAGATCTGGAGATGAAGCTGGCAGGATCTGGTCATGAATGTGAAGGTGAGGACAGCCAAGTACTGGAGCAGATAGGACATGGTGACCCTGCAAGAAACCCCTGTGGTGGAGTTGGATGCACCAAGCAGTCAGAAGAAGGACTCCTAGAACTGTTGGGGGTAAGAGGAGGAGGGCTTCAGAGGAGGCAGAGCTGGAATTGAGATGGGGGCTTTCAGGTGAGTATTCACCATGTTGATCATTTGTTCCATTTTGACTGACTCTCCTTGCTAACTTTTTCCTTCTCTGATGGTCCCACTTGCTGTTTCCTTTAAAATTCCCAGGACTCCATTCTAAGTCCTCTTTCTTCTCTGTTAATGTGATCACCCAGGTCAGCTTTCCAATACTATCCAAGCAAGTTGCACCAGTACAGAACTCTGTCTCCAATCCCAGACTTATGTTCAAATGCCATCTCCATCATCGTCACAAACAACGTGACGGCCAATACCTTGCAATATACTTCTGATACCACTTACCACATTATTGGATTTCCTCTAAGCATCTCTTAAATCCTCTTCCATTTATGTCACTCTTCTTACTTGTATCTATTCTTAATTTTCAACATAGATGAGTGACTCAAATGTCCTTCTATTCAGCCAAGTATTCTTCTCCAGATTCAAATGTGAAGCATCAAAATATGAAGCAATAGATGTTACGAAATGTATTACATCACTTAGGAGAATGTACAGAAAACAAAGAAAAATGTCTTCATAAGAAGAAATCTGACATCAGATGCCACATACTTTAAATAGTGCCTGCCATTTTCTCTTTTCTGGATCCTTCAAGATCCTTGACATACCCACTTGCACGAGTTAAATGCATCTATGTCTCAGAACCAAGTCAAACTCATTATTCTGTCCCCAAACCTAATCCTTTTCTAATCTCTCCTTTGCCAGTGAACAGCCAAACCAACCATGCAGATATATGGCCATGGTCTTCAAACCCTTTCTCTTTTGGACTAGTTCTTCCTACAGGGATTCCAGTTTTACAGCTAGACTGTCTCTCAGTGCTCCCTCACCATCATGGCCACCCCCCAGGTCTAACAACCATCATCTCTTCACCACCATAGATGTCCCCTAACTAGTTCCGTCTCAAACCTCCTTGCCCCTTCTCCCTCTCAATTTATTCTTCACATTCAACAAAAATAATCTATTCACTAGGAAAATCCTACCCGATCAGACACAGCTTTAAGTCCCTCAAAGGCTTCTTATTGATTATAGGATTAAGACCACAGCCCTTGATGAGGTCAGCGTCATCAGGCCCTTCGTGGCTAATACTTCTCCTTCTGCATAAAAGTGCCTCTTCCTTTGTGACCCCATCACAGGAGGCTGCACTAGCCTCTCCCTCTGCCTGACCTGCTTCTCTGGTGCCACCATCCCACCCCAGGCTCTCCCAATTAAGATACTCATCTGCTAGACCTCAGCCCACCTGCCAGTTCCTCAGAGAAGCCTACTTGACTCTTCAGGATACACAGGGTCCTTTGTGCAGCTTTCCTTAAAGGCTCTATCACAGTACAGTGGACATTTTTCTGTTCAGTTATGGGTGAAGGCCCGTGTCCCTTCCTGGACTGTCGTCTCCACATAGACAGGAGCCATGTGTGTACACCACTGTACTCCAGGTACCCAGAATGGGGTCTAGAACATTTTCAAGCTCAATAAGTATTTGGTGAATGACAGAACCATTTGGGGAATCAGACTCCATAATGAAGATCAGCAAGAAGCAAAAGGATGCCATTAGCTCACAGGGCCTATGCCTGTCAGGCAGTGTAAGGGGGGAAAATAGGAAAAGAAAAAAGGGACAATAAATAAATAAATAAATCTGGTTTAATGATTTAACCTCTTTCGACTTTTCCTAGGACACCTTTGGTATTGTGTTTAGGGTAAGCCCCACTTCTGATGGCATTGAAAGAGTGCTGCTGTTGAGTCCCGGCAACTCAAATACCAAATCATCAGCACAGAATAATTTTGATTCAGATTAAACAACAGTTAAGTCACAGATTTTCATCCTTCTTCTTCTTCTTCTTTTTTTTTTTAATCCCTGACACCATGTCTGATTTGCATAATAACTACATGAAAAAGATTTGAGCATCGTCCATCTGGGAAGGCAGGGCCCCCGAAGGAGCTGATTCTGAGACTTTCTCACGTCCAGGACACTTGTTTGCCCGACGCCCAGTGTTGATAACAGCTTAATAGACCAGGCAGCTCCTCAGACGCCGGCACAGGCGGGATGGATTAAGGTCCGCTTTGGGGATGCTGAGGGGTTTTTCTTTTCTGAAACGTGAGATCTAAAATAATTTGGTTTCTAGCCTCTCGCCACTGTTCTCACTCCACACTTGCCGTTTTATATATGATTATTAAGTTGACCCGAAAGGCTTTTTCGTTGGGAGGCTGCAAGGTCAGTGTCCCTGCCACCTCCCAATCTCCGCCTGTACCTACCTCAGACGCGTCTTTGTACTATCCCTGCTGGACACTGCACCTTTCCGTAATTATAAATGTCTGTTTTCAGTCACTTCAAAGGTTTCCCAGCACTGGGAGTCCTCCTTCAAAGCCTCCGCATTGCTGAGGAACTTCTGTCATTGACAGGAGGTCTTCCTTTGAAGTTTTTCATGCCATTTATTGATTTCCCCCTTTAAAGATGTTCAGATTAGAAAATGCTTCACCCCCTTTGAAAATGTGCATATTTCCAGGACGCTGAAGGGTTAAGCCTTTGAAGATATTTACATTTTATAGCAATGTCCCTATATGAAGAAGTTTGACATCAGATATGCCAAATTCTTTATGGGGCTTTCCTTTTCTCTGCTGGATCTCTCAACATCAAGATACTCGCAATTTAGCGTGTTGTTGGTTTTTGTACTATTGCTTTTGTTCATTTTAATGCAATACCAGGAGAATTCAGTAAACATACTAAGAGTTTAAGTAATTTGAAAATAATGTTAACTCTAGTGTCTACTTAAAATTTGGAGACTTAACATTTAGGAGTGTTTACAAAGTTTCCTCTCTCTCATGACTGTCCAGAGTGTCTGGATGATATAACTAACCACCAACAACATAACAAAGGTTAGCTTTGAAAAACAGCTCTATGTTATAAAATGTGTATTTAATGGATGTTTTCCTTTGCAGATATGTGCATAAGTCTCAGTTCCCTGATCTCTTAGATAGGGTAGTAGGAGTGCTGTGGAGATGGAAGTAAAATAATTTGCACTGAAGTTTAGTACAGAACCATGCTCATAGTAAGCCAGCTATGCTCAGGGCAATTAAATGACCAAATTCAATTAGTTCAGTCTTGGCTAACAGCCTATGTCCTATTTCAGGTATTAGCTTCAGGACTGTCCCTGCTGATCAGAAGAACTCCTTTCCCTCTAATTAACTAATTTCAGAAACTTTGTCACTCAAAATTGCCATCATTTAGTGTAAGGCTTTGATTACTGTTAGGACTATGGGGAGAAGTAGTACTTTAAATATTGGTGTAAACGAATACACTGGAAGTGTATTATGGTGTCACAAGGAGAGAAACAATGCTAAAGAGTAAAAAGGAGCTAGAAAAATTGAAGGATGATGGGACTACAAGAAAATCGAGTAAATGAGAACTTTTTACAAGTTCTTCAAAGGTTGAAACACACCTACACACACACTCACTCCACAACATGTGAACCTGATTTATAAAAAACAACAAAAAACAGTGGCATCATACACTAAAATACAGATGCTAAATTCATACTGCCTCATGCCAAAAAAGAAAATAACTATAACTGGGGTGAGTTTACATGCCTAGAGGGCTTGTAAACTCATATTAAATGGAGACCAGTTGTTAACCAGAAATCCTATATGACCTCTCTGTGCATAATAAAAATAAAGCATTGCTATTTAATCCCTATCTGACATCATAAAATTGCAATCATAATGCCAGGGAAGCATTTTAATTTTCTTGGATATCAGGGATTGACTTCATTTCTCTAGTGCTCTAAATATACTGCTTCATTCAGTAATTTAATCATTGGTTTATTTAATATTTAGCCAGTGCCAAGGACGTACCAATGGCCAATAAACATATGAAAAGACACTCAGCTTTACTATTCATGCGGGCAAAGTAAATGGAGATGACAATAAGGTGCATACGTCATCCATCGGGTTCTTAATAGTACCGAGAGCTCTTAGGGCTGTGGATGAATTAGCAATCTTACATATCGTGGAGAGAAGTATAATTTTGATATGTATCTTGTAGAGTCATTAGGAAATATTTATGAAGATGTGAATGGGTATATCATGCAATCCAGAGAATATTCATGTCAATTTTAAATTTTAGCATATAAGAGAAAAAAAATAGATGAGATAAGAAAGAAGAGGAAAGAGAAGAAAATAAAGGTGAAATAACTAAATGGTCACTGCATAAAATACTATCCAAGAATTAAGCAAAAATATATAAGTTACATCTCTATGTCCTGACTTGGAAAGATTTTTCAACCAATCGGAAAGAAAAAAAAAAAGTTGAAGAGTAGCATATACTGAATAAAGCCATAAAGCCAATCATATAAAATGTACAGTGTACATCTTACATGTATTCATGTGTATAAAAAGTGATAAAACTGATTATGTCTAGGCTGGGGTTCTGACACAGTGGTAGAGCGCTCACCTCTCATGTGTGAAGCACTGGGTTCAATCCTTGGTACCAAGTAAAAATAAATAAATAAAGATATTGTGTCCATCTACAACTAAAAAAAATATTTAAAAAAATACTTATGTCTGTTCTGGGGTTGAATTTAGAAGTGATATTCACTAGTGGCTCTTCTTTATTGATTAAACATTGCACCAATTATGTATTCTTTTGTGTAATTAAAATAAATAAAATAAGTTAGATTAAGTACATATGTACTTTATAAATCAACTCCTAAACAAGTGAATACTTACACAAGATTTTATTCCAAATACAGAAATATGAAGTTCATCTGTTAGTCATTAGAGGTGTATTTAATTTTGTGCAAGTTGTCTATTTACCAAAAGATGTAACATGCTTTATCTTATTAATTTTGGAGGGATACAAAAAGTATATGATTATATGCTTCAGGGTCAGCATGTCTTCCAAAGAATCTTCCAAATTCTTCTCCACTTCCTTAAATGGAACTATGGGAAATAAAGCAATATATATTCTGAATTAAACATGTTAGCCTTAAAATGTTTACATTTTCTTTTTTTTAAGTGTTTGTATCTTAGGTTTAGGTGGATATAATGAATTTATTTTACATTTATGTGGTGCTGAGGATCGAACCCAGTGCCTCATGCATGCGAGGCCAGCACTCTACCACTGAGCCACAATCCCAGCCCAACATTTTCAAAAATATGTTTTATGTCAAAGGGTTTCCTCCTTTTCTCAATCTTTCATACATGAAAAAAAAATTATAAAAAAAACTAAGTTTTCCACTCATAACGGAACTCAAACCCTAATATTCAAGAGTTTCGCCACAAAATCAGAACTCTCAAGTTCCAGCTGCTTGCTGAGTTTGAACATAGGACAATGCTTCCAAACACATTGATTCTGGTTTTCAGTCCTGCAACTAAAAAGGACTCTAGGTATCAGTGAAAGAACAGATCCTAGGTGTTAATGGAAACTGTTACTACATATTTAACTGTAACATTTATTATTCTATACACACATTAAAATATAGTTTCTCTTAAAATTGATGTATTTTTGAGAACTATAGCTTTTAACTTAATTCCAATACCTAGTCTCCACCTGTGTTGCTGTCCTACATAACTGATAGATTCTACTGTCATGTACAACTAAAAAGAACAAATAAAACTTTTAAAAATGGAAAAATAGAAAAAAAATAAAGATTCTACACAATTTCTTTTGGCCTGTCCTAGACAGTGGCCTTTGTGGACAGGTTTCATCTTATTGCTTTCTCATTACTAAACATTGTTTAAACAGACTATTAATAGCAGTTCTTTCTTAAGTCATGGAACAACACTGCTTTTCAATAAATACATAGCAGACTTTATTGGCCCTTCTATACAGTTCTTCATTGTTTCTTAGGATTATTTGATTCCAAGAAAAATATTAGCATATATTATTTGAAGAGAAAAACTCAGATTGCTTGTGGCTATTTATCTTCAACTATGAGCATAAAAGCGGTTCCAGTGAAATAAATTGTCCAAAATAAAATGCTCCATTAATATGGGGAAAAATTAGGAATGTTGTGGAACATGTACCTACGGGTTTTTATCTGCTAATGACAGGTCTGATATTTTAGTTTCCATAAAAGCTGCACAAATGTGAATTTTTCTTTCTCTTCTAAAACTGAAGGGGGCTTTATCATTGTTAAGCACCATGTTCTGCCAAATGAATGTTGCTAGTGACTTTATTTTTCCCTGTGGAATAATGAAATCAATTTTTCTTTACACGCTACAAGCATTTTCCAAAACTTGTTGATCTCTTCAGACTCCAGAGCTATAAAAAAATAAAATAAAATAAAAATAAAACATAGCATCAGTTTTTAATCCCTGTAATCAAGGTTGTAGATTGTGTTAGCCACTGTCACCACACATCAGCAAGATCACAGGGTTTCCGTTCAACTTAATGCTCAAAGACGGTCACAGCTATGGGAGGAAGCCACCGGGTAGCCTGCCAGTTGCAGTCATGACAAATAAGCACAGGATTTCAGGACCATCTAAGACAAAGGGAGCCTCCCCAGACATGGGAGGGGTAAATACAAAGGGAGAGCTTGAGATTTTTCTAGAAGAAGTAACAATAACATCTGAACTGAATTGTTAAGTACCCAAGAAGTCGGTCATCTATCTGATGGCACAGAGAGAAGAGATTCCAAATGTAGAAGCTAGTGACCTTCATAGACATGCTGAGAGGTGAGACAGCATGGAGGGTCAGTGGAACTGTGAAGATTTCAACATGGACGATGGCAAAGGACTGAGGAAGTGCAAGCCTGGCCTAGAGAAGTGGACAAATGCCATGGGGTCCTAGTGGGGAAGAAAGTATATGGACCCCACCTCAGGGAACTGGAGTGGACACAGAGTAGAATCCTGAAATGACTTTCATCACAGGTGAGATGTAGTTTGATTTGTTGCTCAGAAAGAACCTCCTGTCATTTACAGCAAAACCATCCTTTCCGTGGCTCTGAGGATGTCTACATGATTCTGTCACACTGCAGACCCCATCCAGCGAATATTATTGGCCTTGAAAATATTTCTGCAACCTGAGTGGATCTCACTACATCCACCACCTCCATGCTGGTGGAGCTACCACAGTCTTGCCTAAGGATTGCTGCTGTTTTATCCTAAGGGGTATCTTCCATTTTGTTCTTATTTTCTTCTGGCATTTTCTACAGGAGCCAGTATTATGCTTCTAAAACCATGACATCCCTCTGCTAAAAATCCTCAGATAATTCCATTTCTCAGTGTACAAGACAAAAATCCTTCCGATTGCCACACAAGACTTCCATACCTCTTCTCACTGCCTTTCACAGCAAGCTGTTTCCCCTGATCTGGCCACAATGACCTCTCTACCTCCTCCGAGTCTTTGCACATTCTGTTGCTGCTTTTCTGGATATTCATCACCAGATCTACACATGAATCTTATCTTCATCCTATTTAAAGTAATTATTTGAACATTATCCTTTTGGTATGGCCAGTTCTAATCATTTTTATTAAAATTTTGAATTAATATTTTTTGAGAGAGAGAATTTTTTAATATTTATTTTTTAGTTTTTGGTGGACACAACATCTTTATTTTATTTTTATGTGGTGCTTGGGATCGAACCCAGTGCCCCGCACATGCTAGGCAAGCGCGCTACCGCTTGAGCCACATCCCCAGCCCCATCGAATTAATTTTATAAAGATTAAAAGTCAGGTATAGGACCTTTCATTTTACCTCCAACATGTGGAAAGCTGGGGTGTCGTCACTTCTATCCTCACCAGAAAATTTCAACAAACTGAAAATCAACAACTTAAAAAAAATCTGAAAATTGACATGGCAAAGCAAACCATTACTCCAAATTGTGGAAAGACAAATTCAACTAGAGAGACACAGCCAAAGTCTGCTTATGTGAAGGAGAAGCTTCAGGAACCATAAACCAATAAGAATACTCACTGTAATTTTGAGAAACTACTGGGGGCTGAGCATGAAGTCACATGACACAGGGGAAATCCTGGGGGTCCACTCTTAGAGGAATTTTCCCTCCAATGTCCAGAGCTTCACATCTAATAACTCCACCCAATAGTCGTTATGAGCATCTGAGAAAAATCTCCTTGCAGCTCTGGCGGGAGGAGGGTCCAGCAACACCCATTGTGAAGGATGTCCAGAGCCTTCTTCAGAACAAAGGTTTACTCCTCATGGGAAAAGACTGTCAGAGTCTTACTCTACCTGCAAAAATAGGGATTCCACTCACGCTTCCTTTTCTTACATTTCTGTCTTACCCAAGGGGAGGAAAAGCACACGGAGACTCCTCATACTAAAGGCCTATTAATATCAATGTCTACACTTATGTGTGAGGTGCCCTACTTTTAACAACAACAATGAAATTTACATGGGCAACCAAAGACACAGTCTGAAGAGGCCGAGTAATCATTAGAAGAAGACTCAGATATGGTTGAATTATGAGATGAGAGATTTAAAATAATTTGTATGAGTCTTTTAAAAAGTTGAATGGCACAAATAACCATAGTGAAAGCCCACACTTTTAATTCTTATGGCTTAGATAAGAGTCTCCCCAAATCTCTTGTGTGCAAAGATGCAAGAATGTTCAGAGGTCAGATGATTGGGTTATGAGACCTTTAACCTAATTGGTGGACTATTCCACTGAAATGAATTAACTGGGTGGTAATTACAGGCAAGGAGGGTGTGGATGGAGGAAGTTGTTCACTGGGGAGCACTCTGCTTCCTGGCTGTCATGCTCTGAACTACTTTTCTTCAGCACATCTTTCTGCCATGATATTCTGCCTCATCTTAGACACAGAGCTATGGAGTCCATTGACTGTGGACTGAACCTCTGAAACCATGAGTCAAAATGCATTTTTCCTGCTCTAAGTTGTTTTTTTTTTTTTTTTCAAGTCTTTTGGTTAAAGTAACACAAAAGCTGACTAAAGCATTGATGTAAGCAGGAAAATTGAAATGCTAAAATAGAACCAAACAAAACACTTGAAATTGAAAACGCTATACCAGAAATAAAGAATGACTTTAGTAGTTACATCAGCATACCTAACACGGTCAAGCAGAGAATCAGTGAAGAAGAAGGTAGTCAACTAAAAAAAGCAAAAACAACAACACCAAAAAATCTTTCCAACTGAAATGCAAAGTGCTAAGAAAATCAAAACAATTGAACAGAATACCCAAAGACTTTGAGATAATTTTTAATGCTAACATACCTACATTTGCAATGCTGAAAGAAAGAGAGAGAGAGAAAGAAAGAGAGAGAGAAAGAAGGAAAGAAAGAAAGAAAGAAAGAAGAAAGAAAGAAAGAAAGAAGAAAGAAAGAAGGCAAAAGAAATATTTGAAGCAAGATCTTCCAAAATCAGTTACACACAAAAATAATACACCCAGGATTCTCAGAGAACACCAAACAGGATAAATAATAAAAATCAAATGAAACCAAACAAATCAAAACCACATCTTGGGTCTCCATATTCAAATTTCAGAAAATCAAAATGAAAATAAAATTTCTTAAAAAAGATAAGTGTGAAAGTATGCTATTAATTTAGACAGGAGCAAGGATGCAGGAACAAGGATATAGATAATATCAATTTCTATTCCTATATTGCATTATTCCTACTTTGACATCAACAAACATAAATATATTTTTAGTTCCAATATAGCTAGATTCCTTTGAAGAATTAGAGTAATTTTAACTTATGAATGTTGAATTGCTTCACTGCTGGTTTCTATGAGGCTTACATCTACACTGTGGCCACGTGTAGAACTTGTGGATAGATTAGATAGCTAGCTAGCTAGATAGACAATAGATAGTACTCGTTGCAATTATGCCTCATTTCATATTTCTGTTACTGATTTCCCTTTCAAAATTATTCTTTGCCAACTTATATCATCCTGTTTCCTCGGCCAGAAGAATCAGTGAAGCCAACAGTTGGAATGGTATTGGAAATAAGGAGGCAAGCAGTGCGAATGGCAGTTTGTGCTATGGTGAGCTCGAGTGGTCAGTGGACAAATAAGTGGAGATAAATCCTAGATATGTGGACATCCCAATTTGAAGTGACTTCAATGGTGAGATGAAGATTTAAGACACCTAAGGAGGGGTACGGGATGTATATTACAGTTAACAGTGGGTGAAGCATCAAAGCCAAGCTTCCCCCAAAGCAGACCCTAAGAGGAGGATTCACAAGCAAGTGACTTATCAAGAAAATGTTTCTAAGAGGAATCAGTGTAGGGGAGAGAGAGAAGCAAGACAGAGGAGAAGAAGACTTCACATCAAGGTACAATTTTAGGCAAAATACAAGACTTTGTCTCAAGGTTTTGCCTAAAATCAGTTAATGGGGAACTTCAGGGCTTTAGTGGCACCTCAGCATTTGTTACCTCAGTAAGAGGAAGCTGTATTGTCGGACCTCCCTATTAGTCAGATGGACTGCCACTTGGTGTATAGAGAGTCTCACTTACTTTCCCAAATTGGTGCATGAGGTCATAGCATCTCCAGTGGCCTCAGGAAAGGCCTCTAAAGAAGGGGGTAGATGACGACTTTTAGCATCAAAGAGATAGAAGCTATGGAATGATTGCCCAGACCCACAGGAAGGGACCCATGGAAGAAGTACACACCAACAGGGTCTGCCACATGAGAGCTTTCAAGAAAATCCAAGACAAGTTGAGCAACAATGGTAGAACACAGAATCAAAGAATGAAATCAACAAAGTAAGAAGACATCCTCAAGGGCTGGAAGGAGGAGAGTCCAACTCTGGATTAACTGCAGTAAATCAAGGTTCATGACATGTGGATTGGATCTTTGGGTAGGGCAGCCGCAGCATGGTAACAGTAGCTCAAGTAAGATTAGCAGTGAGTTTCCAAGAGAGTAAAAAGTGAGAAATCAGTGACATTAACTATTGATTCCCATAACAAAAGATCTCCTGTTACTTTCGGGGAAATATAAGATTATAATTGCAGCATTGAGGAAAGAAAAGGGATAGAGACTTCTAGACTAGGAGAGACTGGACTGTTTATAATCTGAATGGGATTCATCCAAAGACTCAAGAATGCATAGGACATAATTTTCCTATTTTCATATATGAATATGCGACTGGTATAACTCCACATCATGGACAACCACAAGAATGGGATCCTAATTAGAATAAGTAATACTCCATGTTTCTATAATATGTCAAAATACACTTTACTGTCATGTTATCTAAAAAGAATAAATTAAAAAAAGAAATAATAAGAACAGAATAACTTTTCTTAAATAGATATGGAAAATAAGCATGTCTAGCTAACACCTGAAAGTCATAAGTAATGTAAAGTAAAACAATGTGACTAATCAGTTAAAAAAAAAAAAAAAAAAAACTAGTTGGAAGGATAGTGTCCATGCACTATTAGTACTCCTCTGTTCACTCACTCCACAGCCATTTCTGATTGTCACCATCCTTTCTTGTCTGACCTATGGACTCCTGCACTTTATTTAGATGTAAATCCCATATGTCACCTCATATTCTGGGCACTTTTTTTTTAAAGAGAGAAAGAGAGAATTTTTTAATATTTATTTTTTAGTTTTCGGGGGACACAACATCTTTATTTTATTTTTATGTGGTGCTGAGGATCGAACCCAGGGTCCCGCGCATGCCAGGCAAGTGCGCTACACTGAGCCACATCCCTAGCCCGTATTCTGGGCACTTCTTCGTCTATCTTTTTTTCTAAATGGAAAGCTTCCTAAAGGCAGAGAACCATGGTCTTTTAGTGGTTTCATCCTTCACAATGATTCAGTAGTTTAGCATGGCTTCAAGGTTCTTTACTTGTTTTTGTTGATTTTAATTAAGTTAATGCTATTTATTTAAAAAAAAAGAGATTTTGTTTAGTTTAGGTATTTCCCTAGTGAAATAAACCTGGGCTCTTGAGAAGGACATTAGATCTTCTAATTCTAATATTTACATTGGGGAGATTGTGTCATTGATTGTTCACTAATTCATCTATTTGAGGATGTGGTCTCTCTTGGCTTCTTTTTTAAAAATTTTATTAATTTTTAGTTATAGATGGACACAATGCCTTCATTTAACTTATTTATCTCTTTAATGTGGTGCTGAGGATCGAACCCAGTACCTCACACATGCTAGGCGAGCACTCTACCACTGATCCATAGCACCAGCCCTATCTTGGCTTCTTAGTCTCTTTATTGTTCCCCATCATTGCTATAACAAAGCATCAGCAAGTTAGATGCTTAAAACAACTAATTTATTACATAGTTTTGGAGATTAGAAGGCTTAAATGGGTTTTGTTGGGTGGAATTCAAAGGTGCTAGCAGGGATGTGTCTTTTTAGCCCCTCTGGGACAAGCAGTTCCTCACCATGTGCACCGTCTTGAAGGCTGCTCAACTTCCTCAGCTCAGTGTCCACATCACATCTCTTTTTTTCTTCCTGTGTCTGTTTTTGCATCAGCTTTTCTCTGACCTCACTTAGGAGGACTCTTGAGATCCCAGTGCACTGACATGGATATCCACATAATCTCTCCATTTGAAGATCCTTAACAACATCTGTAAAGTTTCTTGATGCATTTACGGGTTCTGGAATTAGGATGTGGGTATTTTGAGACAGGAATTATATAGTGTACTGCAATCTCCCAGGTGATTATATTTTTTGTTGTTGTTATTTTGTAACTGTTCTTTCTCCTTTGAGAATCATACATAAAAATAATGAAATTATCAATGTACTGAAACCTACATCACCCAGTAAGGATAGTGCTAACTTTACCAATGATTTATGCAAAGTAGCATAAAGTCATCATATTGAGCATAACGATGGGATTGGAAGCCACTTGAGTGACATGTCAATTGAAGCATTCTTGATTCCTAGGATTACTTAACACACGGTGCATTACTTTTCTTTGCCACATGTGTTTTCCATACCTCCCTAACTTTTCTCTTGGGGTATATTTTTTTCAGAGTTTTAAATATGCTTGTTCATGCTCTGCAAGGACTGAGGTTTAAGAAGTCTTAGGCTGTTAGACTGGAAAGGGAATAAGGGTTACAATCTTCTTTCTGTGACCTTTTGTAATTTATAAGTCCAAATGGACTGAACAACACTGAATAATTAATTCATGCTGTGTTTAAGCCCCTATGCTTGCATGTTTTACACCCTAATTATTATGGATTCCTTCCTTGTGCAAATCTTTGATTCCCCAACCTAAATCAGGTTAATACAGACTCATATGCTCCAATTATGGTGATATCTTTCTCTTAACCTTGGCAGAAGGAACATTATAGTAGGTCAAAAAGTATCTTTGAGTTTCATTGAGAAATTAACCCATAAGGGAATTGTGCTCATGGTTGTAGTGTTAATTAGTTTCACCAGGAACATATTTTGTGGCTTAGTTAACATTCAGATGCTCCCTGCATTTAAATAAAAATATATGCCCTAATATGCTAAAGCCAGTCAAATGTGATTTTTATTTAATGATTTTTTCCTTGTGAATCAAGTAATTAGCACATTGCACATTTTGACTAATTAAGAAAAAATAACTGTCACCACACCCCAGTGAGCCATGCGGGTGGTGTTTTCCCAGTCATAAAGGAAGAGATATGATAGTAACAATAGCTTTTCCCTGGACCCTGAAAGCAGGAGAAGGGACAACTGCCTCCTGGAACTGAAATCTGAGATGACTAACCCATGGAAATCGTCCATCCAAACTGTATGGGCTACAGCGAAAGGGATGGTTTGAATAAAACAAAACAAACAACACTGAAGCAAAAGGTTTGGTAAATATGCTGTCGTATATATTGCCATTGCACATTTATATGCAAATGGAATTATCAAGACAGGACTCTGAAGGGTGTGTCCTCAGGAAAGGTGGCTCTGTGTATGCATCCACTTGTCTGATCTCACCTTAGAGGCTTATGACAAATGTCTCACAGTTCTATAATAAAATACAAATTCTCCACCCACTCAAGTGCACACATTCTTTCTCCCAGCTGCAAAGAAAACAGACTTTAAAGTACCATTTTGTTATGAGGAAAATGTGTTTGGGGGCAAGTATCAAAACCTTCACAGAGTGTTTTCTCCTTTCTCAGAGCTTTTGTACAAACTTCTTAAAACACCATCTTTAACATTTGGAGCAGTTGCTATACTTGAAAGTAGTCCAAAAAAATAAGATTCAAATAAAATATACATAACTGACCTAGAAAGGTTTCATGAAATTTGAGCATGAGAAAAAGAAATGGCTACTCTTCGTACATCCTATTCATTTTCTCTGTTTGCTTCTCTCTCCAAGGGGAAACACAGATGAAATAAATTAATTTTCAATAGAATTAGATGACTCTCTTTAAATGATACCACCACTGGCTCTGGCAATAAGATAAAATACTTCCATATCATTTCATAATGATAACTAAATAAGGTTTCTTTGTTCTCAAAGATACTAAGGACATAGAGACTGATTATGATGATTTAAAACAACTAAGCAATTATTGAACAAACTTGCATATCTTGCACTACACAAAAGCTAGCTATGACATTATAGATAAAGTGTTAACCTAAGGTTGTATTTCCACATCCTACTAAACCAAAAGTTTTAGAGCAAATGTGCTTCTTTTTAAGAGAGAGAGAGAATTTTTTAATATTTATTTTTCAGTTTTTGGGGGACACAACATCTTTATTTTATTTTTATGTGGTGCTGAGGATCGAACCCCGCGCCCCGCGCATGCCAGGCAAGAGCATTACCGCTTGAGCCACATCCCCAGCCCCACAAATGTGTTTTTTATCATCTTAAATGAATAAACATTTCTTGGACCCTGATTGTATAGACAAAAATATTTCATAGTTTTTAAGTTAGTATATTATTAGTAACTTCCAAGTTCAAAAACATATAAACTAAATCAAATTCTATAAACTAAATCAAATTTTAAAATATAGAATTCTGTGTAATAAAAGAAACAGTTATCTTGACACTTAATGACAATACCTTGAAATTTTTGATACATTTTGCAACGGTCATCTGGACATTGATAAATTCATATGAATAAATTTTATTATCTACACTATATATAATGCTGTGTTGAATATTCTGGTTAAAATAAGAGTGCATTCGGATGTGATGATCTCTTCTGCATATACATCCAGAAGAAAGAATGCTGAATCAAGACAAATGAACAATTTATGCTATGGTGCTCATTGATGCAGTCTTCCAGAGAGATTGTAGAAATGACGACCCCTTCCAGTAGTGTACAAGTGCAAGAATGCCTATTTCTCTTACCAAAAAAATTCTTTACTTCTTGCCTACTACTTAAGAGGGAAAAATTATTTTGTAATGCTGTTTAATTTTTCCATATTTGATTATTAGTAAGTCTGAAGATCTTTCCATATACTTTGTTACTTTCCTTACATAAATTATTTATATTTCAGGGGCTGAGGATATAGCTCAGTTAGTAGAGTTCTTGCCTCACATGCACAAGGCCCTGGGGTTCAATCCCCAGCACCACATACACACCCAAAAATTTATTTATATTTCTACTTTGCCTATTTTTTCAAGTAATATCGACCCTTTATCATACTTTCATAAAGTGTTTCACAAATTCTTATACTTATGAAGCTACATGTATTATTTTAATATAATTCCTTATTTTTCTTTTTGACTCAACTATATTTAAGTGTTGAATTCTTTTTTGTTTCTTTTCATAGATTTTTAATTTTATGTATTCAAACTAGACAGCTTTTTATATTTTATGATTTGGGGATTTATGATTTTGGGGGTTGGAAATAGAATTTATACTCCAAGGATATAAAAATATTTCCTATTCATTCTTTTTCTAATACCACTATTCCTTCTGCTGTTAAGATTGGAAATAGGTAGGGCATATTTTGGTAAAAGGAGCTATGTAAAGATTTTTTTGCATATTTTCTTGTAAAAGATCAACCAATTGTTCCCATAACAATTAATATTTTACGTTTTCTCTATTGATTCTAAATATCATCTTTATCATATGTAAAATTCCAACATAAACAGTCTATTTTTGAATTCTCATGCTGTTAAAATACATTGATTTTTTTTTCTTAAACTGTATTGACTAGCATTTCTAGTTCCACAACTTACTATTTCACTTGTAATATTGAATCATTACTCATGATATTGACATTAGGATATTATTTCTATATTTCTGTATATGTGTATGCATGAAAGCAAAAATATTTGTAAATCATTATTTTTTTACAGTGCTAGGCAACTGCTGTACCATACTCCCAGCCTTAATAAGTCTTTTTTATATTTTACTGAGAATTTTTAACTGAAGATAGAAAGATAATATGTAAGAAGCATTATTTCAGGATCTATCAAAGTAACCATATTTTTTTCTTTTTATTCTATGTTATTTGCCATGGATTCTATTTATTCAGATATGTTTTGTTCTTCTTATATTTTACTTAAAAATTCTATTTTATCAGAATTATAATTCCCATCAACATTCGGAAATAATAATGGCCTGTGCTTTCATCTTAATGTCATTTGGAGTTCTTCAGCTTCGGATCTGTTCATTCTGCGGTTATGATCAAATCCGTTTAAATAACAGCACAAGCTATTTTCATTGAAGATGCAAAAAGAAAATAATTTGTTAAATTCACATTTGATCATTTTGGGGTAATGGACAGTGATAATCATCAATACATTTCTTTAGTTCTTGATTTAAGTAAGAATTTGTCTTCTCTTAACATAATTTTAATATATTTCTCAAAATTTATTTAATACAGTTTTACAAATGAATCTCAGTGATACTTTTAATGAACTTTAATATCTAGATCTAAGTAAGATGTATTTCTTAGATATTTTTCTAATTTATAATATTTTATTTTATTTTCATATTGTCTAATTCTGTTTTTCCAATTCTGCACATATCTTTGTTGAAAAATCTGAATTTCCTCCATTTCATCATCATAACATGTCTATAAGACAGGTATGTTTTTTGTCTGCTTTCTGATGGAGCCAGTGAGGCAGAGCCGTTTAGGGAATCTGCTTGCACTTACACAGCAGAATGAACAGAGCCAGGTTTCCTCTGTCCATTTTAGTTTTAGCTGAGGACCACCTTACTAATCTTGGCATTGTGCTGCCTCTTGGACTCCATCAGCAAACTTGCTATTCACCCAATCCATTGGGAAAGACCCTTAGAAGTAAACATTTTTAATTTTGATAAAAATATCCCAGTTACACTTTTATGTCACTTTTCAATATATGACGAAAGTCTGTTTTCTTTCTGCTGAGTATCCAGTTCCCAACCTCTCCTACTGCATGACATAAGCTTCAGCTAAATTATTTGCTACATTATTGTTTTTTCTACTTTATTTTCTAATTCAATAATGCGTGCAAATAAATAAAAAATTAGTTTTTTCAAGGATTATCAAGAAAAATAGCACTCCCTCGCCCTACTCTCCTCCCCATCTCACTCAAAGATTTGGCTTCCAAAGTGTTTGTGTTTTCTCTTGGGACTTACATTCATGTTTCTAAATGATGTACACCAATGCCATCATTTCTTGAACTTTTGTTTAGATCTGAGCTCTTCTTTTCCTATCATGAAAGGTGCTTCACAAATTTCCCTAACTCAGACATACATGCACCCACATATGTATACATATGGCTGCATTTGCTCTCCTGAATACACATACACATATATCTCTTTCTCGTATATATAAATATGTATATTTCATATTTATATTTAGAATTAATATTCTTTGTGTGATTATTGCATGAACTTTGTAAACATCATTCACAGAAACAAGCTTCATTTCTTGCATCTTTTCTGATCTTCTGTGGATGTAATACAATAACTATCTTTTCCTTTTACTTAGTTTTCTGTGATTGGATGGCTTGTTTATTCACAAACTCTTGACGAGTAAATTATTTTTTTTTTTGAGAGAGAATGAGAGAGAGAGAGAGAGAGAGAGAGAGAATTTTTAATATTTATTTCTTATTGGCGGACACAACATCTTTTGTTTGTATGTGGTGCTGAGGATCGAACCCGGGCCGCACACATGCCAGGCGAGCGCGCTACCGCTTGAGCCACATCCCCAGCCCCTTGGTGAGTAAATTATATCTACATACTTAAGTGTATTAAAACTCTCATGTGAAATCTCTTCCCTATACTTTTAGTTGCATCAGGTATGTTGTAGCTTTCACATTTTATTTGAATACGAGCTCTACTCCCCTGGTGCAGGGTGGACTGGTTGCCTTCTCTGCTCCATGGCTGTTATCTGACACATCTTCTACCTTTTCCCTGAACTTTCCCTTTATTTTTTTCCTGGGTTGGAGATGCCATTCCGTGTATCTTTTTCCTTCTTTCCTTTGGGCTTATTCTTTCCGGGATATTAACAAGAGAAGGATACCAGGAGGTTAATTTCTTGAGACTTCAACTAGCTGAAAGTTTTTCATCATCATTATCAACATTTAACCTTTGTTTGAAAGTTTGGGAGTGCATCACAATCTGGACTGGAAGTTACATTTCTTAGAATTATGGAAGCTTAAATGGTACTCAATGTGAGTTTCATTGTGTTCTCATTTCCTCTTTACATAGGATCTGCTTGTTCCTGTTTAAATTGTCTGTCTCTTTGCGCTATCCTCAGTGTTCTAAAATTCAGTGATGATTTGCCTTGGTAGGAAGCTTTGAAAATCCATCTGATGAGCATTTCTTTTTTCAGGTCCTGACAAGAAGGGAGATTTTCTTGTATTATTCTTGAATATTTTCCTCTTCTTTATTTTTTCTTTGTATACTGTTGGGTTACCTATGAGTCATATGTTTCTGTTTCATCAACTGCCTCTCTAACATTCAGTTTTTATTTTTTTGAGGAAGATTGTCTCAAATGTATCTCCTAAACTTTGTAGGAAGTTGCTTTAAAAATCTTGATATCATATTTGTAATTGATAAGTATCCCATTCTTGTTTTGTGACTAAATGGTTTGAGATGGTTTCTAGCTGAGGATATTGTTAAGTTTTTTTTTTTTTTTTCTTTGACTTCTACCATTGTTTATTCTTTCTGATTCTTTTCTCTTTGGGCTTTTTCTCAGGTTAGAATTTTACTTAATGTTCGGTGTCCCTGGCACTAGAAAGCAGGCTGAAGAGTCATGTTGGGGGCAGGTGAGGAGTGGTCAAGCAGTCAAATACTCTGTAGCCTCCAGACTAGGGAAGGTAGCCTTGGGAGAGAATAGCTCAATGGAAGGAGTTTTGTCTTCATTATGTATACTTCTTTTTTTTATGTTAACGTTAATAGATAGATTTATTTATTTTTGCTGTACTTGAGATTGAATCCAAGGGTGCTCTGCCTATGAGCTACATTCCCAGCCCTTCTTATTTCTTACTTTGACAGAGTCTCACTAAGTTGCCCAGGCTGACCTGGAACTTGTGATCCTCCTTCCTCAGCCTCCTGAGTTGGCAGGATTACAGTTGTGTACCACCATACCCTACTGGGGTTAAGTTTTACAAGAAAAATTTTATCAAGGTATTTGTGGGTACTAGAAAGAGGTAAATTTATATGTTCATTCTACCATGTTTAAATGAAAACAAACAATTTAGGACAAGAAAGTCTTGAAAGTAACTCTAATAAGATTTTCAAAAGGTATTATTTTTAGAATAAATATTTACTGAACTATAACCTAAATAGAGACTGTGATCCACTTCCTAAAGGTGAACAGACCCATGTAACCAGCAACATGACTGAGAAGCAGGCTAATCAACACTCAGAAAACCATCTCATGCCATTTCCAGTTACCACCTCTTTTCATTGAAAGGTAGGGGTATCCTGACTGCTAACTCCACTAATTAGCTTTGCCTTTAAAACATTTTTTTAATTAAAAAGGATTGTATATATTTATGGTACACAATATGAAATTTTGATATGTATATACATTAGAGAATGGTGAAATCAAGCTATTTAATATTGTATTATATACTCTTTTGTGTGATGAGAGCACTTAAAGTCTACTCTCAGCCATGTTCAAGTATACAATATGTTGTTATTAACTGTGGTCATGATGATATGCCATGAATCTCATGACTTATTCCTCCTGTTTTACTGAAGTTTTATGTCCTTTGACCAACATCTCCCAGTCCTCCTCCCTTACCCTACCACAACTACCCTAGCCTCCGATAACCATCATTTAACTCTCTTTTTCTATAGGTTAAACTTCTTTATTCACCACATGTAAGTGAAACCATATGATATTTGTTTTTCTGTGCTTGGCTCGTTTCACTTAATACGATATACTTGAGGTTTGTCTGCTGACACAGATTACAAGTTTCCTTTTGTTTTAAGGTGGAATGGTATTTCATCATATATATATAATATTTGTACGTACCACATTTTCTTTCTCCATTCATCTGTCAGTAGACACTAAAGTTGACCCCATATCTTGGCCATTGCAAATAATGCTGCCACGAATTTGGGAGCATTCTTCAATTATGTAAGTTTTCTCTAGACTCTTTTGATTATTCCCTTTGCTGTGCAGAAATGTTTTAGTCCAATATAATCTCAGTTTTTAATTTTTACTTTTGTTGCCTGTGTTTTGGGGTTGTATTCAAAAATCATTGTTCTGCTCAATCTCATGGAGTGCTTCCCATGAATTTTCTTTTAGTAGTGGTACAGTTTGGGTTTTCCCATTAAAGCCTGCAATTCATTTTTAGATAATTTTTGTACACGGTATAAGATGAGGGTTTAATTTTATTTTTCTACATGAGGATATCCAGTTTTGAAAATAGGACTTATTGATGAGACTGTCTTTTCCCCACTGTGTGTTCTTGACATGTTTGTCAAAAATTAGTTGATCTGGGGTCTGGGGATACAAATCAGTTGTGGAGCAAAGCTGTCCCTGGGTTTTATCACCAATGCCAAGAAAGGGGGATAGGGGAAAAGAAAAAAATTCAATGAACTACAAATTCATGAATTAATTGAATTAATTTCTGTGCTTTCTGTTCTGTTCCATTTTCTATGTCTATTTTTTCATGCCAGGACCACGCTGTTTTGATTATTGTAATTTTATAATAGATTCAGAAATCAGATAGTGTGATACCTCCAAGTTTGTTCTTTTTACTCATAATTACCTTCGTTATCAGGTTTTCTTTTTTGGTTTCATGTGAATTTTGTGACTACTTTTTCTATTTCGGTGAAAAATGACATTGAAATTTTGGTGGGGATTGGATTATACTGAATCTGGAGATCACTTTTGTTACTTATGGAAATTTTAATAATATTAATTCTTCCAATCCATGAGCACAGACTCTTTCCATTTATTTGTGCCATTTTCAATTTTTTTTCATCCATGTTCTATAATTTTCTATGAACAGTTTTTTCATCTCTTTAAATCAATTTCCAATTATTTTATTTTTGTGTAACAAATTCTTAATTTGTCTTTTGGATCATTCATTATCATTATATAGAGATGTTGCTGCTTTTTGTATGTTGATTTTGTATCCTGTGAATTCACTGAATTTGCTTATTAGTTCTAATTAGTTTTTGGTACAGTTTGTCAGGTTTTCTATATTCTCTAAGGTGACAGCAAATGATAATTTCACTTCTTCCTTGACTTTGTAAATATTTTCGATTCCTTCCTTCCTTCCTTCCTTCCTTCCTTCCTTCCTTCCTTCCTTCCTTCCTTCCTTCCTTCCTCTCTTTCTTTCCTAGTTGCTCTGGCAATCCCTTCCAGTAATATACTGAGTAGAAGTGACAAAAGTGGGCATTCTTTCCTCCCTCCTGATCTTGAAGAGAATTAATCCCACTTTTCACCCTTTAGGAAGATGTTGGGTGTGGGCTTGTCACTTATCGCCTTCATGTTGTTGAGGGATGTTCCTTCTACACCTAATTTGTTAAAGGTTTTTGTTTTTTTTAAATCAAGAATGGATGTTTGATTTTGTCACATGCCTTTTCTGCATCTACTGGAGTGACCACAAGATATTTGTGTTTCATTTTGTGAATGCACGTTTACTGACTTGAGTATGTTGAATCCATCTTACATCTTAGGGATAAATTCCACTTGATTATAGTGAGGGATCCTTTACATTTGCTGACAAATTTGGTCTTCTGGAATTTTGTTGAGTATTTTTGCATCTATATTCATGAGGCATATTGTCCTGTAGTTTTATTTTCTTGAAGTGTCCTTATTTTTGTTGTTGTTGTTGTTAATGATGACCTCATAAAACTTTGAAAGTTTAAAAGTTTGAAAAGACAAAGTTTCCTTTGACTTCAATTTTTTGGAAGATTTTTTAAAAAATTAGTGTTAGTTCTTCTTCAAATGTCTGGTAGAACCCATCAGTGAAGCCACCAGAAATTTTGATATTTGTTATTCTTATTATTTGTAGACTTCTTATTACTGATTCAATCTTATTACTCATTGTTGGTCTCTTCAGACTTTCTCTTTCTCCATAGTTTTTTCTTGGTAGGTTTTGTGTGTAGAAATTTATGTATTTCTTCTAGCTGATCCAATTTGTTGGGGTACAATTGTTTAAAATAGTCTTTTAGTTCATTTTTATCTTTTTGATATCAGTTGTAATGTTCTCTTTAATTTCTTGTTTAGGATTTTTCTCATCCCTTGGGGAATAATAACATTAGGTTGTTTACTTGAAGTCTTTCCTCTTTTCTGATATAGGTCATCTACTATAAAATTCCCTCTAAGAAGAGCTTTTACTGCGTCTCCTAAGTGTTGGTATGTAGCATTTCTATTTTTGTTTGTCTCAAGATAATTTTTTTTTTTACAATTTTAAAAAAGAGCTTAAGGTTTTATTTTTTTATTAGTTGCTCAAGACACTACAATGATCTTGACATATCATACATTTGATTCAAAAAATTTTTAATATCCCTCTTAATTTCTTCATTGATTTATCAGTTGTTTAGAAGCATATTAATTAATTTCCAATGTTTAAAAAATTCTTTTCTGAACTTTCTTCTATTATTGATTTCTAGCTTTATGTCATGGTCATCAGAAAAAATGACTTGATATGATTCCCATTTTAAATTTGTTAAGGCTTATTTTGCCTTAACAAATTTAATTTATATGATCTATTCTGGAAAACAATCCAAGTGTTCCTAAGAAAAATGTGTGTTCTGTTGCTATTACATGAAGTGAGCATTCTATATATCTCTGTGACATCAGGTTAATTTACTTATAGTTCAAGTCCCAAGTTTCCTTTTTATTTGTTACTAAAATTTGCACATCAAAGTCCCCAACTATTATTGTATTGCAGCCTCTCTCTTTGAAGATCTTTTAACATTTACCATATATATTTAGGTGAGGTGGGCAGCCATGTCTCCCTTTATGAGGTGCCCTGTAGGAATTGTTGTTGGTTACCTCAGTGACAAGAGATACTGGTGTCCTCTGTGGAGTGACCATAGAGATTGTAGTGGCTCCTGCTGTAGATAACATGAATAGCATTCAACTTTTCCCTCTATTATTAGCTGTCTCTTAGCATCTCAGGTATGCTGGTGTGCTGTTCTTACCAGTACATTTTTTTTCCATCATTTTGCTGAAAATTCTTTAATGGGACCTTAAGCTCTTTAGGTTATTTTGACTTGTGAAGAGCTGTCTATATTTTTGTTTGTTTGTTTTGGTGAGGTGAGAGAGTGTATTTCCTATTCTTTCATCATCATGACATCTCTATAGTTTTGCCTGTTTTAAACTTTGTAAAAATGTAGTCATACAGTATGAACTTAAAGCAGGTATCTTTGGCTAAATATGATACTTGTGAGATTTGATCATATGGTTGCATGTAGTCAATTTTACTGATTAATAAAACATATGAATATATCATATTTTCTTTTTACCATTTCCAAAGCAGTTTATGATAGTTGCCTGGCTCATATCTGATTTGGGATAGCCATGAACAGAGATGCTGTGAGCATCTCTGCCCACATTTTCTGTGTGCCTATGTGTGCACTCATTTCTTTTGGGTGTACGCCAAGGACTGGAATTGCTGGGTTGTAGGGTAGTCATGTTAAACTTTTGTGGTTGTATCAATTCATATCCTAAGATTCAATGTATAGAATTTCCAGTTGTGTAGTATTCTCACAATTGTTGGGTATCATTACACTTCAACCTTGCCATCTGTTGAGTTTGTAGTATTTTTTAAAAGCTTTCAAATATTTTGTTTTTTCAGCATTTCAGATGTGAATCTACTCAAAAGTAAGGGCAGTATCCATTCCAACATTGCTTCACTTACTTTTAAGAGTTCTGGAACAGTAAACGTCCTCATTAACCTCTCTCATGGGTTTCTTCATTGCTAAGTGTACAATACTATGTTAGAGGATAACTGTAAGTTTTAACACAGATTATGCATGTAAAGCACTGGCAGAGAACCTGCTGAGATGTCTTAAAATCATCTCAAACTCACTAATCACATCTTTATGCCTGTTCTTCCCCACTCTTCCTGACCAGGTTCTCTTGCATTGTTCCATATTCCAGGACACTGAGATTTATGTCTCACGTTGCCTAATGGCAACAGCCCAGGGATTGTCCTCTGTGACTGCTTCACTCCGTATCCAGTGCCTCATCTCTGGTCTACTCTGCAGCTGGCTCCATTGCTGCTCTCTTACCCCCGGCATTCTGCTCTCGCCATTCCCCACCCACTTTCTTCTCTCTTCACTCTTAGTGTGTCCTTGTATTTTCTCCCAATCCATCCTTATCTGTATGCTGTCATATTAAAAACAAAACAAAACATTATTTGTTCATCTGGTGCAGGAAGGGAAACAGATAACACGTTTTTGTTGATAACATCATCTCTGCAAAGTCTCACTAGTTTATTGTAAAGTTATTTTCCCCTTTATCCTTGGTCTTTAACTCCCCTCTGTGCCTCTAGTATGTGTGTGTGTAAACATATATAAAATATATAACATATATTATGTATAACTTACATATAATATATATTATATAAATACAAATATATTATTAAATATAACAAATAATATATTTACATGTTATATTTATATGTTATATTTATGATATATTTTATAATATATAATATCATATATGAGTATTATATAATTTATAAGATATATAATAAGCGTATATAATATAATAAATACATATATTAGAAATTATAAAATAGAAGATATAAGATATTATATATGTCACACATATGTAATTACATATTATATATATGATTTTTGCTATAGAGCTCGCTTTCTTACTTTTTCACTCAATACTATGTTTTTAAGATCTAACTAGGTTGTAACTGCTGCATGACACTTCAATATGTGACCCTCTTGTTATTGTTTTATACATTTATGCAAACAGACACCTGGGCTCTCCCCATTTCCACAACACTACCACCAACATTGTCATGAATGTTTTGCGGTGAGTATCACCCCTCACAGGAAGGGGTCACTCATCCTAAGTTATGTTTTCCAAGTGGCTCAGTGGGGTCACAGAGCAAAGCATAGCTAACTCTACTCTATCCTTTCACTTCTGTTTCATTACATTCTTTTTTTCTTCTTATTTCCCCTTTTTTCTTCATAGTTCCCACATAAGAGAGAAAATATTTGATCCTGACTTTCTGATTCAGGTTTATTGCACTTAGCATGAGATTCTTCAGTTCCATCTGTTTTCCTGCAAATGCCATAATTTCACTCTATTCTATGACTGAGTAAAACTCTGTTGTATATATGTATGACAATTCTGTTTTAATCTGTTCATCTGTTAGTGGACACCTACTCTGGTTCTATAGCCTAGATATTGTGAGTTGAGCTGCTGTAAAATGAGTATCCATGCAGGTTTTTAATATCACCAAGATAAGCCATTTGCACATGACTTTTCCAAGCCCTCTTCATCCATTCAACAACTGCTTCTACCTACTTCATATCTCATTTGGCTTAAACATCATTTCCTCAGAAGTCTTTTGTACCTGGTCCTGACATTTTCCTAATACAATTTTATGGAATCCTGTTCCTTTAATATGAACCACTGAGCCTGATGTGTAATTACACACTGGTCTACTCAGTCATTTGTTTTCTTTCTCCCTGTGTTGTTAGATCCCTTAAAGCAGGTGCTATAACTGTATAAATTCACCCTTTTATTTCCAGTGTCTATCACAGTACCTGCCTAATAATGCTCACTCAATAGGTATTTGCTAAAGAAGTGAATCCTGTGTCAAAAAGAATTTTGAGAAAACTGGGTCAATTTTGTAACTGATTCAAATAATTCCTCCTGTATATTTGAGATTTCTCTGAGGTTTTCATATGTAGCTGATAATAAAGTCTTATTCTCTCCCTTCAATACTTTTGATTCCCTGGTTTCACCATACCTGCCCAATTTAATCTCCTTTATATCTTTGTATTGTGGAGGAGCTAGGTCTTCTTTTATTAAAAAAAAAAAAAAAAAAGAAAAAAAAAGAACCAAGAAGACTATTCCAGACATGCTTGAAGTTACACCCACATAAGTTTACTCAGGAACAAAATGTCAAATGGTGTAATGTTAGATAAAAACATCATTCTCCATCATTCTGTTTGAAATTGGAGAACTTTAAGTTTTAAAGTGAGCATGTTCCAGGGAGCGTAAATTATTTCACATTTTAAAACTCTGAAGGAGACTGTTCAGAGGCAGTAAGTGAATATTTTTGAAACAGTTGCCTTCTGTGTCACCAATTTGATACCTGAACAAGTGGCAAACGTGAGACAGTGTTAATTGTCAATGATTTATAGAGTTTAGAGTGTGCATTGAAGGGGATAGAAAATGCCCTTTTCAGACTAAGATGAATTTTAAAGCCAGAGTGGATGCTACATCAAATAGTGTTGCATGCTCTTTGTATTAAGAACTTTCTAATGAAAACTCAGAGTTGAGTTTCCTATAGTTTCCATTGATCAGGTAACTGGGCATGTCAAATCACACCGTTGTTCCCTCCATCACTGTGCTAAAGCACTTGTGGTTTGTGATCTGGATTACAGTATTTTCTCTCTCTCCTTTTCCCCCTGCTTTTGGGCTCCACTTATTCTCTTCACTTTATCCATCAATAGTTTAATATGCCACAAGATGCTTAATACACCTCCATGTATTAGAGTACAGAACAGAAAACTAGGCAGTGAAGTTCTCTGAGAGCTCAGGTGTCCTCCTGCAGTGGGCTCTAAAGTGAGCAGCACGTTCATGAGCCACTGTGTTCTCCGGGCCACAGAGAAGGACACGGTCTTTTCTCAAAGATTTCACTTTCTTCCAGAGGTGCCCAATCCTGAAAGTAGCCTCAAGAGAATGCTGTGATTTAACAACAAAGGAAAAAATGTTAAGAATTTTAAATTACCTAGCCTGAAAATATTGTTTAGAACTGTTTGACCAATTTTCACTTTTTAGAAAGACTAAGTACTACAAAAAAAAAAAAAAAAGTGAAATTGGTTAAGGATATTTTTTAAAAGATAAAAGTGAAAACATGAGGCACTTGTGAGAAAGGTGTGTTTTCCAGTTTCTGTGATGATTTTGAAAGGAGTTGATGCCAAAATGCACAGAAAATTAACAGCATTAGAAATAGCAGAATGGTGGAAAACAGCGAATGTGCCTTCACTGTCACTGAGCACTGAGGACAAAGAGAAAGGATTGATGGAAAGTTAATTTCACCATTTTTTTCTTTTACTATGTATAAGAAATAGTTGTTTATACCTTACAAAATATATTAGTTGATAGAGATACAAAGGTGATTGACAGGTACACTCCCTCTCAAAATATTTTTGATGTAATGCTTTGGTTAATAAGAAATAAAATACAAAGATCTCGGTGACAATATTTGGTTAGAAATTTTAGCTTAAAGATCACGTTAAGTATAACTCAGAAATAAACAAATATAAGGCAAATTGGACTTAACTAACTTAACTAGATACAGCAAATAATAAAATGAAAGTAGAACTAGTACAAATGTACTCTACTCATTCATACTCAGGATTACTTCTGTAGATTTATATATTTTCTCAATCATCTTTATATGGATTCTTAAATATAAACCATCATCCATCTTTCTGCCTAACCAGTTATGATTTGTATTCTTACCAGTCAACTATCTTATCAAGATTTAATTACTATAGTACAAAATTTCCATTGCAACAAACTTCAGGTATAAGGAAATGTTCATTAGAAGAAAGTCAACAGACTTTGTATCTAGTATTGATTTTAAATGATTATCAGAGTGCTTTTTCAACCTAGTAGTACATTCATTTATGATGAATGTTTCCAGTATGAGGTTATTTTGGTATGAGAGAAGAATGGAAGACGATCTTGTGTTCCAAGGGAATAAGACCCATGGGAATGAAAAAGTCTTTGGAACAATGGTGACATGGCATTCTCCTGGCTCCATGAATGCTCATCAGCATTTGTCATATGGTGTTGGAGTGTCGTTAAATAAAATAGCGTTTGAAGTTAAGCGCCAGCAAATACAAAACTATTCTTTCAATCTCACCGTTAGTTAATGCCTAAGTTGAATATCTTGAAATTTGTAGCATTTTGTGACTCCTGCCACTCAGCTAAGAGATTAAATATTAAGATAAAATCAAAATGGATTGACTGGTTTTTATAGCCTTCTCTTTTTCCGAACTTGAATCTCCTATCATTGATTCTGTACCACGAGCATAGAACTGAAATTACTAATAAAAAGAAATGAATAAAATGACTGTATTTCAATCCCAAGATTTTTTTTTCAGCATTATGAACTAAAAGAGTATGGGTTGAGCAGTTTGTAAATGACAGCAATTCCATAAAATTGCAATGCAGCCTTGATAATTATCCTCTTCATTATTTTTTAATATATATCAAGATAAATATAGCATTTCTTTTCACTTTCAATGACACGCATTATAATAGGAAGATGAGAAGTGGGGTGTTTGTCTCACAGTGTTATAGTTAAAAGCAGTGGCAGAGGGAAGGGTATGACATTGAAGATGCACAGGCACCCGTGTGTAATTGACATCAGTTTCATAATCATTCTACACAAACCGTACACACACAGTTAAAATAAAACAAGATGCTCTTTTTTCACCAAGCTAAGAACTGTTGACAACTGCCATTAAAGACAAAAACTTAATCCAATTAAGGATGGACAAAATGATTTTCCTCCTGTCTCAACTGAATCAATATTTACAGTCACATAGTTGGTGTTTAGACAAATTCAAGATGTAATTAATTTTTTGTTTGAAAAATATACTGAGCAATTAGAGAGCCTTTGGAATCCTGCATTAGTCCAGCTTCCTAATGTATTATCTTCATTAGCTTTCCAATTCCTCCAAGTTGATTTAAGTTAAATTCAACACATGCCATGAATTTCTTCTTACCATTAATGGCAACTACATTTTCAGGATAAAATGTTTCCTACCTTTTCTTTCTCTTAAACATGAAGAATAAATGATGAAAATTTGAAGACGAAATTCCTAAGTCTATGTCTACAAGGTCTATTAGCTTAAAGCTCAAGTCAATATTTTGTTGTTTGTTTGTTTCAGCACTGAAAATCAAATCTAGGGTCTTGGATATGCTGGGCTAGTGCTCTGTCACTGAGATACAGCCCCAGCCCTTAATCCAACCTCTGCTTGAGTTTTGTGGACCCACTTTCCACCTCAATGTGACAAATAGAAGCTAAAATACCCAAAGAATAGTGTGGATGGTACCATTTATTTTTAATTTGAATCAGAATCAGTGATTCAGAGACTGATTTGGATTAAATACAAATGTTCAATTATAAATCATTTCCTAATGACATTGTAAAGTTTTTCATTGATATCACAAGTTTATGTTTGGTGTTTTTCTGGTTTGCCTAGACCATGTTTAATCAATGTCAAGGATAGATTTCTGGAAATGATCCAGTTAGTTGGGAAAAGACCAAAGTTCAAGGAAGAAATCGTTCTGCACTCTTCCCCTGTAGGGGGATCTTGCACACTGTGAAAGAAGGATAGGTGCCGAGCTACCTTCTTGTCTGGTTCGTATGTATGCACACATCTGGGAGGAAAGCCCCTTTTCCTGTCCTGTTGAGCTTTGTTGAATCATCACAGGACAAGGAGGTACACTGGAGGAGCCTAGAGGAACCAGATCACTTCAAAGACTCACAGCAATGTCCCCTTCTGGGAAAGGGCAAGGCATTCTCTGAACAAACAGTCCAGATGTGGAGGCTTGGTATCAAGAGTCCCCAGATAGGCTTTGCTTGTGAATGTTTCTGCCATTATGACACCACTTTGGGACCACAAGAACCAAAAGCTCTCAGGCACACTGGTAAGAAATTTAGGGGGATTCTCTGCCCATTTTTTAGGACTTTTTCCTAGGTGTCATAAGAGTGGAATACACTACCATATAGTGCAGAATAAACCATCATGGGATGTCCCAGGAGCAGAAAGTAGGGCAGAAATACCACAGCATTGTCAAACCCAGAGCTGGACCCACAAAGGCCATGTTTCTCTTTGGACTCCCTGCGGTCCTGCCTCATTCAACTGCAGGTCACTGGTAAGGACACTAGTGTTGGGCAATCCTGGCAGTTACGATAGGGCAGCTGTTTAAAAACATTAACTTTTTCATTGAAGAAGAACAAGGAAAATCCACCCGAGTGGATAGTAGATAGATACTGAGCCTGGATAGAATGTTCTTTCTTCAAAGATAGACAAACAGAAACATAAAACTCAAAACCCAAACAAGTCCAGAAACATGATTATGCAACACAACATTATGATAGAGCATCACTTACAAAGGTTAAAAAAATAGAATATATATTAAGAAAATATTAGAGGGAACAATGTAATTTCAGATAGTAGGCATGCTTCTTTCCCAATCAAAATGTGCCTTTGCAGGTTGCATGAAAGAGATTTTGACATAGCCAACTGATAGGAAAAGATTGCTGCCTGAGGTAGAGAAAGACCCAAAGGTGACTGAGACTGCATTATCACAATATGAGATCTGTATTCAAAGTGGATTTAAGAAGAAAAAAACAGAACTGATCCTTCAGAAAATTGAATCCTGATGTGGAAGGCAAATTTAGGAACTTTTTCCGAATATGGAAGGGCAAAGAACAAAATCAGTGACAGGGCACACGATGGTTTTCAATAGAGTTTGGATGTCCTAGATTAGAATAGTTGGAATCCTTAATGTAACAAAAATAAAATTAAATATCAAATTGAAGAGATCTTTCATGAGATTAAAAAAAAGCTCCCTCAATATATGGAATAATATGTTTATTTAGTGTCAGACATGATTAAGGAGCCTAGGTATATGCTGGTCAAATTATTAAATAGACTATTAATTAGGAGACTTGCATAACAAAGAAGAAAGAAATTGGGAACATGAAAAAGTTCTCAATAAGTAATATGGGAGATAAAAATTTAAAAATAAAAATAAAATCTCATGTTTAAAATGGCTACAGTTTCTTCCCTAGATTTTCTCTTCTTGCCCCTTTTCTTTTTCTGGCTTCATCTGTTGTGTTTCATCAGTTCTGATCTTTTTGCAAATTGTTGAACAACAACCTTGATCACCATTAATATAATATAAGTGATATATTAATTGCTAACTTTATCAACACTAGAATGTAAACCCTACAAGGGCAGATATCATTGGCTGTTTTCTTCATTAACATAGGTACCTAAAACATCTCCTGCCAAAGAATAGATACTCAAAAGTGCTGGTGTGTGACACAACATGCCTGCATGATTGAATTATGGCAAGTGTTGTGTTAGACATAAGAAGGTAGGTGGTAGGGGTGGTCAGGAGGCCTTTGGAAAGATAGGCAATGAGAACAGACCATGCAGAAAACTGCAATGGGGAGACCACAGGCATCCGGTTCACACTAGCCTGGAAGCACTGAAGGGCTTGGTCTAGTTGAAGAACAGAAAGGCAGCCAGGGTGGCTGGTGTGCACTGAATGACGATCATGCTAAGACTTGGTGAATAAGACTGCAATGTAGCCGGGCACGGTAGTGCATGCCTGAAATCCCAGCAACACGGGAGGCGAAAGCAACAGGATCCCAAGTTTGAGGCCAGCCTCAGCAAGTTAACGAGGGCTTAAGTAACTTAGGGAGACCCTGTCTCTAAATAAATATTTATGGAAGGAGAACCTCATTGTTATACGGAATACATATATGATGTTGTAATGAGAAAAAGAAAAAAAAAAGTGTGTCACATTAGATTGGATAGAGAGAAAGGATGGGAGAGGAGGGGAGGAGTAGGGAGGATAGGAAAGGCAGCAGAATAGAATAGACAATACGATTGATGTATGCACATTCCATGTATGTATTATATGTCAAATTACATTCTACTGTCATGTATGACAAAAATAAATAAATAAAAATTTTAAAAATGCATAAATAAATATTTAAAAGGATTGGCAATGTATCTTGGTGGTAAAGTGCCCATGGGTTCACTGTCTGGTACCAAGAACCAAAACAACAACAAGAGCAGCAGCAACAACAACAAAACCTATCAGTCTAAAAGACATCTTTTGACCTGTTAGGCAGAGTTTAGAAAGAGAAAAGACAAGATTAAAAAAAAATGGTGATCGCTAGTGTGCTCCAGAGCTGAGAATAACAAGAGGAGAGAGAAGCTAAGATAACTAATAAGAAACAGCTGGTTAAATAGAAAAGAAAAAAATCAAGACTTTGAGATAAAACGGAAAAAGAGAAGTTTCAAATGGGAAGTAATGGACCATCCAAAGGCTACTAACAATAACAGTTAAAAACAGAATTATGGAATAGAAAAAGATTCATGGAACATGAAAACAATAATAACAGTACCTATGCAGGTTTCCATGGTTCAAGAGCAGTGCTAATTCCTTTACGTATCTTAATTCCAGTACTTTAAATCTGAGAACAGGCCTTGGAACCAAATATAACCTTATTATTTTAATTTTAAATATGTATAAAGTGAAACAAAGAGAAGTAAAGTACTTATTCAAGGTTATCCAGTTAGTTAGTGATGGGGTCTCAGTCAGATATTTTGGATCTAGAGTTTATGTCCTTCATCCTTTATGGTGGGCTTACATGGTAGTCTTTTTAAGTTTAATTAAGTGTTCAGCAAATTCTTCAAAGATCTACACTAACATGTGAACAACTATTATCTTTATACTTAAAACATAAATGCATTTTGTTTATATTTATTTATTGGAATTATCTATCACATGCACAAAAAAATGTGATACATGCATGATTATATTTTGAAGAAATTTTCAAACTAATTTTAGGAACCTTATGATAAAATTTGATGTGATGAAAGTAGTAACATATCCGAATTAGTTACCTGCTGAACATAGCAAGTTATCTCAAACTCAGAGTAACAAACATTTGTTATCCAACTGTTTCTGTAGGTTAAGAATTCATGAGCTGGGGTTGTGGCTCAGAGATAGAGCACTTGCCTAGCATGTGTGAGGTACTGGGTTCGATCCTCAGCAGCACATGAAAATAAAATAAAGATATTGTGTCCATCTATAACTAAAAAACTAAATATTAAAAAAAAGAATTCATGAGCAGTTTAGTTGGGTGGTTCCAGCTCTGATCCTCTCATGAAGTTGACACTGGCTGGGATTGGAGTCATACGATGTCTTGGCTGGTGTCCAAGACCCATTTCCATGATAGCTCACTCACATGGCTGTGGGCAAGAGGCCTCAGTTCCTCACCACAGGAGGCTCTCCTGAAGGCTGCTTGAACATCCTATTGATGTGGTGACTGACTTCTTCTGGAGAAAATGATCCAAAAATTGGAGCAAGGAGGAATTTCCAGTGCCTTTTATGACCTGGTTTCAGAAGTTAAGTTAGAACATAAACTCTAGAACCAAACTGTCTGAGACCCCCATCACTAACACTAGTTTTTCTCTAACATTGCATCAGAAGAAAGTCACGAAGAACAGCCCACTGAGAAATTAGTCTCTACCATTATGAGGTAAGCATGTCAAAGAATGTATGGGTGTTTCTAAATACACCAAAAGCTAAAGAAGAAGGAGCAGGAGGTAGGGAAGAAGGAGGAAAAGAAGAAAATGAAAGAGAAAGACAGAATGTAGAAGAAGAAAAGGTATAGAAGGAGAGAAGGAAAAACAGAAAATCAGACAAACTGTGATTTATCTGTTTAGAACTCGAGACCACTACATGTTATTAATATACTATTTTATGATCTTTATAGATTCATAATCTTAAAAATGAATTTATTGCTTTAAGTGTATGTGTGTTTTAACTATTGTTATTACTAACATTTTAAATGACTCTTTCAACTTTAGTAAAATGATTTAAGTGGCTTCTTTGTTCCAACATGCTGCTCTTATGAAAAGTCTTTCATGTGCATCACTGGATAAAATAAAAGATTTGAGTACAGACCATTCTATTGCAATTTTCTTCACTTCATATTAATTCCTATGTGTACTGGGTAACCCCTTCCACTTCTCCAAGATCAATTTTCTTTTTCTGTGGGCCGTTCAACTAAATAGATTTTCAGTTTCCATTCAATTCTACATTTTTAAGTGTGCAGTAAATTTCGAATTTCTAAAGGCCAAAAGTTTCCATTTAATGAATGATGGATGTGGCTTCACCACTGCTCTCATGTAAGGGAAAATGACATTTGACATCAACTAGAAATGCAAGGAAGGAGAATACCAAGAAGTTTGTTGTGAACTATGATGCATTCAAAGCTTTTGTCTTAGTGTGAGACCCCACAAATAGGATTCAAGCCCCAAGAGGAGACAATAGGAGGCAAAGCTCCCCCAAGAAGGAACCATTTCGTCTCTTAGTAATCTAGGAAATTCTTTCATGGATCCTGCCTAGATGCTTTTACAGAGAAAATACATATTGTGTAAGAGAAACGGATGAACATAACGTTTTTATCTTAAATTTCTGATTTGATGGAGCCTTCATTTTGATAGTGTTCTTTAGCCTGTGTCTTTGGTCATCGGAACTAACGTAAGTTAATTAGATTTATTGCCTCTGGTTTACTTGATCTATACAAATGCCTTCACTATTTCAATTTGACGGGGACATACATAAACTGTTAAGGGATCAGGTTCTGTCATTTCATATTATTTTGCCGCCTTATAGAAATGACCTCTTTCCCTTTTCCTCTGACACAGTCTGTTGTGAGAGGTCATTTCAATCTGCTCCATTTCAGAACAAAGTCTCTGAGATTGGTTTTGAGATTCTGAATTTCTATTTTAGCTCCCCACATGAATGACACCAAATATTTTGTCATGTATTCGATGTCATATCTTATATAGAAAGAAGGCACAGAAAGAAGGGGAAGAGAGAGAGAGCGAGAGAGAGAGCGAGGAGAGAGAGAGAGAGAGAGAGAGAGAGAGAGAGAGAGAGAGAAGCCTTCCTTTAAGCACTGTTGTTTTGAATTGAAATTGTGACAATTTATTAACACAGCAGCAGTCTTTCTAATTAAGCTACCAATATTGCTGCTAATAATCTTCATTGTTTAATTCAAAGTAAGCCCCTCCCTCCTTCTCTTTCTCCCACAGAGGGGCATTTCTTCCCCCGCTGCTTCACCAGGCTTATAAAGCCCATGGCTCATCAGACTTCTAGTCTACAGTTCCTGATTCAGAGGAAACTATTAGTAACTATTTCATGGAAAATGTGTTCCCCACAGTGACTCCTTTTTTTTTTTTTTGGAGTTAAAATGTTTTAATTAAGTATAATCCAATGTTCCTGAAATTTGCAATTACTTTTCTTTCCCTAATGTTTGGAGTGACTCCTGGCTTTGATTTGTTATGTCTTTGTTTTTTTTAGTGGAATCGAATTTCCCACCCTCTGCCTGAGCTTACTGCTCTGATCAGGGTCAGGCTGGAGTGGCTGGTGGGTTATGACTTAAGAGCATTAAATTTGTTTTGTCCCTCATGTCTGGCCTATCACAAACCATCTTCAAGCACTTCCCAAGATAAGGTTAAAAGACATCTAACCAGAAAGAAAACTGAAGCCTTGCAATTAAAAAGACAGGTTTTGCCATTTCTGTCTTTAATGCCAACTTCAGTGTAGTCTAATTTAAGTGCCGTTTTTTGGCCAGGCTCTAGTATTTCTTACTCCAAATCGTGTTCCAGAGATCCACCACGAGACTTAAAATGTGTCTTTTCACACCAACTCCATCTTAGCTTGTGGTTATTTCGACCCCTGCCCAACTGTAGTTTTATCCTTACTTAGAACATGGCTATACATTCAGTATCACATCGGTTTTTCTTCCTATCTTTAGCTGTTAACTTTATGTCAGTATAGATCACACGATTCTGAGATCATTATTATAATGTCATAAAAAGTAGAGTATTTCAGGCGTGCAGTAATATGAATTTTTTTCAGCTGTGAAAGCTGTAAACTCAGAACTAAGGCGCTGCAGCGGCAGAATTATCTATCCATGAGATGGGAAAAGAACATCGGAGAGATGCTGTTGCAGAGAACAGCCCTCCAGAGTGTGTCTGTGGTTCTCTGTGTGTCTGAACACTGAAGCTTTATCACTGCCCTCATATTGGCAAAGACAGGGCATCGGGATGTTGTAAAAAGCCACTTCTACCCATGTTTTCAGTCACCTCCCAGAATGTCCCTCAAGGAACCTGGAGGTAAAGATTTGACAAAAATTCTGTCTTGACAATTGTGTACCAGTAAGTGATGGATAGTTCATTTATTCTGCTTGTTTATTGTATTTTGTGAAGTGATTGAAACTCAGCAACTGAACACATAATTTCCTGAATCTGAATGCTATTGTACAGAAAGGGATGCCCCTTGTCCAAGATAAAGAACTTTTATAAGTTTAGACCCCAGTCAAGAAGAATCTTTTCCCATTAATATGACTGATGGCATTTCATAGGTTACCAAAATGCATTCATTTCCACTGATTCTATTTTGTATGTGTTTATGCAGTACATGTATACATTCAGCAGTCCAATCTCACTGCTGAAAAGATTTGTTCTTAGCTTATTCTTTTGTCCTCGTGAAGTCTGAATAAGTTCAAATTCATTCAATATTTATACTTAGACCTGATGAGTCACCAAAGTTCACCAAACTTTTCAAGTTAGCTCCTCCTCTTCTCAAGTCCTCTGTACTCTCTGTGTTAACTTTCACGTGAGGACCTTATCTTATCCCCAATAAAACACAAGCTGTGGCAGGTGGGCTTACTCATCATCCCACTAATGAAAGTTCCCATATTCAGAGGCATGTTCTGTGCCTGTGTCACCAGAACCATGTCCTACATAGGTTCTAGGCCTTTCCCCTCTTGCCTGCTCAAGGACTTTCTCTGACTCTCCTGGCCTCTTTCTGTGACATTGTTTCCTTTCGCAGATTGTTCCAACACAGTATAAATGGGTTTTAGCATTCCTAAGGAAAAAAAAAGATGTGTGATCCTACATGACCCTCCAGTTACTGCCTGAGTCATCTACAAACTTTGTATCAATATCTGATGTCTTAGCTTCTTCACCTTAACATCTCAACATTGCCCCTCTGCACAGTGTCATAAGGCCTGTTGCTATAGTTTAAATCTGGACTGTCCCCCAAAAGCCCCTGGGTTAAAGGCTTGTCCCCCAGATGGTGCTATTGGGAGGTGATGGAGACAAGGCCTGGTGGGAGGTCCTCAGGTCATTGGAAGTGTGCCCTTGAAGGGGGTCCTGGGCTACAGCCTTTTGCTCTTTCTTGCTTGCTGGTCCCCTGCATGCTTCTACCACGGTGCACTGACCTGCCACAGGCCCAAAGCAATGGGGTCCATCAGTTATGGACTGAAACCTCTGAAACTATGAGTCAAAATCTCTTTACAAGTTGATCTCTGTTTATAAGATGATGACCTCAGGTGTTTTTATTGTGAAAGAAAGGCGGCTAACATGTCTTCTATGATCCTTCATGTTGTCAATTCAAAGTTCCCCTCTCCCTTCTGATCTTTCCCAAGTCCTTGGGAGTTTTTAGCACCATTGCTGCTGGCGCTGCCCTTCTTGTCTTTTGTAACACCCCCAAGTAGAAAGAAGCTGAATGAAAGTAGTAACCGCCTCGTGTCCAAGTTCTAGCATGAGTGGAACACACGGTGTCGAAGAAATAATAACAATGAGGCTGATGATTATTTCCAATAATTATAAATTGTCCTTATAATTATTTTACTGGTTGTCATTGTGTGTTGCTTCATATTTTATAGGTACACCAAATTAAAAAATCCTTTCATTAGAAATCCTCTACTCTCTTTGGTGAATACTTATCCCACCTGCTCACTATTTTGTCCCAGCTTCTCAGGTACTGAGCACCCCTTTCCCAATTAGTCTGCCTTGAAAAATCTGAGCAGCACCCATATTAAAAAGACTTTCAGCTGGAAAGGTAACATTATAGAGGTGAGAAGGGGTCAAATTTATTATTTTTTGCCTTTATACTTAAACATCTGATAGCACACTTAGAAAATCTTCCCTAGTTCAAGATCATGTAAGTCCTGCCCTATATTTTATCACAATGCCTTTCTGAGCTCATTTTGTCTTTCTATTTTTAGTTCATCAGGAATTAATTTTATCATATAAGCAATATATGCATATCATTTACCAAAAAATCTAGTACTTTACTTACTGACTTGAGATAGTTTATTATATATTCAATACATGTCTTTAGGTATGTTTCTGACTTTTACATTGTGCTATTGATGCTTGTGTGAAATTCGAATTGTCTTAATTACTCTGTTTAAAATGAAAGTTAATGTTTTGTAAAACAAGGCTCTCTCTTTATCTTGAAATTCTCATACTTTCTGTTGTGTTCCAAATAAACTTCTGAGTCATTTTTCAAAACTCTGAAGAAAAATATATTTCTTTGTGTCATAAAATCTTCCGCTTTGGTACATAACTATTTACATATATTTGAGCTTTCACATATTACCTCGGTAAATCTTCCAATTTTCTCTCTTTAGGTTAGTATTGCAGTTAACTAATTTTCTCACTACATATTATAGTTTGCAATTTTGAATATTTTTTCCTCTGAGAAAGTTTCTAAATATAAGTTGTGATTAAGTTATAAGCTCTTAATTATTTTATGACTCACTCAGTTATTATATTATTGCTCATAATATTTCCACTGATTCAGGTGATTACCTTGGGCTTTCTGAGTAACATACATAATATATGCAAGTTCTGGTTTTGTCTTTTCTTTGTAATAATTGTACCTATAATGTGTTTTATAGCCATTGAGTATTCATATGTACCCAAAATAGTTGTAACTCCAGTTTTGTCATTAAAATTTGTTTTGTTCAGATTTTATTTTTTTATTTTGGGTACTAGGGATTGAACTCAGGGGCTCTTACTTAACCACTGAAGCACATCCCCAGCCCTTTTTATTTTGTATTTTGAGACAGAGTCTCATTATGTTGCTTAGGTCCTCACCAAGTGACTAAGACTGGACTCAAACTTGCAATCCTCCCTCCTCAGCCTCATGAGCCACTGGAATTAGAAGAGTCTGCCACTGACTGCACCTGTCTTGCCTGTTGTTTTAAGATACTCTTTAAACATTTTTTTTTCAGTTTTTATAGTTTTAAAAATAAATGAATATTAAATTTTAACAATTTCATTTATAAAGAAAACCACATAACTTTTCTCTTCCAGATTAACTCTCCTTAAATTCTTTGAAAGAAACCTTCTGGTTTTGTTATATTTCTCAATGTTTTGCTAATAATTTGTTGGAGGATTTTGTAAGCTTACTCATAATTGTGATTGATTTGTGTTGTTTGTGTGATACCTTATTAAGTTCTTATCAAGAAGAATATTGTGTTACACTGAATGTTTCAGGAAGATTTCTATCTTTTTCTCTGACCTAGAACAATTTAAATAGCATAATAAATTATCAGAATGTTAAGCTTTGATAGAACCATATTCAATAATGTATGCATGCTCTCTCACCTCAAAATGTTTATCATCTAATTTGCATTCAAATCATGTCAAGAAAATGCCATTTTAGAAAACCTGCAAATTATTTCCAAAAAAAAAAACAGAGTTTAAGGTTAAAAGCCAGGATACCTGGATTCTTTTCCAAGTTCTGCCACTGCCTGCAATTTTGACCAAGTCTTTTTCTGTTCTGGACTGAGTATTTTGTTTAGAAAGCAAAATAGAAATGATGAGACCTGAGATCATGTGTTTTGCTATGTGATTTTTACAAAACATTTGATTTGCTCCACGTCTTAATTATTTTATTTGAAGTACATTTTAAACTTTGCCGAACTATACTGACAATGCACTCCAGATTCCTGAACAGTGACTGTGTTGTGCTATGAGACACCCATGGTTTGCCAATGCCACCGAAATGTCTCTCAAAACAGATGGTCACAAGACAATGCCTAGTTTTCGCTGAGAGGTGAATGCATCCTTAGGTTCTACATTGCAAAAAGAAAACATGGAAGAGTTTTGGGGCACCATGACTGACCTTATCTGGCTCTATTATGGTAGCATCTCAATTCATGAGACAGTTGATGGAGAAGTAAAAAAAGATGTTGTATAAGTCTCATTTTATTCTTATGCATTTATAATAGTATCTGCAGAATGTGAGCTCTTAATTCACATTTTATCCATCACTTATTTTATCTCCACAGATGTATGCACAATTGTTCTTTTAGGACTCTGCTCAGCCCACAGATGTCTCCACAGCTGCTCTCCATTCCAAAGGGGAATTTTTTTTTTTCCTTGGAAGCAGTCATGTAAGGTTTTTTGTTGTTTTGTTTTCATTTTGCTTCATTTTTATATGAAGCATCATAAAGATGTTTTCTCCACTGAGGGGTAAATGATCTTACTGGAAAGATAGCCTTGAAATTTGCATCAAGAAAAGTCTATGCAATAAAGCACTATCTATATTTCTGTTCATTTTTAAATCCTGATAAATGTTTTGCATATTGGAGACTCAAGAATTATAACCACCCAGGAGGTGAATCTCACGCCTCCTGCTTCCATGATGGAGTTGAAATGCTGAGGCAAGGTAAATAAAAGCCACAATTCATTCAAGCCTGAAAAAGGAGGTGGGGGGAAAGTCAAGCAAAATCCTGGTTTAGGGTAAAATTGCCAATGTGACTACAGCTTGGGAGTTGGGAAGCTAATGATTCTATTGCTGCTTATATCACCTGCATCTACCAGGCTTATGAACTTCTTGTTTTTATGTTCTAGGAATGACCACATAATTTGACAGGGTAAACTTGAGGTTATATCAATTATTTTTTTTCCTATGTTCCTCCAGAAAACCCTGATATTCATAATAGTGTAAGAAAGATATTTTCTTTAAGCAACACCTATATCCAACATTACTGATGCTCAAATTGCAAGTCATCTTACAGGAATTAAAGCTTTTGCCCTCATCTTGTAAGATTCTGAGCCGACCATCAGGACCCACCATGATGTCACAAAATGAGAGCTAATCAGATACTCTGGAAGCATTAGATGCATGATATCCTGACGAACATGTCATCAGCACCACATACCTGGCCCATGGTTCACTTTAACTTGTCTGAGGTAAAAATCAATAAAGATCTCTGAGGTTAGAGCCTAAAAGAGTTAGGGTTTACTGGTATTTAATTTTTATGATGTTTGTGTTTTACTTTGTTTGCTTTTTTTCTTAGGATAGGAGATAGTTAACCCATGGTATGGAGCAAGCGTTTACACAATGCATAGAAATAAATGTCTATTTACTTGTGGGAATTAATGTAGTAGTGAAGATTTTACATTTCAAAATATAGGCAAAAGCATTTAATTTTTTAATTTTTTATTTTTATTTATTTATTTATGTGGTGTGTGTGTGTGTGTTGTGTTTGTGTGTGAAACTGAAGATAGAATCCAGGGGCATTTTACCCCTAAGCTACATACCCAGTGCATTTTCTTTTCATTTCTTTCCTTCTTTTCTTTTTTTCTTTCTTTCCTATTTTATTTTTATTTTTTAAATTTTGAGACATGGCCTTGCTAAGTTTCCCTCACCGTCCTTGAACTTGGGATCATCCTACCTTAGCTTCCCAAGTTGCTGGAAAAACAGGTGTGCAATATTTTTAAAAATCTAAGATAATATTTTTATACTACTGCTTTAGGACTGAGTATTTTGGCATTTTTACTTAACTGTTGGAAGAAAAGTACTAACACACAAGCCAGACAGATTCCAGTTCCACCTTAGAGAGTTTATGCCTCATTGGCTAAAAGTGGTATTTATATTGAATGGCAAATGTCCTACTAAACTACTGAGGATTAGGCAATTTTTAATAAATCTGTAAATGTAGAAATTCTTAGTCTGGACCACCCTTATATTGTTAAACAGAACTATACATCAGTACTGCAAGAAGGAATACATGAGACTTATCAATGATTCACTCACTAATGATTATTTCCAATATTCAAACTGGAGACGGTTGGTAAACTTGGATCTTGTGCAATACAATGTAAAATATTTAATTATTTAAATATTATGCATAGTCTTCAAACATATTAAGAAAGCTACTGATGATGCTTTGAATTCTTCTTTATCTTTGTTGTCCATAGCATCCCATTCTGCCATTCCATTTGGTTGGATTTCCTTATCTGAAATGACTTGATGATAAAGGCCTGTGTATTTTGATTTACAATTTTGTATAGTTGCTTTTAAGATCTAGACTTCCACAGATAACATGTATATGTATGTGTGTGTGTGTGTGTGTGTGTGTGTGTGTGTGTATATATATATATATATATATACATACATAAATATACACACAAATATATGTATGTTATACACACACACACACACACACACACACACATAGAGAGAGAGAGAAAAATGTAGCAATGTAATCTTTTCACACTCCTAATTAGACATGAGAATTATGCAGTATCCTTCAAGAGAGTTACCATGAAATAATTCTAAAGCTATTACTTGGCATACTCTTTCACTGGGATTATTATTGGAGCCGTTTTCTTAGAAAATATTAGTGTTACATACCATATGTTGAAATTATTTGTTGATTTAAAGAATAAGGGCTAAGTTTTCATAGAGGATATGTTGGTGTGCATAAAATAACACATGCAGTTACATTTTCCCCACAATTACCTAGTCATGCTATACACTGTCAACCACAAAACTCATTTGCTTCTCTTTTGAAGGATTGGCTGGCTTGCTAAAGTTGAGTTTAGTTACACATTTTTCTACCTTTCTCTCTTTTTTCAATGGACAAAAGAAATTTGTGACTGATTTCCTTGCATTGCATTTTACAAAGTACTGAATCTACAAAGATCAACAGTTTTTACTTTTATTATTGAGAAGGGTCCCCATTTGCATCAAATATTCCTATCTATAAGTGAACAACTTTACGAAGTTGCTTTTTTTTATTAGTTGCTCAAAACATTACAATGATCTTGACATATCATACATTTGATTCAAATGGGGTATGAATTCTTATTTTTCCACGTGTACAGATTGCAGGATCACATTGGTTATACAGCCACGTTTATACATACTGCCATATGAGAAATGGCTCCACATAATAAATCATCAACTGCTCATCGTTATACATAGTACATGTTACTTTTATATGATTTCTATGTAATATATACTTTATAAATGTGCATCATAAGAATATATTAAAAGAAGATAACAGCTTAAAATGTGACAAAGTTACAGTAGTGATCACAACCACTATTCAATATTTCTTGTAATATTAAAATATGAAGAAACAAAGCATATATTGATTGATTGATTGATTCCATAGGATTTTAATTGTATGAATTAGGATTTTATGTTGACCTTTGGTCACATTTGCTTACAGGTTTACTAAGACTTGCAGAAATGTGAGCATTTTTGCGTTATTTTTTTTTCTATTAAATAACAAACTCTTTTGCCTCCAACAACAACAACAACAAAAATCTGTAACTTGGATGCCAGGTCCTTTAATGAAGCTTTTGAGACTTACAAAATATGATTAATCTGATTAGTGATTCAGCCTCCTTTTATGCTTACATTATCTAACACAAAGAGCCCCCCTACAGGTTAAAGTTTAAATGTGGATTACCAGATAAAGCTAGTCCTGACGAGGTTTCTATGGTGCAAGGAAAAATTGGATTTGCTTTTCACCTCCTCTCAGGCTCTGTCATCCTGGTTTTTGCCCTGTTCCCTTGTTCACAGCAAGGATATTAATTTTGCAGTAAAATCTTTAAGCAATTATGCAGATAGCTCTGAAAAAGCAACATACACACACAATAAGAGAAGCTTAACTGAAAAATGGACCCCAGATATTCATTAAAAACAGATGGCGACATTGCCAACAGCATAACTTTGGATGTTTGGGCTAAGCTGGTATTAATCTGCCACAACATGAAGAGAAGAGGAAACTGCTGGTACCAACTGTATGTATTGCTTCTACTTTTTGCTTACAAAGGAACACAATGATGATTTATAGCCTTTTTGATAAATGTCAAAAAAAGCATTCCTCACTCAAAAGTGAAATAATATTTTCATAGTCCTTGGTATATCAAATATTGATGCTCACTTCCAAGAAGCTAATAAAATATAAGTAATCATATTATTTAACATTTTTGTTTTTCAAAAATTTCTATGGAAGTGGGTGAACAGATTCTATTTAAAAATACTTTTTAAGGTTACTGAGTTTATATCTATTGAAAATGAAAAATATTTTAATTAGTAATCTTTTGAAGTTGATATAAAACACAATTTTTCATTTATTTAACAAAGTAGTTAAATTTCTAGTCACTTCCTATATATTTGCTAAGTGGAAACCATGAAACTTTGAATATAAACGAAGTAGGTTAAAACAGAGCAGAAAAAAATTTTGACCAAGTCTTCCATACAAAAGAAGGAAGGATAGAAATCCCTGTGCCACTGAGGATATTGCACTAATGATAAATGGGTAAAACACACTTATTCATTTACATAATTATAAAAAAGAACTATTGAAGAATACGTGGTATCTAAAATTATATGCAGGAAATAAGTGGTAGAAGTTTTACAAAGGTTTTCAATCAAGGTTTGGGGATTTTTTTATAAGCCAAAGTCATCAAAGTACAGAAACACTTTTAGGACAGAATTGTCCTTAAGATGTGTGGATTGACTCTTATCATCATAGAAATGGCCGCTTGGAGTGTTGGGTCCAAGGACTAGTGGCAAGACCTTGATAGTATTCTACTACTTCATCACATATAAAGACTGAACTAAAAATGAAAGCCTGGAAGTGGCTTTTGTTATCAAGAATTCATTTTCTCTCTTTGGGTATTAAACATTGCCTTGTCTTATATAAAATAACAAATATATTTTTGTAGAAAAATTAAACAGATATTGTTAGGGTCTGTAAACAAGTCAAGATGGAGCCTGGCATTTTGCCAGAGGGAGTGGTTTGTGAAGTAATGCCAGCGAGCCATTAAGTGTGGAGATTCCTTATTGGTTGACTGCTGTATCTAGTTTATGTTAATTAAGATAAGCTGTGTGTAATGTATATATACCCCTCTTGTCCTACAATAAACGGCTCCCACTCCTGCTGTATCAATGTACACAAGTTGCTCGTCACCCCCTGGTTATTTTGCTGCAGCCGGACTGCGGCAAGATATGCCAAAGAAAGTCCAGATCATCTCTAATCCTGTTACTGAGATGGCCAGCTACCACTAACAAACTTTTAAATATTTGTCTATGTATACAGATGTGTATTTTAAATTGGGATATTAATCTTGGAGTTTCTTCTATTACTCTAACCATCTATTTTATATAATCCAATACTCTTCAACCTCAGTTTATTGAATCCACAGTATTCCATTATTGGGATAACTGAAAATGTATTTACTAATCCCCTATTGATGATAAACACACAGTTTGAACTTTTGTTATAATGAAAAAACATCACACAAGTCGTCTATTTGACTAAAAACTTGTGTAAAACATGTTACCAATGAGTTCATCTTCTAACATCATCCTCTTCTTTAAATTAAAAATTTACTTGGAAAAAAAGTAGATTCATGGAGAGAAAATTCAGCAGGCTCTTTGATTAATTTAGTTTTTGTTTAAAAGCACATTCACAGTCTAAATTATTAAAATGATCTCATATGTTAATAACCCCAAACTACCTTTCCAATATAATCAAATTCCCATCATCCTTGCCCTGCTTTTCAATCTTGCTCTATGCTTTGGCTATGCCATTCCTCTGGCATGCCCTCTGTTCTCAAGTACTAACCAAACTTGGCCAATGCTGGTCTTGCTAAGATTCATGGAGGGACTCTCTGGTGGTTCATTGAGCATTCACCACCCCGTGAATCCATCACTTAACTCCACTTGTGACAGTCATTGCTGCTTCTGGAGTCTCAGTGTGCTGATCTTTATCTGAGGCTCCTTTTCCTAAAAAGACTTGTGTGTGCGTGTTCTTTCTCAATAGATTCTGAGCAGCAATTCAGTTGCGTTTCCTGATGTCTAGCATTCTGCAAATATTCACCAAAGTAGGAAAGGCCCGAGGCTATCTTGACAAGAAGAAAAAACAAAACACACAAGTAACAAAAGAGGCATGACTACCTACAGCAAGTCCTGGACAGAGCTGCTCTGGGCTCAGACACCCCTGTGGCCTCAGAGCCTTGGATGAGAAGACAGAACAGGCTTGGCACTCTGACTGATTCCTTCCTTCCTTTCTCCACTGAGAAAGGACCCAAAAAATGTGTGGGCTCACTCTTAGGCTCAACTATACGAGGCTGTGTGGGTTGATTGTGAGCAACTGGGAAAAGGAGGCAGAAGAGTGGTGGGGGATGGATTTGCCGTTCTCTGCCATGGCAGCACTTTCCAACCATTACCAACTCTGTTCTGTGGACAAAGCAGGGGAGAGGAATGGCAGGTCAAGACTGACTAAGACAAATGAGCATACTGGGAAATCTACCTCTGGTGTCAATCCTCACTTACATCCAACCACTGAACACGTGCTGTGGGTGGAATGCCACGTTAGGTAGCGAACATCCGTGGCTCTGCCAACCTTTACATTCTATCTGCCTTGAGACAGAATGGTTTTGAGCAAAGACTGAAGAAATGAGAAATTAGCAACTTCGGTCCACCCACAGATAAAACTGGAATGATCCAATGAAACAGGATGTTTTGTAGGCACTCAGACCCAGGAAACAAGTTTCGGGGCTCAGCTGGTGGAAGAAGATGCAAGACATAGTTCAGGACAGTAGACATGCTTTATTCAGCCTCCATCTTCAGCTTCAGCCCACAGCCAGTTCCATTGTGTCCCGGATTGGCCCCCTATATATGCAAGCCAAACAAAGGGGGGCCATGCTCACAAGTTAATGTTCATGACCTTGAGTGTATACACTGAATCATAGTGTCTCTGGCCTTGACCTACCATTCCATAGCCCGTTCCCAGCCCTGGTTACATACTGAAAACATAGCATAGCCCCCTGGAAGCCTGCCTGCATGAGGAAGCCTAACTATAGTCATTTGGGGCCAACACAGATTCCTTAAAAAGAAGGGCACTTCCTTGTATTGGAAGGAATCAAAATGCAACACCCCAACCCATACATTGGGATACAGGTGATGCCAAGTCCAATTCCCATCATCTGAGAGCTCACTCCGCATGGTTTCCAAACTCCTAACAAATCTAGAGTCTATGAACCTGGACCACTATTTATTTCTGCACAAGAAGTCTTTGCCTAGACTAATCACCCCATTTACAAATAATTTTCATGTCTTATTGTTTTTCTATCCAATTGAGAAATTAATCAGACCCCATTATATTGTATTTGAAGGGACTGTCTAGTTTAAACTTGGGAACAGGAATTATCTATAAGATCTAGATATAAGTGTAAATATACAAAGTATTGACTTTACATTGAAACTTTTTCTTAAATCATTTTCTTATGACAAGTGTGTTTTCTGTGTTGGTATCTGTCATGGCCAGTGTGATTAAACATTGTGGTAATAGGATTCAACAGACACGCATATCAAAAAAACAATTTCTGTGGCTTGAAAATAATATTAAAAAATCTTTTATTTCAGTGATACCAAATGTTTCTTTGAGGTTAACATCTTGTGACAGGAAATGAACAAAGCATTAAAAAAATATGCAGCTAGACATCAGAGGAGAATTTGGCGCATTTTCATATAGGGAAACTTCTTTAAGCAAAAAACTTATTTTAAATTTCTTGGTAAATAAAATGGGTCATGTACACTTCAGTAAGACAATTTATGAAGAAGGCATAGCAAGCAAATGGTCATTAAAACACAATTTATTTTTATAGAAATCATTACTAACATCTTGGGGATATTTTTAAGCCCTGAGACTTCAAGTTTGAGTATGAATAAAATGTCTACATTTAAGAAGACTAACAAGTGATTTAACCCATTGTGTAATGTGGGCCAGATTATTTGTTTGATGATTAGGACACCATGCACATAAGGCAGAGGCTGTGTCCCCATATGGCAAGCAAATAAATAAGTTTACACCAAAGCCAGCATCAACACTCCAAATTCTACTCAAATTTACCAAATTCATTCCCATTGCATTGGCACCTAATCTCTATAATTTAATAAAATAACTTAAAGTACATTTCATCCAGATAGGAATTTCTGTCTTTCTATTACTCCTTTATTTATGTGGTTGGTTTGCTGCTACTTAATTAATAGGTCCATTTAACTGGCCTCATTGCAGAGGGGTTATTATGCTCACAAGAAGAATAACTGGAACTTGGATGTCCTTGCTGTCCCCTAGCCTTTCTTTCTTCCTATTGTCCTAAGGTACAAACTATATTATCAAATGAGAGGAAATCAGGGATTTTAGGAAATGACATGGAAAAAGTTTAGATGAATTATTTAAGTGCTACTAATATATTTATTTTCATCACAGAATTTATAACTTAGTCTAAAATAATCTTAAAAACTCTAAGGGAAGTACATATGATTGTATTAATACACACATGCATTCTCAACAAGAAAATCACACATGCTCAACCTCATCTCTATGGGGGAAGCCATTAGTTGGAGTCTCTGCCAATCTTCACATGATGTCACTCCTGAATATTTGGAACAGGTGTCTGGAGTTTTGCAGGAAAAAGAGAAATAAACTTCACCACAGTGGCATCGTGGTCAAGGGTATGATCCTGGGCCAGGTATCGCAAGCTCAGTTAAATGCAGCTCAGGTCTCTGTGTTGTTGACAATCTACAACAACCCTTCCCTGCAGACTTCCTCTCTTCTTTATCCAGCTGGAAGAGAAACTACAAACAGTTCATAGGAAAAAAAAAATTGCTTTTGAGCCTGGAGAAAAGTTGTCTTAAATACTTTTCAGGGGCAGCTAAACTGAAGATTCTATGAAGATAATAGAGGAACAGTAATGAAATTACAAAGTACAATGCTGCCGGTACTGTTGGGTTTGGCTAATGAATTCTTCACGGTTTCCTATTTGAGTTCCTGTGCTACAAGTCTAAAATGGCTCTGAGAACCGGGCACCTGGCTTGAACAGGTGCATCCAAATGCACGTCCTCTGAGAGACAGCACTGAGGACAGGGATGAAGTAAAGAGATCAGTAGCCACTCCGTCACCACCCAATGCCACTCCAGCAGCTCATTCTGGTAGTCTCTGAGTGTTTTTTTTTTTTTTTTTTTTTTCATGCTGGGATGGAACACAGGTCTTTACACATGCTAAGCAAGCACTCTGTCACTGACTTACATCCTCAACCCCCTGCTATTTTAAGAGAATCTAGAAATCTGGATTTTAATGCAAAGTTTATGTTTAGGATATTTTTCATCGATTTAATAATAATACGATGATGAATCTCTATAGATCAAATAAAACATATCCACCAGGTTGCTCCTAAATAGTCCTTCTGGTAGAAATTCTGAGAAAACAAGATCGGGCTTCCAAGTATCAGATTTTGTGTCTCGTACTGTCTCCTGCTATCCCTAATGCCTCGTGATGACTGTCCATGTAAGATAATTGGGCTCAGCTGGTGAGGCACCTTTGCCTTAGAGCCTTGGTACTATGAGGTCTGCAACATGCTAGGACAGGATTGCTCTGTTTCCACGCGGTATTTGATAAAGGCAGAAAGAAGGATCAACCTGTAAAAGGTTTGCTTTCTTTTCCTTTCCTTCTGTTATGGAACAGACTTTGTTAGTTTAAGTAGCTACTTATCAATCTGAAAACAGAGCTTTTCATTATAATTGATCACAAAAAAATATGGTGAGGGATGAAATTATTTTTACTCTCCGAGGAAAGAGAACATTAATACAGGCATAATTATAACAGGAAAAACTTAGGTGTTAAGTAAGCACTTGCCCTATGGCACGTTCTGAAGGCTCTGGGTACTATGTTTGATTCAATGCTCACAATCATCATAAGGCATCATTTTATTGATGAAGTTACTAATGATCAGCCATCTACTCAGGGTGACAGAGCTGGTAGGTCAAATTTAAACCAAGGCATATAATTCCAGAATCTAGGCTTTTAAGCATCATGTTCTCCCACTGATTCTACTTACCACTGAGCCCTTCAGTGGTTCAGACACCCTCATTGCCCTTGTTGATAGATAAAGAAACTGTAGCTGCCGGAGGGGGAGTAGCCTGCACAGGTGTGAAGAGTGGGAAAGTGGGTCCCGGTCCCAGATCTCATGCCACAAACCACGTGTATTTTAGCACATCACAGTGTTATTGCAGTGTAATAATTTCTAAGATATTCTTCTTAAATGGAAAACTAAACCACTTCTATTTCAACTAAAACTGAAACCTTTTAAGTTCATATTCAATGTTGATAGAAGCCAACTGGACAAAGTATTGCCTATGAATGAAGTCTTTCAATGCTCATAAAAAACTATTTAATATATCTATTAAATTTTGAGATAAACTTTTCTTTTTACCTCAATTATCCATCATATGCAATACTTTTAATTCATCTTAAAGACATGTCTACTCTGCTTCAAAGAGTTGTAAACTATGTTTGTATTGTTCTGCTTAGTAACTACTTAATTTCAGAATATGAATATGGTTTTATGAAGAAGTTAGTCACATAGTTCTGAATTTCCTCCTAGAATTGAAAGGAAAAAACATTTCTAATTTCTTTCCATGGTGCTGACATTGAGTTTAATTTTTCTGTATGTGATTCTGACCTTCATATACTACCATTTGCAATAAGCATTTTGTTTAATAGATAACATTTTTCAGTTACTATTTAGAATATAACATCACAATATTATAGTTAATGTTTGTATTTTCTCTTTTATACTCAGATCTTATATTACCTTTGAGAAGAACATTACTTTCTTCCAAATTATGGAGTTCAAATCACATAAATGGTCACATTTTAATAGACCTAAAAATGAAGCTCAGCTAAAGTTTATGTAAAATACTAGAAATAGCATTTTAGAGAACAGTTAAAATATAATAGGAGTAACTTTCTCCTACATTAATTGACTCCTAGTCAATGCAGCAGAATTATTTTTGAGCACAACTCCTTTTTCTCAGTTTGAATAGCCATTTTATATGAGCTTTGAAGATTTAAATACAAAGACCCCTTCCCATAGACATCTCACCATATATGCCTGGAAAGACTTATAATTAAAACCAGACAGATAGCAACCTGCAGCTTTTTGAAAGCAAGAATATAGGCTGTGGGAAAATCTGATAAATCAAACTCTTAGACCCACAACTTGAAAGCTTAACTTTTCCTCCTCCCACCCCATAATGTTGACCTTGGTCTAGTCTGTTCCCCTCTGATTGTTTGAATTGCATTCTCCTTCCTGGATGATGGTCTCTTATTAAATTATTTATTGATGTGGCTGACACTAGTTGAATAGATTCATTAAACTTCGCAAGTTGTTGGAGCCTAGTTCACTGGAAAGAAAAACCCCTCTTTAGACTCCTTAAAGGACAAAAAGCGTCATGTTTTTTGAGCTCTTTTAAAGTATTTAATAAAGCATGAAAAGATATGACATCAATCCTACTAAAACACAAGGAAAAATGAATGATGTTACTGTAAATCTTTACATCAATCACACCCAATACTTTGGAAAACAATATAGTTTTGTTTGCATTTCAGAAGTGACAAACAGCTCTTGTGACTGGCTTAACATAGTCACTTTCTATTAGTCAAGACCAGAAGCAAGTCAGAATTAAAATGTGGCCCTGCGTTGCTAGGCAGCTGAGTTGTCTTGACATGGTGGTTAGTTTCCTTTTCACTGAATGACAACAGTGAAATGAAAGAAGTTTTGAAAAACTTGATAATGGTTTTCAAAGGAGGAGGATAATTGGTGGTGCTTGCTGTGCGACGCTGTGTGGAAACTCTCCGGCGGCCGTGAGAGAAGACTGTCACTAAAAATTTAAACTCTTGTACACAAACTTGACCTAGAGTTTTCTCCAGGTTTTGGCGGTTCATTTTCCGAACACCCCTCTGAGACCAAGGGGTGTGGGATGAAAGCGTTAAGACAGATGGGTAAAGCCCCAAAGGAAGAAAGGAATCAATAGTTGTGATTTAATCCATTGGTGAAAGGGAGGAATTAAGTAAAATCTTAAAAATAAGGAATGTGTAAAAGACTGTTAGGTAGTACCGACAACAAAAATGTTTTAATTGCATGGCAAGCTGCAACTGAGCAGAGAGTTGCATCAAATGCAGAGAATAAAGAGAGGTACAAAATCTGTGGTCTGCTCTGCCAGGCATAAAACAATTGTTCTGGTGTTATCATCATTATTTTTTTTTTAAAGAAAACATTCTTTAGTTGATTCACAGTTAAATCAGAAGAACATCCTTGACCTGATAACTCCCAACACCTATGAAAAATAACCACAACGTAAGCATTTATTGTCTAGGGTCACAATCAAATACAGCACGTATTTTACAACAAACAAACAAACAGGCAGACAGAGGAAAAACCCCAGGCAAACCAGAAACACACCCAGAAAATACATGTTGCTGACTGTTGCATTCCAAATCACCTACTGCAAGAACATTTTGTTTAACCATCTTTGCCATTAATTTGCCCAGAATTTAAAAAAACTGAGCAAAATGGACTCATATTGAAAGAAGGGACCAATTAGTGTTGGATTAACATTCATGGTTATTTACAGTTGTTTTTGTACTTGTTCTTGTGCTCTGACTTCCTAAAATTTCACAACCCAAAGATTTAGAAAAATGGGGTTGTTTAGACGCAAAGTGCAATGAAGTGGCGGTGACCATTGTGTAGACACCACCTCTCTCATTATCCCCTCTCAATCAACACTCAGTACACAGGAAACCGCAATAAAGCCCATCTGCCACGGTTAATCTGCAGGCAAACCCACACCCATGTCTCTGCCGGTTACTCTCCAGCCTTATTATTCTCAGATCCAAAGCTTCATAAGGGATCAGCCAAAGTCCATTAAAGTAAATAATAGCTAGAAATGACAGGCTTAGCAAGGATTGGGAGGAAGTTGAAGACCAATCTGAGCTCTGAGCTCTGATTAATAGAGAAAAGCATTAGGAGAAAAGGGGAGAAAAATGACCTCAGCCTGCTCCAAAGAATTCCTGAACCTTCGTTGTTAGGGCAAGTGCTACCATCTGAGACGTTAGTGATCCTTGAATTTCCTTCACTTTGATGAAGCTCAAATGGGAAAATTTTGAAGGTTCAGCAAGGCCCCAGACCTCAGCTGGAAAGCTGTCTGGAGTCAACCCTGTCAAAATTCTCTTGTGTAAGAGAAAGCCTTTATTAGCTAGATTGCAACAACAACAATAACAACACCCACAGATGCCCTACCCGGTCGCAGAAGGAGGGGCCTCTGCTAGAGACTGCAGATGCATTTATTTTTTTACATGGGCATAGTCATTTTTAAAATGTCTCCAGACGAGTGTAGTAAAATTAAAAAAAAAAAAATAGTAATGCTTAAAAGGAATGGCTTCAGGAACTAGCTGGATGTAGCCTGCGGATAGGAAAGTAGATGTATATGTCTGGGAGAGGGTATTCAAATATGTATCCAGTTTCATTTTGAAATCTGATGTTTATCTTCAAGGCACAACACACATGTACACACACAAATATCCTTCTCAAGCAGTTCAAGATCTGTTGAGTGGACATAGAATCATGAAACAGTGCAATTGTTTTAACTGTGGCTTTTATAGAAATGGCCAGGAAAAAAAAATCTCAAATTAGTTGAAAACAGAGTTTTCCCTCTCCACTATTTCAATAAATTTCTGTACAGCCTCTGTTTGTTGAATTTCGTAATGAAAGGAGCACAGGTACTGTCATACCCACCCCCACTTCCCTGCCCCATGTCAGTGTCTTTGGACTAAAAATGAGACAGTTTTGAATTTTGGTACAGTTCTTCATAGTGCTTAGAAGCAATCTATACTCGTAGACCCAATCTATACTCGTAGACCTATCTGTGATGAGGAAGAACTCATTTCAAGTCTGCTTTACATAGATAAATGCTTCTCCTTGTGTGAAATACCATTTCTTCTTGAAATGGGGGTTGAAATGAGAGTAGTAGAGAGAGCTCAAAAACTGTGAGGGCTCTTTAAAGTAAGAGTTGCGAACTAACAAAGCTGCTCCTGCTTGTCAGAAATCCCAGACTGAGGGGCAGAGAGCACTTGGCAGAGGCAAGCAGGTACTGGGAAAGCCCTAGTGATTTCTTAGGAAGATAGTAATGATCCTGATGAGAACTTGATGTCAGGGAGGCTCACCTGCAAATGTATTTCTTGCTCAAGTTTATATTGTAGCATGCAATTTTCATAAATAAAATGAAGAGGCCATGTAACAGCCATGGTTAAAATGATGGTGTTTCACAGACATTGCTGATAACTTGGCTAATGCACTGCTGATGTGCACGTGGTACAATTTTCATATTTTAATCTTAAGTAGAACAAGAAATGACAATTATGAAAAGACAAAATAGATACCACCAACAGCTGTAATTGCTATCTGGGCTGCTCAAAGATGGGCAAAAGACACAGTAAATCAATATTAAGTTCTCTGCAAATGCAGGTTTCACAACAAGGACATCATATAACATCATTATAAGCAAATTCTAATACAATTTGGACAGTTGTAAAGAACGCAGGAGGAACGCTGGGAGTGCGAAGCTAACTTGTCCTCTGCAACTTCAGCTGGTCTCTTAGAGGGAGAAGAAAAATCCCTGGGAATCATGCTATGTGTTTAGTTAAGGATGCAAACTGTGCTGGCTTTAATAAACGAGTGTCATCTGCTTTTGCACATTTTAGAATGTTAAGATCATAAAGGGTTAAGTAGTTCTGCCCCATGCCATTGGGATAAGTTGACATTCAGTAGTTTTAATATACTAAGAAGTGAGTGAAATGCTTTGAATATAATACTATATCCTAGGCATGTAAGGAACATCTAATTAACATGACTGAAACAACTAATAAACCAACAAAACTTCAAAAACTAGTAAAGATTCAAGGCATGGTATAAATTAAAAGAAATAAAATTGAAACTTCAGTGCAAACCTCAGGGATGAGAAATGAAATGGGGGGAATAAGGAAATAGACAAGAAAATAAACAAAGAGTTTTAAGGAAAAGATATAACAAATGTAACAAATATGGAAAAGTAGTTAGGTCACAAAATTAAGATTAAATATTTGCATTTCAGATCCTAGTTTTAGAGTGTAATGATTTAAATGCCTGAGAGAAAGTAGGTCTGATTTAATGCACATTTTTTTTTTTTTGTGTGTGTGTGTGTGGCTATTAGTTTCCTTTCAGGGAAATGAAATCTACATAAGCAAAATTTTCTTTTAAAATGAATCATTGGCCTTTTGTATTCATCCCTAAGTTATATTATGAATTCATAAAAACTGGAGGGAGTGTTTGATATTTCAGTTAGAATTTTAAATTTTTAAGTGAAATAAAATATTTAGAATTTATTTAATCCTTTATATTTTCCTCATTCCCATAAATGAGCCTCATTTTAAATTCAGTCTCCTCTATCACTACACAGATATGCAGTATAGAAGAAACACTTTTATCATAATTTCTACTTTGCATTAAAATTTGGATCATTTTGAAAAGTATTTGATTCCAGAAAATATATAATCTATTAAGAAAAGGACTATCAGAATCAAATTCTCTCTCTCTCTCTCTTTCTCTCTCTCAGTGTGTGTGTGTGTGTGTGTGTGTGTGTGTGTGATAATTAAAAACAACAAAAATAAACAAAACAATTGATAATTTCCTGTGAGATTTTGTACTTTTACAAGGATCATCGCCCTTGAACATTGGCTTCATGTTAGCATTAAATGGTATCCATTCCCAAATTACTTTGGTATTTGTATATGTAAAAAATCACATGTCCATGTAGTACAGTTTATTCACATGTGAAATAGTTTATGAGTAGTTGAGGGCATGATATTATGCTTTACCATATGCTTTACCTCACATCACATGTATAAATAAGCAACTTGTTTTAATGGCCTGGAAATACTCATCTTCTCATCACCTGAAGCAGCTGAAATTCTAATTTCATTCATACAAAATCAGATTTATAAGTGGACTTATTATTTCAAATATTCTGCATTGACCTGTTTAATAGAATTGTCATGTCATGAATTTTAATAGGGAAAATTTCTCTTTGGATGTGTTACCAACACACAAAACTCCTTGTGTTCTTGATATGAGAACAAAAATTTAAAAGAAGAATATAATTTTCTCATCCATCTACTGAAGACTCAAAACCAAAAGCCTCTTACTTACTTTCTATAATGTTAATGATCTTCAAATTTTCCACCTAAGAATGGATTAAACACATGGCATTAACCACAAGGTGTCTCTAATGCTTAAATTCTGTAGATCGCCCCCTCTCCTCCATGCCTGCATTTTAATTCAGAATGAATCTATATGGTCACTTGTCTCATTTGGAAATTTCAAAAATATTCAGTCAGATGTAAGTAGAAAGTATACTTTAGAAGGGACTTTATGAAAGTTAAATATACATATGTAATTCATATGTAAAATTTTATGCCATAGTTATACATTATATATATATATATATATATATATATATATATATATATATATATATACTAAAAAAGAATTTACCAATTAAATCCTATGAGTACATATTTTGCAACCTGGTTTCATATAAATGGGGATAAATTACTAAATGAAAAAGAAGTTTAACATCAAAGCATATTTTAGTTTGCTTAACCATGATCAAGTTTAAATATCCCAGTAATTCTATCAGGAAGCCACAGCCTTCCTACGACTCCTAGGAACTAACGATTTCATGAGGGACCATACACATCTGCAAATATCCCAGACACAACTCACATTCTGGTTTGTACAGACCAAAGCTGTTGATGAAAAATAATTACTGAAGCTTCTTTCATTATGAAGTGTGAATATATAATGAAGAATTAATCTCATTTGAAAGAATTTCAAATATAGAAAGTCTTCCTAATTCAAGGCCATGTATGGCTTATCTCTCTGTGTACACGGAGAATGCCGTGTGTGTGTGTGTGTGTGTTTAATGGGATGCTGTTTATCCCACTATATCTTACCACTCTGTCTCTTTGGATAACAATCACAGGACCCAGATGCTAAGGGTAAGTGATATTTTCCCACAAGCGGCTTCTGGCTCCTTGGCAGACGTGGTAGGCAGTTGTGTTGGCAGCCGCAGAGCTGCCTCTGGCTCTCTTGTGTGGCTTTGCTGTTGAAGGGATGCTTGGCCTGCCCTGTGCTCCTGGATGCCATTTCCCTCTGACAGCCCTTGGGTTTTGGGAAGCTTTATTCTGTACAAATCCCTTGTGCAATCTCTGGATGAACTAATTCTCTAAAGGAAAAATGAGTCTGTCTTTATGGTTGTGTTTAATGATCAGCTGAATTGTCAGTTCAGGTACTCAGGAAAACCAAAACCAAAACCAAAAATAACTTTTCTAATCTTTGAGGCTATTTTTTTTTTAATTTTCTATTCTGTTTTTACTTCGAGAGCATTGTATCCCAACTTAATTGCCAGAGTGTTGACCATATGATTTTGTGTAACTATTGTGCTTTGGGATTTTTATGTTGTAATTTATGTAGGGTTTTTTTCCAAGCCTTTTGTTTCCTCAAATTCATTGTCAATTTTTCAATATTTTTTCCCTCAGACTATAAATAGCAACATGAAATAGCTCTTGCAAACAAAAAAAAAAAAGAAAGAAAGAAAGAAAAGAAAAAGAAAGAAAGGAAGGAAAAAAGAAACTCCAAAAAAGAAGGAATTTTGGGATTTTACCGAGTACAATTGTCTGATGAACTATTTAATGAAATAAAAGCAGTATGCTTCTGAAATTGATACAGAAGCAATACTTCATTCCTTGCATGCTTGTAATCTGGGTGACATTTTGAAGCATGTGCTCAAATTGTACAAACAAAAGTACACAGCAGAGCCAAAGATGGTTTCAAAGATATCAATAGAACTGTCTCCCCAATAATTTGTGAGGCGTTTTCTGGTTTCCTCACAGTGACAAAAGTAGTCCTAAATGTGTACCGGGGATTACATCATTCACTGGCTCACCATATGCCTGACCATAATCCCTAAGGCAAAAGAATATTTGGGGGAACCTATAGCCATATTTTTTTTTCTATAAACTGAAATATCAGTGAAGAAGAGTCTTCTAAAAGAAATACCAGTCACATTTTGCATCATAATGCCCACTTCGATTGAACCTGGGTTAAAAGTGATTTCTTTCTGTTCTACCATTTCTCCCCCTGTGCTTGTAAAATTTTTAAAAAATTATTAATATTATGTTTCAGAGCTTACCAAGGAAAAAGGGTTATACAGGTGTTATGTAAGCCTTCAGATAATTACCTAAAGCAATTGCTTGTGAAAGTTCTCATGGGATAAAATAATTTCTTATGAAAGTTCTTATGTGATTTATGAATAACTGGAAATTATCTGGAGTGCTGAGTGAAAATGTTATAAATTAAGAAAAAATATAATTTAGAGAGGAACTTCACTGTAGCCTCAAAAAAAAAAAAAAAAAAGTGCAGGGGCACTTCTTCTCCACAGCTGTAAATCTGTTTTAGCAAATACTGTTTTAGTGTTGAATCTTCTCTGATGTAGAATACATCCTTATTGTATCCAGCATGCTGCAGGCCATGTGCTTTTAGCTCAATGGAGAAATGATCGCATTCCAGTGTGATTCCAATGTTCTATGATATGTGAAAAATCATGTTCTGGAAAGGCATTTGTAATTAAATTATCAAACAGCTTCGAAGTTTCTTGGCTATTGGAGTACTATGAAATATGTGCCCTTTTTTTGTTCCTGAGTCAACTTTGCTCTTTCTTACATATAAAATGCTTAATAAACATTTATAGAAATGAAAAACGTTAACTATTTTTTCTCCAGTGTTCCACCTTGTTCTAATTTCATTCTGAAATATGGACGCTTTCAGAAACGCTTTTGCTGAATTTTGGCTTCCCATTTTCTGTGCTATAAAAATCTCAAAAGACTGTAATTTCGTATCTACACACTATTAGGTCTTAATTTAGAATACACCGCTCTGCAAACAAGTTTTCTTTTTCTTTTTGTAATTATATATTTACATTATTTTTCACTCACTCATAAGATATTAGGAATTAGTTACATTTCTAAAAGACCTGGAAAAAAAACCTGTAAATTGGGTGTGTTTATATCAACAGAATCCTTAGTAGCATTCTCCAAAATAAACAGAAAAGCAAAACTATTTTTGATTCTCGTTCTACCAGTAGGTGTCACTGTTGGGACTAGAAGGTGGTGGTCTCAGTACAAGAGATTATACTTGCAAGGTCTCGCATTACCTGTAGGATCCAGAAGGTAATTTACACAGCCAAGCTTACCCAACCACTCCATGAATGACTTGACTAAAATTTATCTCAAATAAACACGAAACCACTTGAAATGTGAACTAACCCTACTGAAAATAGGTTGGTGAGGAATCCTAAGGTAAAACAAATCAGTCAATCCAACCAAAGGAAGAACTCATGGGATTTTTGAAAGACATAATAAGAATAAAGATAATTACACAGAATCCTGTTATAGTCAGATTTCAAATAATATTGAGTATAAAAATATAAATGTTAAAAAAAAAATAAACGAGAAAGGTCAGGGCTTTGCCGTTTGGAAAAATTTGAGGTTAGAGGTAGTCTCACCCTCATATTCCACACTTGAACAAAGACACTTGTGGAGTCAGGCCATTTTCTCAAACAGAAAAAAAGAACTTGAGATTTTTACATGCAAAAGGCAGAAAATAAATACCCTCATCCTAGAAAATATTAAATAATTTTCAATGTCTGCTGGAAAACTAAAATCTTTAAAAACCAGTGAGGCTGATTTTGGCTTGGCTTGATGAAAGCAAGCTGCAAAGATAAGTTTGTGTTAAATCTTACTTAAAGGAGCTGACTGTTTTGTGTACATATCTTCACCGTAACTAGGAAATCTTTGCTGGAAACTTTTGCTTTTCAATTAATCCAGAATCATTTACAAATACCTTAGTTTTATTAAAAATATTTAATTTTGTCTATTCATCTACGGAGTATATGGGTATGTGTATGAAGAGTGTGCCCAATCCCCCAAACATACACTTTAATAAATATAATTTCCTATTAAAATGGTTTTAGATGTTAAACTTGCATGGGAATCTTGTGTATGAAGGGGGAAAAAAAGCATTATCTGTTACTTCCTTTTTGAATAATCTTAAAATATCTCAAAGCGGCCCAGAGGCTTGTACACCACACCTTTATGCTCCTTTTATTACCAGAGAACAAGCAGCTAGACGTGACAACTTGAACAATGTGAATGGCATTGCTTGGTGTTTTGTGCAGGGTGCTAGGGTGCAACTTTCCAAGGCGGTTGAAAGTCACCCTCCGCTTTCTGTGCCAGGGCAGTTCCACAAGGACAATTGCACAGAGAGACACTCGCCAGTAGAGGCCTCTCTAGATTTGCCTTCTGATTAAGAACTCAGAGTGCGCCTTGGATCCGCGGCAGTTAACACAACTACTTGAAAAGATCCTTGTTGCATAGGGAAAAAGATCACTCTTTAATGCCCTTTTAAGTTCCCCGATGTTGATTAATGTTGCCCTTTACATTAATGATGTTTCAAGTAAAAGAAAACAAATTTAAAATGGATAAATTCTATTGAGGATGCATTAATTAGACAGAGACTTTGCCATATGCTGTGGCCGGAGGGCTCGCTGGCCTTTCTCTTGTAGTTACCTGTGTAAAATCCACCCTATCCTCTACATGAATGCCCAAGCTGAATAGCCATTTGAATGAAGGCTTTAGTTTGATTCGCCATACAAGGGGTACTGTGTCACTGTGTTTTCTTTCTAGGAGTCACTAAGTGATTTCTATATCTGTTGTCATGGTGATATAGCAAAGCAGGGGGAAATGGGGGGCAACTTCAGGCTTTCTCCTCACCCTCTGCACTAAGATGTTGTTAGCAAGCCTATAAAACATTGGGCTTTATCTGGGCCTTCTTTTTGTTCTCTGATTGTCAATAAAACTCATTTTAAGGGTAACAAGGACATCTAAATGTCATCTGTCACAGTGTTAGAGAGATTAAGTTTGTTTAGGGACTTGTGCTGGACAAAGGCCACCATTTGTTCCGCAGACACAAAGCAGTGTTGGCTATCACCACTCTTGATTTAGAAGGAAGCCCCGAGACCATCGAGGAAATATCATCTCAGTTGCAGGTGACAGAGAGACCTTCTTGACATGACAGCATTAAAATGAAAGAAAATTAATTATGGTTTTGAATGAAAATCTGCAGTTCCATTTCCCACACCACTTTCTAGATGCCCCAAAGCTAAAGCCTCCTCCTAGGCTGGAGGTAAGAAAATAGACCTCAAGGGCCACAGGCCTGTTTTAAAACAAATCACAAGATTGGACCCTGAATGAGTGATAAAAGAGGGAAGAGAGATTTTGCAAGTAAAGTCAACAATAATGTGTACAGCATTAATTCAGCATTTGCTCAATAATGAGTCTAAATGGAACATACAGATTAATGAAGACATTGGTGTTATTAAAATCAAATCCTGTGGTTCATATGCTTTTCTTAATAATGAACATTGTGGCTATTGGAGAGGAAGAACAGGATTTTTTTTTCCTATTAATTTGGCACACATCCCAGATCTCATTCAACCAGAACATCTCCCCTGCAAAAGGCAGCCATGGCCTTTCTGTGTCTTAGTCTCACTATTTCATATGTGTTCATTTGAGGGAAAAAAAAATCCCCCATCACAAAAATAATTTTAAAAAGTGAACCTGAAGCCCAAGTAATAATTGAATTATATTAAAACTAAGAGATTTCTTCTAACATGCAGGGTGTTGGAAAATACACAAAATGACGTGCCTATAATGGAGTACTCACATCACATCTGCCTGTACCATGTTAATTGACAGAGCTATCTTGGGGCTTTTCGAGTCTGGCCGCATCCATGCATCTCAAATCCTTTTTTTTATAAAAAAATGTTCATGATAGAGATGGCCACTATGTTAAAACACAGATGAACTTTTTTAAATGTGGCAACGGAAGATTCTTAATTTACAATTTACTAGATCTCAATAAGATAGATAATGTAGGAAATAGGAGTGGAAGCAATGCAATTCTAATTTCTCTGTGAGCAAATTCCCATATATAAGACACATGCATGTGTACAAACTTATCACTTGGACCATAATTTACATTTGGAATGAGAAACATGAGCTCTGTCAATATGTGTGTGTGTGTGTATGTATGTGTATACACATAATATATCTTTTATATAATACAAGACCTGATTCTATATTATATAACATATATATGCATGTTATATAATATAGATACTATCTATACGTTGTATAATCTATGTCATATAACACATATATGCATGTTATATAATACAGATACTACAATAAAGCTATATATAATGTATATACATATATATAGTGAATATATACATTATATATTATATATGAATACATTTTATATAGGTGCTTTACATAGTAAACTGGAGTACTCTTGATTCATGTTCTCTCAAATCAGTTTAAAATTTTTCATTTTAATTATACTGAAAGGGGTCTGGGCATACAACCATAAAATATACATATTTAAACTACTGGACAGATTTCATTTTAGTTGTACATACAATAATCACGAAGAAGTTGAACTTTAAAGAGCAACACCAACATCTATAACTAGAGCTTGTAAAAAAATAATAAAAACTTTGAAGTTGCACAATCACATAGTTGTAAATATGCCAGTAATATTTAAACATATGTCACTGCTTAAAAGAGCTACAGCTGGATTCCTTCTGTAAAAAAAAAAAAAAAAATTCCAGGAGCAAATCACGATCAAGCTCAGTGTGATTTCTTTTTTTAAGATGGAAAGATTTATTCTACACAAACCAATAGAGGCAAATACAGTATTGAGATGCTGTTCCATCAATATTATGGGCTTAGATGACTTTGTTTAGTATCTTAATAGCTTGGTCATTTGTTATTCATTCAGCCACACACGGGACACTAGGGTGTTATGAAGGACAATACTCTCGGGGCATTTTGAGTTCAATTTGTGTTTCTCTATTTATGCAGAACATGTGTTGGCATCAGATATGGTTACAACAGGGGAATCACAATATACAATGAAGTTTTGCCACATTTCTCTGAGATAATTTCTTTTTCAGAACCCAATCTCCAGAGCAGCTGAAGGACAGTCATGCTACAGAACCAACTGGATGCACGGCTCCTGCCTCTTCTTTGAGCCTCTTATTTCTTACAGTTTTTCAGGTAAAAAACTATGAGAAAGAATAAAATTCATATTCTTGACAAAAAGTACATTAAGCTTCAAAATAGTTCAACAAAAACAAATATTTGTCATTTATACTTACAGCTATAAAGGAGGTGACAGAAAAGGGATTCAGTCAGTCCACTGATTGCCAGAGACACACAGTGCACACATGTGCACACGCACACAGATTTACCTAGGTAAAGTCTCACTATTTTCTTTGCAAGAGGACATCTTTGTTATTTAAATGTTTTCCACATTCACACATTCAGGGTGATTCTAGTGAGGATAGTAAAAGAAAAGGGACCCCTTGGGCTGTCATTCTTCTTTCTAAATTTCTTGAGGTAAAAATCTTCCAAGTACTTTAAGTATATGAGCAGCGTGGATCAATCATTTTCTTTCTCTCAGTTCCTTCTCCAGGAAAACATATGGATGGGATGAGGTCACCTCTGAAGTCTAAAATGCAACCAACAAATAATAATGAGGTTTTTAATTCTTAAAAAATGTCTGGTGTTTTGAAATTGACTGTTTTTATTAAGAAAAACAGGCGAGTCGACAAGAGTATTGTGGGAAGAGCAATAGTTCACGACATAAACATTCTTAAAATGTACTGTATAAAATTAAGAGTACAGTAAATTTGTAATTTCTCAGTACTAAATTCTTTCCATCTTTTACAAATGAATGGCAAAAATGTTCATCAAATTGGGACTAAGTTAATTCATCAAGCCTACTGCTTTGTATTCAGAAAATAGTGAAACAGCAAAAGAAATCTAATAATGAAATGAGTTTTCTATGGCAAAAAAGGATTTCTTTGATAAAAATACACTTACTTGCTATGTTATTGTCACTTGGCCAAAATGAAGCCCCTGAGAATGTTCCCTCTCCCTCTACTACCTCATTTTGCTTTCTTGTTTAGAACAATTATTCAATATCTGAATTTATCATAAAAGAGCTGACTCTGGTGTCTAATGGCTACATATTAAAAGTTTTTTTTTTTTTTCCACCTTACAGAATTCAGTATTTCTTTATCAGGTAAAACCATCTTCAAGAATAACTACAAATGATCACATAAATAAAGGAAGTCAAACATTGGCTACTCAGAAATGTCTTCAGCCAGATATTCTATGTACACCAACAGCTTAATGACAATCTCAGATTGTTGCATTTATACAAAATATTTCTCCTCTTCTGTTTATCTGTCTTGTTGTCTAAAGACTAAAAGCTTTCATTCTAATTTGTGAATATAAAATTATGTATTTTGTCTAAATATTAGTTTATCCAGGTATTTATTAAAATTGAAAAGCATTTTTTGAAAAATTCATAATTAGTTTCTATCAACAATGATATCTGTGCCATAAGGAAAAATGTCTCATGATGTTGTAGAGAGTATAAACTGAATCTAACTAATAGAGCATACTGTGAAAAGTGGTCACCATGATATCTTCCCAGGGTTATTAGTGTATATTATTTCCATCAACACATTTTAAAAATTGAATGTAATAAATTAATTAATACTCTATTAATACTTAAACTTAAAATTATTTATTTTTAAAAGTTTATTTTATACTACTGATTTATCATCATTAAATATTTAAAGTCACAGTGTAAGAGAAAAAAACAAAAAAAAAAATGTACATTTAAAGTAAAACACGCTCTTTAAGAATCCATCAGAGCTATTTTTAATATAACAGAGGTCTTCAGTTGTACCAAAAGAATGCATTATGAAATTGCTCATTAAAAGAAACATAAATTTAAAATTCTAATGAGAAGATGAGAAACCTTAAGAATGATTTTCAAATGACATTGGAAAAAAGTATTTTTAGGGAAAAATGATAAAACAAAATTATAGCTTTTAAAATATCAATAAATCAACTTTCCAATCAAAGAAATATTTCTCAATCATTATCTTTGTAATTTTTAGACTGAATTTTATTTGAAACTAAAATATATATCATGCCAATCAAAAATCATAGTTAATCATAAATATTTTTTAAAAATCAGAATTTCAATTCTACATGAACCCACTCTTAGCAAATTCAAGTTGAATTACATGAGTCCTTTGTTACTCTAAGTATATACAATCTGAAAAATAAAACAGTTTAGTGTATAAAGCTTCAGAAGGTTTACATTCTTTCCATTTTCTTTGTAGCTTCTGAGAAATAGATTCTTTTACCTGTGAAAGGAAAAAAATACATATTGGCTATCTTTTCTCAGAATTCAAGTATCAGTATCATTTATTTTGTTACAAAATTAAAATACATATTGTAAAAATACAGCTCATTTTTCTGATCATAACAATACCCTTATTTCTGAATGTCAAAGGTTTTCAATATTATTCCACACACCATTTTTTTAATATACTTTGAATTAAAGTGAAATACTTAAAGTAATTCTCAGTTCATTTTTAAGATATTTCCTGTCAGTTCTAGAGGAAACAAAAGATAGTTTAAAAAATAATTTCTTGACATTAATTAATAAAATTACTACTCTAATATTTTAATTTCAACGATGAAAATTATATGACATTAGTAATATAGGTAAAACCTAAGAAGCAAAACAAACCTTCCATAAGTCAATTGTTCTTTTACTTTCAAATACTGGTGATGGTTAGATGAAAAGTTGCTATTTAATTTATCTTTAAATGGAAATTTATCTAATTATGTAACCCAGTGGAAAAATAGAATAAAATATCTGAATATGGTAGCCACAAAAGATTAAATGTCTGTTTTCAGAAAATATTTGGATATGGCTCACCTAAGTACAAGTTTATGAATTTGAAAAATGTCTTGGACTGGGGTTATGCCACAGTAGTAGTGTTTGCCCAGCATGTGTGAGGCTCTGGCTTCTATCCCAGTACCAGAGAATGAATAAATGAATGAGTGAATGAATGAATGAATGAATGAATGATCGAACGAACTAATGAACAAACAGATAAATAAATAACATTTTAATCTGAAATAACAACATGCTGATTGCACAGAAGTCTCTAGGGAAATTCTGAAGGCATCGTCTTTGCCTCTTTGCTCTTTCCAGATTGAGTTTCATTTTTCTTTTAATTTCCTTTTACTTCCCCTCCCCATACAAGCTACTTTTATGATACTTACTACTTTTTCCATTGTGTTTTATCCTTGCTATTTCTCTTTTTCTTTTTTACCAAAATCTTGGTGTCCATTTATGGACTCTACCTCATTAATAATAACCTTTAATAATATTAACCAGTCATTTTATATGTCACTCTTTCTTATTATTTAAACTTAATATTTCATGGAAGCACTTTAAATAGCATGGACAAACGAGTAAAAAAAAGAACACAATATTTTAAGTTTGTGTGTGTGTGGGGGGGGGGTGCTGGGGTTTGAACCCAGGGACTCACACATTTCGTGGTAGTTTTCTATAACATTTTGTTTCTTTTTTAGGCATGTGTTCTACCACTGAGTTACATCACAGCCTGCAAATAATATTTTATATTTAAATTATAATAATCTACCTCCTTAAAATGCTTCCTGAAGCAATACTCCATTCTCTTTTATTTAATGTCTGAATTTACATTATAATTTGGCTCCCACTCCTTCAAGTTCATCTTTAAAATAGAAAATCCTAGAGAAAAGCCCTTTCTTTCCCTTTTAGCCATAAACAGCTTCAAAAAGAAACAGTAGAAATAGAATAACAGACAATCTGATATTTAACATAGGTTAAGAATTAAAGTCAAAATTAAAGTGGACACCCAAGTCTTATCCCAGTAATATTAGGAAATCCCCTCATATGTGTGCAGTTTCTCCACCCATGTTTTTACATTTTGAAGGTTATAAAATATGATTGGGGTTTCAAAGTCAAAGAGGCCTGAGTTCCAATCCTAATTATGGAAAGGAAGATAAACTCTCAAAGCCATCCTTTGTTCACCTATAAAGTGAAGATAAAGGGTGGGACTATTCTGTAAGATGTGCTTGGTACTTATCAGAAAACCTGGCACTCAAGAAGGGCTCAGTGAGGTTAGCATTTGCTATCTGCCAAAGCACTGTGGAAAACTGCTGGCTAAGGTGGCTCATGTTGGTCTAACACTTAGTAGATGAGTGGCACGGGGCAATTCCACTCATTTCTCTGAGCTTAAATTTCCACTTGCATAAACTATTCTGTACTTTTGCGTGGTCTGAGATCTACAATACGACAACAAATGCTCACAAGTCTGTGGTTTGCCATGTTTGCTGATTTTCATGATATAAATCCTCCCACCATGGCAAATTTCAGGGCATCAATGCAGACGAGACAGCAGATGTGTACAGTTGAAATTAATTATAGTATACAATGGAATATTTCCATGTGTATCATATTATTTTATACATTATTTTTAACATAGATGTGATGAATGTGAATATCCTCAAAGGCACAGTTATTGGTGAAATATAATAAAATGATCAAGAATGGGTAAGTTTTTGAGTCTTCATTGATTTTGTTTTTAGTATGGCTTATTTCATGGTACATTTCTATAACATTTCGGTTTCTTTTTTAATTAATGGTTATGCTTGGTGACTCAGCTTTCAACATTCCCCAAAATGTAATGCTCATCTATTAGAGGAGTCAGCTCTGCAGCACCATTGTGTGATGGGATGGGTTCAATCATTGTGTCTATGTAATTCCATAAGTCCATAGGCTAGGTTTTTTTTTTAAGAGACTGCTCTGTAAGATTTAAAGCAAGGTTATAAGTTTTATACTTGTTATGGATATTATTTACCCAGGTTTCTTCACACATGATATAAAGAATTATTGTTCTTGGCCTAGTCGAGTTGGGAAAGTAGATGAGGCTACCACAAGCATCAAACAAACAAAACCCCACTGTTGGACACATCAAAACATGGAAAACTCTGATGGTCAATCAGAGTGATCAGTCAAAGCATGCTTCAGGCCCAGGATGTGTCATCCCAGCAGCTTGGGAGGCCAAGGCAGGAGGATCTCAAGTTCAAGACCGGCCTCAGCAACTTAGCAAGGATCGAAGCAACTGAGCAATGCCCTAACTTAAACAAATTTTAAAAAAATTAAAAGGGTCTGGGGATGTGGCTCAGTGGTTAAGTGCCACTGGATTCAATCACTGGCACCCCACCTCACCCCCACAAAAACAACATACTTCGGTGGCAATAAACTGTGCTCAATGTTGCTTTAATTAATAATTTCAACTATATCATTGATGATTCTATGAGTACAAAAGCTATAAACAGTATAATAGAGTTACCCATAAAAACTCTTACAGAATTTAGATATCACTCTAAAGAAAATATGTGGATATTTTTTCTTCCTAAAGTCATGCATTGGCCTAAGACAAAATATGATTTAAAATTATTACCCTGAAGAATTAGTACCATTATAAGAAATTATTTTCAAAATCTTTTAAAAATCAATTAAAGCAAAGTTAAACTAAAGAAAATTATTAAAATTATATATAAATTGTATCTCTAAAAATGTAGATATATTAGAACTATACCCACTTGCTATATATTTAAAATACATGAAATATTTTCCCTTATCAATAATGAATCATCTTTCAATTGATTCTACAAACTTTCTTGAGCACCTACTGTGTTCCCAATAGCTATGCTGAATGATTTTGCATGTTACATTGATTCTCAACTTCTCCTTGTTAATATCTTTATATACTTTTAAAACTTCACACATTCCATAAAAGCTTAATAAGAAATTTTGCTCATATTTTTATATTTTTGCTGAGATTTATGTTAGTAAATAATATACCATAGTTTTCTCTGTTTCTTATTCATCATCTAGTCATCATTTTTCCAATGAGTTTGTGAAAACATCATGTAAAAATATAAAAATATAATCAGCAATAGTCATACTGGTTGTGTTATGCAATTTAAAAAGGAGAGTAATAATTTAAATTGGTTGAGCTAAAAATTTTTATTTACAAATTGGTAACTCTAAGAAAAAAATTATTTTTTATTTCCACAGATTAAATAGGAGTTAATTTTTTAGAATAGAAATAGCCTATTATGCTTCTTATCTCTTAAATATAGACATATATACATATGTATTATTATGTGTATATAATGTATATTTGAGAGAAGTTGGCTCCATGATTTTCTCTCCAAATTCAGAATGCAATTATCTAGATAATCACAAAAGTCTGAATGGTTGAAGATGCCAACTCAACAAGAAAATAATTATGGCTAAGCTTAGTTGAAACATCAGAATAATTTTCAAGGTCATTATCACATAGAATAAAAATTACTAGTTTTTCCAACTGGTATAAATACAAAAAACCTTAACTAGATGTGAAAAATATGTATTCTTGCTGTTTCCCATGAATACCTTCAAAGTTTCAAGTGCATAAGCGTAATTGATATTAAGTGTTATACTTCTGTTTAGATGAAATGGTCTTTGGAAACTCTCTTGACAAAGTACTGTGTTTGTACTCCAAGTATTATATCAACATTGCTCCATAGAGTGAGCCTTTATTTGTAGGTTTTATTATGATAAAACAGAGTGGCTTAGAGAGATGGAATGTGTAAATAAATTACAGCTTCTTAAAAAAATACAGACTCCTTTAGAGAATTTCCACTGGCATAGAAACTTGTTTTGAACTACATTTTTTATTTCAAAATAAATGTAACTTACTGAGATTCACATTCCTTAAAGTAACCGAGGAACAGGAAAGGAAAACAAAGAAGCAGGGTGAAGTCATAAATTGTAAGAGACCTAAAATGTAAATTATTCCTAACCTGATTTAGTTTTCACTTTAAAATGGCAACTATAGAGACCAGGTATATTTTAAACACTTTCAAGCTATTTACAGTATACACATAATCATTGTTTATCGTTAAGGAAACAGCATGCATTGAACAGGCTTAAATGTCAACTTCTTACTGTGACCAAGAAAAGAACGAGTCATCTAAAATCCAAAAGACAGAAATAATTAAAATGACCTGTTTCTATTAGAAGAGTCAGTGCCAGTAAAGTAATATAGGTTTATGAACTCAATAGTTAATTATTCTACATATAAAAAATAGGTGAACTATTTTAAATTCAGTATTTGCTAAGTTTCAGAAAACCTTTATTTTCTATCAAAGATGGGAAAACAAAAAATCACAGTAAATATTACTGCAGGAATTGCCCACGTTCTGAAGCAATGACAACAGAGGATTGGAAAAACTAAAAACTCTTAATTGTGATCTCTGTTCATTCAAAAATAGCCATACCTGTTTAAGATGCATCTTTTCTTTTTGTTCCCCTTACCAAAAGCAGACAATGAATTTGTCATGTTTTTGATCATGATTGATTTGGGGAAATAGTCATTCCCAAAATAATCATGTTTTCTCTTTTGATGTAAGAAAAGCATCCTGAAATACTGAAACTGGACACCATGATCCACTATTCTTGTATTGTACATTAAAAGTCTTGTTATGCTTAGTTGTTAAAATACACAAGTTACCTTAATGGTGAAACTGTATTTAGAGAGTGTGTCATTCATTAATGAACTTGGTTAAAACCTGATGTTTAGAATCATATCCATACATAAGATTAGTTACAGAATAATTGGCATTGTGATTTCAGAGCCAAAGTGTAATGCCCGATTTCATTGTATTTGAAACACAGTGAGCCCTGTGGTTAGCAGTGTTTTCAAAAGGAAATGTACATTTTTATTTTGAAGTTGACAAAGATATCAGAGGTTACCACATAGAACAACATTAAATTATTTGAAATGATGATCCATGGCGATTCTTTCATAGTTCACTTCTTGAATAAAGTATTAGGATCTGAGGTTGATCCTCTCCACCTTTAGGGGTAGTATGCAACTTTGGAAAACACTGCTGGTACAACAGTGAGAATAACATGAAATTTGAAGCTTCCAGTAACCTGAATTTGAACAGAGTTTCCATTTCTATGCCCTGCAAAAGTGATTACACAGTCTCAATTTCCTGAATTGAAACAAAATAACAATAATAAAATTTACAAAGATTAAGTGAAAAACCACAGAATAACCAGCCCAGCACCTGCTGTAGATTAGAAGCTCAGCTTGGTTGTTTTTGTTCACATTCTCTACAAAAACAAAATTGTATCTCTTTTTAAACTTTGCAGTTACCATCATGAGATTAAAAATCTGAAGGGAAATTTTGCCCATTTACTCTCATTCCTAGATTATTTTGGCCCAATAGAGTGTTCTAGACCCTCTCAAAGTTGGACTCTTGTTTTTAATATTTTTTACTAGGAAAACTTACATGCTATGATTTCATCCACAGATGATTTAATAATGAGAAAGATGAAAAATGTGGTTTCCTGTGGTATAAAATAAAAACTTTTAAAAAGTTTTATAGTACATTATCTGTGTCAGATTGATACCCTGGCACTTCTATGAGCCCCTCCTGTAACGATGGCATTGCATCAGTCAATTATTATGGCCTTCAAAATATCTTTTGCAAGTACAAAGGAACATTCGGAAAGACAGTAGCCGAAGAGAGACCCCGAGATGCAAACTCAGGATAGGAACCAAAAAAGAGCCAAGGAAGGCAGCCAAGGAGGTCATCCATGGTGTGCAAGGCAGTGGTTGTGGGGCGGTAATCACAAATTTAAGGAGAGAGAAGATTATAGCAAGAGCTGGCCATGGTTGATCCACATGAATGGAACTGTCAACTATCAGTTTATTTCCACTGGCAGGGAATTAAAGAAAAATGGATGTTTGTAAATGATCTGTCATGTAGCCAAAATAACTCAGGCTGAGGGCCACAGGGACTTCCCTAAAATTTAGAGATTTTTAATTTTACTTGAACTCTCAACCAGATTTGGCACTCTGGAGAACTTTCAGAAAAGTTAAATAATTTAGAAAGTTACTCTTCCTTGGCTTGACCTACAGTACAGTTTTATTTTCCTAGTCCTTTGGGAAGTCCTAAATCTCTGTGGCAGACTTCTCTACTGGCCATTCATTGTATTATTATTCTAAGGTACAACTTAGGCCCTAGTCTTATATTATTTTATAACATCTTCCCATGTCAACTTATCCAGGGCTAGAGTTTAATTGGTTAACTAGATCCAAACAAATCTCAGATATTTATTTCTATCCCGGACTTCCATTTTCATTTCCAGAGGCTCAGAAACCAGGTTATCCACGTGAAAATCTCACCAAGACATCTCCAAAGAAATTTTATCTTTTGACATGTTCTGGAATCTTTTGTCCCCCAAATTTAGATTCCCTAACGCAGGGAACAGATGCACCATCTCTCCCTCTGTGCATTAGAAACCTGAGTCACCTCATATATGATTCCATCACTAAGACTTGGAAATTTTAATTCCTAAATATTTCTCAAACTATCCATTTTTTCTTCCACAAAATAAATTTTGTATGTTATGGGAAAAATTAATTATTTGAACCTCAAAACTCATCACTCAACTCCTTCTGCTTTTTAGCACTTTCTCATTTCTGTTTTAAAGGCTTTAATTGTTCTTAGAATAATTAAATTACTTGACTAAAGTACTTAATGAACATCCAAGACTCAGAATGATTTACCTAGGGACCATCTGTCTATACCCTAAAGGTGATGAGGGTGGTAGTGAGTCAGGAAAAGTATTTCAGAATAAAGAATAACCATGCTTGCATAAATATAAACACAATTAAAAGAAACCGATTAAGAGTGTCTTTAAAAGAAAGGAAACAATGCAAGAATCAAGATCTCTTTTCTGGCAGTCAGTGGGTACCACATACCTATGGAAAGGAGAAAAGATACAACCTTCTAAGAAATGCATCAAAAGGTAAAAAGTAGTTAAATTTATTTATTTATTTTTGAAATTTGATTATTGGTTCTTTTTATTGTACATGACAATAGAATGTATTTTGGCATAACTATGTGAGCATAGAATATAATTTGCTCTAATTCAGTCCCCAGTACTTCCCCTTCCCCGTTTTTTCCTCCCACCCCTTGTACTCTTTCCTCTTCTCTACTGATCTTTCTGCTCTTTATCTATAGATATTAATTATTTAATTAATGTCTTGTGGATAATACTTGATGGTGAGGCTCACTGTGGTATATTCATATATGTACATGGGAATATTATGTCAGATTTATTTCACTGTCTTTCCCTCTCCCATCCCTTATTTCTTTCCTTCATTCTCCTTTGTCTACTCCACTGATTTTTCTTCTGTTCTTCTATTCCCCCAAACTTATTTTGAATTAGCTTCTGCATATCAGAGAAAACATTTGACCTTTGGCTTTGGGGGGTGAGCTTATTTCATTTAGCATGATTATGATTAGTTCCATCCATTTACCAGCAAATGCCATAATGGTATTCTTCTTTATAGCTGAGTAACACTCCATTGTGTCTATATGCCACATTTTCTTTATCTACTCATCTGTTGAAGGGCACATAAGTTGGCACCATAGCTTAGCTATTGTGACTTGTGCTGCTATAAACACTAAGGTGGCCACATCACTGTACTATGCTGATTTTAAATCCTTTAGATATATACCAAGGAGTGGGATAGCTGGGTCATATGGTGGTTCCATTCCTAGTTTTTTAAGGAACCTCCAAACTGCTTTCCACAGTGGTTGCACTAATTTGCAGTCTCACCAACAATGTATGAGTGTACTCTTTTCTCCAGCTCCTTACCAACATTTATTATGACTTATATTCTTGATAATTGCCATTCTAATTGGAGTGAGATGAAATCTCAATGTAGTTTTAATTTGCATTTCTCTAATTGCTAGAGATGTTAAACATTTTTTTATATATTTGTTTGCCATTCATATTTTTTGAGAAGTATCTGTTTAGTTAAAAGGAATTAAATTAAAACATAAATAGGTACTCTTTATGATTTTTCAATTAAATTATATATTAACTTTGACAGATTATAGTTAAAGTTTATGACACTAAAATTTATTAGTAGAAAAGATGTAAGTAGATCTTTTAGTGTTTTTTTATTTAATCTTTGGTACCAATATAAAATCTTTTATTATACTTTGAAAATGTATTTAAACACAAAGACTTTTTAATTTTACGTTCTAAAATGTTCATAGATTCTTAGTTTGCATTTTCAATCATGTCAGAAACCTATCAAACACAATTTGCCAAAACTACACTTATTTCTAGTTTACTTGCAAATTCTTGTAAACAAAATACTATTGGACAGTTCCTCTTAGTTGACTAGACGACAAAGTTGGTCTATCTTAAAAAGATGAAGATTTGCCACTCTCAAAGGAATTAAAAGCTGCCAACTCAGAGGGCCATTGTGGTTACTGGCAGAAGTCCATTCTTGTGGGGTCTGATAGGGACATAAGTCTCTCTTTATATCACTTTATCGCTGCTCTTGAAGTGTCTGTGTGTCCACTACTTTCTGGGAGGAGGCCAAGCACTTCTAGATAAATAAACTCTTTGAGGCAACTGGAGTCTATTCATCTTCCTGAAATAGTGTAGAAACTGGAAGAACCCGATTCAACAAGTATTAAATCATCTGTTCTCAGTATTTCACCCAAGGAGTGACTGTGAAGTACAAAGTAACTGTCTATGCACATTTGAACATGAAACCCTCATGAAAACAATTGTTTTTGAAGATAAAAATACTGAAATGATGTATGTTTATTTCAACAAGGATTCCAGCAATTAAAAAAAAATTCAGAATAATCTCTGGAATTAGTTTCAAAGTAAGGTCCAACATGAAATTTCCTAGGTATTTTAGTCATAAACTCATTTTGCTCAGACACTCCTGTGATTTCCTGGGTTCTTCACTAAACATTTTTTCTTATTGAAATTGGAAAATTTACAGCTCCTCAGATATCATCTATTTATCATCAGAGAAGGTCACTGTAAAATAAAAGTTACATGCAGGTTTTGAGATTCTGCAGCTTCATTTGAATATATTGAAAAATATCAAAGAGGTGGCATTGTGAAGACAGACTTAACTGGTACTTGCCCACAGCACTACAAATATAATTGATGTACTCTAAAAATGGGGAAAATTAGCACAAATTCTGGAGAGCTAAAGGTACATTACAATAAACTTTTGTGGATTCCCATCAATAGAATCATATTAAATAAAGTTACTCTGAACCTCCCATGTTTCAAAAATGGTATCGTCCATCAGGGGATTAAATAGGTACTTATAAAAAAGAAAATTTCAGTTTCACTGAAACATCTCTTGGATCATTTCGAATACAAGTCAGCAGAGATTTTTATCTATGTTTTGAGAGAAACAATTTGTTATCCAAAAAATCTATAGGAAGCCAAGCTGTTAGTAAACTACTTGCACATTCCTAAATATGCAGGATGTGAGAGTCTCCATCTACAAGTTATTTAATCAGACAGTGATCCAGGGGTCCTCTATGAATCACAAACCTGTGCTAGAGGGAGAATATTGAGCACTGAGGTCTGTTTAATCTTTTTTAAATCAATTCTTATTCCATTATTGCATTAGTTTATTTCAGATACAATAATCATTGGAGTCCAACTTTGGTATATCTGAAAGTGTGGTTTAGGGGAAAAAAATTAAAAAGAAAAAGAAAGTTTATAATAGATTTAGAATATTTCATAAAACTATAATAATTAGAATGATGTGACATAGATCACAAAATAGATTAATGGATTAAATTAGGTCCATAAATTTACCTCATTATATACAAAACATAATATTTGATCTACAAGACATTTTCATGGTTTAAATAATAGATTATTTAGTGAAACTTTCTGGGAACACCAGGTAACTGCTTGTAAAAATGAATTTTATTATTGAATTGCATAAGTGCTTGATGAATTCAAGATTTCTATCAAAAGTGTTTCTAAGGATGCACAGAAGAAAATAGAGATGGGTGTAATGTGCAGGTACAAAACTGTTTTCTAAACTTCCAAAAACTAAGAAATGAAACCATAGATTAATCAAGGAGTAGATTTAACTTCATTTTTTAAAATTTTTTTTCCAATTGTTCATGTCAACAGAGGGGCTTTTCCTTTCACTTACTTATCCAAAAGCAGGGGGAGAATAAAGCCTGACCCTCAAGCGCTGTGGAGTAGGGCTGCAACCAGAGACTGCGCACACGTGCAGCGCGCCCTGGCTTCCAAGGGCCCCATGAAAGGGTTTCAGGGAAGAAGAGCGAGGAAGCAGCAGAAAGGGCTCCGTCGTGCAGATCTCAGAAGCACCAGCAAATGTGCGCTTTCTGAAGATGAGAGGCTCAGCCAAGGCGAAATATCTGTACCCCGGTTTGAACAGCAGGAGCAGGAACAGAGGTGAACTGCTGGCAGCAGGAGTCCTAGGCTGGGTTTGGTTTAGAGAAACAGAGAAAGTAGGGTTGTGTGAGGAATCGGGGAGACAGAGAATTATGGGCCACGGAGAAGAAATGAGATTTGCATTATGAAAATCAAGCAGCTGGGATGCTACTAAGGCGCCCCTCTGACCAAAGGAATCTCTTGCAAACAGCTGGTTTAAGAAAGCACAACTAATTTAACAATGGGATTTTTTTAAAAAAAAACATACTAGCAGAGCTTGGATAAAACATTACCATAATAATAAAATCAGCAATAAGTAGTCTATCTAATGGATGAAGGGCATGCATCAGAAAAATGTTGCTACTCAGCTTGTCAAAATTTGTAAGCAATAACTATCTTCCCCCACACAAACCCCAGTAATGAAGCAATTGGTTCTTTGAAGGAAAACTCCAAAGGAGGGGAAAAAAAAAATCAAGGACAAGATAATAATAATAAAATAAATAAAATAAGATTATGATATGTTAGAATATTTGAGAGAAGATAAAAGCAATAAAATCACTAAAAATTAAGGAAAACAAAGGAGAAAGAAAAATCATGAAAATATAGTAAAGTAATAAAGAATTTAAAAAGTGATAGAGTCAAATAGTCATTCAAAAAGAGCTTAAAAGTCTTAGGAAAAAAATGATGAGAAAAAAAAAGGGATTTATCTCTACAGGAAGTCTGAAAATAAGCAAAATAATGGAACAGAATTTTTAAATATTTAGTCCGCAGAATTTTCCTGAAATAAAAGAAAACAAATTAGCATATGGAAAATACCAAATGTAGTCACGGAGGCTGTCAGCTTCTCTATAAAAAATGCTTATTTGATTATAAAATTTTTTAAAGCAAACCTACATCATTAAGAAAAGCTCACAAACAAAACAATTCACATATAGCAATAATGTAAAATTTATAATTATATGTAATATGCAATAAATAATAGTGTAAAATACATTTGAAGAAAAGAAGATCATGTTTAGATACAGCTTTTCATACTAAATAGAAATATTACGTATGTTTTCCCATGTGTTTACATATTATTATAGATTATAATGTAAAGGTTAGGTTGAAAAATTTCATGCTTATAGTAGAAAAATATTATACAGAACAAAATTGCATAGGAGGAAAGATTATCTTCTCATCTCAGGGATTTCTTTATATGTGTATATCTATCTTTCTAGAGACTGTCCATATCTTTGCATAACTGGGAAAATACCACAGAAAGCTTTGGGATATTTTTGCCACTAATAATTTATTTATGCAGAGATTGTTTTATATCAGCAGTATAGATCGACTTCATTCTTTTTTGGTGATCATATAGTATTCCATTGAGAGGACATACTAAAATTTACCTAAGCAGACTGCTTATCAACAGTGTTGAAATGAATATCCCTGCATAATGTAAGATATGCATGAGTATATCATAAAACTATATATGAACATGTGGAGTGAAAATGTAAATGCATTTAAATATTTTATAACTGTTACCATACAGATCTCTGAATGTGTTCTTATTTTCCATACCCAGAAAGATAGAATTTAACCACTTATGTGTTTTCACCCTCACCACAGTGCCTACTACATATATATATCCACCAATATGATAGGTGAAAGATGGCTCTTCATTGTTGTTTTATTTTAAATGAACATTTTGAACATGATTGAAGTTGAGCATACATACTTTCCACTTGCATTTCTTTGAAAATGATCTCTTCATGAACTCACCTCATTTTGTTGTTGAGTGATATTTTTTCTTAGTGATTTAAAAGAACTCTTTATATATTAAGTAAAACAATATTTTGCCTGTCACACGTGACAATTAGCCTTCCTCAGATCGCCATTATTTTCTTGATGCTCTTCATTTGTATTTCTGTAGGTAAAACTTTCAAGTTTTATATGGTGAACATTACCTTGGGACTTAATTAGAAAGTCTGTCACTTGATGGTATTATTTTGATTTTGCACAGTTTTCCCAGCATTTAAACATCCTTTGTTAAAAGTAACACATACTATTTGGTTGTGTCAGTGCCTTATAATTTGTTTACCTTATCACTGTCTATTTAGTTTGGTTCCTTTTTAATTTTTTTTTTTCCTGATTATAGTATTGTAAAGAACATTCATGTGGGCTGGGGCTCAGTGGTAGAGCACTGGCCTAGCACGTGGGAGGCACTAGGTTTGATCCTCAGCACCACATGAAAAAAAATAAACAAATAAAATAAAGATATTGTGTCTACCTACAACTAAATATATATATATATATATATATATATATATATATACTTTTTTTTTTTAAAGAACATTCATGTATTTTACACACTTCCTTTTTGACTCTGTTTTCTTGTGGTGGGTTATTTTAGACTGTATTTGTAGGGGCAGAGAGCGTTCTTACTTTGACATGATGCCTTGACATTCTTGCCACAGCCCTGCATGAGCAGGACAACAATTTACATGCCCAGCTGCCCATAGGAGAGACCCTGTGCTGCTTGCACCACTGCCGATGCTGAATGCTGCTAGTTTTAAATATTTCTGTTTGTAAGAGTTTACACTCACGTTACCTCACAGTCAATGTTAGTCACAGAGTTTATTCCCAGACCTCTACCTTTTTCTCTAGATCTCTTTTTCAGTACCTTTTCTAAACTCCTTTTGTTTCCTGTTTCTAGGACAAAGGCCTGACTGTACAGAGAAGAAGGGCCTCTGGGTAAGTGGTGGACAAAGTACACAAAAGGAAATTCATGTTGCTACTTCTCCAAGTAAAGAAGATCAGTCTTTTCCAGCAACAAAACTAAAAGTTTCCTTTCTCCAAACTAATAGCTCCCCCCTTTTTTTTTTCAATCTGTAGAGTTAAAAACATCATCTCAATTACATGAAGTCTGCTCCCACAGCCCGTTTAAACTTGTTTTCTGTTTTTGATACGTCTGTGAGGCTGGAAGAGGCTCAGACTTCCTATCACCTCCCTGCCTCCCTGTTGTCCTGGGTGGCAGGGAGCAGAGGGCCATCCCCTCTCCCTCCGCTGATCCCTCCTCACAGCCACCCGGTGGTGGGGAGCTCCAGGCAGACAGGAAGGAGACTAGTGTGGCCTCCAAAGACGGCAGTCCTAAAACCACTCCTGCAAGATCAGACCCTTGCTAATTACAATACTAACATCTATTAACTTTTTCATTCATCATCAATTTTCATTCATTTCTTAAGGCTAATACTAATTGCAACTTAAAAAAAAATAATAATGCTAAATAGGGCAAGCAATCTGGGAACACGAATGGTATGTTTCCCTCCTGGTCCCTGTTCTCTCATCAGACACATTCACAGAGGAGGGGAAAATCCCTCCAAAGAGCCAGCGCTGCAAATTATTATTATTTTTTTAAATTTATGTTTGTTCTCAGGTTATCGGATGTACTATTTTTTTTTAACCTATGAAGCAAGAGTTTGGGGATAATTGACTTCATAAGCAGTCTCAATGGAGAATTTAGAATGAGGGGGAAATGTGGAAAAGAGGAAATAACAAGGGGAGAAAAGTACTAGATCTTGAAATGTGATCTGCAATAAACCAAAGGCATTTTCAATAAACATAATCTTTGTTAAGTTTCCTTTGGGTATGGGAAAAAAAAAATCCAGAAGTATTTTCTAGTTAAACAACAACAACAGTAAAACTCCTTTCCTAAAAAAAGATGCCCCTCTCTGGCCTGTTATTTACCTTCTAAATACAATTACTATACAAAAATATCAGCTAAAATAAGATCATTGATACTAATTGGGTGAAGAAGAAGAAGGTATGTTTTACTTATTTATTTGGCAAGAATTTGTTGACATGTCCATTGTTATAATCAGTCATATCCTAGGTGAGAAAATCAGAATCCTCACTTATGGATTCCCTGGGGTTTCTGGTCATAGGACTCATTTCTAAAATTGTTCATAATTGCATTTGGCCTTCTGCTTCCAAAGCTGTGCTTTGCAGTCACTACCAGAAGTCAAATAGGCAGTGCTTTTGATCACAGGATGGGCCAAGTTTTAAGGGGTCCTTAGAGGAATCTAGGAGTTGACACTGCTCTCAGGTAAATGTTAACTGAATTGAGACCTTAAGTGGGCTTCATTGTCCCAGTTCAACATTCAGGGCGGCAAGCAGCTGTGCACCTGTGGCACCCAACAGGAGCCCTGGCTCCTCTGATCAACAGCCACATTCAGATTTTGCAGGTGAGATTTGAGATAACACAGAGCTGTCACACAGCACCTCCCAGTGCTCAAGCTTGTTTCCCAGGGTCTCCACGGAACACTTTTCAGGTCCTCTGAGGCTGGCTGGGGAAGAGTCCCTTATGGGCTCAATCTGGTCCCTAGGAGGCTCAGTACCTCCCTGCAGCACTCCGAAGGGCCTTTGGCTCCAAGTTACTGTTTCTCTTATCAGTAATAAAAATCTAGGCATCAACAGAGAGGAGAGGAGAATAGAAACTAAAAGTAATTCTGTGGCTAATCATGGCCTTACAAGAATTGCAAACAAACAAATCACAGCTTTGATTACATAATAAAATAGAGGTCAAAATTGAATTTACTCAAACATAAACTGCTTGTCAAATTACAGCTTCTGAAATCAGACTGCATGAAGAAAGGCTGTAAAGGATCATTCTGGTGCCCAACATGGGGACTGTGGAGTGACAGAGTGAACTTAGAAACAACTGTGCTTGGGAGAATAAATATGCCAATGACAACACAGGTCAATAGCTAGTCTAGCCTCTCAACCCTGTGTTTTCCCGTTGTCCACCTTGGTGACAGTGTCACCCTCCAGTTGAATTCCGCCTGTCTTCTGACTTTGGTGGGATGCTATGGCCTGTATTTCTTGCTGAGTCCAGCTGTAGACACCAAATGAAAACATGCATTGTCCCCAGCAGCAGGGGGACAGCCTTCCCAAGAGGAGCATGGGATGGGACCCTCTCTGTGACCCTGTGAGTGGCTCTTGCTCATTCCTATAGAGTGAGCATTCCTCTAAAGGAGAACCACTCACGTGCAAAATGAATATCGGGATTGTACAAAAGTAGACAGTACATATGGCAAAATATGTGTACCCCAAAATTCAGCAGAAGATTCAAAGAAGAACCTAGGGTGAATTAACCCCCATCCAACAACAACAAAAATAATCCATCACGCAATGCACTGAGTTTCATAAGGGAGTTTTTGGGTTTTTTTTTTACACCTACAAGGAGCAGATGATTACAACACTTTTGTGAGGTTATTTTTTATGAGATAAAATGTCATCATTGTTTTAGAGTTAAAATTTTAAAATACAAAGAGTATAGTATAAAAACACAATCTTATATGTGAGTAAACCTAAACAACTAAATGAAATATTAATATGTATGAAGGACTTCCCACTAATGAGAAGGGCAAGACACCAACAATTTTTATAGCTGCCCTTTTGTAATGATTTATGAAAATTCAGATTAGTGATTTTATCTATGAAAATGAAGCATTATGAGTAACTTTTTTTTTATTAATCAATAATTTGATTCTCTGTCCAGGAAACAAAGTTAAACTGATGAAAAACTATTGCTGAACGAGGGGGCCAGGTATCTTCCCAAAGGGTTCCTTTCACTTTACAGTCCTAACAAACCATTTTCATGCAAGGTTTATAGTTTCCGTCAGGGTTAACTCTGGGTATTGTGTGTTCTTTGGGCTTAGACAAATTCATAATGATGTATACCCACCACTATAGTATGGTACAGAATGGTTTCAATGTCCTAAACTTTCTGCTCTCCTGCTCACCCCTCCATCCCTGCAACCACTGGAAGCCACTAATATCTGTACTGTCTCCACAGTTCTGTCTGCTCAAGATGTTCACATAACTGTAATCATGAGCACACAACCTTGTCAAACTGGCTTCTTCCACTTAGCAGCATGCACTTAAGTTTCTTCCATGTCTTTCCATGGCTTGATAACTCATTTCCTTTTATCAGTATGTAGCCTCCCATAACCAAGATGCACCACAGTTTATTTATCTATTTATCTATTAAAGAACGACTTTGATGGTTTCAAGTTTCAAGAATTATAAACAAAGCTGCTATAAACATCCACATGAAGGTTTCTGTGTGGACATAAGTTTACAATTTTTTTGTGGTAATTACTGAGTGTAATTTCTGGATCACATGGTAAGAATGTTGAGTTTTGTGAGAGATCACAAACTGTCTTACTGTCTTTCAAAGTGGTGGGACTGTTTTGACTTCCAGCAGCAAGGAGTGACACTTCCTTTAGGTTTACATAATCTTGGCATCTGATGGTGTCAGTGTTCTGGATTTTGGCCTAGTAGATGTGTATTGATCATACTGTTGTTTTAATTTGCGGTTCCCTGATGACATACATACAAACTTTCCTTCACAGTTTATCAGTGCAGTACGTCAGCTCTGGTGTAATGGTCAATTTGAATTGTCAACTTGATTGGATTAAGAGATGCCCAGGATTCAGAGGATTATGGGTGTATCTATGAGGGTGTGTCTAGGAGTGATTGGCCTGTGAGACAGCCAACTGAAGTGGAGACCCTCCCTCTGTGTGAGCAGCATCAGCCAATTGGATGATGGCTTGGATGGAATAAAAGTTGGAAGAACAAGGAAGCAGCAGCATATGGCAGCTTGATTCTTCTTGAATAGGTTCTTGATTGCTCCTGCAATCATCTGAGGATTTTGGACTCTTGCTTCTTCACTCTTTCAAAGTGGACTCTGCCAGTGATTCTCCAGAAACCTTCAGTCTTGGACTAGGGTAGCACCATTGATCCCTCTAGTTCTGGGGCTTCAGCTTCTTGGACTATGTAGCTACTGGATCCTCCAGCTCTCCAGCCTGCAAATGGCCATTGTGGACTATCTAGCTTCTGATTGTGTAAGCCAACCTGATAAATCTCCTTTTTATAATTATACTCCTATTGATTCTGTTCTTCTAGAGAACCCTAATACATCTGGCAAGGTGTCTGCTAAGGTTTTCATTCATTTATTAACTGGGTTATTTGCTTTATTATTGTCGAGTTTTGATTTTTTTCTGAATATTTTGAAGAGTTGTCCCTTATCAGATATGCTTTTTGCAAATACTTTATCCCGGTTTGTGGCTTTCTTTGTTTCATCATCTTAAACGTGTCCAAAAAAAAAAAAAAAGGTAAACAAAAAACAAACAAACAAAAAATAACAAACAGAAAACTTTAATTTTAATGGAGTCTGGCTTTTCAACTCTTTCTCCCATGGATCACGTCATTGGTTTTGTTCCTAAAAAGCCATCTCTAAACCCACAGTCATTTATATTTCTCCTGATATTTTCTAGAAGTTTAAGTTGTGGATTCCAGCTTTAGATCTATGATTCATTTTATGTATTTTTCATGGAGAATGTAAAGTCTGTGTGTTAATTAATTAATTTATTTTTTAACATGCAAGTGGCCCTTGTATTCCAGAATTGTTTCTTAAAAAGACTATATGTTCTTTCTCTGGGATTGCTTTCCTCCCTTTGTCAAGTATCTGTTGACTATATTTATGTGGGTTTATTTCCCTTTTTTATTCCATTAATCTATTTGTTTATTCTTCCCCAAAGCATATTGTCTTGATTATAGTAGTTTTATAATATGGGGTTGAAGTTGGACAGTGTCAGCCCTCCATCTTTGTTCTTCTTTTTCACTACCACATTGGCCATTCTGGGTCTTTGCCTCTCCATACAAACTGTAGAATCCATTTGTTAATATCCACCAAATAATGTGCTGGAATTTGGATTGAAATTACCTATTGGTAAGAACTGACAACTCACAATACTGAGATTCCCCATCTATGAACATGGAATATCTTTCCAACTTTTTAGTTTTTCTTTGATTTCTTTAATCACAGTTTTGTAGTTTTCATCATAGAGGTCTTGATTAGATTCATGTCTAAGTTTAAGATTTTTCAGACACTAATGTAAACAATATTATATTAAATTCAATAAATTAATTGATTGATTAACTTCAATCAAATTCCATTTGTTCATCCCTTATATAGGAAAGTTATTGACTTCTGTGTGTTAATCTTGTACACTGTTATTTGCTACAGTGGTTTACTAGTCCTAGGAGGTGTCTGACTATGTTTTCAGATTTTCTGCATATCCAACCATGCCATCTACAAATACCTTTTCATTTCTTCCTTTCTGTTCTGGGTATATTTTAACTCCTTTTTATCTTATTGCATTTGCAATGACTTCCAATATGATTTTGAAAAGCAGTGGTAAGAGGGAACATCTAAATAATTTACTATTCTTAGTGGAAAACTTCAAGTTTCCCATGACTAATTACAATATTATCTATAGACTTTGGTAGATATTCTTACCAATTTGAGAAAGATGGACTAGATTTTAAAAATGAAATACAAATGTGAAATTAACATAAAAGTAATTACACATAGGCTTAAAATACTTTTAAAAATATGGACAGGACTAATTTTAGAAAAGGGGGAAATAAAATGAAAATCATTTAAAATAGTCTTCATGCAAAAAAATTATGCATCAAGTATATAAAAGTTGATAAGGACTCATCTTACAAAAAATATGCAATTATCTTGAATTTTTAAAAAATATTTACTTTTTGGTTGTAGTTGGACACAATACCTTTATTTTATTTATTTATTTTTATGAGGTGCTGACGATCAAACCTAGGGCCTCACACGTATTAGGCGAGCGCTCTACCACTGAGCCACAATCCCAGCCCCAATTATCTTGAATTTATATGAACTAAATATTTCAGTGCTTCAGCTACATGTTAACATCTGATCAAACAACATAAACACAAACTGAGAGAAAAATGAAAGGAAAATTGGCAAATTCTCATCATCACAAGAGTTCTAAATTTGCTTCATTCAACACCAGATATACAAAAACATGTTAGGATATTCTGAACTGAAATACAAAACAATCATCTTGATCTAGAAAATAGCTTTTATTACCTTCAAATACAAATAAAGCTTTAAATTCCCAAAATCATGATTCATACTGGCCAAATTCTTTGATTACAGCAAAATTAATAATAAAAAGATAATCACAAAATAAAATGTCTCCACTTGAAACTTTAATGAAATGATAATGTCACCTGGAGATAAGATATAAGTAATTGAAGGAATTATGACTATTGAGAAAATCTGGAGGACACTGCATCAGCATTAAACCCAATGTATACTGTGTGGCTCTTAATATCCAAACAAAAATTACTGTAGGAGGAGAGAGAATAAGGAGCAGCATGTTATGATTTGGGAAATCTAGGTAAAGCATCCATGGGGTCCTTGTCTCTGTATTGTCTTTCATAATTGCATATTTATCTACAATTAAGTCAAAATCTTTTTTGGGGGGGATACTGGTGATTGAACGCAGGGGCACTTCACCACTGAGCCACATCCCTAGCCCTATATTGCATTTTATTTAGAAACAGGGTCTCACTGAGTTGCTTAGAGCCTCAATTTTGCCAAGGCTGGGTTTGAACTCTCAATCCTCCTGCCTCAGCCTCCCGAGCCACTGGGATTACAGGCGTGCACCACACCACCCAGTCTACAATTAACTCAAAATTTAAAAGTTAAAGAAAAAAAAACAACTAATGAACTTCGTAATTCTAATTCTCAAAACTAACCTTTTTATCTTTGTCAGAGCATTTTATCAGGAGAAAATACTAGAAAGTAGATTCTGAATTCAATAGAAGCTCTAATTATGAACTGCTACGACTAGCTAAAATATAGAATATTTATATACAAATAAGTTTAACATCAGAGTCCATATGAAATGTGTCATAAAGCTGCTTCATTTGGGGGCTTTTTAATTTGCTAAATCTAGTTGCATTTTAAAAATTAGCAATGAAAGTAAAAAAACAACCATAAACCTACTGGAAAACACAATTTATTCTCAGTTTTCTCTATAGGTATGATGGTAGTTATGGTGGTAGAGATGGTGGGGTACTGCTTATTGTTCAGCAGGTTAACTGCACATTTTCTTCTCTTTCTAATTTTGTAGCAATAAAATCATGGTTGAAAGAAAAATTAAAAAACGCAAAGTAATCTATGTCAAAATGATTTAAACAGACAACTTCTTAACATTACTGGAATCAAACCAACATGTATCAGTTTTGTTCACATAATGGCAAAAAGTAGAAAATAGATATTTTTTAAAGAAATCACTTTCAATTTTAAGCAATATTATAGATATTAAATATGTAGAAATAGATTTAACAAAAATAGAAATAGTAGATTGAAACAAGAGCACAATTAAGGTACAGGAGGGATAACAGTTACTAAACCATAGAAAAAAAAAAAGAAAATACCCAATCTTAAATAGATATAAAATAGTTTGAAAAAGAAAAACAGAATTCCAGGACCTGTGAAATAATAATAACAATAAATATATAACTTTCTTGTCACAAACGTCCTGGAGAACCAGGCTGAAAAAGTACATACAGAAAGATTTACTGAAAACTCCTTGTATTTGGAAAGAAACATAAAGCTACAGATTGAAGAACTTGAGCAAATCCCAAATAAGATAAACCAAAGAAATCCATGCCAAGACACATTGTAATTATGCATCTGAAAATTAAATATAAAGAAAAAGTGTCTTGAAAATAGCCAGATAAATAGGGAGAAAAATTGAAAGACAGCAGTTTTCTCATCAGAAAGCAGAGAAGACAGAAGAAAGTAGTCAATCATTTTAAATGCTGGAATAAAAGAACTGTCAAAGAAACTTATATCCACAGAAAATACCCTTTATGAATGAAGGTAACATAAAGGCAATCTCAAATAAAGGAAAAGCAAGAGAATGTGCCACCAACAGACCTACCTTAAAAGAATAACTAAGGAAGATTCTCTAAAAGAAAATTAAAAAAAAATAATAAGAGAAGGAACTCTGAAACACCAAGAAGGAAAGAAAAATATGGAAAAATCTGAGAAAATACAATAGGTTTTAATTTACCTTTTGAGGTAAATTAAATATGTTATTATTTTCAGCACAAAGACAATAACACTATCTGATGTTTCTAAACATATGTAAAACAATTGTATGGGAAAGGATAATAAAAGGAGATAAGGAAAAAATTGGTAAAATTACACCAGTGGATTCTAAGTTATCTGCACATAATGTAATCCTTAAAGCAACCACTAAAACACTGCATAAAGAAATATATCAAAAAGACTAAAGATAAATCAAAAGGAAATTCCAAAAAAATATTAAGGTAATCAACAAAAGACAAGAGGAAGAAAACAGAAAAAATCAGGGAGAAAAAATAAAATAAAAATAACAGATATAAGCCCTATTCTATTAATCACCATAAATATAAAGAAGAAAACTACAACAATGAAAAGGCAAGGATTAGCAGTAGTATTAAAAGTTTGACCCAACTATATGCTTTCTACAAGAAACTCATCATACATAACCAGTTGAAAGGAAAAGTTAAAAATTAAAAGTTGGAAAAAGATGCACCATGCAAATATTATTCAAAGAAAATTGGATCCTATTAACAAATAATGTTGAGTTCTTCATCCTTGTGGTTTTTATGTCTAATGATTCTATCAATTATTGAGGAGAAATATGTTTTAATTGCCATCCATATTCATCTATTCAATCTTTATCTCTTTTTAAAATTGGGTAATTTTAATTTTTCTATGTTCTATTACTGTTCTTCTCCCAATTACATTGTGCTATTGACAGAATCCCCTAAGTTATATTTGAAAAATGAAGTTATATTTATAAACACATAAATGCTATTTCAAAGCAAAGAAAATTACTAGAGATGTAAAGAGATTTTATATAAAGTGTCCATCTATTAATGTATAGTAATTCTAAGTGTGTTTCCATGAAAAAAAAACTGCAAAATATGTGAAGTTTAAACTGATAGAACCAAATGAAGGAATAGCAAAATATGTATGAAAATCAAAACACCTTTTTCTCAAAAATTGGTAGAAAAATGGACACAAAAATAACCCAAGAAGAAAGAATTCAACATTATTGTCTAATCTAGTTAACATTTATAACCCTCCAAAAAACTAGAGAAGAATATACATTCCGTTCAAGTTTCTATACAACATATATCAAGATAGACTTCAGATTGGACCACAAGTTTTAAATGATTGAAATCATAAATTGTGCTCTCTGATGACAAAAAGATTAAACTAAATATTAATCATACAGAGATAAAAACTAAATAAATCTCAAAATATTTAGAAAGAAACAGAACATTTCTATGTAGCACAGGGATCCAAAAAAGTCCGAACAGAAATTTTAAAAATACATTGAATTGAATAAAATTGAAAATAAGACATCAAAATTTGTGGGACACAGCTCAAGCCATGCTGAGAGAAAATCTATAGCACCAAAGGCATACTAAGAAAGACAGAAGGACTAATCTCAGTGATCTAAACTTTCATCACAGAAACCTATAAAAAGAAGAGTGAAACAAAAGAGGAAAAAAAAGATAAGAGCAAAATCACTAAAATTGAAAACAAAGAACAACAGAGAATGTCAATGAAACAAATATTCTTTTCCTTTTTTGAAAGACTGGTAAAACTGATAAACTTCAGACAAGACAAAGAAAGACAAGACAGATTACTAATACCAGGAATGGAGAAGGGATAACTGTACAGATTCTGCACGTCTGAAAGTTCAAAAAGGAGTTCAATGCACATAAATTTAACAGTTAGACAAAATGGACCATTGCCTCAAAAAAATACAAAACATAGCAATTCACGTAATTGGAAGTAAATAATGTGAATAGTTTCATCACTTTTAAGAGAATTGGATTCATAATTTAAAAACTTCTCCAAAGGAAATTTGTAGGTCTAGATCATCTCACTGAAGAATTCTACCAAATGTGAAAGAATTTATTCCATATCATCTTTTCCAGAAAATTCAAGAACGGGAAATATATACTTTTATAAAGTTAACATTATTCTGATACCAAAACCAGTATGACAAAAAGGAAATTACATACCAGCATTTCTTAATAATATAGGCCTCCAAATAGAATTCAGATATATATATGTGTTTGTATATATATATTTGTGTGTATATATATATATATATATATATATATATATAGTGTTTGTATATATATATATACAAATATATATGTGTTTGTATATATTTATATACACATATAAATATATACAAACACATATATATGAGTGCATATATAATAACTATTAAATATAATAAAGTGTACATATATAATTATGTGCATATATAAATATATGATATATATAATTATACACCATGACCAATTGGGCTTTGTTTCAACAATGTAATCCTGGTTCAATATTTTTTAAAAATCAATCAAAACAGTCAATAAATCAGCATTGCAACGAAAAAGACTGCAAACAACTTTGAAGGGACATTCCACTGAGGAGGTACTGAGGACCAGAAAAGCACATGAAAAGCTGCTCCACCTGAGAGGATTTAGGGAAATGCAGGTTAAAATCACTGTGACATTGCCTGCAAGAATGAGTGAAATTGGGGAAAAAAATAAATAGCTGCCCCAACAAATGCTGGTGAAGGAATAGAAATTGGATCACTGCCTTTTTGGAGAAGTTGAAAAATTAGTATGGCCACTTTGCAAAAGTTTGACAGTTTTTTTACATAATAAAACTTTAAAAAAAATTTTCCCAAACTAAATATTCACCTACAATATTACCTAGTAATTACAATTCTGGGCCTGTATCCTACAAAGGAAAAGACATAGGTATGTTTAAGCAAACACTTGTACATGAGTGTTTGTAGTAGTTCCAAATTGTACCTAGCCCATGTGACCTGCAACTGATGAGTGGTGAGACGAATTGCAACACGTCCTTGCTGTGGAGCATCACTTAGCAATGAGGAGGACGAAGCCATTGATAAACGCAATAACTTGGATGAATCTCCAGGAAAAGAAAATGGCAACTCGCAAGATTAGCTGAGCATGTTACATGAACTCACTGATAAAGCATTGACATGACAAAACAATTGAAAAGGAGAACAATGTACAGTTAGTGGGGTTTAAGGAAAGGACAGGAGTGTGAGAACAGGAGTGTGACAACAGGGATGCATAAGAGATCCTCCTGCCGAGGGAATGTTTTCTGTCATGACTTTATCAAGGCCATTATCCTCATTCTGAAGTCATCCTATAGTTTTGCAAGATATTAACATTGAGGCAAAATGGTTAAAAGGTGCTTGAAATCTTCCTGTATTGTTTGTTAAAATGCATGCCAATTACCTCAACATTAAAAGTTTAATTTGAAAAAAAAAAATTGCAGACTTCCAAAAAAAAAAAAAAGTGGATGGGGCAAATACTAATGCTAAGTTATTAATCATTATATTTTATATGAATACTGCACTTAAAAAGCAGATTATAAAGCTGGACAAAATAAAAACAAAACTAATTTATATATTGTGTACAATAAACAGATTTAAATTTTAAAAATTATGCCCTAGAGAAAAGGGTATTAAAAGGTTATATCATGAAATACTAAAAATACTAACAAAAAGGAAATTTATTTAGTTTTGTTATATCAAAGGACATTTTAAAATAGAAAGTATTAAAACTAGAGACAAAAATTTTAAATAATGAAAATGTTAATCTACTAAGAATATCATGACAATTCTAATGTGTGCACCTAGTAACATAGTCTCAAAAAAAAAAAAAAAATACTGAAGATTGGTACTGGTACCAAAACAGACACAAAGACCAATGGATTAATAGACACAAATCCACATTAACACAGTTACATGATACTTGACAAAGGTACCCAAAGCATATGTTGGGAAAAAAAGATAGTCTTCTCAATAAATGGTGCTGGAAAAGCTGGAAATTCATATGTGTAATAATGAAAACTTGACCCCTGTCTCTCATTTTGCATAAAAGTCAACTCAAAATCAATCAAAGATCTGGGAATTAGACCAGAAACTCTGCAACTGCTAAAAGAAAATGGAGACCTAACACTCTAGCATCTCAATATGGGAACTGACTTCTTTAACAAGATTCCTAAAGCACAACAAATAAAATCCAAAATCAATCAGTAGGATGGCATCAAATTTAAAAGCTTCTAAAATCAACATACTATAGGTATACAGCCACATCAATGTTTATAGCATCACAATTCACAGTAGCCGAACTACAGGACCAGCCTAGGTGCCCTTCAACAGATGAATGAGTGAAGAAAATGTGGCACATATACATGATGCAGTATTACTCAGCCATAAGGAAGAGTGAAAATATGGTATTTGATGGTAAATGGATGGAACTAGAGACCATTGTGTTAAGTGAAATAAGGCAGAGACAGAAAGTCCAAGGTTGGATAATTACTCTGACATGAGGAAACTAGTTCAAAATACAGGGGAAAAAAAGAGAAAGGGAAAGGGGGAAAATTCCCTGAAAATAGAAGATCAGTGAACTTGATAAAGGGGATTGAGTTGGGGAGGGGCGGGGGAGAGAAGGGATGGGAGAGAAGAGTACTGGAAACTAATTAGAGCAAATTATATTCCATATCTTTATAATAAATCTCCAAGTGAATACCAGTGTTACACATAACTAAAAAGAACCAATAAAAATAAAAAATGGGAGAAAAAGGCTGATATGTTAATAAAGAAATTGAAGGATCTATAGTTGTTAGAGATTGTAACATATTACTCTTAGTATGTGATAGAATCTTTAGTGAAAATAAGAGCAAGTTGCAAATATACTCATAAAGTGGTGTTTTTTATTTTAAACAATGCACATACACACAAGAAATCATATAATACAGAAAAAATGGGCACGGCACTGGAAGAAAGTCAGGGAGAATTAACATTTTCTCTGGATCCTCTAAATTGCTTGAAATGTTCTAGTAAGCATGTATTAATTTCTTCGAAAACACCAAATATGATTTTCCATTTTTTCTTGTTTAATTATCTCAGAGTTTCAACATTTGTAACTGAATCCTAGAAGCAAACAGTAATGAAAAGATTCAATGGGTTTTCTCCCCATTCTTACTCACATCCTTCTGATGTTGGTTTGGATCATGTCGTTATCCAATTTGACAACACACCCACTGAGCCAGACCCCTGGCTAACCCTACAACTGGAGGGCTGTGCTCCCCCTGTTTTGCCTCACAAGTATTGTGATACCGTCAGAGCCACAGGATGGTTGGGTTTCCACATCTGTTCAACAGCTACAGGGGAATGCAGTGGATCTGTGTTATTGCAGCATTGTAGCCGCGGTTTCCTATTGGATTAATAACTACTCATCTGAACATGGAAAGAAAGAGCCTTTTGTGAACTACTGTATGTGCCTTGCTAGTAAGAAGCTGTATTTGTGGAGTCTGGCACAGGTGTGCTGAGAAAACGAGAATGGTGAGGAGGGAGAAATGATGTATGGAGAAACCCTTGTGTAGCTATGGAGCCAAAGGACAGATGGAAATTGTGGCCACCATGCGAGGCAGCTTCCTTGTTAGCCTCTCTTAGTGTGTGGCCTCAGTGCCCTGGATATTGCCTGAGATACAATAGATGCCATATGGGTCTCATTGTGTTCTTGCAAAAGCTGTGTTGAGGTCTTAACCTTCAGTACCTGCGGCTCTGACCCCATTTGGAAATAAGTATTTTGAAGATGTAATGATGTTCAGGTGACGTTTGTAAAGGGGACTCTTCATCCAGGACAATGATATACTTATAGAAAGAGAAGGTGGGGATGCACAGGGAATGCCCTGTGACAACAGAGGTGGTCATGGGAGTCCAAGGATACATAGCTTCCAGAGCCAAAGAAGACTTCTGCCAGAGTCTCAGCGAGGAGACAACCCCTTCAACATCTTTGTCCCTGTCTTCTCACCCAGAACTGTGACAGGGTAAATTCCTTCTGCTTTAAGCTTCCTGGTTTGTGGGACTTTGTTGTGACAGTCCTAGGAAATCAAAGCAGTGCCCAATAAGTAGCTGTTTCATAAAATATAGGATATGGCTATATTTTCACCTTAAGTTCACTTACATTTTTTAGAATATTATTATCAATACATATAGAAGAATTTACTCTGGAGGAAATTAATGGAGTTATAAGAAAAAGGCTGTTTTGTTTTACTATGTCTTAGATAGTTTTCATTTCCTATGATCCTTCTATAACTAATCTCAAATTACTTGCAGATAGCTTCACAGATGAAATGACTTTGAAGGTACACACTTTGTGGCGGAGGCATAAAAATCTGAACAGAGCTGGAGACAAACCTTGGTGGTGGAGCACTGGCCTGCACGTGAGACCCCAAGTTCAACTCCCCAGCACCATCACCACAACAAAAACCATCTGAACAACACAAGAGAATAATTCTGATTTTTGTGTATCTATTTAAAGGCGGTAACATGAAAACTTCCCAAGTGTCCTTTGGTTTAACAGACACCATCAGTTGATCTTTTCACACAAGGCCTCTCATTCAAATTGCAATTTTTTTCTTTTTCAATTTTTGACTTTCAAGTGTAAAACTTTCCCCAAAAACTCCATAAGAGGCTACCTACCTGCATTCAAAATTAGGTAATTCTCAGCTATAATGCAAGCTTCTTGTTATGTAAATGCAGTTTGTTGGATTGGTTAATTCCAATATTGATTGGGTCTTATACTATGGACAGGCACTTTTCTTTAAACCATATTGTAAACATTTTTCAAAAAGCTTTGCAAATCCTTTTTTTTAAGTCTCTCTCTCTCTCTCTCTCTCTCTCTCTCTCTCTCTCTCTCTCTCTCTCTCTCTGTTGTTGATGGACTTTATTTTATTTATATGCAGTGCTGAGAATCAAACTCATGCCTCACACATACCAGGCAAGCACTCCACCACTGAGCCCCAGCCCCAGTCTCCTGCAAATTCTTTTAGAAAACAAGTTGTTTAAAATAAAAGTAAATTGCCAAACAAATCTTCATTGAAAGATGGTTTAGTGGCATGTGATAGTGAAGAACAGATTCATATTGCAACAGGAATTTGATAGAAGGAAGCTAAAAAGACAAATTAAGGATAATGTAACCTGGATAAGAATAAGGTAACGTGGACATTTGAAGTGGTGCTGCCAAAGTGCTATAGATTTCTTTTTTTTTTTTTTTTCATCGTTAGGAGAGAATTTTATTTTAAAGTTCTTAAAGGGCAAGGATTACAATCCATCACAATTAAACATGCCAAATGAGATGCCATGCTATCAAAATGCCCACATAACCCATCCCAACATCTCAAACCCACTCTTTGCTGATCTTCTATAACCCCATTTTTGAGTTTTATTTTTTATTTGTTCATTTTTAGTTATATATGACAGTACAGTATATTTTGACATATTTATACAAACATGGAGTACGTCTCACTCTAATTGGGGGCCCAGTCTTGTGGTTGTACATAATATGGAGATTCATTGCGGTATATTTATATATGTACATAGGATAGTTGAGTCAGATTCATAGCGAAGTGCTATAGTAATTCTGAGAAGGAATAATGAGGTTGTGTTTGTAGCAACAAATACAATATCTAATCACTGAGCTAATCCACTGGACAGCCACCAACAGTTTATGTGGCAAGAAATAATATCATTCCCATTGCAAAGAGGAGTCTGTTGAAGCAGAAGAAAAGCAGCTGTTCTAGTCAACAGGCCCCATACAGGTGGAGCTGGGATTTGAACCCAGGTCTGCCCAACTTCATCATTTGTACTCTGGACAACATCTTTATTTCTCTTTTTTGGGATGAAGCTTCTCCAAATCCCCTGATTTTATATATACACATGGGTTCATATTTTTGGAGACACATGTATGCTAAACTCATATACTAATAGTACCTTCGTATACCATTTTGTCATTGTTGACTCTAAGTATATAGTGAGTGCAGCAAACCTTTTCTCAAAATTTGGAAAGATTCCTTTCTACCAGTTGATCTTACTGTCTTTGAAAAGTTGTATACATTAAGATGCAAGTTTACTCTTTTGTTGTGATTGTTTCTGACATTTTCTTTCAGGAGATTGACTCCAGCACTGATGACTAACTCAGGCCCCTAATCCCCATTGACCAAATATCCCTTGGGCTCATATTTTCTACAGTCGACCTGAACATCCCCAAATATACCTGGTGCCCAGAAAAGCAGACCTTCAGGAACAATGCTAGTGAGAATGTCCTAGGAGTCGTGACCCAAAAGTGTCACAGAATTTTTCCTTTCATTATTCAAATTTCCAATTCTTTACCCCCAAGCCTATTGCCAAACCCACTCCCAATACACTTGCCAACAGCATAATATTTGATTTTAAGTGGATTGGATCCTGAAAAGCGTGTACTTCTCGGGGGAATCACTCTACTGAATGTCAGGTGTCTCTAATATCTGCCTGATTTTTTTTTTTTAACTCTACTGGTTTTCATCCCAAGTTTGCTAAGAAAAAACAAAATCAGAATCAGGGAGGAAATTATGCCTTCTTAGGGTCATTTTTACTTCCCATTTTTAGTGTATGCATGGTTTTGATCATGAGTAAGGAGAGGGACTGAACCTGCTTTTTTCACAATATGCTGGACTGTAAAGAAATGGATAGAGCAAGATATTTAATTTAGAAAAAAAAAACTGCATAAGCTTTGATTTGGAAAAGCTTGGAGAAGATACAATGAAGAATATTCACTTCTTTTTTCTGGAGAATGGAGATTTTATGAAATGAAACATTTCCAAACTAATTCAAGAGAATAGAAAGGGCAGCAAGTTATCAAGGTGTTTACTTATTTATTTATTTTACTAATGATCAATTTTCACAGTGCTAAAGGATTATCCATCAGTGATTTAAATAAAAACTTCCTAACACAACACCTTACATATAAAAAGTGCATGTTAAATCTTTGCAGAAAAAAAAATGAGTGATATAAAAAGGGAGTGGTTGCTGGGCATGGGGGAGCACACCTGTAATCCCAGACGTTTGGGAGGCTGAAGCTAGAGAATCACAAGTTCAAGGGCAGCCTTAGTGAGTGCCTAAGCAACTTAGCAAGACCCCATCTCAAAATAAAATATAAAAAGGTCTGGGGATATGACTTGATGGTTAAGCATCCATGGTTTAATCCTAGTACCAAAAACTAAAGAAGAGGGAGTTGATGATAAATAGAATCCATCTTCTATAAGGTTTTCTCAATAGATCATAAAATACCTATCTCTCTCTTAGAAATTCTCAATGGGATTTGTTTTATTCTTTGTGTACAACAAAGGGCCTTGAGGTCACTTTCTGTGTCTTGGAGTATCATAAATGTCATCCTGATTATTATTGATAGCCTAAGAAATCAAGCAGCTGTAAATGGTTCAAAATTTTAAAGACACCCATTTCCTTTCTTTCTTTCTTTTTGATTTTTATATTATCTTTTATAACTTTAAAATCATGTTTTGTGATTCCAGTAAAGAAAAAGTTTCTATTCACAACAGAGGTCACATAGGGTTGAAAAATTACCAATGGTTCTCACTTAAATGTATTTCTTTTTTTTTAAGGGTCTAAATAAAATTTTATTTTTTTATTTATATATGACAGCAGAATGCATTACAATTCTTATTAAATATAAAGAGCACAATTTTTCATATCTCTGATTGTATACATAGTATATTCACACCAATTCATGTCTTCATACCTGTACTTTGGATAATAATGATCATCACATTCCACCATCATTATCAGACAAATCCATCTGCTACAACAGGGTGTAACTGGGATGGTCTTCAGGTTTATCCCAAGCTCTTTTATAAAGATTGGAAAACTGTCAGATGTGTTATTATGCAAAACTAATACATTTTGTATAAGCAAAAACTAAAACATATGGGGGAATGAATTGCATTTCTGGTACCCCAGATCATGCATGAAACCATGAAATCAAATGAGCATTAAGCAGGGATTAATTTGCAATGGAATGCTATAAAACTAAGTGAATTTCTCCAAAACATGTGAGTAAATCTTAATTATTTTTTCCTTTACCAAAATTCATTTACATTTGAACTTATGAAACTTTGCTTGTCTGCCATGTTGCCCATTTTGAGAATAATAATTGAATAGTTGTAGGGGAATTTTCCAGCATGGAATCATGATTCTAAAGTATCTGGCAATGCCGTAAAATATATTATAAAAAATAACAGAGCTATTTTCAGGACTTGAGGTGGTTACTTTTAAAGCTACCTCTTGCTGAAGCCTGATGTGAGCTTTATAAACAGTGAGTCTTTAAATCTCCTAATATTTCTCAATTCCCTAAAGATTTTCTTTTAATTCAGATAGAGATAATTAAAATTCTCTCCAAAAGTAACATTACATTTCTGGCAGGCATTTCTCTGATACTAAAAATACAGTTTTTTGGAATGAATTAATATTAACAGATATGATATTTGAAACCTGCCAATTCCTAATATAAGTAAGGCTATAAAAGTAATTTCCTTACTCACACAATAGGTTAGACTTAATCCCCTTCAGGGGAAATAGATTTTAAAGGTAGATGTCTGAGACAATTGTACTGCCCTTTTTAAAACTCCTGTAGTCTTTTGTTGGCTGAAAATATTTCTAAGTAGGCCAAATCATTAGGTCTTTTTCAACAACTTCATCATTGAAGTTATGTGTGAGAGGAAAGAATGAATGAAGAGTCTCAGGGATGCCCCAGGAGGGATGAGGGATGTCTTGCGTTTGCTCTGTGGGGTCTCCTTTTTCTGTGGGGTCTCCTGGTCCCTACACACCACCATGGGAAGACAGCTATGGAGGACTGACAGCAGAGAGACATAGACACTGTAAGGTGAGAGCTAACTGAAAAAAATAAAATTGACCTGCGTGAGCACAGTGAACAGAGGGCCCTGGAGCGCCATGAACTGTATCTGCTGCACAATTGCTGTAAGGTCTCCTCTTCTTTCCTTCATACTGCCCGTGAAAAAGGAGACACTCTTATCTTGGAATGTCATACATTCCTTCCAAGTTCCTTTATGCCACCTGTGAGAGAAATGTATTCAACAATAAGCTCTCTTCGATGATTGTTTCACCAACTTACAATATCTTATTTAATCTGAGATTCCACAAATGAAGTTAAATACTGCAAAAAGCCTGAAATCTGAGGTCTCGGTTCAGTCTTGCTACAGAGCTTACCCCATTACCACAGTTTCGGCACAGCCAAGAGCCTCTTCTTTAATAAATCAAACCTCTAACCTCTGGCGGTGGTATGTGACCAGCAAGATTTTGCCAGCAGACTGTGGGAACTCCCTCATATCAAAGCCTGATGCTATGCTAATTTTTTTTCCAAATAGAATGGAGACAAAACAACTATAAATCAAGCTGTTCTTTGTGAATCTAATTCAAGATCCCCTTGTGTGGTGAGAAAACAGGGATGTTTAGGTCTAATGGAGGTTATAATAGTAACTCCATCAGATGTAGAGAGCAGAAATTGTTGGATCAATTCTAAGTGGGGAAAAAAAGTACTAAAACATTGCTTTGCAAATTTGCAAAACTAAATAAACTGATCCAAATCGAAATGAATGAACAAATACTCCGGTAGAAATGATTTAATTATATTACATTAAAATATTGTTACTTTAAAAATCTAAATATGCTTGTTCATAAACAAATATTGAGATAAATGTATCATGCAAGGAAATATAAAAAGGTCCACAAGTTCAGAGTGTCTTCAAAGCAGAAAATGCAAAATAATTCTTTTCTCTATCCCTTAAAAACTCTCTGTTCTTACCAGCCTTTAAGAGAATTGAACTTGAGTAAGAGCTGCATTAGAGTTCTTTTCCAGGAGTCGGTTCCTGTGGCCTCCCTGGGTCCAGCTGCTGATGACTCACAGAGGAAGTGGTGGAGATTAGGGTGTATGGGGGAAAAATCAGAACAGCACAGAAATAAAGCAAATCAACCAACCATTACCTTTTGTGCCAAACGGAACAAGGGCTTAACGACTGTGGTTCAGAATGGTCGTCTTATTCCCCTCATTTATGCTGTTCCCTTAGAAGGACCACCAGGAAACCTGAGAAGCTCTGCAGAACACACACCGGAATCCGTGGCACATCTCAATTAATATTCCCTCTTGGCTCAACTAGAACAATGAAGAACATCAAGCAGTTTAATCTCCGGCAATAATTCCCTTTGTTAGGTTGAGAGGTTTTCCTCTTGAATTAGGTTGTAAGATTGGATTTTCCAGATTCGTTAGTTATTCCATGTATTGTAAAGCAGAGAGTCCAGGTTTTATCAACACATGCATACCTCTATGTGGGACATAATGAAGTCTGGGGGTCAGTTGGGGCTTTGCTGTTTCCTATAATTTTTACTTTCTCAGAAATAAAAGCAGTCTTTTATTAGCAAACAGTTTTAACTAAACTGCACAGTTGTTAAAACTCTTCTTTCAATTTTCCTTAAAGGGCTGGAAATGTAAATGGGCCCTTTACATCACCCCATAGAATTAAATTTGATCAGGAAGATTTTAAAAGGCTGTGCATTGCAGTTTCTCAGTTTACATGCTGATGAACTGAAATATCTCAGGGAATTTAAAAAACTTCATGTTCTCAAATGTTTATGAATAGATATATATGTATACTATATATATTTTCACACACATTTATGAGATATTCCTGTCTATGGAGCAAAAGGAGTAAATTTTGGAGGGGATTAAGTATTATTGTCTCATCTTTTATGTTTGATCACAATGCCCTACAAACACTGGCTATTGTAGAGAGAAACTTAAATCTTTTATGATTAGTTAAAAACAAAGAGATAAACATAAGATTGAAATCATTAGTTTATTCTGAATGTAAGCCAACTATAATTTTGAAACTATTGAGAATACTAATTATGAAATTGGTATTCTTTTTAAATCAGGTCCAGAAAGGGAGGTGTCTGTGAAATTATCGTCAAATAATACAAATACTGGAAACTTTCAATTCAGTTTTTGGTGGGTGTTATTTCTCTATTCTGAAATTAATTTTGGTGACGGTCACATGATTCTGCAATCATATTAAGAACTTCTGGATTGTATACTTCAACTGGGTGAAGTATATGCTATCTGAATTGTATTTTAATAAAGTTTTTAGAACCGTAATGGTGTTTTCCTTATAACATCATTTCAAAATGAACCCTCTAAGACATTTTGTGGAAATTATCCCCAAAACATGTTTTCTTGTTTTTAAATAATCTAATAGGAAAAGTTACATTCTGTTGAGGCCTGCAGATAAAATACAGACATTTTAAATATGTATATTGTTTTGTAGAAAAAAACATTGATATTTTATTGACAGAAATAAATGTAAAATATATTTTGTTTTGCTGTCTGAAAAAAACTTTAATAGTAAAAATTTTAAATTTGGTGTTTTATCAAACTAAGTAAAATTAAGACATTATTTTACCAAATCCACAAAATTTTAATATTTAACATGGCTATTAAAATGACTTGTATTTGTATATGAATCTGTTTAAGTGGGGCCCTCAAAGAGGCCATGATTTTTTACTATCTTGTCAACATAATTTGTCAATTAATCTCACTCAGGCTACTTCTAAGTAATTATAAAGCCAGAAAAGATTAGGCTCGTCAAGGAGACACAAATGTTTCTCGTCATTTCCTTGGGAAGTAAATGCCATTTGAGAAATTCTCTAGAACTAGAAATCCAGCTCATTCTAATCTTTAGCAATGTCTAATTTGGTTAACTGTCTGGAAATTCTTACAGTAGGACATCGTTCACTGACTTTAAAAATCAAGCAACCAGATTCCCAATGCCTGTCTGTCTCAGAACTTCCAGTGGCACCGAGTAGAGTGTGCCCTTGGGCCTAAGGCTGTACAAATGGATTCACCTGGGAAACTACTCACCCAAATGTTCAAAGGGACAGTTACAGAAGCCATTCAGTCACCACATTACTCCATGTTGACCAAGTGCCTTTCCACCTTGGCCTATTCTGGATCCCGAGAGACCTCACCAAGCTTTCTTAGACTCTTTGCTGCTGCTTGCAGAAAACCACCAGTTCCTCATTTGAGGGAAAGACAGAGGATTGGATTGGGCCAGTTTGTCAGCTATACATCAGCTGTGGCCAGTGAGCAATAGGTTTTCCAAGAATGAGGTTGAGAGTAGGGAGCATGGGCATGGCTGATCATGAATGACGCATGAGAAATTCTGGAATGACAGTAATGTTTATTCAAGAGTGCTTACTGCTTACCTATCCTGGGCCAGGCATTGATTTGGGCAACTACAGATTTTAAAAATGACAGGTCCTGTATACAATTAAGAGAAAATTATTTTCTGTGTTGACGAGCGAACATAAATCACAAATATTTGAAAATTTTTGACCCATAAAGATGTCAACTGCATATAGTTCAATTTTACAGGTGTTCATCCATATATCACAAGAAAGATATAACTATAAGTGATTACTTGCTCATTATAATTTATACCAAAAATGTTGAGTTCATACCACAAGATCATTATCAGATTTTTACTGATATGTAATTTCAATTATGTATTCTATTGACATTCTCTCTTTCATGTTTCCTTCAAATGATTTTGGGCAGATATCACACTGGGGGAAATTTCACACTGTGGCCCTTTGGCCCTTTGAAGGCAAAACTCCTTACCTGTTTTCTCTCCCATGTTTATGTTATGTATGGTTACAATAAGAAGATGATCATAGTATGATTTCATAAATTATACGGTTTATTGTCATATAAAGAAAGTATTTTTATTAGGTTCACAGTGCTTAAAAATGTAAAGAGGGAGAAAAAACTCAGAGAACAGTCAATGGACAAGTTTCATTAATCCACTGAGTTTCAAAAATATCAGTCTAGTTGCTCAATTAGGATGGAAGCAGGCCTTAAGTTAAAGTTCGTACTTTTATACAAGTGGATCTTGAGAGATGTAAATTGACAGGTGAGGTCCCCCAGGCTGAAGTGCAGTACCAGCATCAGTGGGCAAGGAGGGCAAGAAAGTTGACAGTGAGGTGCCACCGGCCAAGCTCTCTAAGTGTCTGTCCAACTTGTGAGCTGCCTGTATTTTAAAGTCCAGAAGTTGAGGTCTGTAACTCACATATGGTGTCTGATCAGCTGTGATGTCACATCCATGAGGGGATGGGGTTCATTCCAAGCTCTCACAAACATGAGTCTGATATGATGTCACACTCTTGTGTAGGAAAATACACTTTGCATTCTTATCACAGTTAAACATGTATCAAGGATGCAGCAAAGTATTTTCTGTACTAAACATGTGCAGACTTTTTGTCATTGTCCTCAAAATGGTATAGTAAAAACCGACTTGCATAGCACTCTATTGGATGAGGTATTATAATTAATCTAGAGATGATTTAAAGTATACAAGAAAAGATGCTTAAGTTACATGCAAATACTACATCATTTTATATAAAGGACTTGACCATCTGTGGAGTTGATATCTGTGGTGGGTTTTGGAACAGATTTCCTGTAGATGCCAACAGATCACTTCATATTCCATTGGTATGAACATACATTCATTCTGCAAAGGTATGCATACTCCAAAAGTGATGATGAAGTGAATAAAGAATAAACAAAAATTTTAAAAATCTATTATTTATTTATTAGTGATATAATCTTTTTCCTGTCACTAGATATTTGACAGAAGTGATGGAACTTGCTATTATTCACTATTTAGGGTATAAAAATTTGAAATATATATTTATTTAAAGCTCTTCTTTTAAATTAACTTATTTTGCTACCTGCTTAATAACTGTCATGACTGAAACAGATCCTTTACAAAAACAACTAGTTCCAAATAGGAGGAGTCTCTCTTATTAAATCAGGATGCTAATTTTTCAATCTCATCTCCAATTATGCAAAGATTTTTGTTAAAATTCACTTGTATTTGCATGATGAGCGTGTTCATTTTCTTTGCAGGAATTTTAGAAAGTCACTTGTTAATTTGGTGAAGGCTAGTTTAATTAAAACTAAATAACAGTCCACAAATGCACTTAACTTTCACTGTTTGGAAATACATTGAAAGCAAATGAATGCCTGATGGTGACTCCTTTGCTAACTCCATGCTGTGGACATCTTCTTTTGCCTTAGGACACAGCCCACCTTGCATGGAATGGAACATATGTTCTCTACGTGGACTCTTGACTCAGGATGGCACGGATGTGGACCAGAAGTCAAGTATAATATATTTATTATTTTGAGATGAAATGTTAAAAAAAACCTTAAAATTTGAACATCGGGTTTTTATACCTAAAATAATTGCTTAGTGGATCTGGGTGGATGCACACAGTTCAGAGATCCTGGGTTGCCATCCCTGATGATGTCAAACTCACAAAGCCTACTAGACCAAAGAAAAAAAGTTATGTTCTTCCTCTATAAAAAAAAAGTTTTTGTCAAATCATTAGCTTTCTTCATTTTAGTGAGTTTGTGTAGATTAAGAAAAAATTCAGTTGATTCTAATGTGTGTCCATTTATTCTTCCAATAAAAGAATGCAAAAATATACCCTGGGATAAGGTATGCTCCTTGCCCTGTGGACTGTTAAATTCTCAAATTCCACTTGCTCATAACTTGTAAAGAGAGGATTTTAATTGCCCAACTGATTACAAATGGAAGTGTTTGTTAAAAACTAACAAGTCTCAAATCTACATCATTTCCACACATTTTATTAAGAAAGAAATATTAATTTTTTTAAAAATCAACATATTATATGGCATATACTGTATACTGCTGCTGTAATATCATTTGCATATTTATGAATTTGTAAATGCTAAAGTGAGATAAAATGATAACTTTCCCCTGGTCTTTTACATAAAAGTCAAATATTTTAACTCCCAACACATTCATCTGCACATCGTCTTTACAAAAAGTGGGGAAAAAGCAAGGACTCCAACACATTAAATATTTAATTCCTCTAAGTTATCTTCAATTGCTGCCGTGCTCACTCATGACAATTTCTAATTAATTTTAAATGCCATTTAATAGCCATTGTCCCAACAAGTGCAGATGAATTAGGAGACGCAGTGCTTTTATTATACAGAGTTGTCCCTGTAAACTCTCAAATTAAATTTACACTACAGTCAAAACTCATTTGATATTTGCATTTTCTACTTTGTAGAGGAGATGGTCTCAAAGGCAGTAGAGGCTAAAGATGTGTTGGATAACTCTATAAGTACAGTCTCAAGACTCTTGTCATCTTCGCTGTCTAAATTACTTCAACAGGACTCCAGGGAATTTAAAGGGGAGAGATGACATGACAAACAATTATATTCTAACACTCTATTTATAACAATGCCCTTTCAGATTATTGTTCCCCTAGACTGACACATCACTGTAATCCCAGGGATGAATCAAGGGATGTAGAGTTAGATCACGCACAGCTTGTAGGCAAAGGAAAAAAAAAAATACGAATGAAGAGCTGACATTCAGGAAATATAGAGTGACTCAAGGATAAATTCAGCTGGGATGAGCTTAATTTATCAATGTCAATAACAACGGTGAACACATCGCAAGAATACATGCATATTAATTGAAAATAATTCAGATTAAATCACTGCTGTTTGACATTTTGAGATAGGCACTTTATCTTTTCAAGAAAAAGAGCACTATAAAATCTTTAATCTGAAAACACATCTTAATTGCATGTTATCACCTCCTAATTGCTTCTATATTATATTAAACATTTTGCTAATTACTAGCCTGATCATGGTGTAAATAGCTGGAGGCAAGAGCTTCCATCCAGCTGAAAACTGCGGGCACAGGAGGGCCAGGAGGAAGTTGAGCGCTCAGTGCGGGCATGAACCTGGAGCATATTCAGGGGCCATCAACCTTTAATTCAGATCTCTGGTGAGACAAAGGCAATGGTAAAGATGAAAGTTGTTTTATGCATCTGTCAATTTCTAATACCGTTCTTGGAAAAAGATGGTCTTCTTTCTGATTTTACAGATGGGCCTTTTTAGAAGTGACATATGAGTTCCTGACTTTATAATAAAAATGGGCTCAGCAAAAGAAAAAAATTACATCTATTTTTTTAACCTTGATCTTTGAGATTCTATCAGGATAAGGGTTCACCCAATAACAATTCCTTATATGGAAACTTTGGTCAATGTGTGTGTAAATTTCTTCTTAGCCTATTAAAAAATTTTATGTCTTCCTTCACTCAATGAATAATTTAGAATGAGTAAGATAAGTTTTAAGTAAAATAAATCCTGCCTTGAGTAAAATATTAACCAAAATAGGGACTAACTTTTCCATATTACCAAAAAAAAAAAAAATGTGTGTGCAAGCAAAAAGATTATAATCAGCCTTGGTGGTGATAAAATTTAAAAAATTACTAAAGCAATGAAATGGTGTTTTTCTAAAAAGTCTTTTTAGTTTTAGATAGATTCAATACCTTTATTTAGTTTTTTTTATGTAGTGCTAGGGATCAAACCGAGTGTCTCATACATGCTAGGCAAGTGCTCTACCACTGAGCCACAAATCCAGCTCAGAAATGGTGTTTTTTGACAAAGGCTTTCTCTTCTAATTCTTTCTTCTCCTTGTCTTCCTTTTTTCTAAAATAAAAATGCCTAAGACTTTGCAGACTTTGAAAAATTTGATTCCACAATATTTTTCAAGAAAAAAATTTGGCAAGACACAATAAAATGTTCAAAATGTTCCAAATTCTTTACTATACCAATTCTATTCCCAGATTTTTTTTTCTTATGGAGTACATAACATAAGAATATTTTGGAAAGTTTTATGATCCTTAAAGTCATACTTTGAATTTATTTTCTTTTTTAATTTGGTGACACTCTGGTATCTGGTCTGTTGGCTTCCATATTGATTTTTTTTTAATTAACAAAAGATATCATAGCATCATTAATTAGATTAGGCATAAAATGATACAACAGAAAATTATACTCATTGTGATAGTCATCTGTGCTGTTTATCAATATTGCCCTTTTCCTTTTTCAAGGAACAGTGTCTCTCACTCCCCCTTGAAATTACTTATGGTCATGTGACTTTTAAAGCAACCATTATGGATTGAATTACATCCTCCAAAATTATTATGTTAAAGTCCTAGCCTCCAATGTGACAATATTTGGAGTTTGGGCCTTTAAAGAGGTAATTATAGTTAAATGAAATCTGTTAAGATGGATATGCCCAAAGGAGGAGAAAGATGGGCTGGGGTGAAGCGCTTACTTAGCCTGGATGAGGCCCTACAAAAAACGCTAAAGGGAAAGAGACACCAAAGATCTGCCTGCCTGTCCCACTCACTCACTCATACACAGAGGAAATGGCATGGACTGAGAACCAGAGCAACAAGACAGACATTCACACGTCCAGGAAAGAGGCCTCTCCAGAAACCTAGGCTGATGGCACATTAACCTTGGACTTCAGGACTGTAGAAAAAACTAGCTTCTGTCATTTGTGATACTTGCTGTGTTGTATTTTTGTTAGGGTAGCCTAAGGAGACTAATTCAGCAATTCACGATGGGTCATACTGCCTAAGGGAGAGAAAAAATATCCTTTTTGTTCATTTTAAGCCTCTGGTATTTGGGGATTTTTGTTACCATAGCACAACTGAGCCTAGCCTCATTAATACAGAGCTGTTTTTTGCTGATCTGTGTTTGCTTATCTATTTCAAAGAATATTTGGTGTATTATAAACAAAAAAATATGTAATATAAGAAAGGAAACAATTTTATTATCAGTAAGGAATTATTAGGAACAAAACAGACTGTTTCTCTAATATGGTATAATAAATAAAACAAATGGCCTCATTATCAGAAAAATTTTTTGAGCTAATTTAAGTCATTCCTTGTTTCTCTTCTATAATTGTTCACTCCTTTTCTGTGTGTGTGTATGTGTGGGTGTGTGGGTGTGAGTGTGTGTGTGTGTGTGGCACGTGCGCTGTGTGATGCAAACTCTACTATCCATGCAAATTTTGCTGTGACTACATGATTCTTTTTCCACTATTATTAATATAACTGACACCATTATTGGCTTGTAAAGATTCTTAAAGTCATACTTTGAATTTATTTTCTTTTTTAATTTGGTGACACTCTACATTTGGTGTGTTGGCTTCCACACTGAATTTTTTTTAATTAACAAAAGATATTTTCAAAAAAAGAAGAAAGTAATGAAAGAAGAAACAAAACATTATAATGAAATTGACCTCTCCTTGTTTTTCATTGAGTGATCTTTTACAGGTATTTCATTATTTTAATAGGTAATATGCATTTATATATAAATATATATTATACATTATAAATGTAAATGTGTGTTTATAAATGTATTATAAATATAAGTATATTATAAATATAACATACATATATTTATTTTAAATATTTTTATCATTGGCCTCTTCTGTTTGCTTTTCTTAAGTTTCCCAAAGAGAAAAAATATACCTAACCAAAAATTTCAATTTAAAAAAAAAATCAATTTCTTGTCTTTGTATTTGGCCACGTGCATCACCGTAACTCGCTGGTCCTAAGGGTGATTTCCTATGATTTTTTATCACAGGTTGCTTCGGTTTGGATATGAGAAGTCGACCGAGAGCGACTATGTGAATTCTGGAATCTTCAGGGGTGACATGGTTAGATTTCGAGAGCTATGACCTCATCAGTGGATTGATCCTTTTCATGGATTAATGACTTGAACACACGAATTGGGTGGTGAGTGTAGGCAAGCATGATGTGACAGGAGGAACTGCATGCATCTCTTCAGGTGTGCCCTTGGGGATTACGTTTTGTCTTCCTGCTCCTTACCTCTTTTACTCCTTCCTGGCTACCATGCACCAAGCAACTTTCCTATGACGCGGCCTTCTGCTCTGATATTCTTGCCCAAACCAAAGGAGTCAGCTGACCACGGAATGACTCTCTGAGACTGTGAGCCAAAATAAACTTTGCTTCCTTTAAATTGATTTTGTCAGATATTTTGGTGATAGTGACAAAAAGCTGACTAACACACATGTAAATTTTATCATCTATTTAAACCTATACTCAAATATTTATTTTACAGCACCATTCTGGGATAATTTTTCACGGTTACATCTTTCATAATTCTTCCTGTCTCTTCTTCATTTGTCCTTTTCTCCCTTTCTTTAAAAAAAGAAAAATAAAACTATATTCACTAACATACTGTGAAACCCTCTGCTAAGTTTTGATTGCATGTATTTATGAAACAAATAATTGTTCATAAATAATCTGGATTCCTATTTCTGTTTGCTATGAGTTCTTCTTCAGATGCGTCTCAACTAAGAATGGAATTTCGTTAGGCATTTAAACACTGCAGAGAACTACAGTTGGGTGGAAGTGAACTGATCTTTCCTCTTTCCTATGACACTCACCACAGGAGGTGGAGCTTGCGGAAGGTTCTGTTTTACAAGTTCATTTCATATTCCCAGTACCCCAGCACACATAATATTTGCTTGAATAAGTTATCTCATCCATATTCAAATCTAATATCACAATAGCTACTAGTTCCTGAGAGAAATGAGACTAAGGAGTAAAATATGGACCATTAGCTGTGTTCCAAATACATAAACACAAGTACATATGTATATACATATATTTGTGCAGTAATTTTAATAATATAAATTACACTAAGCACTTTGGCTAGCAGAGGCTATGCCCTTCTGAACACAGGCGTTCTCCTCAGAGGACACTGATGAGTTCATTTTTCCTAATGAAGCTTTCATTTAAGGAGAAGTTACTCCTCTTTGCTTCCTTCCCACTCCCTTTCCTGAGAGCTAAAGCCATCGTCTGCTTTTTAAAAAGGAGAGTGATTTTGGTTAAATCAAAGAGAAATTCTCAATCTATTCAATCTGGCCTGAAAGAACAATACATAGAGAAATAGTCAACGTAATAAAATGAAGTAATTGTTGAACAATGATAGAATTACTCCTATAGAATCATAAAATTTTAAGGTGGAAAAGGCCTTAGTGGTCATCTGGATCTTTTCATTATACACACAATGAAGATAAGACAATGGAAACCCAAGTGACTTGTAGACATGGCTAATTAGAAGTATTTAGGTCTGAATAAATGACCGATTCTTTTTCTTGCTCAGTATTATCCAGAGGGAGCTGGGCCAGTGTTTTTTCTTCTCTAATTACACATTTATAAAGAAGTCATCTCAGTAGCATGCAAATAGTAAGATTCAGAAATGGAGTCAGGGAAGAGGACATTGACCACATACAAAAAACCAAGAAGTTAGCAAGGATTCAGAGGGTTAGGCTCCAGAGATTGGAAGTCATGGAGGTTACCTTTGTTTTGAGGTAAAGAACTTTTAATAACCT